>NC_090437.1:772774467-773374467 GCF_031143425.1 Pleurodeles waltl | reverse complement strand
AATTGCTGCCTCAGCAACAGGTGGTTCCGAGTTACACTTCGGTCACAGGAACGCCGTTAGCTACAGCACCTGTGATGAATCAAGCTATGGGAGTTAATGCTCCACAGGGTTTGGGAACTGGACAGACACCCGCTGCTATATCATTGCCAATCACTGTTGATCCGCCAGTACCGCTGTATGCGCAAGCTAAGCCTGGTGTATGCGACCAAGGAGTGATGACTCAAGAGGCGATAAGAGGAGGGTTTACACGAAGCTCACAAGGGATGGCACAGGGAGAACAGACAGCCGAGAGGTCTAGATCCTTGCTTGGCTTCAGTCCGATTGGGGTTCCTTTGGAGACAATGAGGCAAGCAGGGCTGGGTACGCTAACCCCACAGGTAATGAGTACAAATACGTCACAGACACCCATGATGCAGTCTGGAAATATCTTGTTGCAAGGCTTGACAGTGCAACAGCTGAACGAGTGGATAGACAAGCTTAACACTCCGCAGACTACCCCTGCAACAGCAGAGCAATCAGAAACAGACGAGTACCTGAATTTTGTGAGGTTGGGTGTGGAAGCAACAGAGTTAGTCAAGAAACTATAGGGGTGAACAGATTAGAATCATACTCTGAAGGAGAATTGAGGTTTCTGTGCCCCAAAATAACCATAGAAGTGAGCAGGCTGCATCAGAGGTTGGCAAACCTAGCGGACTAATACGGCATAGACATAGACAATATTAAGCATTTGAAGAGGAGTTATAGGTTAGACTTTGAACCCAAAGATTTAGATCACATGAGACCCGCTGGAATGAAGACGCACCTCAAGGAGATATTGCAGAGTGCTCAAATTTAGAGAAGTGGGAAGGCAGATGGGCAAAGAAGAGGGATAAAGAGAAAAATAACTGCTCGGAACCAAAGCAGGCGAAAGCTGCACCAGACACGGGGACAATAAAAGTGTTACCAATGAGAGAAATAGCTGAAGGGGTTCTAGTCCATGTACCGTGGTCTAGGGGTCACAAATGATTATCCCAGGTTGAGGGAGAAGCCAATAGAGCGGTATCAGCAGACGGACAGGTTTGTGAAGCTTGCGAAATGTCTTTGGGAAGACTTGAATACATTGTTTGAGATTATATTCCCAGCTGATTTATGGCTTGAGTGCAAGAGGGGTGTGGATTGGTCGACAGAGGAGCCGGCAAGGGATAAGGCTACTGGAGCACCGTCACCTGATGTGATGAGGTACTACCATAAGGTGATTGAGTTTTTGAAGCAGAAGGTGTCGCCGAAACTTACTGATTGGCAGAAAATTAATCGAACGTCACAGGAGGGCAAAGAGTCGATACATGCTTACTATGAGAGGTTGTTGAAGGCATTCAAACACTATAGTGGCACTGAAGTCATAGAACCAAAAGACATGAATCATCTTGTGTTCAGATTTGTTGAAGGGCTGAGACCAGAAATTAGCCAGATGATTAAGAATCATTTGATCTGTTGGCAAGCGAAGCCGATTGATGAGATATTGCAGTATGCGAAATACTGTAGCGATGAGATTGAATTGAAACAGAAAAAGCTGAAAGAGAAGTTGATGCAAATTAAAGCAGCTCAAGCAGGGATGCACGGAAATGGAGTACAGCAGATGGTACAGCAGCAACTGCAAGGAAACAGGATGTTTCAGGCACAACCAAGAGGCCGAGGTCGAGGAGGTTTTGCGAACCGCGGTCCAGATTTAAATACGGTAGTAGTTCAAAATGATGTACAAGGGATGAAAAAGGTGTTACCATGTCACGCGTGCGGGGGCGTGGGACACTGGAAGCGGGAGTGACCAATGATGGTGCAGGATGGTGTTGTACAACAAAGCAATGATGTCGGTATATTTCAAAATGAGAAGGGTCCAAGAGTGAGAGGTCAAAATCCGAACTTCCAGAATAATATGGTGCGGATGCAGGGTCTCCAGCCCATGCAGCAAATACAAATGCCACGTGTTCAACCAGCACAGATGCAACAAGTACAACAGCAGATTCCCATGGTACCTAGACAGAAAATGCAGTTACCATTAGCTCCAATGGGACAGCAACAGGTGATGCTTCCTCAGCAGGTCACAGGCCAAACGATGAGTCAAAATGGTACCGTACAACAGTTCCCATTGCGCGGTGAGGATGGAATAAACGATGAATGGTCGGATGATTGTTCAGATAGTGAGGAGTGCAGGCTTGCAGCGTCCCTAGAAGTAGATCAAAGGGGACCTTACGTGCAAGGGAACGTAATGGGTCACAAGGTTTAGTTCCTAGTTGATACAGGAGCTACACGCTCTACAGTCAGAAGTGCAGAGGTTCCGAAATTGCCACTTTCAGGGCGTACCATAAGGGTGGTACGAGTAGCAAATCAGCTCCTGACAAATCCGATTACAGATCCGGTCCAAATTGAGATTGGTACCTTCCAGGGATTACATAGATTTGTAGTCTGTGACTCAAGTCCCGTATCCCTACTGGGAAGAGACTTAGGCCCGTATTTATACTCCGTTTGCGACGAATTAGCGTTGGGTTTTTTTGACGCAAATTCGGCGCAAAACGAACGCCATATTTATACTTTGGCGTTAGACGCGTCTAGCGCCAAAGTATGGGCAAATAGCGTAATTTTTTTGCGTGAACGCCTTCCTTGCGTTAATGAGATGCAAGGAAGGCGTTCCCGTCTAAAAAATGACGGCGACGCAAATGCGTCGTATTTATACTCCTGGGCAAAAATCACGCCCGGGAGTTGGCGGGTCAAAAAACCCTGCATTTGCGCCACTATTTAACGCCTGGGTCAGGGTAGGTGTTAAGGGGCCTGTGGGCTCAAAATGAGCCCACAGGTGCCCTCCCCTGCCCCCAGGGACCCCCCCTGCCACCCCTGCCCACCCCAGGAGGACACCCAAGGATGGAGGGACCCACCCCAGGGACATTCAGGTAAGTTCAGGTAAGTATCATTTTTTATATTTTTTTATTTTTTTTGGTGGCATAGGGGGGCCTGATTTGTGCCCCCCTACATGCCACTATGCCCAATGACCATGCCCAGGGGACATAAGTCCCCTGGGCATGGCCATTGGGCAAGGGGGCATGACTCCTGTCTTTACTAAGACAGGAGTCATTTAAATGGCGTCTGGGCGTCGAAAATAATGGCGCAAATCGGGTTGAGGCGATTTTTTTGCCTCAACCTGACTTGCCCCAGTTTAAGACGCCCTAACGCCATTTTCCCCCTACGCCGGCGCTGCCTGGTCTACGTGGTTTTTTTCCACGCACACCAGGCAGCGCCGGTCTGCTAGCGCCGGCTAACGCCATTCCATAAATACGGCGCCCGCATGGCGCTTCAGAATGGCGTTAGACGGCGCAAAATTTTTTGACGCTAAACTGCGTTAGCGCAGTTTAGCGTCAAAAAGTATAAATATGGGCCTTACTGTCTAAGACGAGGTGTTTGATTACCTGTTCAAATGAAGGGATTGAGGTGCAGACAAACAGTGATGATGAAGGGGACGATGGTCAAATCTCAGAGTCAGGGACGGAGACCGCCAATGAGGAGTACCCGTTGATAAGCTTCTTCCCGATGTTCACAATGACTGATTTGCCAGCCGAATTACAGGGGACAGTGACAGAGAAAGTGTGGGACTTGACAGGAAAGGAAGTGGGGCTGATAAAAGGAGTAGAACCAGTCAAAGAAGAGGTGAAGCCAAATGTAGTGTTTCCCCAAGTACCACAGTACCACCTGGCACAAGGTGTCCTTATACATGTGACACAGATAATCGCAGACTTTGTGAAGCAAGGGGTTCTAAAAGAAGTGATGAGCAGCCCATGTAATTCACCAATAATGGGTCTGAAAAAGCCTTGTGAGAAAGTTCGAATTGTTCAAGACCTGAGAAAAATTAATGAAATTGTGGTAAAATGTTGCCCTATAGTGCCAAATCCAGCAGTGATTATGTTCCAGGTTCCTTGCGAATCAGAGTGGTTCACGGTTGTGGGCCTGTCACAAGCATTCTTTTCGGTGCCTCTTCATGAGGACAGCCAATTTCTCTTCAGTTTCAGGTTCCTGGATAAGGTTTACAGTTGGTGTTGAATTTCTCAAGGGTTTTCTGAATCACCTTCCATCTTAAATCAGATATTGAAGAAGGACTTGGAATCATTAGAACTGCCTTTTAGTTCAACCCTAGTACAGTACATTGATGATTTGTTGATTGCGTCCAAAATGAAAGATGACTACAGGTCCGATACTATTGCCTTACTGAATCATTTGGGAAAGAACGGACATAAAGGGGGTGATTCTGACCCCGGCGGTACTAGACCGCCGGGGCCAGGGTCGGCGGGAGCACCGCCAACAGGCTGGCGGTGCCCCGCAGAGCATTCTGACCGCGGCGGTTCAGCCGCGGTCAGAAGAGGAAAACCGGCCGTCTCCCGCCGGTTTTCCGCTGCCCTTCTGAATCCTCCATGGCGGTGCAGCTCGCTGCGCCGCCATGGGGATTCAGACACCCCATACCGCCATCCTGTTCCTGGCGGTTCGCCCGCCAGGAACAGGATGGCGGTATGGGGTGTCGTGGGGCCCCCGTAAGCGGGCCCCACTTTGAATTTCACTGTCTGCATTGCAGACAGTGAAATTCGCGACGGGCGCAACTGCACCCGTCTCACCTTCCCACTCCGCCGGCTCAATTCTGAGCCGGCGTCCTCGTGGGAAGGGTTTTTGCACTGGGCTGGCGGGCGGCCTTTTGGCGGTCGCCCGCCAGCCCAGTGCAAAAGCCAAAATACCCTCAGCGGTCTTGCGACCGCGGAGCGGTATTTTGGAGGGGGGAAGTCTCCGCCGCCCGCCAGACTTAGAATGACCCCCAAAGTGTCCCCAAAGAAGCTACAGTACTGTCAGAAAGAGGTGAAATACTTATGCCACCTGATTGAAAGAGGGTCGAGGAAAATATCCAAAGAAAGAGTGACAGCCATATTGCAGATGAATCCCCCGACAACCAAGAGGGACGTTAGGATGTTTTTGGGAATGGTGGGCTACTGCCGCCAGTGGATTCCCAACTTCTCGATTATCTCCAAACCTTTGGTGAGATTGACTGTCAAAGAGATTCAGGATGGTCCGGGTGCCATAACCCTGTCCGAGAAAGAGATGAAGGCATTCATTGAACTGAGGGAAAGCATGTGCAGGGCACCAGCTTTAGGTATACCTGATTACACAAAGCCTTTTGTACTGTTTTGTCATGAACGTGATGCTTGTTCCTTGTCTGCCCCTATACAGGTCCATGGAGGTGCAAACCGCCCAGTAGCATATTTTTCAGCTACTTTTACCCCAGTCGCAGCAGCCTTACCGGGTTGTTTGCATACAGTTGCAGCAGTTGGTCAAAGCCTCACTCAGTGTGAAGGTATAGTAATGGGACATCCCTTAACAGTAATGGTCCCACATTCAGTTGAAATTCTGTTGACCCGAACAAAGACTCAGCATATGACGAATGCTCGCTTGACTAAGTATTAAACAATTATATTGGGGTCACCAAATGTATTTTTGAAGAGATGTACTGTGTTGAACCCGGCAAATTTGCTTTCTAACGAAAATGCAGATATTGATGATGCAGAGGAAGTAGAACATGATTGTCTTGAGGTAACAGATCTGTGCACCAAACCGAGACCTGACATTAAAGATACCTAATTGGAAGAGAATGATTACATTATCTTTGTTGATGGTTCATGCCTGAGAGACTCAGTAGGAGTACTGAGAGCCGGATATGCCGTGTGTACAATCTCTGGTATCCTAGAAGCATCCTGGCTCGAAAGAGTATACTCTGCTCAAGTGGCTGAATTGGTTGCTCTTACCAGGGCATGCCATGCCGCTGAACATTTGAAAGTCACTATCTATACTGACAGCTGATATGAATTTGGAATTGTCCATGATTTTGGCCAGTTGTGGTCCCAGAGGGGTTTCCTGACCTCTTCTGGTTCTCCAGTGAAAAATGGCGAAAGAATTAAGGAATTGTTGCATGCGATTCAGTTACCTCTTGAAATTGCCGTGGTGAAATGCAATGTTCATGTTAAGTCACAAGACTTTGTGTCAATGGGAAATGGATATGCAGATCAAGTCGCAAGATTTTGTGCATTGAACTGTATATCGTTACAAGACCAATGGGAATTGTTACCAGAAACTGAAAATGAAACATGCTCAGGTTATGCATTAAGGGTGGTTGACACACTAGATGAGTTAAGATCATTGCAGTGCAGAGACGTGCCCGCAAAGAGGAGAAACGCTCTTGGCTCAAAATACAATGTGTACAGAGACCTGATGATTTATGGGTTTCAGAGGAGGGGAAGATGGTTTTGCCAAACAGCCTTTTGTCACAATTTGCAAGGTTTTACCATGGTCAAGCGCATGTTGGGAGAGACACAATGATCAGGTTATTCAAAGTCGATTGGTTCAATCCAAAATTCAGACAAGCTGCAGAAGTTATCTGTCACAGGTGCATCATCTGTCAGCAGATGAATGCGGAGAAAGTGACCGTGGTGAATTTGAGCCACGTTGGGAGAGAAGGAGGTCCATTTAGCAGAATGCAGATGGATTTTATTGAGATGCCTGTGTGTGGATGTTTGTGGTACGTGCTGGTGATTGTGTGCGTTTTCAGTCACTGGATTGAAGCTTAACCTACACGTAGGAATGACAGTCTCACAGTAGCAAAGCTGCTCCTTAGGGAATTGATACCACATTTCGGGTTTCCGATCTCTTTAGAATCAGATAGGGGAAGCCACTTCAACAATGAGGTGATTAAGCTCTTGTGTGCTGCACTGAACATTGAACAGAAGTTGCACTGTAGCTATCGTCCCGAAGCATCAGGACTAGTGGAGCAGATGAAAGGTACCTTGAAGTCGAGAATGGCAAAGATGTGCACAGCTACAAATTTGAAATGGCCAGATGCATTGCCCTTAGTGCTGATGTCAATGAGAAACACACATGACAAGAAAACAGGACTGTCTCCTCATAAAATTCTTATGGGCCGAGCTATGAGATTGCCCGCAGAGCCTGCTAATGCTCTTGTAAATATCACAGATGATATGGTGTTGGACTACTGCAAGGGTCTGGCTGACGTGGTCCGCTCTTTCTCTCACCAGGTGGAAGCAACCACATTGCCACCGATAAATGATTCAGGCCACACCCTGAAAGCCGGTGATTGGGTTGCTGTCAAGAAACACGTGAGAAAGTCGTGTTTGGAGCCATGTTGGAAGGGGCCGTATCAAGTGATACTGACAACTACTACTGCTGTGAAATGTGCAGGAATTCCAAATTGGATCCATGCCAGTCACACAAAGAAGGTGACGTGTCCAACTGATGAGGAACTTGAGTTGTCGAAAATAACAGCTGCATGGAAAGGAAGTCTCAGGGCCGGAGAGTAATCAAAGGGTAACTGAGATTGAAGGAGAGCCCGTTGAGGACGGCTTGGTCATTCAAACAGTAAACGGAATCCAGAGGGGTGATGGTGAGCCTATCTCAACTGAGGCACCAGGAGGACCGACCCAAAGAGAGGTGCTCCCAGAAGCAGATGGATACGGGTTAGAAGTTGAGCCTTTGACAGACCCTGAAGGCAAAGGAGGTGAGGTAGAAGGAGGTTAAAGTGTTCTGACTCCTCCTAAGCTGATTGCTGATCCATCAAGAGAAAACACCATAGCACAAGAGGAGGGCACTGTTCAACATCCCGAAAAGCCGAGCGGTAAGAAAACACTTAAAGGAGATAACTGGCCAGAGCCACAAGCTGCAAGGGAGAAAGTGGTCCCTAACGAAACAATAGAGGAAGAAGTTGACACAACCAGGAAGGAAGATCTTAGTGAATGAGAGTTACAGGGTGATCGCAAACTGAAAAGAAAGAGAGTTGCAAACAGGAGGTACGCAGGTCCTGAATGGGCGTGTGCAACATCAGCTGAGTGGCAACAAGAATTCTTGGCATTTTGTTTTGATCGAGAAATACCAGGACAATACTACGGCACCTGAATTCAAACATAGAAAGAGACTGTGTTAAGTTGAAATGAAATAAAGAGAGAAACCTGAGATAAGAGACTGATAAATGACTCAATGTGACACTGTTAGCCTGAATTGACTCTGAAAAAACGATCATGACAAACTGCTAACCTGATTTGACAAATGGTCCTAGGGGTGAGTGAAACGCTGTAAATACTTGCCAAAAGAGAGACTTTGCACGAAAAAAAAAAGAGAGCTTTACATCTTCCTCAGGTTGATTATTTGCTGATATTATTCTGCTCTCTGATTCTTTACAGATCATGAGTAACATTAGAGATAATGATAATAGGGGTAGGATTCGTAGTTGGTTGAGTGTTATTTTGGGTGTTGTGTGTGCAATAATAATTATAGGTGTGATTGTGGAAATGCCATTGGTGGATAAGAGTGCGATTAACAATGCTTCAATTCCTGAGACGACTACACTAACACCATGGGAAAGGTTTGAGCAGGATACTAAATATTTGCATGAGGGAACTAGTACGAAAAGGGAACTATCTACTAATGTATTCTATCACTTGTTGAATGAGTATGTTGAAACAATGGATGCGAAGAATTGCTAAGTACAAGAAGGGGTTACTTATCATAGTCTGCTGCTTACCTACGGGATAAGTTGTAGTTTGCTATGAACAAGGTTGTACGATCAAGAATATATTCAGTACTTCTATTCTAATCTAGATGTAGTGTTTTCTTTTGTGCCTATAATTGAGTTTTTAAGTAAAATAGCTAAGGAACATAACATAAAAATAGTTAGAGGTTTCTTTGAGCCAACACTGACATTTGGGACAGCTTATGCACACCGCAATAATCTAACCTGCTTACTAATGCCTGTAGAGAAGAGCTTCTTAGATCACACTGATGATAGAAGAAAAGCGTTAAAGGAAAAGCTAGAAAAGGGATTAGAAAAACGAACGTTTGCAAATGATTATGCTTATAGTGCAATAAAGACACAGATTAGCTATAGATGCATTACACGTAGGAAAGCTTTGTATATATAGGCCAAAATCTGATCATGACACTTTATTTGTGGGAACTAGTGAGTGCAGACATGTGTTTTTGTTTCAGAGTAAGTGGACGTTCATGTTAAATGGACAGGATCCAGCGATCCCTGGGATCTATTACATATGTGGACTTAATGCTTATTACCGTCTTCCTTAGGGATGGTATGGGACATGTTATTTGGGAATAGTTTTCCCAAAGATCTATCAAATTGATGACTTAAAGAAGTTTCCTAAAATGGCTGAATTACATCATACTAGACAAAAGAGAGAGACAGTGGCTGCTGTCGTAGGTGATATATTTGGAGCCATAATTCCTTCAGTGGGGGTTATCTTAATCTCCATAAAGATTTGAAAGTTGTCCACTATTGTGGATAACATGCTGACAAACTTCACAGGGGCTATACTCCTGATGGATTCTGAACTTGCTGCGGAGAGGGCTACGACTCTTCAAAACCGGCTTGCTTTAGACATTCTTTTAGCGAAGAGTGGCTGAGTCTGTAAGATGCTTAATGAGCGCCACTGTTGTGCATTCATACCTGACAATAGTAATAAGATTAGGAGTATGCTTACTAACCTAACAAGAGATAATACAGATTTGAAGGAACCTGGAATTTGGGAAAAGGTTGAAAAGGGAATTGCTAAAGTAGGGAGTTGGTTTAGTAGTATTTGGAATGGGTTACTTTAAAAAATAATATGGGGTATATTGATTGTTCTAGCTTGTTTATTCGGATTATGGTTATCATGCAAAATTAGTAAAAGAATTAGAGAAAAATTGGCAAAACGCAATAAACGGAAAGAGGAAAAGAAAAAGGAGAAAATATTCAAAGAAGTTTATGAAAAGTCAAAAAGGGGGGAAGAAATTGAAATGTGCGAATTAAGAAAGTGAAAGGTTGTGAAGGGAAAGGTTTTGTGTGATGACAAGTGTCATCAGAGGAGGGATTGTGAGAGCGTAGCTCTTATAATGAGAATTAACATGAGATGTTTATGAACTAATGCATAATAATGTCGTATAGAAAATGTATTAATGTATTTTTGCTAAACATGTGCCCGAAATGTGCCCACAGGCAGTGTTTCAAAATATCATCTACAGATTAAATAGATTTTCCACAAGCAAATAAATCAGTGGCAGAAGTGAGAAACACCGACCAGTTTTTGCTAGTCACAGAAACAGTTACAGTTTGCTTTTGAGGCTTGGGAAATCATCTTGGTGTGACACACACATTACTCTGGTTCTCACAACAGACTCATGGGTAATTGAGATCAGGTGCTGATTAGGTTATGCAGCTGCGTAGTAGTGCCAATAAGGCATATGGCCAATTAACTTCTATGCTGAGTGAGTGAGAAAGAGCCAGTGTGCTGCGTGGACCAAATCATCTCTAGGCGTTGATTGCCTTTATTGCCAGAGCAGGCTGTCCACCGACTACCAGGCAGTGCATTATGGGACCTGAAGTCCATGGAAGCTAAGGGTCTATTGGTGAGTGTTAATGATGATTTGCAGGGTACAGATAGTCCATTTACAGCATCCCCTAGAGATGGGAGGGCAGAGACATAACACATGGCAGTGGCAGGACTTATTTCCAGGGATGGACTGCACAGGGCATGTGTTGTGAACCTTGCTTGCTGGGACACATGCTATCCATTTTCACAAATGATGCCCCCCTTGTCACACAAGCTCCTTTCAGAGATTGCTAGCGTCACACTTACTAATGTCAGGGGTCTGTTCATACATTCCGGTTTCCACTGCTATTTCACATCCACTGTCTCATGTATGAGGCGCTTATTTACCTTATGATTGGAGATGTCATAGTTGTGTGTTATGTGCTACAGTAGACCATGTTGGCAACGTGGATGTGAGTCATATGGTGTGGTCCATTGATTTTGTCCTCTATATGTGAAATTCAAAAGATGTTTTTTTTATATGTTTTTCACATGCATCACATGTGATGTTGCATCATAAGTAGACAGATTTGTCTTTGTAACATGCTCCCTGAGGTAATACTCACATTCCTAAGGAACATGTGATGGAGAATGAAGAAACCAGAGCAGGATTGTGTGATTAAGTTAGGTGTTTATTTACATATCTTAACAAGGTGTGTACAGTGACTAATGAGTGAAACAGATGTGTTCAATTTGCTGTCTGCTGCGCATTCCTGCAGCTGTGTTCTGTTGTTTCCCTTCTTTCCCTGCCACCATCCTCCTCCTCCTCAGGCAGTTCTAGGTCTGGCTCATATAATGGGATGTTCCTGCTCACACAAATGTTGTGCAGGATAGCACAGGTCAGTATAATTTTACACACAATGTGTGGGGTATACAACAGGCTGCCTCCTGTGATGTCCAGGCACCCGAATCTGGACTTCAGGATGGCAAAGGTCCTTTCCACAATGGTGCGTGTCCTCTGATGTGCCTCATTATAGGCACGCTCTGCTGTTGTGCTTGGGTTGGGGAATAGGGTCATGATCCATGGCTGGATCCCGTAACCCTGATCCGCTGCAAAAGATAATAGGAGTGAGTATTTTGTTAGTGCTTGCAACAGGAATGTCATGTAGCATGGTAATTGATATGTTGTGTCATCTGTGACTCATATGTGTTTGTGGTATTGTGTGAGATCCTGGGCTTCTGTGAGGTTTTATCTGCACTGGTTTGTTTAACATGACAACTTGTGTTTCGCTCATTGACCTGGGATCTATGATTTATTTCCCGAACTGTTGGTCAGTATGTATGTACCATGGATTGTGTAGTGTCAAACATGTAGTAATGTGCTTTCACTGGAGGGGACATGATACACCCACACACACAATGGATTCAGATGTGGTGGTGACATGGTTGCACTACAATGGCCAGGACATCCCATCCATTTAGACATAGATCACTGCAGATGAAATGCAACAGTGAGGCCCTTTGATTTGGCTAGGTGACAATGCACAACACATCTCCATAAGTTGGCAGCACTAAGCTGTTCAGTATTGACAATGAACAATTGTCCCATGTGTGACTTATTTCTAGGCAAGCCTTTGTTCTGCCAGTAGCTCACGTGCAACCCTGCATCTACACTACCGAACTTGCTCCAGGGAACCTGGCTAACTGCCTTGAGGAGGTGGATGTATCTGTGCAGGAAGGGCCATCTCCCTGAACATATGTTATTTTGATGGACAATTGGCTCTTTCGGTGTGTGCAGCAGTGTTCAGTTTGCATTAATGCTACGTCAATATGTTTTCAAAGCACAGTCCACTTCCTTATTGCAATCTGAAAACGGCACCCCAGGAGTGATATATGATGTTGGGACTGCCTCAGTATTTCCATGTCACCTACATCTGAATCAGCATCATCATTGTATGCTTCTCATGGTGTTAGACCTGCTGCAACACACATTGCACACCCCTTCCACTCTACACACTGTTTGGGAGGGTGGTCGATTGACTGTGTGGCTTATTGTATTTGTAAATGGTTCATCTTCCAAGTTGTACTTCCAGTGCAGGCCAAGTCATTGTCACTGTGGGCTTTGACATTGGTCCCTTGGTGCTCTAGAGTGGCAGCTAATGTTTGTGTCAGCCATCATTTGTCCAGAGGTGTGTATCCCAGTGTGTCAGGGTGCACAACATAACTACCAGTGTCACACCTCAGTGTCAGCCTGCCCACATGTCAATGCAGTGGTGTATGTTTTATCTCCTGCTGCTTCTGCTGGGTGTTGGGGAAGCTGATGTGGGTGGTGTGAGGGAGATTATGGCATCTAATACTTCGGGCAGGCTTGCCAAGAATGAGGGCTGTGATACCCCAGCAACCAGGACAACCGTTGTCTGGAAGGAGCCAACATATTCAGGACAGCTAGCAGCTTGGTCCCCGGTGGTATGTTGTGAGGTGTCTGTGGGTTAGCTGTTAGTTGTGACTCAATATGGCACAGCAGCTGCTGTATGGCTTGCCAGTTGAGTCAATACCTCCGGATGATGTCCTTTTCCCTGAGGCCATGGAGGGTTGTCCTGTTCCTGAAATGTCTTGCCTGCCTTCTGCGTTGCTTTTTTGGGCCGCGTTGGGGTGGTGGTGGCTTCTGCCATTGGTTCTGTGCTCTAGTTTGTCTTGCAAGCTGCATCAGTAGCACCTCCATGTTGGCCTGTTGGTCAGTAATGTTGGTTGTTTGTGTTTTCCTTAAGTAGTGATGTGTTTGCCTCATTTTAACTTCTGCCTTGACCTACGTGTTAAAATTTGCCGCAAATCGGGTTTAGTGTCATTTTTCGGGTTTACCCTCCCACCCGTGTGTTTTTTTGCCCGGGTGGATAAATATGGCGCTAGGGTGTTTGAGTCATTTGTTGGATGGGAACACTTACCTTGCATCTCATTGCCGCAAGCCGGTTTCACGAGTCCTTAAAATGACATTAACTCCATATTTCTTACACTAGACGGGTCTAGCATCAAAATAAAAATATGGAGTTAGGTTTGCGCTGAATTTGCGTAAAAAAAAGACACAAATCCGACGCAGTCAGAGTATATATATGGGCCGTGGTTTATTGTTGTAATTTGTCCGGTTTAACAGGTCAATCGGGCGTGTTTGACAAACTTGAGCGTGCGTGTTAAAGTGAGGGAAAGGTTTTTTGACTGAGCTCTGGAGAGTCCTATGTGCACCAGGGCAGATCCACTGATCAGTTGAGAGTAAAATTTGCAGGTTGTATTTTGCTTGTGATTTAGGGAAACTGACAAAGAAGGAGTAGCTGGTAGAGCGAAAGGCCGTCAGTGAAAAATCTGTAAGGTTTCTGAAGTGATTGTGTTACCCTACTTGTAGTAAACAGACAAATTGGGTTTTGATTTTGCTTAGTGTACGCAATAATTTTGCATTAGTTTGCGTGAGACTGAGTTTAGGAGGACAAGCCAAAAGACTTTGTCAGCCGCTGTATGTGTGACGTTGCTGGAGCCACACTGGGATAGGTCAGTCAGTGAGAAGCGCCGTGCACGGACTGGCGGACAACCATGAAGCATCATTGGTTGAGAAGGTCGGCTAAAAGGATTTGGGGATTGAAAGTCACTTCCTGTATTGATTGAGAGTGGTGTATAATAACTGAAGATGAGATTTTTCAAAGCTTTACAGAGTGCCCTAAGGTGAGACACGTATATTCCAATGAGAATAGGAGAAATTACACTGCCAGAAGGTACACCCGCCTATATTGTATTTGAGGAGCAGGGTGTTGCACCATGTCTTTGACTGAAACAATGGTGCAAAGTGACAGAGAAATATGGGAGTTTAACGTTTCCTGCCCATGGAGCATTTAATTTGAGGCGCCTAGAGAATTTGAGGAGAGTATTGTGTGATTTGAAACCTCCTCTGAGGCCAGCACAGTTTGAAGCATTAGCAATTTGGGAACTAGTGGCTAGACAGCAATAGCAACTGAAATTCGAGAGAAGAATGATAAAGGCTGAGAAGACACTAGCCCAGGTTAGATGGGATAGTGATCAGAAATTTTGAAGAACTGAGTCTTTACAAGGAATTAAGATGTTTCCTGTACACAGGAGAATAAGAATGAAGCTAGAGAGAGCACTGGAAAGAGGGATTTGCATCCTTCTAGTGCAGAAAGCCACAGAATCTAGAAAGTCTTTGACACACGATGAAGAGTCAAATGATGATTAATTCATTTTACAGTCATTGAGAAATTGTCCCACGCCATATGCCGCACATGAGAGAAGTTCAATCACCAGTATCGATCCTACAGCCCCGTTATCAATTCAAACAACCTAAAGCCAGATAAAGGTTAGTCATAATTCTCCAGTTACTTCAGCAGTTCAAAGGCCTATGCTGCAAATGGATATTCCCAGGATTTACCCTGATGTCCCCATTATAGATACTGCAACAAACGTGATAGTGCTGACAGGACAAGTTTACCAGAAGCCAACATTGGTCCAGATAGAGTCCACCCCGAGTTTGATGCCCCTGATACAGTCACAGACAGTTCCAAGATTCACCCCAGAACAGGATCACAGACAGAAATGTTCACCTTGACAAATCAGAATACAGAATAGTGCACCCATGAGACCCAAATGTCAGATCAAGCCCAGATGCAGTGTCAGTACCATTTACCATAGTTCCAGTCATAACGTTATTCGCCCTGAATAATAAGAACAGTGACCCAAAATATCTTAACCCGAGTATAGAATGGGAGAGATACAACATGAATGCAAGAAAGAATACTCCCATGAGACCGACGTTTGACAGAACAGGTCTGTTAACTGATTTAAGTCCTTTCAGGACTCCTCCAAATAATGAGGTGAGATCATACATGGGTCCAAATCCAAGCATGGTGACACCAGAAACCCCAAATCTAACATTACAGCAAGTCCCAGGTGTGAGTCACAACAATCTTAGGTTACAAGGTTTGACAGCTCAGCAGTTAACTGAATGGTTGGAGAGGTTGGGTAGTACTCAAGGAGATCCTAACGGAAGAAGTGCCCTGAATTTGACCAGGCTTAAGCTAGAGGCAATAGACCTAATTGAGGACACCATGAGGTTAGACAGGATTGACACATTCAAGGAATAAGAGTTGTATTATTTATGCAAGCTGGTTACTGATATCAGAAATAAGCAGACTTAGCAGAGAAATATGACATAGATATTGAGAAAACGAAGCACTTGAAGAGGAGTTAAAGATTAGATTTTGATTTAAAGGATTTTGCGAACATGAGAATACCAGGAATTAAAATTTACCCCAGGGAATTAATACAGAACATTTGAACATGGGGAGCATTATATAAATGGGAAGGCAGATGGCTGAAGAAAAGAGAGCAAAAAGCAAAGTGATTCTGTAAATCTTACTGCAAATGTACAGCAGGCTGAGGACACAGTGAAAATTCTACCCATAAGAGAGATTCCAGGAGGGAATTTTGTCCATGTCCTTTGGAGCAGAAGTGACATTCTGGCATTTACAAATGATTATCCCAGGTTGGGTGATAAGCCAGTAGAATGGTACCAGCAGACAGACAGGTTTGTGAAACTCGCAAAATGCCTGTGGGAGGATTTGAACACCCTATTAGAGATAGTAGTTAATGCAGACTTATGGGTTGAATGCAAGAGGAGCGTAGATTGGCCATTGAGAGACCCTCAGAGAGAGCCAGCAACAGGCACACCATCTCCTGACATAATTAAATATACTATAAGGTGAATTTTTGAAAACAAGAATTTCACCAAAGAATATTGACAGCCCAGGAAGCGAAAGAGTCAGTGCATGCCTACTATGAGAGATTGTTTCAGGCGTTCACATATTATAGTGGTACAGAGACAATTGAGCTGAAGAACATGGTTTATTTCCTGTTCAGATTTGTTGAAGGTTTGAGACCTGGAATTAGCCAAATGATTAAGAGTGATTTGATTTGCTGGCAAGCAAAGCCAATTGAGGTATTGCAGTATGCAAAGTACTGTACTGATGAGATTGATTTGAAGCAGAGAAAATTCAAAGAAAAGGCAATGGTGATGCAGATTAAAGCGGCACAAACAGGAATGCAGGGAACTTTTCTGCAACAACAGCAGCAGGGAAACGTAGGGTTCCAGAATCAAACCAGAGGTAGAGGTCGTGGTGGAATCAGACATGTGAACCATAGTCTTGATTTGAATACTGTGGTGGTTCAGAATGAGGTGCAAGGAATGAAGAGATTATTGCCATGTCATGCTTGTGGAGGGCTCGGACATTGGAAGCAGGAGTGATGTTAGATCAAGAAGGTGTTGTTCAGCAAACAAGCAATATCAATTCTTTTCACAGTATGAGAGGACCAAGAATGAAAGGTCATAATCCAAATGTTCAAAGCAATGTGAATCAGATGCAAGGTTTTCAGCCCATGCAACAGGTGCAACAGGTGCAAATGCCACGTTTGCAGATGCCCCAGTCACAGCCAATGCAACTGCAAGTTCACATGGTACCTAGACAGCAAATTCAAATACCTCAAGTCCCAAAGGAGCAGCAGCATGTGATGCTTCCTCAGCAGGTCACAGGTCAAAAGGTTAACCAGAGTAATAACAGTGCACCAATTCACGTTACACAGTGAGAATGGAATATACAATGAGTGGGTGAGTGAGAGTTCGGGTGAAGAAGAATGTGTGTTGGCAGCTTCCCTAGTAGTAGATCAGAAAGGTGCATATGTAAAGGGAAAGGTAATGGGTCACAAAGTTTCATTTTTGGTTGACGCAGGAGCTACACGCTCTACAGTAAGAACTGCAGAAGTTCTAAACTTGCCCCTTCCAGGAAAAATGGTCAAGATTGCAGGATTTGCGAATCGGTATTTGACCAACCCAATTACAGAACCAGTTCAGGTTAAAATTATCAACTTTAAAGGATTACACAAATTTGTAGTTTGTGACTTGAGTCCAGTATCCTTACTAGGAAGGGACTTGTGTAAAACGAGATGCTCAATTACTTTCTCAAATGATGGAATACATTCAGACAAACAGTGATGATGAAGATGACTCGACCTCGGAAACAGATTGTGAGACAGTAAATGAGGAGCACCCTTTGATTAGTTTCTTTACTGTTTTCACAGTGAGAGAGCTTTCCTCTGATTTACAGGGAACAGTTAAAATGAAAGTGTAGGATCTTACATGATAAGACATTGGTCTACTGAAAGGGGTTGAGCCACTTAAAGTTCCAGTCAAGCCAAATGCGATTTTTCCCCAGATTCCTCAGTATCACATGACACAGGATACCATTGAAGGGATTGCCCCAATAATTGCAGAGTTTGTAAACCAAGGGGTTTTGACAGAAGTGTTGAGCAGTCCATGGAAAATTCCGAATTGTTCAGGATTTGAGGAAAGTAAATGATATTATAATTAAATGTTGTCCCGTAGTGCCAAATCTAGCAGTGATTTATTTTCAGATCCCATGCGATGCTGAATGGTTCACCATAATAGACCTGTCACAAGCATTCTTTTCAGTGCCCCTTCATGAGGATAGTCAATTTCTCTTCTGTTTCAAATCTGTGGATCGAGTCTACTGTTGGTGTAGAATTCCTCAAGGGTTTTCAGAGTCACCTTCTATTTTCAACCAGATCTTGAAGAGTCATTGTAAATGCCTTTCCAGTCAACAATGGTGCAACATTGATGATTTGTTAGTCACATCAAAGACGAGAGAAGCATACAAGTATGATATTATTGCCTTACTGAATCATTTAGGGAAGAATGGTCATAAAGTGTCCCCAGTGAAGTTACAGTACTGTCAGAAAGAAGTTAAATATTTGCGTCACATAATTGAGAAAGGAACTAGGAAAATATCCAGAGAAAGGGTCACAGCCATATTGCAAATGAATCTCCCAGCCACACAGAGAGATGTCAGGATTATTTTTGGGAATGGTAAGCTATTGTTGCATGTGGATTCCCAACTTTTCAGTCATTTCAAAGCCATTACAGAAGCTGACTCCCAAAGAAGTTACTAATCCCTTAGTGTTAGATCGAGCCTGTATGAAAGCATTTTTGGAGTTGAGAGAAAGTCTGTGCAAAGCCCCGGCTTTGGGAATGCCTGACTATACAAAACCCTTAATGTTGTTTTGTCATGAGCGTGATACATGTTCTTTGTCTGTCTTGACACAAGTCAATGGTGGTGTAAGCCACCCGGTAGCATATTTCTCAGCTACTTTGGACCTAGTTGCAGCAGCTTTACCAGGCTGTCTGCGCTTAGTAGCTGCAGTTGAATTGAGCCTCACTCAGAGTGAGAGCATTGTTGTGGAACATCCTTTAACGGTCATGATCCCTCACTCTATTAACGTTTTACTTCCACTAACCAAAATGCAATACCTTACAGGTACCAGGTTGACTCGCTATGAAACAATCATCCCGGGGTCCCCAATTGTGTCACTGAAAAGGTGTACAGTGCTTAACCCAACAACCTTACTCTCAAAAGATAATGTCGAAATTGACAAATTGGAAGAAGTCAAACATGATTGTCTCAAGATAACTGATCTGTGCACAAAACTGAGACCTGATCTTATAGAGATACCCAGTTGGAGGAAAATGACCAAATCATTTTTGTTGATGGTTCCTGTTTAAGAGACAACATGGGAATACAGAGAGCAGGATATGCCGTGTGCACAATTTCTGGTATACTTGAAACGTCTTGGCTTTGAGGCGTATACTCTGCACAAGTGGCAGAACTGGTATCCCTTACTAGAGCATGCCATGTTTCTGCACAACTTAAAATTACCATCTTTATGGACAGCCAATATGGATTTGGAATAGTCCATGATTTTTGGCCAGTTATAGTCACAAAGGGTTTTCTTGACCTCTTCTGGTTCACCAGTCAGAAATGGTGAAAGGATTCATGAATTCCTACAAGCTATTCAATTGCCTGAGAAGATTTCCGTAGTGAAATGCAGTGCACACCTAAATTAACACGTTTTTTTTTGTCAATGGTAAATGGATGTGCGGATCAAGTCTCAAGGTTTTGAGCATTGAACTGAATATCGTTCAATAATAAATGGGAATTGTTATCGGATGAAGACGAGATGTGCCCAAGTTATGCATTACATGTTATAGATACCTTAGAAGAATTGAAAACATTGCAGGATAATGTTGAAGTGATGAGAAAAAGACTTGGGTTAAATCGAAATGTGTTGAACGTGAAGATGATGTGTGGGTTTCAGAGGAAGGAAGGGTAGTCTTGCCTAATAGTGTGCTGACTCAAATGGCTAGATATTATCATGGTCAAGCACATGTTGGGAGGGATGCTATGATACGAATGTTCAAATAGTATTGGTTCAATGCAAGGTTTAAACAGGTTGCTGAAGTAGTTTGCCATCACTGCGTCATATGTCAGCAAATGAACGTGGGTAAAGCGACAGTGGTAATTTTGAGCCACATTAGAAGAGCAGGAGGTCAATTCAGCAGAATGCAGATGGAGTTCTTTGAGATGCCTGTATGTGGAGGATTGTGATATGTGTTGGTGATTGTTTGCATCTTTAGCCATTAGATTGAAGCTTACCCCCACACAAAGAAATGACAGCCTTACAGTAACGAAGGTACTACTTAGGGAATTGATGCCACGTTTTGGGTTTCTGGTCTCTTTAGAATCAGATAGAGGAAGTCACTTCAACAATGAAGTAATTCAATTACTATGTTCAGCTTTAAACATTGAGCACAAGTTGCATTGTAGCTACTGCCCTGAAGAATCAGGACTTGTGGAACAAATTAATGGTACTTTGAAATCAAGAATGGCGAAAATGTGTGAGTCCATGAATCTGAACTGGCCCAACGCACTGCTGTTAGTTCTGATGACAATGAGGAACACACCGGACAGGAAGACAGGACTGTCTCTGCATGAGATCCTCTTGGGCAGAGCAATAAGCCTTCCAGCAGTTCCTGCAAATGCCCTTGTGAACATAACAGATGATATGGTGTTTGACTACTGCAAAGGTCTGGCTGATGTGGTTCACTCTTTCTCTCATCAGGTGGAAGCTACCACACTGCAACCATCTTGTTGTGTAGCCATTTTAGTTATAGCTTCATACACATTATTTTAGCGAACTAGGCCTGCCGCTGTGCACTTCAACCTAGATATATTTTATTCAGCTTTGTTTATTATTTTAACAATAGCCACATTTGCGGTCCTGTTTTATTTCTCTCTATCTAGCTGTTCTTTGCCTAAGTCAGCACTGCGTTCTTAAACAAGACATTTCTTTCACTCTGTGCTTTTCTCAAGGCTGAAGTAAGATAGGTTGCCGCCAAACGTGCTAACACTTTGTTTCTAGTGTTCATAGAAATATACACACTCTTACGTAGGGATCCTTTCTTGGAACATCAGCTGTGTTATTATAAAAACACTACTTTGACCTATGTACCTTAGAGGGAGATTCCAGCCAGATGACCACGACTGTAAGCTGATTGCTGAACGCTTCACTACAGCTGCTTATGTAGACTGCAGGCCTCTTGCTCAGGTATGAGGGATTATGTCTTCCCAGGGAAACCTGGAGGGGAGAACTAGAGCTTAACATGCTGTGCTGTAACATAGACTAGCTAGGAATTATTTTAATGATTCTAGTGACAATATGGCAGCGTTATTTTTAGGCTTTTTTAAATCCTGTCATGCTTCATCATCCTAATTATTGCAGTACATGCTTTATTATCCAAGATGCAGTTGCTTCAATAAAAGCTTATTGAATTTGATTCTGCCTCTGATTGTCCTTGTATATGTGAGACTAATGTAACTGAGAGAAACGGATATGATCTGAGTGACCACGATTTCCCTGAGGAATCAATTGTGTCATGCGCTCGGCTGCCCAATCATCGTTGCTCTTGGGTGGAGATGAGGTACTTCTAGTTACTGGAGCAAAACCTGAATTAGGCCGACAGGTGTCACCTGTAGTGGGTTCAGACTCAGTCCCCCACAGTGCAAGTGATTCTGCCGCCCAAATCCAGTAGTCTCATTAGGATAATGAGAGCCTATGCGACAGTCTCAAGATCAAAGACACAACCTGAGAGCAGGTGATTGGGCTGTGATCAGGAAGCACGTGAGGAAGACATGTTTGAAGCCTCAGTGGAAGGGTTCTTACCAAGTAGTGCTGGTCACTACTACAGCTGTGAAGTGCGCTGGAGTTCCGAAGCCATACGAGGAAAGTGCCATGTACGTTGGACAATGAAGAGGAATTGTTGAGAGTACCAACAAAGTCCAGACCAACTCTAGAATTGAAGAGGGGAGAAGGAGAATTAGAGACTGTATCTGAGCAAACATCATCTGGTACAAACACTCCTGTGAGAGACGAAGGAGTAGATCTACAGGAGAGTCATAGTGAACCAACCTCAATTGAGGTAGCAGGAGAGTCTAGTCGCAGGAGGGCTCTTCCCTGAAGCAGATGGTCTTTAGAGACAAACAGAGCAAACAATAGATCCTGAGGGGGAAGGAGTCGAGGCAGATCAAAGCCAATGTGGTCTGACTCCTCCTGAACCACCTGCATGTCTATCAAGAGAAAATCCTGCAGAACAAAGAGAAATTACAAGTCTGACACTGAAAAGAGAATTAACGAAAGGTCCACTGAAGGGAGATAAGTGGCCGAAGTCACAAGCAAAGAGAAAAGAAGCAACTTCAGAGACAACAATTGAAGAAGAAGTAGACACAACAAGGAAATAAGGTTTGAGTGATGGAGAATTAAATGGAGATCGAAGATTGAAAAGAAAGAGAACTGCAAGTTGAAGGTACGCTGGACCTAAATGGGCATATGCAACGACAAGTGAATGGCAGAGTGCATTTTTGTCTTTTTGTTTTGATTGAGACATTCCAGGTCAATATTTTGGCACCTGAAGGAAATCAATGAACTGAACTGTTGAGAACTGCAAACTGAGAAAGGTGCTAGAAAGAGACTATTGAAAGCAACCGGAAACAGTTTTTGATAACCTGATTTTGACAAGCTGCTAAACCGATTTTGACAAATTACCTGTAAATGATTTCTAAAGAAGACTGAAGATTTATTTTTTATTTTTTCTGCATAGTTTTAATAGTTATAATTTTTCTCTTCTACTTTCTGATTCTTTACAGATCATGAGTAACCTTAGCCAACAGGGTAGGAAGAATAGGTGCAGTAAATATATGAGTATTGGTTTGGCGACTGTGTGCATGATATTGTGCCTGGTATTGATTGTGAGTATGACTGTTCTTGACAAGAGTGTGGCCAACCATACCTTAGCTACAGAAACAACTACTACACTCACAGAAGTAGAGAAGTTTAGGTTAGATGAGAAATATCTGCACGTAGATGGCACACAAGAAGAACTTTCTTCTAACGTTTTCTATTGCTTATTGAGTATGTTGAAATGATGGGTGCAACAGATTGTTATGTCTGTATGCAGATTTCTTCATCGGTCGAGGAAGGAGTTACTTATCATAGTTTGCCCCTTACTAACGGAATAAGTTGTTATCTGTTACTAACAAGATTCTATAACCAGGAATACATTCAGTATTTCTATTCCAAATATGATGTTAAGTTTTTGTTTGTCCCTAAAATTAGGTATCTGAGTAGAGTAGCTAAGGAAAACACCATAGAATGAGAGAGAGGATTCTTAGAACCTGCATTGACATTTGGCACAACTTACGCACATAGAAATAACCTGGCATGCTTACTTACACCTATGGAAAAGAGCTTCTTAGATCAGACAGATGACAGGAGAAAAGCATTAAAAGAGAAATTAGAAAAGGGCTTGGAGAAAAGGACATTTAGAAATGATCATGCATTCAGCAAGATAAAGACACAAGGGAGGTTATGTTTAGTTGTGCAACACGTAGGAAAGCTTTGGGTATAGAGGGCCAGATGTCTGAAAAAAAATTCCACTCGCAAACGGTGCGAATCGCAAAATTCGGCCGTTTGCGAGTGCAAAAAAGTTATCTGCAATGCATGAAAGGCATTCGCAGACCACAAAGCAGAAATCGCTAAAATAGCGATTTCTTGCGTTGCGACCTGGTTTTGCGAATCACAATTTGCGATTCGCAAAATCCACATCGCAGGGCGATGCTGCAAAAAATCGCAAATTGCGATTTTTCACAGAATGGCATTTTGCACATGCAAAATACCATGATATGAAACCAGGTGGTAACCTGGTGCAAAATTAAAAAATGCAGTTAAACTGCATTTTTAAATTGAACATGTAAAGCACACATGCCCTTTTGGCATGTGTGCACCTTACATGTCCCCCAAAACATTTTTGGGGTGCAGCAGAGGGGGCCTTAGGCCCCCAGCACCCTGGGCTTTTGCATTTCCAAAATTGCGATTTCTGGTTCAGAAATCTCAATTTTGGAAATGCTAAAAATTTGCAGCTATGGGCCAAGAGGCCCATAGCTGCGAATGGGGCCGGTATCGCAATTTGTGATTCGGTAATAGCATTTGCGATTTTTAAGAAATCGCTATTACCGAATCGCAAATGTGATACATGGCACTTTGCGAGTAGGAAATAGCGATTTTTTTAAAATCGCAATTTCCGAATCGCAAAGGCCTGTGATGATACATCTGGCCCATAGTCCTAAATTTAGAACTGATACTTTGTTTGTGGGAACGAGTGAATGCAGACTGGTGTTTTTGTTTCAGAGTAAATGGACGTTCATGTTGAATGGACAGGATCCGGCAATTCCAGTATTTTATTATATCTGTGGACCAAATGCGTATTACCATCATCCAAGCAGATGGTATGGCACATGTTACTTGGGGATAGTTTCCCCAAAGATATTTCAAATAGAGAACTTCAGTAAATTACCTAAAATGACTGAAGTACATCTTGTTAGACAAAAGCGAGAATCATATTCTGGCATAGTTGGAGACATATTTGGAGCAATAATTCCTTGAGTAGGAGTTATTTGAATTGTTTGAAAATTCAAATGTTGTCTACTATTGTGGATAAAATGCTGACAAGTTATTCAGGAGCCATGATCCTAATGGATACAGAAATTGCTGTGGTAAGATCTATGACTCTTCGGAACCGCCTTGCGTTAGACATTCTTTTAACAAAAGATAATAGGGTTTGCAAAATGCTGACTTTGATACATTGTTGCTCATATATTCCTGATAATAGTAAAGTATTAGAAGCCTAATTAACAATCAGACTATTGATAGTCCTGATTTGAAAGAGCTGAAAGAACCAGGAGTTTGGGAAAATGTTGGCAAAGGATTTGCTTCTGTGGGAAGTTGTCTTGGCAATCTAGTAAAGGGGATAATATTTAAAATAATGCAAGTGATATTGATTATTGGGATTTACATCACTGGAGCATGATGGATATGTAAATAGTATCACATGATTAAATTAAAGAAAATGAAAAATTATCAGAGGAGGGAAGAAATTAAAATGGAAAAAGTATTCAAGGAAAATTCGAAAAAAGAGAGAGAAGATGAAGGGAGGACAAATTTTTGAGGAGCTGGAAGATATAAGTGTGATGACATAATTAGTCATCAGACGAGGGATTGTGAACGCTGACATTTTACTAATAAATATTTATATTTTCTGAACTTTGAATCTGCATACAATTTGACTTAATATAGAAAAATAATGCACAACTTGGAAAATGTGCCTACTTAAGTGACTGCCAGTAATCACGAAGTGTTCTTATTAATTGCTTATTAAAATTAATTGATGTGCTCATGTTTAGATTTAGGTAGTAGTATGTTACATTAATGATTATGTTTTGTGTATTTGATTTATTAATTGTAGGCCTTAAGTTAGCGAGGTTTTGGGCCTAGTTGCACAGCCTCATGTTAAACTGTACGGTTAAGATAATGCTGTGAGTGTTTGCTTGAAGAAATTAATATGTGAATTGTTCTTTTTCACTGAGCTGACCAAACGTTAGCAAATGTTTTCCTTTCCCATGAGAACTGCTTGTTAGAAAATCACGTAATTGTTACTGATACAATATAAAGTTTAGTGTGTGAGAAAGCAATGTTCACAGGAGCTAACAATGGATGCACTGACTGAAGGACGGAGAGATATAAAATTGTTACCTGACAAGTCCTACGATTGGAACAGGAGGAGAGGAGCCAATCAACGATATGTGAAAGACAGTTTAGTTATTTCTTAGTTTTGAAGGTCTACCTTCATTGGACTAAATGTAAATGTAAGATTCTTTGACCAAAGGCAATGTGGGAAATGTCTTAGATGATTTTAACTTAGCCCGACTGCACAGAGAGGGAGAGGCGCATATTTCCTAAATCGTTTTGCTGAGAATTTCCCATTTTTGCAGTCTTACTTAATTCTCTTACTTAGAGAATTCTATCTTTAACTTTATTGCTTAAACTTCTGATGCTGAATCCTGATCTTTAGACTATGCTTTACAAATGGTTCAGATAGCCTAGAGTCCCCTGTTCTGAACCATTCCCTTTCATGGTCTGACGCTGATGCTGACTGAACAGATGTCAAAGTGATTAAGACAGTTGCTGCTTGCTGATCCACACTGAGGAGAGGTATCAGCAAATGTTATTGTTTTGATAATTTGTCTTTTATTCCTAGGTACCGACCACTATTTTGATAGAGCCATAGCTAGATGTTTTTCCAAATTTATGTTGACTAATTTGTTTTGCATGAAGTCCAAATATGCTATTCTAATCAGAAGGTTAGTGAGGGATGACCCTACATGCTAGTAGGTTTCTATTCATATATAATTGATCTTACTCAGTTGCTGAATCTGATGTATGCTATTTCTATTTCGTAGTTGCTCTTGTTATTTATTTGTACTGTGACTCTAGGGTGCGTAGTAATTCACGCTTTGGTCAAATTGAGATTCTTTAGAAGATTTGGTCAACCAATGTTGTTTTTGTATGTATACCATCTCATTTTGTGACTACGTTACAGGATATTAGAACTATTTTATAGAGGGAAATAAACTTTCGAAATTTTACAAGAAAGGTGTGGGTATTCATGGCATCCATGGTGCGTGAGTTTACTGACTCCAAAGATTATTGATACTGTTGATTGATATTGTTAATGATTTGTATTGAAATGGAATGCTATGGTGGGATTTACTCTAAGCGCAGTCAAAAGGTCCATTGAACCTCTGATGCATCCCCTGATGAATTTAAGATAAGAACCCAAATAAGGTCAGACGTGCTAACACCTGTACTACCTGATCCCAAATCTTTTATCTTAAAAAAATACAATGCACTCATTGAGAGCCCTAAAGGCTAAAGGCAGCCCTGGCAACATTGGAAATGTGTAAACTGTATACAAGAACAACCAATAGTTTTTCACCTTAGATTGCAGAATGAGAGCATTCCTAACAAAAAAGCATTGATCTTCTTCTATACCTTAACCAAAACTATCACCTTTTCTTGTCATCAGCAAGAATGGCCCAACTATGGTATCTTGATGCTAAGTCTGCTAACAAAACCTCTTGGCAGAATCTCTTGCACAAAAAATGCACCAAGACATTTTGCCTTTTGACAAATCTATAACAAGTCTATAACACACTGACAATATTATGAATGGGCAATTGTGCTCTCATGTGTTCTTAAATGAATGAACGTGGGTCTTTGATCAAATGAAATAAGAACCTAACTAGAATCATAATCCTGATGTATGTAGCCTTATATGCCATTAGGCATAATGCACTGTGTTTTTGGAACCTGGAGGGAGAGCATTATAGGAACAAAAATGAAATAGCACCTTCCTAATGGCCATATGTTGCTCCAGATATTTCATGTGGTTATGCAACTTATTCAACAAGTCATTAGCACGTACTTGGAAGCCTCATCCTCTCAATATATTCCGTTCAAATGTAGTACTTGTGTTCGTCACCTTAGCACTGATCTTACTGTTCTGCCAGGATTATTAGGGGAAGTCTGATTTTATGAAAGGCCAGGGCTAAATGAAACCCGGCCTTATGTACAGGTTTAAAGAACTTAAATTAAATTATGGGTCTTACCACTAGCAAGTGTATAGCAAGAAATAATTGCGAGGCGTCTGTTTAGGGAGATTCTCTACAGTTCTAGTGCTGAATACTGTAAGACATTTATGTCACTTTGTTTTGTTCAGAAAAACCCACCACCAACGTATTGCAATAATCAATTTTCATCCTTTTGACTGCTGTTTGTTAAGTCGGTCTCATTTAAAAGTGATTGTGCCCTTTGAAATGTCTGCCGATGGTAATTAGAGGATGACGTGGTTGCATGGGTCTGAATAGTCATTGACATCCTGGCATCATATCAAATGGATCACCTTTCAGCTGCTGATTGTGGTACTCGTGTGCTGAACTAGTGGGAGAAAGCAGGGGGAGAATTGAGCACAATTTGGAACTCTTGTGTGACAACGGCGAAGGGTTTGTTCAAGGCAGTGCTCATTACACGTGAAACATTGTTACCGGGTGTTTTTCAGTTCTTTGTGGACGTATTACTGAAAGGCGAGTGCTCTTGTTTTACACGTACGCATATGAAACGTGTTTGAATATTTCGCGTGAATATGACATTAACACGCTTGGAATAAATATGCACCATTTAGTGCACGTCTCTCCACTACATGCTAATACGCTTAGTGGGTGTATGACGTGCATAGGCTACTCTCGGTTCCCTTCTGCCTACCTATATCTCACACCTCTGCTACAGCTGCTCTGAGCCTGACCGGACTGAAGAGTCTCTAAGGCCCATATTTAGACTTTTTAATTGTATTTTGCAAGTTTGCGCCGCTTTTGCGTCAAATAGCGGGACAAATGCGGGGCTAAAAAAAGTATAAATATGGGCCTAAGGGTCGTGCCTAGCACTGAGTACACGTCCCAGTGGGACATGTGCTCAGAAGCTCTAGGCTCAAAATGTCTGGGAAAGAGCACTGTGGCGACTGCTCTTCGTTCTTTCTGGCCAGGCGCCTTATTTTTGTATATGGACTTATTGATTAGAGATGTCCGCATTCCTGGAAGAAACACACGAAGGGTAATAACATGCTGTCTCTCGGGTGCCTCTTGGTATGTTGTGTTCGGTGGGACTTCCAGTCTGAGGCATGCCTGAGGGCTTCCACAGGCCTGGTACCTGCCGGATATGACATACTCGCAGTTGCCCGGAATTCAGTTCATAATCCGAGCACAACTCGACTCCGTAGAGCTGAGTTATCTCGCATGCTGTGCACGCATAGTTGAAGGACACTAGCAATGAAAAAAGCTCTATCAACTTAGACACTGACATACTCAGAATTCCAGTGTGGCCATTACAAATCAATACGCAAGTGTTTGTCAATACGACGATAGCCAAAAAACCAAGCGCAGGCTAAGATTCGTATCGAAACAGGCCAATCTCATGAGATAAACTTAAAGGAAACAAACTGACGATCAACTGATAAATATAAAGTCAGCAGGAGCAGAGCTTGTAGTTCTTTTTTAGGAAGTAACAGACTCGTGCAACTGACACCTGCCGTTTTACTAAAAAGTATTTTGAACAGCAACCGAGATACAATAATCATAATATACGCCTTCGGCCACAAGATGGCGCTGATCCGCAAACAAAAAACGGAAACCTTCCAACTGAGAGTCGAATGGAGCGGACCTTTCGTTCTAAGCTCTTCTCCGCGCAAAGCATTTTTCCTACGGTTTCTGCTCTTAATTGCATTTCTTTCACGAAATGCTCAATAACCAACCCCCAGATGGATAATTTAAAGGTGATATGTTGCTAGGTTGCTCCGTGGGATCTAATCCCTGGCGCGGCAACGCTGCAGCCACAGGACTGAGTTCTGCCACACTCTCTCCCGAACAACCTCCACCGACATAGACGCAGAAATAGCAAGAATCGATCTTAAAGTCCTTCCCGCCTCCTGCCGCCGTATTCCTGCACTCTATTTGCCCACGCAGTGTGCTTTTGTGTCACACAGTACAGACCACAACCAGAAGTGGCTTCCACAATAACTCCAGGTATGTGCATTTTCTTTTTAATACACTTTGTTCTTCCCATGAAACATTCAGCGCATGGTGTCTGTAGACTTCCATTCTCTTCTACTTGTCCTTACAAATTACGGCCACTAAAGCTTGTTTTCTTAGTGCCTGATTAGCATACTACTACTTGCTATGCATAGAGGTAAACAGTGCGTTTCCCACGCAGTCTTGCGTGTGCAGATGCTCCCAGTCGCCGTACACTGCATTTTTGTATATAACACCTTTAGAGGGCATACTAAAAAGCGTGAATTATTTCTATTTGGCGTTTAACTGTCAATATTATCATGTGTTTTAGTCTACAAGCTACACTTGTTCAAAAAGTTAAATGGGGAATCCTGCGTAATGCACTTTTTATGAAACGTTACCAAGCTCAATGCGATTTTCTTTACACGACGATAGATATGGTAACCATACCCAAAAACTGCTCAGAGATCTGACTACCCATTCTGAAGGAGGACGAGGTCCTAGTTCATTATCTAAATGCACGACTGGAATTCACACCTGTCACTATCTGCTTGTACGACGTCTTCCAGTCGCTAGAGCGGCTCCCATTTTCATTTTTTTGGGGCGGTGGGCGAAAATGAGTGGGGAGTGGGGGGGGGGGGGGGGGGGACCGGACGGGCTGAGTTGTTGGAAGGATTACGTTAGAATTTTGTTTCGGTCAGGTTGGCTGAGTGGACGGCACGGGGACGCCCGTCTGCCACGTTCACTCCAAGAAGCACCTGCCCACAGAACATTTCAGGTTCAAAATTTCCCACTCTTCAAGCCAATCCGTCGCCCAGAAAAATGAAATAACACCGACTTAGTCTAACAAAAATGTATTTGCGGCTCTAAAGGTTTTCGCGAGAGTTGAGCCAAGCGTCCCGTTAACAATTTCTACCCATAAATACAATTACAATACAATACAATACACGCCAACCTCAGAAAGGCGAATCCTTTCGTGAGGAGCATTAAACGTTTTGGTGTATAGATCATGGTATACATTTCCCATCTGCAGTCATGTCGAAGAGCGCGCTCAGCTGACCTACTTTTTTGCATCTTCAACAATAGAGTAATGCTTTTCGGAAAAGCAAAGTTTTACACCAACCAAACAGGGCTTACACCTACTTGCAAAGCTTTCCTTCAGTCCAGTGAGATTTGTAGTTTATTTCTTCAACATGCACAACAGCCTCTCGCATGGCATCCACGTTTCTCGGTGGTTACTGCTGCTTGACTGTTTTCTCAGTTCTCACTTGAAATCCTTCGTGTAATATAAATGAGTGGACATTTGCGAAGCACAGGCAGCACTGTTCATTTATCATAGATTGCCGGGCCAAAAAAGTGAGAAATAACTCCACACTGCTAGCTGAAGATTCTACTGCGGTGCTCTGTATTTTACTGAGCAAGGCTGCCCACAGTATGGGTGTAATAAATGTAAACAGTTCTTACAGTAACGCGAGGGATTTTTTTTCCTTGATCGTGGAGTATAAAGCGTTAATTATGGAGGGCCAATATTCTAAGGCGCAGCAATGCTAAGAGAGTGAACATTAATATTTTCTAATTGTAGACTAGGCAAGTTCTTGTAAGATGTGTACACGTGTGTCTGTCACAAGGTGAATGTGCCTGTGTGAAGATCTGTTGTATGTGTTTGTGCAAATGTGTGTCGATGTGTAATGTGGGTGTGTTTGGTATGTGTTGAAGAATGTTTGTTTATGCATCCATTTGTATTTCTGGATGTGTGCGTGGGCGTGTGTTTTTGCGTGTCAGTATACGTGCCTGTAGGCCTCGTCCGGTGTATATTTGTGTATGTGTCTATCGTTTTGAGCGCACCAAGGGCCATATTGATACTTTTTGACACAAAACTGCGCTAACGCAGTTTTGCGTCAAAAAAATTTGCGCCGGCTAACGCCATTCTGAAGCACCATGCGGGCGCCGTATTTAATCAATGACGTTAGCCGGCGTTAGCCGCCGGCGCTTCCTGGTGTGCGTGGAAAAAAACGACGTACACCAGGCAGCGCCGGCGTAGGGTGATATGGGGCTTGGGCGTCAAGAAATGGGGCAAGTCAGGTTGAGGCAATTTTTTCGCCTCAACCCGATTTGCGCCATTTTTTTTCACTCCCAAGCCCCATAGAAATGACTCCTGTCTTAGCAAAGACAGGAGTCATGCCCCCTTGCCCAATGTCCATGCCCAGGGGACTTCTGTCCCCTGGGCATGGTCATTGGGCATAGTGGCATGTAGGGGGGCACAAATCAGGCCCCCCTATGCCACAAAAAAAAAAAAAAAAAAACACTTACCTGAACTTACCTTCATGTCCCTGGGATGGGTCCCTCCAGCCTTGGGTGTCCTCCTGGGGTGGGCAAGGGTGACAGGGGGTGTCCCTGGGGGCATGGGAGGGCACCTCTGGGCTCCTTCAGAGCCCACTGGTCCCTTAACGCCTGCCTTTTGCAGGCGCTAAAAAAACAGCGCAAAATCGGCCGTACGTCATTTTTTTTGACCTGCCCACTCCCGGGCGTGAATTTTGCCCGGGAGTATAAATCCAACGCACATGCCTCGGAGTCGATTTTTTAGACGGTTACGCCTACCTTGCATATAATTAACGCAAAGTAGGTGTCCACGCAAAAAAATGACGCTAACTCCATGGACTTTGGCGCTAGACGCGTCTAACGCCAAAGTATAAATATGGAGTTAGTTTTGCGTCGAAATTGCGTAAAAAAACACAACGCAATTACGGCGCAAACGGAGTATAAATATGCCCCCAAATATTCCCAAAAACTACGTAGGAATCTTGCCTGAAAAATTTACACAAACCAGGATGCATTAATCAAGGTGACCCGTGAATCGATGACAAAGCAGTAATTCATCTATGACCAAACAATGAAAGAGGCATAAATGAGGATGTGCATGATACTGACATTGAAACGTTGTTATAGCTGATATGAAACATACATTTTCAATCAATCAATCAAAAATTTTTATAGAGCGCGCTGCTCACCCGTGAGGGTCTCAAGGCGCTTGGGTGGGGGGGATTAAAGGGGTGGGGGAGGCAGGGAGGGTCACTGTTTGAACAACCATGTCTTGAGGTTCTTTCTGAGAAGCAGAAGGTCTTTGGTTTTGCGGAGGTTGGTGGGGATGGAGTTCCAGGTTTTGGGGGCGAGGTAGGAGAAGGACCTGCCTCCTGTGGTGGTGCGTTGGATGCAGGGGACTGTGGCTAGGGCGAGGTTGGCTGATCGGAGGTTGCGGGTGGGAGTGTGGAAGTTCCCTCTGGCATTGAGGTAGGTTGGGCCGGTGTTGTGGAGGAATTTGTGTGCGTGGATGAGGATCTTGAATGTGATTCTCTTGTCTATGGGGAGCCAGTGAAGGGATTTGAGGTGTGGTGAGATTCGTTTGTGGCGGGGGAGGCCAAGGACGAGGCGTGCAGCTGTGTTCTGGATTCTCTGGAGTTTGCGTTTGAGTTTAAGTGTGGTGCCGGCGTAGAGGGTGTTACCGTAGTCTAGTCTACTGCTGGTGAGTGCATGGGTGACTGTCTTCCTGGTCTCTGGAGGAATCCATTTGAAGGATTTTTTTAGGGTGCGGAGTGTGTGGAAGCAGGAGGAGGTTAGAGCATTGATTTGCTGTGTCATGGAGAGGGAGGGGTCCAGGATGATGCCTAGGTTGCAGGCGTGGTTTGCGGGGGTGGGTGCAGGGCCTAGGGCAGTGGGCCACCAGGAGTCGTCCCATATGGTTTTGTTGGGGCGGAAGATGATGATCTTGGTTTTGTTGGAGTTAAGCTTGAGGTGGTTAGTTGTCATCCAGTTGGCGGTGTCGAGGAGAGCAGCGTGTAGGTTGGTTTTGGCGGTGGTGGGGTTGCGGGTGAGGGAGAGGATGAGTAAGGTGTTATCTGCGTAGGAGAGGATAGTGATTCCGTGTGATCGGAGGATGTTGGCTAGAGGAATCATGTAAATGTTGAAGAGTGTGGGGCTGAGGGAGGACCCTTGGGGGACTCCACAGATGATCTTGGTAGCGGTGGAGTGGAAAGGTGGAAGGCGGACTCTCTGGGTCTGGTCGGTGAGGAAGGAGGTAAGCCAGTCTAAGGCTTTGTGGCGAATTCCTATGTTGTGGAGGCGTGTGCGGAGTGTGTGGTGGCAGACGAGTAACAAGGGAGGGATGAGAGAATCTTCCACGCTTCCACGCTAAACTAGGTAGTATCAAATGCTATTCTTTTGGAAATGATTGGAAATATGACCAATCCAAGATACTAGGGGGCATATTTAATATTTAATATTTCTTGCGCCTCTTAGCGCCCCCCCCAATGCCACCATGTATGCACCGTATATTTAAAATAGGGCGCGCCATGGTGGTAGTTAGGAGACTAGCGTCAGATTTTTTTGATGCTAGTCCGGGTCTTTGCAGGATTAGTGTAAAAAATTCTGACGCTAATCCTGCAAAGCACCCAGAGGCCAATTGTAAGCAATGGTTCCAGATTTATGGTGGCTAAGCGCCATTCCAACGCCACATTAGCGTAATTTGTTTTTATGCTGATGTGGCATTGGAAGAGCAAAAACGCTGCAACATATTTACAAAGTGGCGCAATGCTTGCATTGCGCCACTTTGTAACCCCTTGTGCCACATTATGCCTGTGCCAGGCATAATGTATGCAAGGAGGATTTTCCGGCACTAGGGGGGGGCCATAAAAAATGGCACAAAGGAATCTATGAGATTTCTTTGCACCATTTTTATCAACAGTTATTAATGCCTGCTAAGTGCAGGTGTTAAAAAGAGTCTCCCTTTGTGTTCAGTGGGCCTCTGGGTGCTTTGCAGGATTAGCATCAACATTTTTGACACTAGTCCTGTAAAGTGCCGGACTAGAATACAAAATAATGACGCTAATCCCCCTGACTACTGCCATGGTGAGCTGTATTTTAAATATGGCACACACATGGTGGCAGTAGGTGGGCACTAAGGGGCACAAGAAAAGTGGTACTGCACAAGGTGCAGCTCCACTTTCAATAAATCTGGGCCTGAGCAGGTTTTAAAGAGTGCTGAAATAAATGGCGCAAGGAAATCTCTTAGATTTCTTTGTGTAATTTTTTAAGCCCCCACTAACAGGGGAATGCACCCTTTGCAAACATTATGCCTTCCGAAGGCATAATGTAGTGCAAAGGGTTGCATGCATGCATTGTGCCACTTTGTAAATATGGTGTGGCGTTTTTGACCTAATGCCACATTAGCATAAAAAACACACTAATGTGGCATTGGAATAGTGCTATGGGCTCTTAAATGTGCCCCTAGGCCTTTTGGCTAACCACTGTAGAAATGGACATTATGGCCCTCATTTTAACCCTGGTGGTCTTTTGACCGCCAGGGTTAATGTGGCGGTATCGTATACCGCTGCATTATGAGATTGGCTGCAGCCAACCCGCCACTTCTCCACTAATACCGCCATGGTGGTATGAGCCACTGGGCCGGAGATATCTATCTCCAGGCGGCGGCCAACTTAGTACCGCCCATGGCATTATGAGCAAGCCTACCACCATAGTACGAAAACCCTGGCGGTATGCCCTACTGGTGACAGGCATAATGAAGCAACAACTTGGGTTATAACAGCATGAAACTGAGATTAGGACCACTTTGCTGAACCATCTGTGTTAGCAGAGTACAGCTGTACCCTAAATGTACAGTGTTATGAAAATTAGGCAGTAGATTACATTTGTAAGCAGTGAATATGTTGGAACTGGTCTGGGGTTGCTTGTGTTCTTGTGAAAAGGGGGCCAAGCTTGTTTCTGTTTTTACTGGAGCAGGGCCTTGGTTCTGTTTCTGTTAGATCAGGAGAAAAACTGATTCTCATGTGGCTGGTCCCTTTCTGCAGTAGCACAGTGAGTGTAAACTGATGGCTTCGAAAGTGACCTTAGTAATTACCAATGGCTGGCATTAATTCTTTCTATCTCTTCTTGTTTTTCTATGAGAACCTAAAAGGTATACTCTTCAAAATAATAGAATATTGCATAGTAGATACTTTTGAAAAAAGACCAGTATGCTCGTTGCACCTTTAAGATACAACTATGTGCATGCATGTTTTTGTGAACAAAAAAGGCTGCAAATCCACAACATACTACCATGATCGCAAAGTAAAACAAATGAGGCACTCAAGGGTAATTGAGTGTGTTTTACAGAGGGCTAAGGCAGCCACACAGCACACACTTGATAAATAAAAAATACATAAACCAATAAATAAAATGATATCTTATCAACTAAGTAAATACATTATAATCACTCATTGGCTCTAAGCTAAAAAAAAGTACTTCTTGTAATACAGAAGGTAGCTTGCCAAGGCCATGACTGTTGACTTAACCTTTGTTTGTTTGTTGTTTTTGCCGACTTTGTTTCACCCTATACTGAGGCCTAGTCACACACTGAATTTGGTAGTACATGCAGTAGTATTATAGTAGTACTACTCATACTACAAAATGCTATTCACAAACTTACATGCAAAGACCTCCACTTCCCCTGTCTTTTATGTGCAAGGGTCTCTGACAAAGTGGCAGAGATTTTCTCACACTTAGGAATGCATATCTACAGCCATTCTGATAGAGACCAGGCGAGTGGATGGAAACTGATGATTACTTGCTACTAAATGGGAGGGTGATGGGGAATGTAAAGATGGGTTGGCGGGGGTGAGGAGGGGTTATGAGACAGACATGCTAACACAAGCATACACCCACAAAAGATTAATACTATTGCTATTAAAGAATTACACTTCTAAAGTTACTACAGTCCCAGAGGTCACAAAACAGGAGAAAACATACTTCTGCCCTGCCTTGTAGTAAGTCTGGCAGCACACATAGACACTTACATGCTTTTACAATATATTCCTAAAGAAAGTAATGGAGAAAGTGATTTAAAATAGTATACCAAAGGAAATAATGTAAGAAATGAATGTTTATATATGTTTATATAGTAGAAGATGAAGGATCACAAGAAAACAACAGCCAACCAGGGCAAAAATAGGACAAAAAGGATACAATGAGTCACAAGAAAATGAAATATCCAAGAAAGAAGTGACTCAAACAGATGACCAAAGAACAAAAATATATTTCCACTACAACGTTTTGGCTTCTACCTTCCTCAGGTAGTACAACATGGTTTTCTCAGCTGTGCAACCACTGAGCAAACCTTCTTGTACTATCCGAGGAAGGCGGAAGCCGAAAGGTGGAGTGTAAATTTAATTTTGCTCGCCAAAGTATAAATCTGGTGTTAGGTTTGTGCCGAATTTGCGTCAAAACTTTTGATGCAAATTCGGCGCAAACAGAGTATAAATATGCCCCTTATACTTTGACGCCCGACCGCGCGAACATCAAAATTCAGCAGTGTGAGTCATTTTATGGATGCGGGAAACCAAATTTGTATATCTGGAGACACGAAGGCTTCGCAAATACTCCTGATCTCGTGCAAAGATCAGATTGTCTGCCAACACTTTAACCAGGAAGTGCTAGCAGCCTTTTTGAAACTTAGCTTCAGCCCAGTCTAAAAAAAAATACAAAAAAATATGAAAAGGAAACAGGGTACTGTTAACCTACCCCTTTAGCCTTGATGCCGGGGTCCCCCAGGCACCCTAAGACCTAAAAGTATTTTTTTTAAACCAGTGTGAAAATCATGGCAAATCTGAAAATTTTAGCATGATTTTAGAAAAATGTAAAAAAAAAACAAGCACAGTCTGCCGCGCTTCTTGTTAATTGCCCCTGGGTGGGCCAGGTCCGGTGGGCTTAGCATAAAAATAGGAGGAGGAGGTGTACGGGCCCTCCTCCCAGCGCTTATGAAAGCTCCATGGACTGCCACCTCCCTGGGCTTTTAGTGTATGCGGGGATACCCATGTAGCACCCCACTCACTGTGGGGCCATTACCTCCCTAAGGCTAAATTGAATGATGTAGAGGGGCAGTGCTGCCCCCATCATGGAGACTTAGATGGCCTTGGGGACAGCCACCGCCCAGGGCTGACTCCTTCTACTGTTCAAGGTGCCCACCCTCTGGAGGTAGCAGTTTGCTTTTACTTGGTGAGAGCTGACAGCTCCCACCAAGCAAAAACAAAAAAAACTTTGCTTTCTGTAAGCAGGAGCTGTCAAACTTTGTGCTGCAAACTACCCCTCTCATTGCATGGCCAGAGGCGGTGCAGGGGTTGGCTTTACATATGGTAAATAAAATATTGCTTTATGTTAAAAGAAGAACTAAAAATTAATGGGAATAAACAAAGGTTTAAGTAACATTATAGTAAGGTGCAATAAAAGATCTGTTTTTGTTTAAAAAAACACAGAATTTCACGCAGAAAATGCAAAAGTTAAGGTAATGTTATAGTTAGACACCACCTAGGTATATCATTATTTTACCCTTTGATTTTTAAGTGGTATATATATATCTGCCATTGGTGTGGTATTCCTCCAACATTTTTGCCTTCACCCAGTTACTTTGCTGAACTTGTTTTTGTTGACCTGAGGACTCTGTGCACTTTACCCCTAGTCACTACCAATAAAGTGCTTGTGATCTCTCCTTATAACATGTTAAAATGTGCCTACAACGTATTGCCGCTATTGGCAATGTAGTTAGTGGGCAGCAGCACTCATTGTGCCACCAACTAAAGTAGGCCTTAAAACATTTCTCATGCCTCCAACTGCCTTTTTGTTCTGGCAAAATAAAACATTTGCCAGACCTTCTTTTTTATTACCTGTAAGGTACCCTTAAGGAAGGCTCTAAAGAGTCATGGTGCATGTATTTTCAAAGTAGGGCATGCAGGTTTAAGTTTTAAATGTCTTAATAGTGATATACTCCTAAAGTTGTTTTTACAATTGTAAGGCCTATCCCAGCAATAGCTAACAGTGAGTTACCATATTTCAGTTAATAAGTGCTAACGTTAGATTTGGAGCAGATAGATCAATGATGTTTACACTCAAATAAATTGTCATTTGAAATCCTCTTTAATTGTAAAGCTGGAACTTCCTGCCCAAAGTTTCTGAGGCCTTTCTATGAGTTTCCAGCTGTTGGGCCTGTTAATGCTTCCACTATCAATAAAGTTTAATGAGTCCAAACATTGATGAATGAGACCTCGGAGAGGATCTTCCTGGCATGATGGTTGGGGAGGAGCTGTGCCATGGCCTGATCCTGCCCTGATTACTTTTCAAAGGACCTTATCCACCGCAGCTACAAGGGAACCTGGCACCAAACCTGTCCTTGCCACCCTAGACTGTTTGGAGCTAAGACCAGGAGAAGGGGAGGAATGGTCAAGAATCGATTTTAGTGGTAGGCCTTGGAATTTCTTCCAAACAATGGATGATAACAATTATAAAAACTAAGAACTACCAGCCAGAACACTCCGGGACCTGTGGAAGATTCAGTAGAAGGACTGATCACCCACAGAAAGGTACTGCTCTACTGCCTGAAGGCCTGCTGTCCTTCATCCCAGGCTACCCAGAGTAACTCCAAGGATCATCTGGCTGACCTGTGTGATCTACAGGTACACTACAATATTCCAGTGCCTTCCCTGCAACTGTCCAGCTTCCTAGCACCAACTTGACCTGTCTGAACCCGCTTGAGCAATGCCTAATCCCCAAAAGGTGACCCCAGGTCGTGGAGCCTTGACTGGCATCAGTAAGAGCTCCTCCAAAAGAAAAAAGTGAAAATCCTGAAGTTTGGGCTGTCTGCAACTATGAACGGTCCCATTTGTGCCAAAACTTTGCCACTCATGACAACAGCAATAGAGCGCTCTGGTGGGACCTCCTCTTTGTGGGGTCAACACTGTACACAATGACAGCACCGTGAGATCTGCACTTTACGCTGACAGCAACAGTCCATGACGATCGTCGAGTGTGAGTGGCGCTTTCTGCTTATTGGAACCATTTTCACTAAAAAACATAAAAAACAATATCTCTAGTTCTACTGATTGGATTTTATTCATTCTGGTGTCGTTTTATTTAATAATATTTACTCTATATTTAGTCTGTCCTAAATTGGTTTGGGGTCTTTCTTGTGGTCTGTTTTCACTTTATTATAGGCAATATGTAATGCTCCATAAATAATTTACAGATTGCCTAAAAACTAAGCCTGACTGCCATGTGCCAAGCTGCCAGAAGGGAAAGCACAGGTTAATTTAGTGAGTTTGAGGTTCACCCTGAAAAACAAAGGTTAAAGTAACTTTATAGCTGAGTGTGATAAAAAGATCTGTTTTTATTTTAAAAAATGCTTTAGCAATTCACTGAAATAAAAGCAAAGGTTAAAGAAACCTTGTGGATGGTTGTTTAGGTGAATAGGTCAGTAATAACATTGATTTGTACTGAACAAAAACACAAAAATTCACCAGTTATAGTTGGCAGTGCTAACTATAACTTGCGCCACTACGTCAATCATAACATGTTCTCTAAATCATTTATGACATCAGTGATGACAGCATCCGAGCTTCTTTTGTACACATTGCTCTATAAACTGGTATAGCATTAGAGCACTGAAACTAAGTTCAAAATACCTCAGAAGAATATGTAGCATGATTAATGCCTTCAGAGAAACAACTCCCTCAGCTGTAGGAATCATGGGTTATCTGCCACATTGACCCTATACCATACACTTCAAGGGTACTGTAGTTCACAATAACAATCAACCACAGATGCATGGGAAACCCTCATTGGATACGGTGTTCATTCTATATACAGCTCTTCAGAGAAAGCCAATTTCCTAAAAATAGGGAACATCTGTTCCGAAACAATACCCTTCTACAGACAGCTTTTATCGGTACCAAAACCCTGATAGTCATCAAACCTACATTGACAAATTAAGTTGATATGTAGAAAAGTGAGTACTGTAAACAATATTCACTTTATGGAGAGAGTTTACTCTGTATCACACTGTCTGCAGACAGTAAAACTCTCATGAGAAATGCACTGCAGTTTCAAAAAGTATCTACTCAGAATAGTGTACACTTTATGCAACACTTGCAAAGAAAGACACTACTCGCTTAAAATAAGAAACATCTGAAGGTGCTAAAGATGATACTACCTGCAGCCTTCTTCAGAAATCAAAACAAGCAGGTCTATTGCTTAATATCTGGGGCAGGCACATTTTTCTGTGTTACGTAGATGTTGTCATGCTGAGACGATTCTGTCTAATAAATCCAAACTGCTTACAACAATGAGTATCTCGTATATAGAATCTTTGCCTTGTTGCAAAAAAATTTCACAGAGCATGAAAACATGTTTGGAACATGTTAAACACAAGTTGTCAACTGTCACCTGCACCTGCAAACTTTTGTAATGTGTTCAATACCTTTACACAGCTGTGATGTACTGGAAGCACATGTGTTTGGTAAACACCCATTAGCTGGACACAGACTCTACAATATTAGATGAAGAAGTACTGTGGTAGATACCCACTACTACATAAACTATAAATCAAATTAACACAAAAATTGCATGATGTCATCAGTGATGTCATCAGTGATGTCATAGAACATGTCATGAGTGATGTAATATGTGGGGTCATAAACAGTGCATGGCAGGGGCACAAGTTCTAGTTTGTTCTGCTAACTATAACTGGTGAATTTCTGGGGTTCTTTTTTAATTCAAAATATGAACGTTATGACTCACATATTCACCTAATTATAATTCTTTTTTCTGTGAATATCGAAAAAAAAAATTAAAGATCTTTTTATCACACCAACTATACCATTACGTTAACCTTAGTTTTTTTTCAGTGAATTTCTAAGGTTTTTTCATGTAAATTAATACTTAATTACCATACGTAAATGCATCCTCAACCATGCACAGACTTTGGCTGTACACAGGGGGTTGGCTAAAGGGCCTGCAGCCCATATGCCTCTTACAGCCAATCCAACTCTGTGCATGGCCTTAGCCTGTAAGCAGTGAAGAGGTGGCCATAGGGATTGGCCCTGGAGACCCAATCCTCCAGGGCCATGTGGTATTTAATTAAAGGGGAGGAGGACCCTTCCCCAAGCCTTGTTAGGCCCTTGGGATCCCATCCGCCAAGGCCATTTCTAAAAAAAGGTAGTAGGGCCATGCAGCCTCCTCCCCAAGTTGTTGTTGGCATAGGGGGGCATGTGCCCCCTCCCCAAGCTTCTTTAGGCCCTGGGAACTCCACCACCCAAGGCATACTGATATCTAGAAAAAGGGTAGGGGTCAGTGCATGTTATCACCCCAGCGGACCCCATCCCCCAGGGCAACATATTTAAATAAAGAGGAGTGGGGCAGAGTGGCCTCCATCTCCAAGCCTTGTTAGGCCCTAGGGACCTCATCCACAAGGACACTCTTTAAATAAAGGAGAAGGGGCATGCATGGCCCCCTTCCTAGGTTGAATTTGGCCCCTGGACCCTATCCACTGAGGCCTGGCATTATTTTCACGGGGAGGGGTGCATGTGACTAAATCTCCCGGTTCTGGCATTATGTTTAGGGGGAGAGGCATGCAGCCCACCACCCAAGGTGAATGTTGGCCCTGGGGATCCCATTCCTGGGGGCCAGGCTTTATTGTTAAAGGGAATTGGGTACAAGGCCCCCCTCCCCAGGCCAATTTTGACCCTGGGGACCTCATCCCCATGGGCCCAGCACCATTAAAGGTGAGTGCACTGGTGCTGTCATTAAGAGCCAGGGGTGAACCCCAAGGCCCCCATGCCCAGCCGGCTTCCCGCATGCAGGGAGCAGCTCCTAATGCTGCTCCCTCTAAACAGGAGCAATGTTTTGATCTGTTTCCCTGCCCACTTCAGTGCTAGCAGTGAAACAAATTAAAAGTCCACTCCAAGTGGGTGGGGACATTTTTGAAGCTCCCTCCTACTGCGAGTGGACTTTCTGTTTGTTCCAGTTTGATAAGAGATTTGAAAATGTTCCTTCCATAATGAGAGCAAAAACATGTTTCCCCGCCCATGCCACTGCGGGCAGGGACACCACAATGTCTAATGGGTGGACTCCTGGGACGTAGCTGCTGAGCCAGCCCTGGGGGATGAGGTTGCGGGAACATTAATGGGTCAGGGAGAGGGGTCATGTGGCCCCCTTTCTTTAAAGTAATCAATCCCAGTGTTGTGCCCCCTAGGGTCTTTTAAGGCTCAGGGAAGGGGCTTTGTGCCACCTCCCCATTTCCTGAAATATTAGCTCTGTGGGTAGGCTCCCCAGGGGCCTTTTGAGGCTTGTGAAGGAGGGCAGTGAGGCCCTCTCTCCCCATATAAGCTAAGAGGTGGGCTCCATGGGGCATCTGGTTTCCAGGGGAGGAGCTCCATGTATCTTCCCCAGATAAATCATTTTCTGCCTTGGGGTGAGCTCCCAGGGGCCTTTGCATGCTCAGTGAAGGGTGCCACACAGCCCCCCTCCCCTTTAGGTAATCAGCCCTGGGGATCCTAGCATTTAAGCTATTCAGATGAGGCCCAGCTGCCATTTTATTTTTTGTTTTTTGATCCTGGAAGAGTCTCATGGGATCACAACATTTTTTGTTGATTTTTTCCTTTTTGTTTCCCCCCGGCGGTCCATCTGGTTCTCCCCTATAGGGATTAGGGGGTCATGGTATTCCTACCATGCCCCCTTATACTATTTATTTTTTTAATCTCAGGACATGGGGCTAAGTGCCCAAGTCCTGTAATGACTGCCAGCAAAATATTTGTTGCTGGCAGCCAATCAGAGCTTTCACAGGAGTCTGAGTCTCCGTTGGCCAATCAGAATGCTCCATTTCTAAATTGGTGCACCTCAAGAGTGTCTCCAGACTCTCCAGACTCTTGAGGACCCAACCATCAAGTTCAAGCTTCTTGCAGAATTGGGTGTAATTTTGTTCTGCTGTTTTTGATGTAGTTAATCTTGAAGAAGATTATGAAAATGCTTGGGGATTTTGTGTTTTGAGGCCTCATTTTTTTCCCAGCCCCTCACTTGACTGATCACCCCAAAACTTTCCAGGAAGTGGTTAAGGTGGACTTTGTTTTCTATTTTTTTTTTAAAGATTTGTCAAACTAGGCCAAAGTTATTAGTTTACACTTTGGAGGATATGTGAATTGGTCAGATCCAGAGGTAGGGTCTGCTTGGTTGCCTTCACAGCAAATATATGAGTGTCCTCTAAATAAAGTGAAAGAAACAAATGGGGAACATGCTATGGATACCCTGCTCACCTAATCCTTGTAGGGGGTCTTATTGAGACCCCCTCCTGTGGCCAAACCATATTTTCCTTAAAAAAATGAATGTTCTATGGCTCTACAGTCTAGGTAAAAAAAAATGGAGGTATGAATTGTGGGCAAATCACCATAAGAAGGCTAAGATGTAGGAAAAATCCAGCATCCAGAAGAAAATAGAACTACACCAAAAATGTAACCCCCCCCTAAAGGTAAAGAACACAACAAAATACACATTCTGAAATGAGATAACTAAAATATAGTTTGCAGGCAGTTGCATGAGAATAAAGTTAGAATGAAAATCAGAACTGACATTTTTCAAAACAAATAGGTGAAGTAATCTTACACGTGACTAGGGGCCTGATTACAACATTGGCGGATGGGATACTCCATCACAAATGTGACGGATATCCTGTCCGCTGTATTACAAGTTCTATTATGTTCTATAGAACTTGTAAAATGGTGAGCTGGATATCTGTCATGTTTGTGATTGAATATCCCATCCACCAAGGTCGTAATCAGGCCCTGGGTGACTGAACTGGCTGTGTCTTTACTCTGTCCGGGGTACTGGTTGAGAAACTTACACTCATTCTGTCTCCCAACTCTTCACTGTTGTACACATTTTGAAATTCACTGTTTCAACCTGAGTTACTCATTGCCTTTGGAACTTTGATATTAGCACCAGGGTAATTAATCTTAACTACTCTCCCTAAGTTCCATATCTTCCCATCTTCTGTTTTATCATCATATCAGCTTTTTTTGGTTCAATGCACCATAAAAGCACAGTAAAACAGATAAACATTGCATAGAACAGTAAACACAGTACTTAGTCCTGTGCAATACAATCAAATAATCAAATAGTCTAATAATAATTTTTAAGTACAACAACACAAATAAAAACAAGAAACCTGATGAAAAGCCTAAATCTAACTCCAAATGTGTGCAACATGCCACCTGGCACAAGAAATGCCAGACGAGGGACTTCTGGTGCTCTGTCTTTCCCTAGAAGGATAAAGAGCATTGTGCATAAAGACCACACTTGAAAGAATACACTTTGGTGGACAAATGCAGATAAAAAGCATTAAAATCCAATTTTTTTAACAACAAGTAGATAGGTAAAACAAAATAAAAACCAGGTGCGAGGCACTCCTACCTTTGGGGAAATAGGGAGTATTGTCTCCATCTTCAGTTTTCCCCTCAGTAGTCAGAAAGGGGTTCTGTTCGTTGTTCGATGTGGTCTAAGACAAAAGCTTCCACCCTCTTAAATATTTCCTTGTTGCACCATATGCTATTAGCATTGGCAAGCTGTATCCCTTCCTTTAATGTCTTAAGTCTGGGGAACATCCTTTTTTACGACTTTTTTTTCTTCGAAAGTCGTGGTTAACGAAAGCGCAACAACGCTTTTTTTAACCACGACTCCGGTTTTTTGTGCCTTAACTACGTATGTTCTGAACAACGAACATGCGTGGTTAAGGTACAAAGAAGTGAGTTGGCGAAGGTAAGTGGTGGGTTTAGGTTTTAGGGAGGGGGTGGGGGGTCAGGGGGTTTTAGGTTTTGGGGTGGGGTTGGGGGGGTGGGGCGTTTTTGGTTTTGGGGTGTGGGTGGGGGGTCAGGGGGTTTTAGGGTGGGGTTGGGGGGTGGGGCGTTTTTGGTTTTGGAGAGTGGGTGGGGGGTCAGGGGGTTTTAGGTTTTAGGGTGAGGTTGGGGGGGTGGGGCGTTTTTGGTTTTGGGGAGTGGGTGGGGGTCAGGGGGTTTTAGGTTTTGGGGTGGGGTTGGGGGGGTGGGGCGTTTTTGGTTTTGGGGAGTGGGTGGGGGTCATGGGGTTTTAGGTTTTGGGGTGGGGTTGGGGGGGTGGGGCATTTTTGGTTTTGGGGAGTGGGTGGGGGGGTCATGACCTTTTCACCATGTTCTAATTTTGTGTTGCCATGTACTAATACATCATCCCAATAGTAAACCAAACTCCCATTATGGAAATCAACATAGCACCATGACTCTTTGAAAAAGTGATGCCACTGATACCAACCCAAAGGGCATGTGCTTGACTTTATATGCACCCATGGGTGTAATGAAGACGGCGAACTCTTATGAGTCCAGGTGCAGAATATATGATAATATGCAGAGGCTTAGTCAAGAGTAGAAAATAGTTTGGCAGTAGCAAGTGTTGTGCACATTTGTGAAAAGTTGGGTAAAGGAACTCTTTCAACAATCAACTTTCTGTTTAGATCCCTCAGGTCCATGCTCAATCAGATCTTTTCTGCTTTGCATGCCACTACTATGGATGCAAGCCATTCAGTGGCTTCAACTGATTCTATTATGTCTTGGTTGCATAAACCTTCTAGTTCTTCTTTTAATGCATCTATTATGTTCAATGTTAATCTCTGACCTCCTAGACTATCAGAACTATGACTCTCTTTAGTTTTATCTGTAGTGTATATGTTTAGAGACCCACAAGTTTCTCACAAAAAGACATCTGAGAACTTACTCACAAAATCTGTGTAATTTTGTACTGTTTGTGCCTGAATTTGGTGGCATGCTTTAAGGTCCAAATACACACCTAAGTCTTTTTGCACAGGCCAGCCTAGAATAATGTCCCCACCCCTTTACTGATAAGTACATTTTTGAGTGTGCCTCTCTAACCCTATATTTAGTTCCGCCATGGAAATATCATTTAATACCAATGGACTGACCTCTGTTAGAAATGGGTTTTTTGGTTGGCAGTCAGGTTACCCCCTGTCCAAGCAAGGACCCTCACTCTAGTCAGGGTAAAGGAGAATCACCCTCAGTTAACCTCTGCTCACCCCCTTGGTAGCTTGGCACAAGCAGGCAGGCTTAACATCAGAGTCTAGGTGTAAAGTATTTGTGCCAACACACACAGTAACTCAGTAAAAACACTACAAAATGACACAACACAGGTTTAGAAAAATAGGTAATATTTATCTAAACAAAACAAAACCAAAACGACAAAAATCCAACATACACAAGTCAAGTTATTAATTTTAAAAGCAAAAGAGTCTGAAAATCCTTTCTAAAAGTGGCATTTTCAAACACACAATCTTAAAATCAACTTTACTAAAATATGTATTTTAAATTACGAGCTCAGAGACCCGAAACTCCACATGTGTATCCGCTTCCAAAGGGAATCAATGCTTTAATCATATTTAAAGGCAGCACCTTGTTAACCTAGGCCTTGCAACAGTGAAAACCGAATTTGGCATTATTTCACTGTTAGGACATATAAAACACATTACTATATGTCCTACCTTAAACATACACTGCACCCTGCCCATGGGGCTACCTAGGGCCTACCTTAGGGGTGTCCTACATGTAAGAAAAGGGAAGGCTTAGGCCTGGCAAGTGGGTACACTCGCCAAGTCGGATTTACAGTTTAAAACTGCACACACAGAAACTGCAGTGGCAGGTCTGAGCCATGCTTACAGGGCTACTAATGTGGGTGGCACAACCAGTGCCACAGGCCCACGAGTAGCATTTTATTTACAGGCCCTGGGTACCTCTAGTGCACTGTACTAGGGACCTACCAGTAAATGAAATAGGCCAATCATGGATAAACCAATTACATACACATTTTATATAGGAGCACTTGCACTTTAGCACTGGATAGCAGTGGTAAAGTGCCCAGAGTAACAAAAACAGCAAAAACAGAGTCCAGCACACATCAACAACCTGGGAAACAGAGGCAAAAAGTTAGGGGAGACCATGCCAAGGATGCCAAGTCTAACAACCTCCATACCTTCCTGGTTGTATATAGGCTTGGGCAGAGTTCTACAAGTGGTGGCGTTCATTTGATCGCAGCATTCACGCTGATTTTTAGCGCCAGTTGTTGTCATGCGCTGAAAAATCATCGTAATCGGCACCACACACAGCACAAAAGGGTCCTTCTTCTTTTCTGCCACTTGAGTAGATTTTGTACTCGAAGGGCAGCTTCCTTAATGTGAACGGAAGGTTTCTCAAAGCAAGCGGTAGCGACCATCCGCGACTCCCCTAGTTGAGAAATCTCTCCGAGAGGTGGTCTGGAGTAAGATTTTTCTTGCTCGCAGTCACCAACTTAACGTTGGCGAGTGCAAATAAGGACAAAAACTATGCTCTCTAATCGGAGCAAGAAGTAGGAAAATCTCAGCAAACTTCATGAGTGGAGCAGAGTTTACCGCCCACCCCTAGTTGTATATCCATTTGATATAGAGGAGGTTTCCCTTGAAGCTTTCATAAAAAATCTCTTCAGATATTATCATCAACCTGGAGCATGAATCAAACAAGGCTTCAGTTTCCATAACATCAATTCTTATGACATTTTTGGGATTACCTACATAGGAGTTGGTCAACTGTAGTGCTATCTCATCACACACATCCGAGACTTTTTGACTGTTATTTCACCACTTTTACAACATGCTCTTAAATTTACCTGTATCCCAGTAACTATTGCATGTGGCTTTCTGTGATTGAGAATCCTTTCAATTGGCATTGTGTCCAGTCATGCCCCACCTAGAGCATTGTCCTTTAAGTGTTGCTTGACTTAAAGTAATCCCATTTTATTCCTTGACCACATTCACTCCTCCATTTTCTTCTCTTGTTTTACACATAGATTTATTCTTTATCTCTTACACACAACAACATATGCTCTACTGTGTCTGCCACAATAAGAACATCATTCAAGGAAGGAGTCATCCTTCAACCACAGTTCTTCCTTAATTCTGTCTACATTGCAGGTCAATAAGAATTGATTAAAATGCGTTTGTCTGATGCTGCACTGAATTTATATGTAGCAGCTTATTTCCTCAGAGCTGAGACAGATTTTTCTACCTTCTCCCCATCCATCTGAATACTCTTCCCAAAATGGCATTTTTCTATCATTGTACTTAATTGTTGTAAAACAAAGTGAATATCTAGTTTATTTATATAATTTCAAATGCATTGAACCTTTTAAAGTCATCCCCACTTACCTCTGGCATGTGTTCCAATATTTCCTGCCCTTCCGCCCCTAAACAGTGTACATGGAGTGCTACTTTCCTTTCCATACCCAGATTTGGTCTACAAACAGCAGCATAGTTATTTAAGTGTAGGTTTTCAGTAAACTAACTAAACTCCTTTAAAAACCTTCTGTATGGAAATGAAAATACATTCATTTTGGAACCAGTTCAGAGAAAATACAATAGCTGTTGTGGTGAAATTTTCAACGAAAGTGCACATAAATAAAAGAAATACGCAGATCACAAATATTCATGTCACAAAGTTCTTTACAATAATTTTTGGTATTCAGGTGTATATCCTCTACTCGTAGGCCCACTGGAGATGTGTGGATCACTGGTCATTGCAGATGCGATATTTAACACCAATGTTCCTGTTGGTGGTGTACATCAAATCCTTCCTCAGAAGACTTCCTTTTTAATAGAGGTCTTACTTATGTTGTGACTTCATACTGTCTCTGGAAAAGTCCAGACAAGGCAGAAAGATGAGGTGATAGGTGAGATTTTGTCAGATATCTAGCTGAATATTGTTAATGATGAGAAAATGTCAAATGCCATCTGATGTGTGCTTCGATATTGTAAGTGTGTATGACAGAATAAATGTTTAAAAGCCAATAAAACAGTCTTTGCACCACCTCGCGTCATGTTACATAAGCGGTGAGTTCCGAGTGTGAAGAAAGAACAGAGGGGGTCATTCTGACCCTGGCGGCCAGTGGCCGCCAGGGCCACCGACCACGGGAGCACCGCCAACAGGCTGGCGGTGCTCCCACGAGCATTCTGACCGCGGCGGTTCAGCCGCGGTCAGAAGCGGCAAGTCGGCGGGCTCCCGCCGACTTACCGCTGCTCGGGGGAATCCTTCATGGCGGCGGAGCCCGCTCCGCCGCCATGAGGATTCTGACAGCCCCTACCGCCATCCTGTTCATGGCGGGAAACCCGCCATGAACAGGATGGCGGTAGGGGGTGCCGCGGGGCCCCTGGGGGCCCCTGCCGTGCCCATGCCAATGGCATGGGCACGGCAGGGGCCCCAGTAAGAGGGCCCCGCTAAGTATTTCAGTGTCTGCCTTGCAGACACTGAAATACGCGACGGGTGCAACTGCACCCGTCGCACCCCTGCAACTACGCCGGCTCAATTCTGAGCCGGCGTCCTCGGTGCAGGGGCATTTCCTCTGGGCCGGCGGGTGCTCTTTTGGAGAGCGCCCGCCAGCCCAGAGGAAATGTCTGAATGGCCGCCGCGGTCTTTTGACCGCGGTGCGGTCATTTGGCGGCGGTACTATGGCGGACGGCCTCCGCCGTCCGCCATAGTCAGAATCACCCCCAGAGTCTGTTCACATATCTTCGCTCACAATTGAGCGTGTCCTTGCAGCTCCATTTGCTGCATCATACATGTGAGAAGGACATTGGTTGTGAGGGATAAATACCACTAGTCCTCTTAGTTCAAAATCATGCATACAGAATCATTCATTCCATGGGGCATAGAGAGATTTCCTTTGCAGCACCAAGATTACAACTGTCACAAACAAAACTACTTTGTAGGTATCACCTGGTCTGAGTAACAGAGCGATATGCAGATGGATTTTTACGGAGCGATATAAAAATGTAATTCTCCTCAGTTTATAAACACACTGGTAAGCAGTTGCCACCTCGACATAGAATTCTCAGAACACCCACAATGAACTAAATCAGTAGAACTAACAACACACTCCTTCCACTGGGTTTTAACAGGCACAAAATGAGGCTGACAGGAGAATTCCCATTATCTCAATTTCTCAAACTCCATTACTTCACAGCTTGTTGCAGTGTCCTCCTATGCACCCCATCCTCACCGCCAGTGTGAGTTGCAGGAAAATCACCATAAGAAGAATAAGATGTAGGCAACTTCAAGCTTTATTGGAGGCATCCCAGCCACAGTTTGACAGGAGCATTAGCCTTCAATGCCCCAACTTCAAATGCCATCTCCTACTCCCAACATTCCAATGCCAGAGCTCAAAAGGATCCACTTCACAAATGGAGGGGAAGGGGAAAGATACAACAGTGGGCTCCTGGCCTGTTCTTTTGTATGTTCCCCAGGGTGGGATAAAGCCATGGAGGTCAGCGCAGTGGATATTATTAGGGATTATACTGTGAAGTATCTGCAGAGCCAACAGATCTAGAGATAAAATCTGGTTAGCTACTACCACACGAACAAAGATGTGATGATAATAATTTACGAACTTGAGGACTCAGCCACTGTCCTGAAAAAAGTTTTTAAAAAGTATAAGAGCGGAAGGTAGGGATACCCTGCCACCCGGGTCATGTGGGGGCCAAAAACAATAAAAAAGCATTTACAGCGAATTCACAGAGCTCTTGCCCTCACCATGCACTGATAATTACCTCCATAACATCACTCATGACATGTTCTATGATATTATTGATAATCGTACTGCAGCATCTGAAATTACATTGATGACAACACAGTGCATGGTAGGGCACAAGTTATAGTTACTTTAGGGTATGAGTTATAGTTATTTATTATAACTATAATGGGTGTATTTCAGTGGTTTTGTTTCTTTAAAATGCTATGTATTGATACTTAACTGTAGCTGTCACTTCAACCTTTGGTTGTTTCAGTGAATATATATAAATGAAATGGATGTTTTGGTTAACTAATTACTTTGGTGCAATTTAATAAATACTCACAAAAACTGCCAAAAAAAGAGCCTCATCAACCACAGCTCCTTTCTGGAAATTTTGAGGATGATGTGTCAATTGGGGATAGAGAAAAAGGGGAAGAGGACCATAGCATGTTTTTGCCAAGTTTCTGCAAGACAATTAGACACAGCTACACCCAAAATGGCTGAATAGAATTACACCAAAATTGGCAGAAAGTTAAACTTTGTCTAGAAATTGAGCTTTTGTGATTTGGTGTAAATCCATTAGTAGTTTTAGAGAAATTATCTTTCAAATTATTTGTATATTTCATGCTGCAGAAAATCCAGGGATCCAACAAATCTGTAGATAAGATCTGATTGGCTGCCAGTATATCACCAAGGATATTGTGGCAGCGATTTTAGGACTCTGTTACTCAGTCCCCTGTCCTGTAAAAAGAGTAAAAGAAACATATAGAGGGCAAGATAGGGGAAGGGGGCACGTGGCCCTGCTTCCAGAGGCCCCATCCCCTGTGGTGATATATTAACTATTGGGAGGGTGCATATGGCATTTTGAGGCCCAGGTGACCCCATCCCTTTTTTATTAACATTGCTATGTGTGAGGGCTGCTTTATATATGTTGTGTACTGACTCCATGATAAAGAAAATAGGTCTATTCCACTTTTTATATTTTGGTGACCCTCGCCATGTCCTTGTAATTACCTCCCATAGCACATCATTTTTGACATGTTCTATGACTTCATTGACAACATCATTGCACCATCTTTACAAATACTGAAAGTCACCAGTTATAGTTATCTCAAGGAACTATAACTTGTGCTCTGAAGTAGCTCATGCCTTGGCCATTCACAGTGCTGTCATTGATGAGGTAATGTCTAATGTTGTAGTGATGATGGGGCAGCGAATAATACATGAACTTCACTTGCTGCTCATTTAAAATTATTTTATTCTACTTTTTAAACATTTTTGTGTACCCTTGTGCCCACTCGGGAAACCCACATCTTTAATTTCTGTTTGGACCCCAGCTGGCTCACTGACCAGCATCATACTGTGTGCTGGCAGGAGCCAGCTTGATAACATTTCTCTCCCCTAGGTGAGAGCAGCATTTTTCACTGCTCCCACCCAGACAGGAGCAAAATTGTGTACCCTGTCTGGGAGGGTGCAGGCAGGGAATGCCTGCCTCCTCATTGGCAAGGAACACCGAGTCCTGGGAGATGAGGTCCCTGGTATACTTGAGCTGTATTGGGCACTTTCAAATTGCTCAGGGAGGGTCGTGCACATCCGCATCTTTAAAATGTAAGTATTGGCCCTGGAGCATTGGGTCCAGGGCCTCACTGAGGCATGGAGAGGATGGCCTGACACCCATCCTCAAATTATCTGGATCAGCCCCAGGAAGGTGGGCTGAGTGTCCCACCCTTTTTATTTATTATGGCTCAGTGGGATGGTATCCCTGGGTTCGGACAAAGGCTCAGGGAGGGAGGCTGCTTGCCCCCTCCTCTTTTTTTGAAAGCAGCTTAATGGCTGTTGTCCCTGGGGCCTAAAAAAGCAGAAGGATGGGGCAGCACAACCTTGCCTTTTAAAATATACATACCAAAACCTCCCAGCCCACATTTTGAAAACAGGTGGAAGCCTGCTTTTTTCCTCATCGACATGGATCCTCCACACACAAAAATTACATTTTTGGATGGGGAGGATCCAGTGGCTCTCTGGGACCCCTCCCCTGATCAGGCCTACAAGTGTAGGGTACATCTACATTGCTGTCCTATATGTTTTTTTTTAACTTTGTTCTAGGACAGGGAACTAAGTCCCCAGGTTCTTAAACGATGGCCATCACATCTTTGTTTATATGGAGGCAACCAATCAGATCTTATCTTAAAATCTGCTGGCTCCACAGATCCTCCATGGTGTGACATGTGCAAATACTCTACTGAACAGATTTACAGCACACTTTTAAGACAAAGCTCTAGCTTCCTTCCACATTTGGTGATTTTCTGTTCAGCTGATTTTGCAGTATCACTGTTCAATTTTTCTATGGAAAAATGAATAGGGAAAATGCAATTTGGGGACTCCCCTTTCTAATTGTGACTCGCAAACACATTTTGCGTTTCGGTAACCAGGTTAGCTAATCGCAAAAGGGGTTTTGTGCATTGCAAAGTGCAGTGTGCTACATCTGGCCCTTAGTTATTTAGTGAATATTAATTATGACAACATTTTTTACTACTTCCCTAGAAATAATTATATTTGTTTATTTTACAATCATATTTTGTATTAAAATATTTGAAACATAAAAAAAGTAAAAAACGTAATTAATTGTCCCTATATTTTTCCGTAGGTATGTATGTATGTGTATCTGTGTATGCATGTGTGTATGTGTGTATTTTGACGTGTCTTGTGGAAGAAGAACATTGCTGTTTTCCAGTAGTAACTAACTTTCACTATGTCATATATTATTAATATTTAAAACTTGGAAGCTAGTAATACAGAAAAGCTCACTCATTGACACTGGATACAACAGTGATCTAGCATGCACAGTTCCCAATAGTTTGGATAATATCACAAACAATGATGTTTTTCTGGGTGTTGAATTTGACCCATCTTTTTGCCAGTAAGTGGGACAACCATAAGACATGTTAAGTTTAATGAAAGCAAGTATCACACAATTTGCACATAAGCAGTTAGAAGAAAATAGCAAATGCTTCTTATTTAGAGGATTTCTTCACATCTCTTGGTTTATTCTTCACCGGCATCCTAATATTTGTTTCTAATGCTGGTACAATCACAGATGACTAAACAGTTATCAGGTGTTTCATCCAATACACACCTTTTCAAGACTCAGTGGTAGAAGTAAGCATTATAATTTTAGGAAAGCGCCAGTTATGCTATAGGTGGGCTGTGTCAATAGTGTTTTGCTTTTTGTGGGCATTTGCAAAGAAGTCTCTCTTCTCAATTGTGTCACCCTGTCTCTTTTAGATTTGCTGCAGCTAGTTTAACTGTTACTTTATACAAACACTCTTATGGCCTGAAGTTTATTTTTTATGAAGTTGCCGGGAAAATCAGCTACAAAGTCTTTTTTGAGTGTCATTTTGGTATATTGTGTAACAGAGTCGGTAAGCCTCCCCTGGTATGCCATGACCAACTAATTTAAACGCTAAAGAGGGAAGGCTAGTTCACTTTTATTTATGAACATTTACTTAGTTTTACTTCTGCCAAGGTCATCAGTGTAGCCGCGCTAGCAAAATCTGTTTTAACATGTTTTGAACATTCAGGCCCTCATTTGGACTTTGGCGGTCAAAGCCCAACCTGCTAGACGACCGCCAGTGCTGGTGGACAGCAGAACGCCATATTACGAGTGCTGGGTGCTTTCCGCCATTATTGAGGCAGAAAGCAGCTAGCAGTTGTGGTGGGGGTCGTCACTGCAGAGGCAGGTCCCTCGCTGTAATACGGCTTGGCAGAGTCCTGCTGGCATGGTGGTGGCAGCAAGGGAAGACCACGAGGACCCATCCCCTCCCGGACGTTCCCCTCGACTGAGGAGGTAAGTGGGCGTCTGAATGGGGGAAAAAGGGGGTCTGTGTGTTTGAGTGTGTGTGCATGGTTGCGGAGGGGAATGGGTGGTGCTGAATGCGTGTGAATGGGGGTGTCTGTCTTGATGAATGGGAGTGAGTGGGTGTGTCTGAGTACATGTATGCATATTTTGAATGGGTGTGTATGTGTATGCATGCATGCGTGAAGGAGTGTGGGATGTGTGTGTGTAGACGGGTGGGGGGGATGTGTGCATGTGTGCGGACATGTGTGTATGTGTGTGCCGGCAAAAAGAATGAAGATTCCTATCGCCGGGTGCATGACCGCATGGGTTTTCGTGGCAGGGTGACTACCACTGAAAAGTCTGGCGTATTGCAGCCTTGTAATCCGGACGGAAGGCTGAGGCCTACAGCCGGGTTGGAGGTGCTCCCCGCCGGCTGTGGCCGTGCAACTGCACCGGCGGGCCTGGCTAGGTTGTGGAGGCTTGGCGTCTGTCAAGCCTCACAACTCTTAATGTGACGGTCCGTACCGTCGGCTCCGCAACTGTAGGACTGCCAGCCTCGTAATGAAGGCCTCAATGTTTTCTTTATGAGATGAATATTTGCCCTTAAAATAAGTATAAGGAAGAACAAAACTTTCATATAGGACCCCCGGGAATAGAAAAAGAATGTGCTCAATGGAGAAATCAACTGATTGATACAGAGGTCCTTTCCACGGGTTGTAGGCCAAGTCCCTTCCAGGCCCCACCTCATCCAAACTGGACTATTGTGGCACTGAACTCTCAGCTGTACTTGCAGCTGTTTGTATCAAGTGCTTTCTACATATATCTATGTAGTGTTTTAAACAGATTGGAACTCTGGGCCAGATCTACAAGGAAGTGGCGCATTGGTCACAATGCGCCACTTTTCTCGCACCTCCCCTGCCCCACCTAACGACACTATGGTTGCACCCTATTTGCAAAACAGCGCACCATGATGGCACTTGTTTCCACAATAGCGTCATAATTTATGACACTAATGTGGCGCTTTGCAGGATTAGTTACATAAAATATGGCGCTAATGCAGCAAAGCACTAGGGAAGCCCATAGGTTACTATGGGCCCATCGCTTTAAGGCCCACCTAGAGCAGGTGTTAAAAATGATGAAAAAATGTTGCAGTGAAAATTTCTAGATTTCACTGTGCCATTTTTGTGGCCTCCTTGCATGGCGGCGCCCCCCGCATACATTATACCTGTTGCAGGTGTAATGTGGCGCAAGGGTTTACCCAGTGGCCAATGCTAGCATTGCGCCACTTTGTAAATATGACATGGGGAAATGGCCTCCTTAACGCCACATTAGAATATAAAATAATGCTAGTATGGCGCAAGGGCCTTGTAAATCTGGCCTCTGTGTGTCAGTTAACTTCACACCTCCAATGCCCATTCATGCTAATTCATTTTGGGATTCAGTTGTCAGTCTAATTTATTCTTCCAAGAGAGAATCAATTTCATAAATATAATAAAGGATACAGATTTTGCTGTCTAATGCCTGTGATCCCTAGATTCATCTTCTGAAGGCTTCCAAAACTCAAATCCTTGAGACATAAAATCAAAGTAGTTAGTCCAACTGCCTTACTACTGCAGTTCTACTAATCACACTGGAATCACAGCCTGAAGAGTCAATATTCAAAAACGAATTTTGGTCAGTTGGACCCATATCATCAAGCATATTTGTGAACGAAGCCTGAGCCCACAGCAATGGCAGGAAACAGCTACTCTAGTTGAAGGGGAGCCAATTACCCTGAAGGAAGGGGTGTTGTTCCTTACTGTTAGAATGAAACTCTGATAACACTGCATGACTCTTGTATTGAATTATATAGGTTTTAGTTCTGCTGTGATTTTAAAGTACTTTCTCTTTCCATACAAGATAAGTACTGGGCTGGACATTATAATATTGCATCTTTTGGTTGAGACCTGCTCTCTTTGGAGTGGTGTGTGACTCCAGGGAATCCTTTATTCCCCAAATGGAGGCCTGAATTTGAAGGCTGCTTCCTTAATATCAGGCTTCCTGAAGCTAGCAAAAACCCTGCATCGCCCTATTCTCGAGCCACTACAAAAGGTGTTGGCTGCAAAACTACTACCCACCACAGCATATGGCTTTGAGACTGTGAGAAAAATACGGCAAAACCTCTAGACTTACTAGAGGTCAGGGCCTGTCATATGACCTTCAAATTCCTAACCCATACCGCAGAGGCCTGGGCTTGCCTTGAATTTGGCCTTATAAAACACAGCTGGGCTATTGAAAGTGGCTTCCTCAAAATGTGCCTCTGGTTTCATTAGGTCAAAACAACACAGTGTCTGCCAGGATCTGGCAGGAAATAAACACTTCCAAATGAAAGGCAGGATTAAATGATCATCCTAAAGATGCAACTCAATCCGTCCGCAAAGGAAACCTGTGGAACTTCCAGATTTTAATCAAAATTGGGCCTGTAGTTCGCAGAGGTATGCACCCTGTAGGGACCACAATCCTAGTCCGGGTAAATTAGAACACAAGCTAAATTATCCTGTGTTCACCCTCTACTAGCTTGGCACAGAGCAGGCAGGCTCAACTTAGAATGCGATGTATAATGTATTTGTTCAACAACTCATATAGCGAACCAATTAAAACACCACAAAAAATGACAAAACTCCAATGCATAGATCCTGAGCTATGCATTTTTAAAGATTCAGTCGAAAAAAGCTCATAGAAGTACAGAGTGCCAACTAGGGGTATCTGGTCGTGTTGGACCGGGACAAATTCACCTGTTCAAGCCGACTGTAATGGAGTGCAGGCTGGCTACAGGGACCCTCTTAGGCCCGCTAAACACAGTACCTTAAATCCTGGTGCGCAGTCTGTGTGGCATTGCTTTCAGATGCTTCGTGTTGTCTGGCGTTGGTTCCTAGAAGCTGTGTTGTGGGGCTTAACATCAATTTGCATTGATCCCAGGGAGTTGTGCAGCGAGGCTTTGTGGGGCTTGGCATTGCTTTGTGTAGATCCTGAGGAGCCCAGCGTTGAGTCCAGTGAGGCTGCCAGCTGCACGGCAAGGCTTTGTGAGGTTTTGCATTGCTTCATGGCAGTTCTGATGAACGCCACAGAAGGTAGAACACCTTAGGCCCACTTCCAAGGCAGGGCAGACTCACAACTTGTAGAGTGCAGATGGCTTAAGTCTTGTATGTCCCTGAGAGAATGGAACAGGAGGCAAGCTATCAAGCCCTTGGAGATCACTTTTGGTGGGAAGACAGAGTCCTTCCAGCAGAGCAAGGGAACAGTAGATAGCAGGGCAAGAAGCAGAAAAGTGGTCCTTCAAGAAAAACAGTCAGATCGAGTCCTTTGGGCAGCACCGTAGCCCTTCTGACAGAGTCCAGTTGTAGGTCCAGAGTGTCTAATTTTAAGGGTTCACTGACCCAGTACTTATAACCAAATGTGCCTTTGAAGTGAGGGAGACCTCAAAGAGTGTTTTTGAAGTGCACCATTTTCCCTTTCAGTCCAGTCCTGTCTGCCAGGAGATCTGTGGGGGTTATTAGTCCTTTGTGTGGGGTCAAGCTACTTCACTTTGAAGTTTAAGTGAAAACCACTCCACCCATCCTGCCCTGAAAAATCCATCAGCATGCAGATGAATGCAGATGCAGCTGAGTGTCCTGTGTTTATGGCTGTCTGGATGGAATGCACAGGGGGAGCTGTTACCCAGCACAGCCCAGATGTGGATTGGAGGCAGGCTATAAGGCACAGAGAGCAGTAAGAGCAGAGAAATGCCTACTTTCTAAAAGTGGCTTTTCTAAAATAATAATGTTAAATCTAGGTTTACCAATAAGCAGGATTTCACACTTCCATTCCAAACATACCAAGCATGACAACACCACTTCTTTCAAATCAGAAACTACCACTTAAAGTATGTAAGGGAATTCCAAATGCTGGCCAATGAGAGAAGCAGGCTTCACAATAGTGAAAAACGACTTTGGAGTTTTTCACCACCAGCACATGTCCTGCCTTTTACCCACATAGCACCCTGCCCTCTGGGTTACCTAGACCCACTAGTAGCATTTAATTTACAGGTCCTGTACCCATATAGTGAATGTTACTAGGGACTTACAAGTAAATTAAATATGCCATTTGGGTATGGGCCAATGCTACCATATTGTAGGGAGAGAGCACTTGCACTTTAGCACTGGTTAGCAGTTGTAAAGTGCCCTGAGCCCTAACAACCAGCAGAAAGATCAGAAAAAGGAAGACAAAGGCAAAACATTTGGGGTGACCCTTCAGTGATGGCCATTTTCCAACACACATCAATAAAACTGCTAGATCACTTTCTTTGTGGGAGGATAAAGCTACCCTGACAAGGAAGGAAAATGCCTGGCAAGTTATCAGATCCTATAACCTTTAAAAACTCAGCCATTTTCCACCATAGGTGTCCAATATATATGAATATAGCATTGATTGACCTTCATTTTGAGTTTCATCCAACCCTGGACCTGATTCCAACTTGGTCTAGAATATTTGCAAGTGAGGACTGTAGGCATTGTGGGAAGGGAGACTATGGTCCACATTCTATGTCTGCCCTTTGTTACTCCCTGAAAGGAGGTAGCTGTTGAGGGAACCCTTCATTCAAGTTGGAATAATAACTTGTCAATAAGCACTTTTACAGGGCCTCAATCCTGAACATATGTGCTTGAACAAAAGGGTAGTTACATTTGTGAGATTATTTGTGGAGAAAGCAAGTGCTTACATTCTTGAGAGCAACACTTATCTTCATACATGAAAACAACACATGAAATGAAGTTACATGTCCGCTGGTGACCATCAACTTTTTGTAACAATCATTTGTATTCCATTCCATTGACTATTGATTGTGCAGCTTTCTCTTCTTTTTTTCTTTTATTTCAACAGTTTGTATGCATATTTATTGGTAATGGTTTTAACTAAGTATACACTTTATTAATAAATCTGAATCCGAAAGGATTGTTCTTGGCCCAGTTTGCAGAGCCATAATAGCACATACAACAGGACACCAGTGGCAAATGAGTTAGTGCCTGCAGTAGCTTTTTCTGTCCTATGGCTGTGTGAACAGAGTCTGACAGACAACTAAAGCTGTCTGTAGGTGAGACCTAAAATGGCGGCAATGTAAGCATGAAGATTACATCAGCCCCTCTACAGCCATGGATACCCTCAATACACATATCCTTATAGAGGAATTCACATTTACAGCAGCACCACAATTATGTAAACCCAAAACAACCCTTTCTCAATCTCACTACTGAATGGTACACTAGATCCCCTTTTACAACAACATAGCAACACATACATTGAGGTTGCTGTATTTATGTAATAAATAACACTAAATGTAGGGCCACTGAAACTATGCAATTGTGCAGCGATTTTCTCATAATTACAGATTTGCTGTATTTGCATTTACATAATCTATCGTCTGCAACATAAGGTGCAGATTTTAACAAGAAAACTGGTGCCGAGCTCAAACGGTTCAAGAAGTTACTAAAAATGCAGTAACAAGTGTTGCCCCGCAGTGAAAGGCCCTTTGCAAAGCTGGACTTGTCACCTTTTTGTTGTTTATTGCTATATTTTTGTATTAATACCCCACAGTGTTACAAAGTGTAAAAATTTCAAAATTACAAAGTAAAGTAATGCTGTCACAAAATATGCCACATTATGACGCACAATTCATCCTAAAATGTTCGTCCACATAGGGCCTGATTCTGACCCTGGCGGCCGGTGACCGCCAGGGTCACCGGCCACGGGAGCACCACCGACAGACCGGCGGTGCTCCGAAGGGCATTCTGACCGCGGCGGTTCAGCCGCGGTCAGAAAGGGTAAACCGCCGGTCACCCGCCGGTTTACCGCTGCCCTTCTGAATCCTCCATGGCGGCGGAGCGCGCTCCGCCGCCATGGGGATTCAGACACCCCCTACCGCCATCCTGTTCATGGCGGGAAACCCGCCATGAACAGGATGGCGGTAGGGGGTGCCACGGGGCCCCTGGGGGCCCCTGCAGTGCCCATGCCAATGGCATGGGCACTGCAGGGGCCCCCGTAAGAGGGCCCCGCAAAGTATTTCAGTGTCTGCTATGCAGACACTGAAATACGCGACGGGTGCCACTGCACCCGTCGCACCTTCCCACTACGCCGGCTCAATTCTGAGCCGGCGTCCTCGTGGGAAGGTTGATTTGCCCTGGGCTGGTGGGCGGCCTTTTGGCGGCCGCCCGCCAGCCCAGGGCAAATCTCAGAATCACTGCAGCGGTCTTTCGACCGTGGTGCGGTGTTCTGACGGGGTTACTTTGGCGGGCGGCCTCCGCCGCCCGCCAAAGTAAGAATGACCCCCATAGTCCCATAGAATGAAAGCTAATCCTGTAAGGACACCTGCAATTGTAAGCCGGCAACCCAAAACTGCAGCTCAAACCACCTCAATAACAGTTGTAGATAATGCCACCGAAATTCTTATATACTCAATTAAATGTATTTAATGTATTTGTTCGTAGCTTTTTTTCCAAAACGTTGCAGAAATTACCACATTTCTTATGTTAGTGGCTCCTATTTTTCCTTTAGCAGAACGTTTTAATGGAATACAGAACATGACTTTTTGTAAAGCACTCCTTCGGGCATCATGGCGCAGAATAACAAGTGTTTATTATTAGACAACGTCTTGTTCTCATTTTATCGAACTTTTATGGAGGAAAATCTGGGTGAACCTACAGATTGAAGGCATGCATTATTCCACCGAGCCTTCAGAACCAGTCTTACACAATTACCCCAGTCAGTTATTCCTATGCTTATTTCACTTTGGGAACAATTAGTGACATTGATATAGAAGTAATTGGCTAATTGGCTAGAAGTAGTTGGCAACAGATTAATTTCAGAAAAGTGAATTTGAGTAATTCATAATAAAAAGATCACTCTACCATGGTTTATGTATGCTATTGTTCCCGAACGTGTCTCTTCCCCCCTTAAAACCAATATTTCTACAGACTTAAAGGAGACTCTGACTAAATATGCCACATTCATTTGTAGCAGAGTGCATTGAGCAGGATCAATCCTATGCTGATCAAAAAGTGTTAGATGGAACTAAAAGCATATTAAACTGTCTGATATCATGTGTGTGAATCTGCTTAGTTTCTGAAAATAAACAACTTATAAAAATTACATTCGATTTTTACTCTCCCCTCTTCTGTCTTATTTCTATCCTGTTTACCAGATGTCTGCTTCAGACACAATCTGTAGTCTTGCAGTCACTGTGTTGGTTTGGGGGCTACAATAGGCTCGGTGTTTACTGCTAGCATCGCCCTGATAGAGCATTAGTGACTCTAGGCAAATGACCGAAACACAGCCAGGATCTACTAGAGCGTGTGTAGCAAATAGTTGTCTATTTCAAGGTCAGGGAAAACTTTAATCCACCCACCCTTAACATAACTTTCAGCATGGAGCCCTCATCTAGCCCTCCTTATGGGAGGGAAGGGACAAAACCTAACCCACCAGGTCACCTATTAATCAAATGGTGGGCATCAGCCCAAAATAGAGTACCCTAGCTAGGCTAATGGCTGGCACACCAATGATTAATGCCCGACTTAATAAACATTAGTCATCATCAGCAATGAATTGAGAACATAACACCCCATGACCCTCCAGTCAAGAATAACCACATCTTGTTATATGTTTTAATCACTTTATTCCCTATTAGTTACAATACTAAATCATGAGATTATTTAAAACTTCATTCAATTCAAGCAATTCTCTCATTAATTCATTAGAAGACGCCAAAAGCATACCATAATCAAAGCTTTGATTAGAATACTCTCCAAAGCATTAGCATAAGTCATCAATTGTATCAAAGCTAAATAGATCAAGATAAGTAGCAGAGTTCAGCAAATCAGTCCGTCAATCATTTGTCTCTGTGTTTTATCAATGTCATAGGGTAGGAACCTCACCTAACCCATATTAGCATCAGCATGTGGGACTTCTTGCGAAAACAGTTTTAGAAAATGAACTTGGAAAACATCCAGCTAAGAGAACACCTATTTAAACAGTGCAGTTGGTACCTAGAAAGAAAAGACACAACGTTATATTCAGTCACATTATCATATCTACCTATCCTCGGTACGGATCAGCAACAGAGTCAGTCTTCGTCCCCAGGTCATCAGTCGGTCAGCTTCATATCAGACTCACAAGTATGAGCCCAATGATAAAATCATCGCCTTAGAATCGCCTTAGAAACATTTAGCATCTGCATCTGGCATCTGACATCTCTCTCCGTCCATCTCTGTCTCCCTCCCATGTGTCAGGTTATTATATTGAAGTTACCCAGACTATCCCCCAAATCCTAATTGGTCAATTAATCACCAGTTATGACACTATCCTTTAGTAATTTGACTCCAAATCTATAAATTTTAATATTATACAGTTCTCATGTAGGTGATTAGTTCACTTTGCGATGTCTTCATCATCCGGCTCGTCAACTATCGAAATTGATGCATCTTCTTCTCCAGTCAGTGTCTCTATTGTTCGAGTCCTGAGAAAGTATACTCAGAGTTCTTTACACACTATTTGTTACATTCTAGTTCCATCATCTCCTGTCCGTTGGTTCATGCAAAGGTTTCAGCTAAGCAAATTTTTATTAAACAATGAGCCGTTCACGGTTAGTTCAGCTTGTCAGTATTTTCCACTAAATGCAAAGAAATACAGCTTCTGTATGAGGCCTGGCAAAACTAGGCCTCGACTTTGGTTAAGTTAAGCTCTACAATATAATGCAAAACATAAGTTATATCTCTCAATATGACATTCTACTATGCTATTTTAATACATTTTCAATATTTCACATATGCTAGTTGTTCTTTTTAATATAATTCGTGAATCTTGGCGACCGCTCTCTGAGGTCATTTCAAACGTGCACATTATTTTTCTACATTAGTCATTTTCTACATTTGTAATTGTTCAAAATAAATAAACATTTATTAATAATTTCTAGTCAAGACATTTGCGTTAACAATCCCTCCTCTCATGACTGAATATGTCATCACACTACTTTTTCCTCTTACCATTCACAATTCTGTCTCTTCAGCATTTGGCTTCTCCTTAAATCTTCCTTATAGATTCTTTCTCTATTTTGTTCTTCCCTCCTCTGCTTATTTTTAGACCTTTTCAATTGAATCTTTTGGCACAATTTACATAATCCACATATTCCTAATATGCAAGCACTTACAATCAATATACCCTGTATGAATTTTAGAAATACCCCATTCCAAATGTTACTAAGTCAATTCCCCAATTAAGCAAATTCTTTCCCTACCTTTTCCCACACACCAGATTATTTCAGTTCCTTCAAATCACTACTTGAGCTAGTCAGGTTAGTAAGTAAGTCCCTTATCTCCTTGCTATTGTTAGGGCTGTATGAGCAGCAATGCTAGAGTTAATCATTTTACAGACTCCGCCGTCCTTCGCTAGAAGGTTGTCTAAAGCAAGACGATTTTGAAGAGTCAGAGCTCTATCTGCAGCCAATTCAGTATCTATCAGGAGTATTGCCCCTGTAAAATTTGTCAGCATGGTATACACAATAGTAGACAACTTTCGAATCTTGATCGAATTCAGGATGACTCCCAATGAAGGAATCACCGCACCAAATATATCTCCCACCATGGCAGAAGAGGATTCCTTCCTCTGTCTCTTACAATATAATCAGTCAGTTTCTGAAACTTTTTCAAGTCCTCTACCTGGTAAATCTTTGGGAACACTATTCCCAAATAACATGTCCCATACCATCCTCTTAGAAGAAGGTAATAAGCTTCAAGTCCACAAATATAGTAAATACCTGGAATCACAGGGTCCTGATCATTCAACAAAAAAGTCAATTTACTCTGAAACAAAAAAACAAATGCCTACATTCACTTGTTTCCACAAATAAAGTGTCAGTGCGCAACTTTGGCCTATATATATATATATATATATATATATATATATATATATATATATATATATATATACATACAAAGCTTCCCTACATGTAATGCATCTAAAGCTAATTTCCCTTGCGTCTTATAAGTCCTTTTCTCTAAGCCTTTTTCTAATTTCTCCTTTAATGCCTTTCTCCTGTCATCAGTATGACCTATGAAGCTCTTCTCTATAGTTTTAAGCAAACATGTGAGATTCATTTTATGTTCATATGCGGTTACAAACGTTAGTGTAGGCTCAAAGAATCCTCTAACCAATACTATATCATGATCCTTAGCTACTCTACTCAAATACCTAATGATAGAAAAAAACGAAAACACTACATCATAATTAGAGTAAAAATACTGAATATACTCCTGATCATGGAACCTTGTTAGTAGCAGACTACAACTTATCCAGTAGGTTAGTGGAAGAGTATGGTACATAACTCCTTCCTAAACGAGGAAGGTATTTGCGTACACACAAGACAATCCTTTGCATCCATCGTCTCAACATGCTCACTCAACAAACCATACAAGACGTTAGACGAAAGCTCTCCTTGAACATTAGTATAATCATGCAAGTACTTTTTATCTAGCTTAAACTTCTCTAACTCCATTCGTGTAGTAGTCTCAGAAGCAGAGGTATGATTGGCTCCTTTCACATCAAGAACAAACATTCCCACAATCACTACTATAAACGAAATTCCACACATGATTGCCAATCCAGTGCTCAGACATTTCCAGCGCTTTGCATCCCTAACTTGATTTTTGAACTCAGCCATGATCTGTAAAGAATCAGAAAGCAGAAGTAACTTAGAAACGTGCAGCAAAAATCAAAAACAAAAATGTTCTTCTTTCAACAGTTCAGCTTCACATCCAAGAACCCTTATCCTTGTCAATATCGATTAGCAGCTTGTCAGATCCGGTTTTCAATGTCAAATCAGGTTATCAATGTCTTTTCCAGTTGGGTTTCAATAGTCTCTTTTTCTCAAAGTAATTCTTAGATAATTTTCATCAGCTCATTTCCTTTTGATTATCTTCAGGTTACATCAAAATATTGACTCAGAACCTCTCTATCAAACAAAAAGACATAAACACGTGATGCCATTTGTTTGTAGTTGCGTATGCCCATCCAGGACCTGCGTATCTTTGACTTGCTATTCTCTTTCTTTTTAACTTTCGATCGCCACTAAATCCACCCTCATTCAATTCTTCCTTTCTCGTAGTATGTACTTCTTCCTCTATTGTTTCAATCATGACCCCTCCCTTTCTTTTCTCTACTTGCGATTCAGGCCAATTATCTCCTTTTCTTGATCCTTCTGTCAATATTCTTCTCAGGATTGGACTATTTTCCTTCTCTTTCTCTGTGGTGTTTTCTCTTGATAGACCTGCAACAGGCTCAGGAGGAGTCAGATCGCCTTGACTTTGATCCAACTCTACTCCCTCCCCTTCTTGGTCTGGCACTTGCTCTGTTTGTCTCTCAGAACCATCTGCTTCTGGGAGAACCCGTGCTGAGCTAGGCTTTCCTGCCGTATCTGTTGAGATTGATTCTTCAACACCCTCCTGTAATTCTTCACTTTAATTTTTTACAGGGGTGATGGAACCATCTTCCACAAGCTCTTTTCAATTTCAGGCTCTCTTTGTTTTTTTCGGGTTCAAGTGTTGCAACTTGTTTCGCAATTGTTGGTGCTCTCAACAATGCTTCTTCATGATCCAGTGGACATGCCACTTTCTTCGTGTGACTTGCGTGAATCCAGTTCGAAAGTCCTGCACACTTTACAGCTCTCGTGGTTGTCAGGATCACCTGGTAGGGTCCCTGCCAACGAGGCTTGAGACACGTCTTGCGCACCTGCTTGCGGACGTCAACCCAATCGCCAGCTCTCAGGTTGTGCCCAGGATCATGAATTGGTGGCAGTGTGGCGCCTCCACCTGCTAGAGAAAGAGCAAACCACATCAGCCAGACCCTTGCAGTAGTCCAACACCATGGAACTGCTGGTAATCTCCCTGCTCATAAGAATCTTGTGGGGCGACAGTCCTGTCTTCCTGTCAGGTGTATTTCTCATTGACATCAACACCAAAGACAATGCATCTGGCCATTTCAGATTCGTAGCTTCACACATCATGGCAAGTCTTGATTTCAAAGTACCATTCATCTGCTAGACTAGTCCTGATGCTTCAGGGTGATAGCTACAATGCACCTTCTGCTCAATGTTCAGTGCTGCACACAACAGTTTAATCACTTTGTTATTGAAGTGTGTTCTCCTATCTGATTCTAAAGAGATCGGAAATCCGAAACATGGTATCAATTTTCTAAGTAACAACTTCGCTACTGTGAGGCTATCATTTCTTCTTGTGGGGTATGCTTCAATCCATTGAGTAAAAATGCACACAATCACCAACACATATTTCAAACCTCCACACGCAGGCATCTCAATGTAATCCAGTTGCATTCTGCTGAATGGACTCCTGCTCTTCCAATGTGGCTCAAGTTCACCACTGTTCCTGTTCCCGCATTTAACTGCTGACAAATAACACAGCGATGACATACTGCTTCTGCGGCTTGTCTAAACTTAGGGTTAAACCAATTGATTTTGAACAAACAAACCATGGCATCCTTCAAATGTGTGCCTGACCATGGTAATACCTTGCCATTTGTGATAGTAAACTATTTGGCAGAACCATTTGACCCTCTTCTGATACCCATAGCTCGTCCTGTCTCTGCATGCATTTAATCTTCAACCACCCTCTTTTCTCCTCCTTGTCAACATTACTCTGCAAATGTTTCAATTCTTCCATCGTGTCAATCACTTTTAAGGCATAACTTGTGCATTTGGTGTCTTCTTCAGACTTCAGTTCCCATTTGTCTTTGAACGATATACAGTTCAATGAGCAAAACCTTGTGACTTGATCTGCATATCCATTTCCCAGTGACATATGATCCTGTCCTGTGATTTCAGATGTGCACTGCATTTTACCACAGCAATTTCTTCAGGTAATTGTATTGCATTCAACAATTATTTTATTATTTCGTTGTTTCTCACTGGTGAACCAGTAGAGATCAGGAAACCTCTATGCAACCACAATTGACCAAAATCATGAACAATTCCAAAACCGTATTGGCTATCTGCATAGATAGTAACTCTTAATTTTGCAGACACATGGCACGCTCTAGTAAGAGCAATGAGATCTGCTACTTGTGAAGAATATACTCCTCAAAGCCGGGAAGCTAATGAAGTACCTGTAACTGTGCACACGGCATAGCCTGCTCTCAATGTCCCTGTACCATCGCTGAGGCATGAACCATCAACAAAAACTATTTGATCATTTTCTTCCAATCGCGTATCTCTAATGTCAGGTCTTGGTGTTGTGAACAACTCAGTTACCTTGAGACAATTATGCTCAATGTCTTCTTCCTTTTCAATTTTAACAGCATCACTTGGCAGTAATATTGCCGGGTTCAGCACTGTACATCTTTTCAATTTACATTTGGGGCACCTAAAATGCTCGTCTCATAGCTTGTCAGTCTGGCACCAGTCAAATATTGTGTTTTCGTCCTTGTCAGTAAAATCTCAACATAGTGTGGTACCATTACCATCAGAGGGTATCCTATCACTACTCCCTCACATTGTGAAAGGCTTTGACCAACTGCAGCAACTGTACACAAACAACCTGGTAAGGCTGCTGCAACTGGGTCCAAGGTAGCTGAAAAATAGGCTACTGAGAAATAAGCACCTCCATGGACCTGTGTCAAGACAGACAAAGAACAAGCATCACGTTCATGACAAAAGAATGTTAATGGCTTTGTGTAGTCAGGCATACCCAAAGCTGGAGCTCTGCACAAACTATCTCCTAACTCATTGAACGCTTTTATCTGGTCATGATCTAATGTTATAGGATCAGTGACATCCTTATGTGTCAAGTGCTGCAATGGCTTTGAAATCTCAGCAAAATTTGGGATCCATTGAGGACAATAGCCTACCATTCCCAGAAACATCCTGACATTTCTCTGTGAAGTCAGGGGACTTCTCTGCAATATAATTGTAATCCTTTCTCTGGAAATTCTCCTTGACCCTTTCTCAATTTGGTGACCCAGATATTTCACCGACTTCTGACAATATTGTAATTTCAATGGTGACACTTTATGACCAAATTTTGATAAATGATTCAATAGAGCAACTGAGTCGTACTTACACTCATCCCTTGTTTTGAAAGCAATGAGTAAGTCATCAATGTATTTTACCAGAGTCGATTGATATGTCAATTCCAATGGCTCCAGATTATTTTTCAGGATTTGGTTAAACAAGGATGGTGACTCTGTGTACCCTTGAGGAAGCCTGCACCAGCTGTAGGCTCTGTCTAAGAATTTGAAACTAAAGAGAAACTGACTATCTTCATGAAGAGGCACAGAAAAGAAAGCTTGTGACAAGTCAACACTGTAAACCATTCTGCATCACATGGAATCTGGAACATTATTACTGCTGGATTTGGCACCATGGGACAACACTTGACCACTATATCATTTATCTTTCTCAGATCCTGCACAATTCACACCTTTCCACACAGCTTTTTCAAACCCGTTACCTGTGAATTACATGGACTGCTTAGCACTTCTTTCAAGACTCCCTGCTTCACAAAATCTCCAGTTATCTGCTCTACTTTCATCAAGATGTCTTGTGGCATGTTGTACTGGGGAAGCTGTGGAAACACTACATTCAGCTTCAAGGTAACCTTAATTGGCTCTACTCACTTTACCAAACCCACTTCTTTGCCTGTTAGATCCCACACATGTTCCTGTACTGTTCCCTGCAAATCTGAATGAAGCTCTCTTACTGTAAACATTGGAAAAAGCTCAATCAATGGGGACACTTCAGTGGTACTGGCATTTTCATTTTCTGGAGTTAGTTCTTCATTATCACTATTTGTCTGAGTCTCTATCCCAGCAGTTGAGCAAGAGATTGAACATTTCGTTTTGCACAATAAGTCTGGGATTGCAGACTACAAACCTAAGAAGTCCCTGGAAATTGCCAATCTCAACTTGTACTGGGTCTGTGATCGGATTTGTCAAATGCTTATTCGCTACCCCCACAACCTGAACTGTAAATTCGGAAACTTCTACACTTCTCACTGTGGAGCGTGTAGCTCCCATGTCTACCAGAAATAATACCTTATGACCCATCACTTTTCCCTTCACGAAAGGTCCTCTCTGATCTACCTCTAGGGATGCTGCAAGCATGCATGGCTCCTCATCTGAACTATCACTTATCCAATCAGCGTTTAATTAATTCACACTATGTAATGGAAATTGGTGCACAGTGTTATTACTTCAGTCTTGTCTCTGACCTGTGACCTGTTAAGAAAGCATCACCTGTTGCTGCTCCATCGGGGCTTAAGGTATTTACATTTGCTATCTAGGTACCATAGGAACCTGCTGCTGCATTGGTTGCAACTGTGTCAAATTGTGCAAGGGGCATTTTGCACCAGCTGCATGGATTGGAAATTTTGCACCTGATTCATGTTATTCTGAAAATTTGGATTAAGACCTCTCATTCTTGGGACTTTCACATTCTGAAATGTATTGACATCTCTACTTTGCTGAACAACACCATCCTGAACCATGATCGGACACTCCGCTTCCAGTGTCCCACGTTTCTGCAAATTGACAGGGTAACATCTTCTTCATCCCTTGCACATCATTTTAAACCACTACAGTACTCAAATCCGGACCACGATTCATATTGACTCCACGACCCCTACCTTTCATCTGAGGCTGAAACATGACAGTTCCCTGCTGCTGTGGTTTCTGCTGAACAAATGTCCCTTGCACTCCTGTTTGCGCTGCCTTAATCTGCATCACCATTGCTTTCTCCTTCAGCTTTATCTGCTTCAACTCAATCTCATCACTACAGTATTTTGCATACTGCAACACCTCATCAATCGGCTTCGCTTGCCAGCAAATCAAGTGACTCTTAATCATCTGACATATTTCAGTTCTCAATCCCTCCACAAACCTGAACACAAAATGCAACATGTCTTTTGGCTCGATCACTTCCTTGCTACTGTACTCCTTGAATGCCTTTAAGAATCTCTCATAGTATGCATGTATCAACTCCTTTACCTCCTACACTGTCCTGTCAATCCTTTGCCAATTAATATTTTTAGGGGAAATTCTCATCTTCAGAAATTCACCTTATAATAATGCTTCATTAATTCAGGAGATGGTACACCTGTAGTCCTATCGCTTTCTGGTTCGCTCCTCGGCCAATCTACAGCTCTTTTGCATTCCACCCACAAATCTGCTGGAACCACTATTTCTAGTAAAGTATTCAGGTCTTCCCACAAACATTTTGAAAGCTTCACAAACCTATCTGTTTGCTGATACCATTCAGCCGGTTTATCCAAAAATTTCAATTTTAGATAATCATTGGTGAATGACCGAATATCACTCATTGGTAACATTTTCACTGAATCCTTATCTTTTTGTACACTTTCAGACCATTCTTGTGAATCCTGTTTCCATTTGTCCTTCTTCTTTGCCCATCTGCCTTCCCACTTTTCCAATGCTCCCCATATCTGAGCACTCTGCAATAATTCTTTAAAATGCGCTTTCATTCCAGCTGATCTCATGTGTTCAAAATCTTTTGCCTCAAAATCTAACCTGTAACTTCTTTTCAAATGTTTTTTCTTTCCAATTTCAATATTGTGCCTTTCTGCTAGGTCTGCCAACCTCTGATGTATCCTGCCCACCCCTCTCGTGATTCTCGGGCATAAGTATTTCAACTCTTCTTCCGTATAGGATTCCAACATATTCACTCCCATTGTCCCTTAGACTAGTTCTGTTATTTCTGTACTCAACCTAACACGATCAACTTGCTCTTCACTCTTGGACATATTCTGTGGAGTGTTCAAACTATCTAACCACTCATTTAGCTGCTGTGCTGTCAATCCTTATATCGTAATGTTACTTGCATTTGGTGATGGCGCCTGCTGTGCCACTGCTCCTGGAGGTTGCAGTGTCAGCAGCTTCAAGCTCTGACTTGCACTCAAATCATTTACCATATTGGGAAGTGCAACTAGTGGACTGAGATCCATCAGTGGGCTAAATCCATCAAAAGTGTGACCCATGGAAGAAACCACCTGAACATGTTCTCTCACCCCCCTCCTCACGAGGCTCTGTGACAATTCACCCTGTTCTCCAGTTTGTAATTTCTGCTGCACAAACAATGGTACCGGTAGACCAACAGTAATCAGCAGCGATATTGCATCTGGAGCTGTTCTAGCTCCTGCATTCTGTGGAAGAATTACTCCCATACTCTGAGTCAGTACCGGGGTCAAATCTGACTGTGTCCCTGTTAATGGTGTTAACCTCTGTGGCTGTACCTGGGGCATCAGTATCGGAGTTGGCTCAGACTGTACCAGTAATGGTCTTGGAACCACTTGTTCCGTAGGTGCCACTAAGCTTGAAGTTGTCTCAAGAACCGGTACTTCAGTATAAATTCTTTGTATCGTGGCAGATGCATCTTTGCTTGGACTACCGAAGCTGATAATGCATTAGGAGTACTCTGCACTACCCCTTGTACCTGTCCGTTATCTGCTTGCACTGGTCACTCTGTGCCAAACACTTGTGCTGAGGCAGTTGGAGCAGAACTTGTACTCGGACCCCCCTCATGCACCGCATATGGTGGAGGTCGGTCCCTCAACACCTGAGTAATAAGATCCTCAACATCTGTGTCTTCTTCTATGTAGGTCTTTTTCTTCTTTTTACTCCCTGACAAACTCTTATCACTTTTTCTAGTCTCCTCTTTTCCTTCTGCCTTATCTACTTCTGCGATAGCAGGAAACAACTTAACGTCCTGCAATGTCACTGTCCTCCACTTCTTCTGTTCTCAATCCCATCTTGCTTCTGCTAGAGACTTCTCTACTTTTCTTATTCTCCTCTGAAACTTTATTTCTTGCTGCTGTCTCGCTATCAGTTCCCAAACTGCTAATGCCTCAAACTGTGCTGTCTCGGAAGAGGTTTTGTTTCATAGAACGCCATCCGCAACTGATCTAAAATTCTCAAATTAAACGTTCCATGCTCTGGAAACGCTAACGCTCCCTGTTTCTCTGTCAATTTGCACCATTGCTTTAACCAAAGACATGGCGCGACACCTCGCTCCTACATCACAATATAAGCCGGAGAATTTTCCGGTTGGATAGGCTCCCCCACAGTTGCCTTAATGTATGTATCTCCCTTCATAGCACTCTTAAACGCTTTGAAATGCTTAATCTTTTCTGTGTTTTTGTGTACTTGAATCAAATCAGGAAATTTCTTTTACTCCCAGGATCCCCTTCACCCGGGTTCTCAACCAATTGCTTCTCACGTACGGCTGCCAATCCGTGCGCGACCATTCTCACTAACCAACCTATCCCAGCGCTTCTCCAATGATGTCACTCTTACAGACACTGCGGTTGACAGACTTGCAGCTCGTCCTCCTAAACTTCAATTCACACAAAACTAATGCAAATTATTGTGACCACTATCCAAAAACCAAACCAAAACAAATCTACTGGTTTACTACAGGAACACAATCGCTTCAGAGACCTCACAGATTTTCACTGATGGCCCTTTTTCTCATACAGCTATTCCTCTTTCTCAATCTCCCACATTCGCAAGTAAAACTTGACCCGCAAGTTTTACTCTCAACTGATCAATGGGTCTGTCCTCATGTACATAGGACTCGCCAGATCTCAGTCGAAAATTCTCTTGTCCACTTTAACTCTCACACCGACTTGTTAACCACACCCGATCAAGCTATTAAACCAGACAGATTACAACATATAACCAAGTGTCTCCTACACTTGTCAATATACTTTGGAGTCTTAGACCACGCAGGGTCTGTACATCAACAACCACGTGGACAATTTTTTAGCACAAAGCGCCACACACATATGAAGTTCCATGATTTCCCTACTCTCATACTATGGAGTACGCACACTCCTACTAAACTTTATCTGGAGTACGCAAACTCCTTAATTTTTCTCACATGCATCACAATTCACCTGCCTTTTGCCTAAGCTGTGCAAGTGCAATTTATCCCTTTCACTCTATCACTAGAATGCCGAGAACATACCCAACTCTACTAGCAGGATCCAGGATCTGGGAAAGTCATTTCTAGGCTTAAGGGGACATCATCTTGGCTACAATTGCCATTTCAGAAAACAAAATCCAAATCTCAAAATGAATAACCAACCTTAAACTACTACCATAACCACCTAACTAGTTCTCCAAGGAAACTAACCATCAAGCTGCTACCAAAAGCTGCTAGCGTGCCCGGTCCTTAGCAAGTAAACTTGCAAGGGGACAGGTATAGGTCGATTAACCTTTTGATTTGCATGGAGTATCGTAGTTAGGCTAATGGCTGGTACACCAATGATTAATACCCAACTTCATAAACATTAGTCATCATCAGCAATGAAATGAGAACATAACACCACATGACCCTCCAGTCATGAATAACCATAACCTGTTTTAGTAACATTATTCCCTATTAGTTACAATACTAAGTCATGAGATTATTTCAAACTTTATTCAATTCAAGCAATTCTCTCATTAATTCATTAGAAAGATGCCAAAAGCATAACATAATCAAAGCTTTCATTAGAATACTCTACAAAGCATTAGCATAAGTTATCAATTGTATCAAAGATAAATAGGTCAACATAAGTAGCAGAGTTCAGCAAATCAGTCCGTCAATCATTTGTCTCTGTGTTTTATCAATGTCATAGGGTAGGAACCTCACCTAACCCAGATTAGCATCAGCATGTGGGACTTCATGCGAAAACAATTTTAGAACATGAATTTGGAAAACATCTAGCTAAGAGAAAACTTATTTAAACAGCGCAGTTGGTACCTAGAAAGAAAAGGCACAACGTTATATTCAGTCACATTATCATATCTACCTATCCTTGGTACGGATCAGCAACAGAGTTAATCTTCGGTCAGGTCATCAGTTGGTCAGCATCACATCAGACTCACAAGTATAAGCCCAATGATAAAATCTTGAATCGCCTTAGAAACATCTAGCATCTGACATCTCTCTCTATCCTTCTCTGTCTCCCTCCCCTCTTTCAGGTTATTATATCGAAGTTACCCAGACTATCCCCCAAATCCTAATTGGTCAATTAATCACCAGGTATGGCTCTATCCAATAGTAATTTTACTCCAAATCTATGAATTTTAATATTGTACAATTCTCATGTAGGTGATTGGTTCACTTTGCAATGTCCTCATCATCTGGCTCGTCAGATATCGAAATTGTTGGATCTTCTTCTCCAGTCAGTGTCTCTATTGTTCGAATCCTGGTGAAAGTACACTCAGAGTGCTTTACACACTATTTGTTACATTCTAGTTCCATCATCTCCTGTCCGTTGGTTCATGCAAAGGTTTCAGCTAAGAATTTTTTTATTAAACAATGAGCAGTTCACGGTTAGTTCAGCTTGTTAGTATTTTCCACTAAATGCGAAGAAATACAGCTTCTGTATTAGGCCTGGCAAAACTAGGCCACGACTTTGGCTAAGTTAACCTCTACAATATAATGCAAAACATAAGTTATATCTCTCAATATGACATAATACTACATTATTGTAATACATTTTCAATATTTCACATATGTTAGTTGTTCTTTTTAATATAATTTGTGAATCTTGGCGACCGCTCTCCGAGATCACAATTTCAAACTTGCACATTATTTTTCTACGTTAGTCATTTTCTACATTTTTCATTATTCAAAATACATAAACAGTCATTAATAATTTGTAGTCAAGACATTTGCGTTAACACTAATAACCCCCCTTGGGCTACTTCCCTTAATGGAACGTGGCCCAATACATGCACAGTCCTCCGGACTTAATGAATCACCCAAAATTCCCAGAGAGGTGGGTACAGACCTACCCCTGGTCAGCTGCCTCTCCAAACCCTTAATAGGTAATAGGGTGCAGTACAGACCACTGATACATCTTTTGTGTGATAAAGGGCACTTTTATTGAAAAAGCTGCACATCACAAGTATTCCCTGGGCATTCTTCCTTGTAAACCTAAAACCTCACTATACAACAATTGGTCACCTATGTTTCCTCCCCCCACCTCTAAATGTCCCCTCCATACAACTTCACCCAGCATGTATCTACCTTCTACAGTACCACACCTTTGCACTTGTGACTTTTTTTAAACTTCCCCTACAGCTTATCAGAGGAGTAATTAACATGTAATGAGCTTAACTTCCTATAACATAACTTTTAACTGTCTGCCTCGTTCATGTGTGTGCTTGTTCACATCCTCCCTTTCAGCATGGTTCGCTGCTAGCAACAACAATAACATTAGGTAAACTAATGCAAATGTCTCGGCCAGCCGCTGCCCAGAAAAAGGTATTACCCTCAACTTTTTCTGCCCACCAGTTCCTTGCTGCCCACCACCATACGTTCAAGATTCAAGCTAGAACATCCTTAATTCTAACAAATACAGCTCCATTCCATAATGAAAAAGGTGAACTCTATCATCCTATAAAAGCTCCACATTCTTCTATCTCAGATTTGGGTGTTCAATCCTACCAAATCTTTCTTCCCTACAGAATAATCTAATTTCCCTGTTTATCTTTCTCCTGGCCTTATCAGTTGCTACTGGCTTGATAGTTCCTCTCCAGCTTCTCCTAGGAATAAATTCTGTCCATACAAAAATCTCCTTTAAATCCTTCCTCATTGCTCTCAGCAGTGCCATGCCTTTCTTCACCGCCAAGTCATTTCCCCCAAGATGAACCACTAAAACATCAGGACGTTTTTTTCCCACTAAAAACATGTTCAAACTGGACAAAAATTCCTTCCAGTGCATATCACTTTTCTCATGCCACGAAACTGAAAACAAACTTGCATCAAAACCCAAATTGCAACCATGTCCACTCTTTCCTGCTTCTCGTTTGGCCCACTTCACAAAAGAGTGTTTCATGATCCAAACAGGCAAAATAATAAGCCTCTGGGCTCAGAACTGAACCTGCAAAGACAGCAACAGAAGTAAGAAAAAAACAGCACAATGGATTTTAGAACTCCCCCGCCTCACATATCAACCTCACGTTTATAAAACTGCAGCAAAAAAATCCAACCTGTTCAGTTTAACAGGTGTATGAGCCCTTCCCACTAGATCCCTGTGCCCCCTGCCACACCATAAGCAGTTGATGGCACGGTATGGTGTACCCGGATCTCCCTGGCTTTCCCGCTGTTGTCTTGTGTGCCCCAATTGCTTTCCCACTACTGTGGCAAAACAGTGAATAAGGGCATGTCTGACAGTACATTTTGAGCACTCACGTTGGAAGTTACACTATTCCCTCATCCATAACAGATTATTGAAATCCCAGAAAGCACCCAACACTCCTCCCTGCCCTTTGGTTGCTGTTCCCACCCCTCCCTGGGTGGAGCTCCTCTGAAAGGGCCAATATACAATGAGTAAACCACTGGCTGTGCATATTGTCTTACTTGATCTGGACAGGCCTATTGTGTGCTGCCATAAGTCCACATCAGTTCCCCCCATTTTACTTTTGAGTCTAGTGCCATACGCCCTCTAAACTCTTCATCATATTGTGCCCAAGCATATCACCCATACTTGATCTGGGCCTTACCGGGTAATGTCCAGGTATGTGACTAAAGTCTGACAGTAACAGCTGGCACAGGTTAGGAATGATACCATCCAATTTTCAAAAGTCATTGGCACCTTAGGCAGTTTGGACAGTTCATATTCCTCTTCTTTTGATCCTTCCTTTGCCCTACGTTTGCTATGTAATAGTTTGAACATCTCAACCTATTCCCCTTTCCATATTTTGTTTTATTGACAGCTTTAAATGCACACTTAAGTTTGGCACTCCCTCATCCTTGCTCTCTGCCTTACGTGTTTGCCCTTCATCCCCTTTAATCGATCTCTTATCCTGTGCTTACCCCAATATCCTTCACATACTTCCCTTTCCTCAACCTTGTGCCATCACTGACCCATTCTTTCCATGCATCCACCATAACTGAAGCGATGCCCAAGGCTCCTTATTTGTTACCTGACGTTAAGGACGGTGCCTGCTCTAAAGCCTGCTGCCTAGCCAGTACCATATGTCTGTTTGGCATCCTAGTGCTAGTGGACCTTTTCTGTACCCGACTGCACCCTGCAAAACACTAGGTGGAAAGTGGTTAATGTTCCCCCCTCCCATCCACCTCCACTGGCACATCACTATCCATCTCTTCATCCTCTGCTAAACTTTCTAAATCATAATCCAACCTCAGGACATCAGCTACCTCATCCTCTACTGTCCACCCAGCATGTGGTGGAACCTGCCATTGATTTGCAACATTGTGCCCCATTACAAGGTAATGTTCTCCCTTGTCAGGGAAGCCGTCACAAGCCCTCTCCTGTTGCAGGTCGTCTTGACCCATAAGTCCACTTTCCCAGACTTGCTTTGCACCAGTTCAGTTCAGTTCAGTGTGAAGCACTGATGATGTCTCAGCAGACCTTCTTTTGTCAGCCGTTGCCCAGTCCCATGACTCCATCTGGTCGGCCGCTCTGTGCTACGCCTTCACTTCTCCTTGGGGTATTTGAGGCTGCACTGTGCTCTTCCAAGTCAGATGCTCTGCAGCGGCTTGTTACCTGCAAAAAAGAGGATAGGTTTGGAGTGATGGCCCCAGTGCCCTACCTTCCTGCCTTAGTCCCCCAGCCATGAAATCGCCCCTCATAATACGATCTGCTGACTCCCCTGCCTACAGTCCCCCTAGAATTCAAATGCCCCTTCCATGAAGGAGCGGTGGGACATTCCTTTGCTGTCCATCCCTCTCACCCTAATATGCCTGCGCACTTTCCACCTGTGGGTGCACCTCTCCCCTCCACAATCCGTGTGGTATTACACCTTGCTGGGCTATTCCAGGCCCTTCAGGTGCATTCCCCAGCCATAATAAGTCTGCTCCTTTCCCTCATCTTTCCCTGTTACTCCCCTCTCTGCCTGACTCCACTCCAATAGTGCTGTACCCAGGGCAGACGCTGTGCCCCGCTTTTTCCCAGGGCCTGAGACCCAGCCCAGGAGACTGCCTAAACGCCCCTCTTTCTAGCGCTATTTGGGTACTCTACTCCCCGCTCAAGTGACCCCCTCCTGCCCTCTGTGATGTGAAGCTACAAAGGGCTCCGTCCAGCCAACCCACCTTCTCAAGGGATACGCCAGGTCTATGCTCAACACACCCCACAGTGTCCTGTGACTGTGTAGTGGGAACAACAACCCCTCCCAGCCTGTGTAGGCCTTCCTGCTCCAATGGTTTCCACCTCCACCTTTTCTATTGCAATCACAATCTGTCATCCCTGTTGCTTGCCTCCAGCTTGTGTTGGACCTTCTTTGGCCCCCTTCCTCACCCTCCTCTTTTTGCATTGCCACTTGCCCCTGGGTCGCTTGTTATGGCAGCCTGCCTCTCATCATCAATAAGGCCCTGGGGCTTACCTCCACCTCCTGAGCTCTTCATGCTCATTTTCTGCCCCTCTCCCTGACAAACACAGTTATATGCTCCCCTGAGGGCGGCTGCCAGCTTGCCCCAGAGGTAGGTCGTTCCCCTTATCGGACACCTTTTTCTCACCACTCTGGGCCGCTTGTCACAGTCTTGAGTGGCCAATTCCACCTACCTTTTGTTTTTTCTGTGCTCCCGCCAGTGCTTTCAGTGGCAGTGAGTACACCATCACTGCAGTGGCCACCCCACCCAATGCCCTTCTCACAGAACAACCAAAGCCAGAGGTTGCCACTTCCACCAGGAGGTCCAGGCGCCTCTTTTCATTAAGCAAGTGGAGCACCTTTTGAACTATTTCATCTGTCATCTTCGCAACTTCCTGCTTGACAAAAACCTAACCCATGCTACAATTGGGCTGCCACCGGGTCACCTATCCATAAAATGGTATATGGCAGCCCAAAATGGTTGGCTACAACTCCCCCTTGGGCTACTACCTTTAACAGAACATAGCCCAATATATGCACAGTCCTTCAGACTGCACCAATCTTCCAAAATTCCAAGAGGGAAGGCCTACCCCTGATCGACTGCCCCCAAACCTCAGGCAAGCAAGACAAAATGCATTTTTCAGAATCCGAATTGCAATGGACACTCTCTCACAGACACTGATCTCCTGTAGGAGGAAACGACAGCTTGCGATTTTTGCAAATAATTATAGAACTACACTCATTTTAGTTGAAAAGTGGCCAGATTAAGGCTTTGGCAGTATCTCTTTGATCCTCATGCTGTGCCCCATACCACGCCTTACATACATGCATACATTAATACAATGCCCTGTGTGGTGCAAATTACCATGGAGACTCCTCTCAGCTGCCATTTGTTAAAGAAGCTTACAAATCACAGGAATGTGAAAAACTCACAACTCTTATCTTTGCAGTTGTCAAGATACATGACACTTCATCTGGTCTAATTAACACACTTATTTACGGAAGAGATCTTGCAAATATGTCCAGAAGCAACAAAACACAGAACTGCGAAAGTACTGCCTGCCCCTGTAATGCACATAGGTCCCATCCAATTTGTTTAACGTGTCATTTGTAATGTATATTCATTAAACATTCATCTCACAGCACCTAGGAAATGATTTAAAAGGCGCAGAGTAACTGCATGAACAGTGCTAGAGCCACAGAGGCTCAGCACCTTTTTCCATACAGTCAAAAAGGAGTAGCTATTAATAGTGCAGCAGATGCAGTCTCACCGAGGCACGGTTGTGAGGGGCCCATTTCACCCTTATACTTGGCTGATTTGTACTACTAATACTGGGGATGGGAAGTCCAGTTTTCTTTTTTGCACTATGCCCTAAGGTGCTCTTTATAAGCCATGACAGCCAACAACCTTAGTGTGCTACCTGTATCCCCCTCATTTTTTTAAATGAAGGAACTGTACAATGAGAAGATGAGGCGTGTCTCTGGATGTTTTAACTATCCATCAGGATGTTGGGTACCTTGACAATTCACCTGTAATTTCTCGTAGACGTAGAGTGCAAGTACAGTTTATTTATTTCTACTGCTACTTGGCATCTTTAGCCGATTTGTAACTAGGAACAAGAATGGTTTGAAGTAAATGCCTAGCGTTTGATTTCATAATGTGCACCCCATCCTAGACTGCGCTGTGTGTGTGGAAAAAGACCCCCTCCTTGTACCCCTATCCTTCCATGCGCCTATTGAAAGCAACTGGTTTAACGCACCCTTTCATTGTCATGCCACTCACAGGAGTGAAGGAATAGTGAATTGACAAGGTAAGATAAAATGTAATTTTACAGCTAGGGCTCAAGGAAAAGGCTGCTTACTGGAGGCATACTACATGGAATTTAGAATTCCAAGATCAAAAAGTATGAGATTGTAATCGGAGTATAAATCTCCGTAAATACAGTCCACAATTGCAAGTTCTCTTTGGTTATGTGCAACAGCTGGGTATCTTAAAGCCAGCCTGAGGGGCCAGGAAAGTTCTTAATCAACGAGGACAGGACTGACTTTACCTTAACCAAAATAGGACTTAAATGCAATGTGCCATAAACTCGGAAGGGCCAGGTAACAGAAGTTTCCGGACACAGAGGAATTTTTAATTGTATGTTTTTTACATGGAGATTTCGGCTGCTGAACTCAGCCAAAATCTTCATGTGAAACCCTGTGGGAAAACATTCGGGAATCCGGACAGAAGGACTGATTCCTGCATGTTATTCCCCCAGAAACTGTAATCCAAATTATTTCCCAGCAATCAGAATTTCCAAGACCAACATAAATGGTAAACGGATTTTAAAGGGCCACTCATAATGGAGACCATAATAATGTTTTAATGAGTGTATGGGCTCAAGCACACACATTTCACTATGCATTTGTTTTGGCATAGGGCAGCGGGAAAAGGCTGTCTGGGAGATTGATAGGAGAGTGGGCTAATATGCATATATCAGGTCCTAGGAGACAGCGGCATCTGCCCCATATATCAAGAAGGGTACAGGGGGGGAACGATGGGGGAAACAACATTTAAAAAGAAAAAAAGGAAAACACCTTGCGACTCCCATCTCCCGCCACCATCTCCTGCTACCTCGCTCCTCATGTGGTGTCCCAGTATTTCCTGGGACACCAGCGCAGGATCCCCAGCAATCCTGGCACCTCTTACATACCAAACATAGCATGTACGCAGTGTCAGGATTGGCCTGAGCGGCAGTCATTGACACTCAGACACAAGCCTGGGGTCTGTGCAGTTTCTCCAGACCGGCTGTGTATACCTAACTGGAGAAATCTAAGTGCGCATGTGTGTGGCCAGCCTCAGACGTCTGGCCAAACACACATGCGCACTTAGTGCACTCTCTCCCCTCCTCCCCCTTTCCACCTCTTGTGTCCCAGCCCCGCCCCTCACTGTAGACTCTGCTGGCTGAGCCAGCAGATGTAAAATTATGAAAAATAAAACAATAGCAAGCTGTTGTTTTATTTTTCATCTGCTAGCTGAGCCAGGGGGGTGACACCCCTCTGCCACTGAGGAGGAGCCGCCCCTGTTAAGAGATCCTCCAGCGATATCCTGACAAGGTTGTAGAGGTGTTATTGTCTAACGATATAGTGCATGGTCCAAGTTCAAGGCTTACTTTGAGGGATTTCTTGGGCTACTAGGAGTGGTAAATCAATCAAGACAGAAGAGTTTGCCATAAGTATTTACATTCTATCAAACTCCATAACCAAATACATCTACCTGTCATGATGCAAACGGTGGGCGCATTATCAGTCTTTCCTAATCTGTCCAAGTTCCACCCTGCACCATTTGGTTTTTCTTCAAGCTCTTCCTCTCTGTTCTTTTACACAGTTGTGACTATGTTGGATCTGCAAAGATATCTTACAAGAAATGTCACGTAGAGTACAAGCAGAGGCAACATCATATAAAAAGCCTTGTAAACCACACCGGGTGCTTATTAAACAAAAGTCACTGTACTTTAATAGAGTTCTACAGGCAGTCTAGACCCCATAGGGCCTATTCATCTTTATTGGTTTGCACACAAACAGACATTAACCTAAAGGACTAGAATAAACCCCTAGATACCTACATCAGATCATTTGTTACACAAATACAGTGAAGCCAGGATCTTACTGCCAATAAGCACATATGTTGCCTTTTTCTATTAAAAATCAAAATGCACACCTGTGGGCTTTGACATACTTTTTATATCAAACAGTACAGAACAGTCCACATTTTAATGAAAATAATATTTCTACTATTGAAGCACACTGCCCATCAATCAGTCCACACACCCCTAAGTCGCACCAAAAGGCCAGCCCTGAGAATGCATGTATTCTACCTAGACTTCCCTGGGGTCCAATTTTCTATTTTGTAAGTTTACACCGCTTTTGTGTCAAAACATGAAGCTAATGTGACGCAAAAAAAGTATAAATCAGGACCTTTGTATCAACTATGTAGAATCCTTGCCTAGTGGAAACTGGTATACCTGACTTGCTTTGAATGGTTTCCCCAAACTTTTTGCTCTCTGACCTTCTTCTTTTTCTGACTTCATTTTTGCTGGCTTTGGGATTCTGTGCACTGTACAACTGCTGACTAGTGCTAAAGTGCAGGTGCTCTTAACACATGTTGATATTGGCTTATCCAAAATTAGTATATTTAGTTTACTTGTAAGACCCTCGTAAAGTGCACTATATGTACCCAGGTCCTGTAAATTAAATGCTACTAGTGGGGCTGCAGTACTGATTGTGCCACCCACTTTAGTAGCCCTTAAACATGTCTCAGGCCTTCCAATGCAGAGCCTGTGTGTGCAGTTGTATACTGCCATTTCCACCTGGCAAGTGCGCCCACTTGCCAGGCCCAAATCTTCCATTCTATTTGTTGGACCTGGCTTTTTTGACAGGGTCATCCCCAAACGTTTTGCCTCCTTCCTTCTATTTTTTCAGACCTGTTGTTGTTGGCTTTTGAACTCTGGGCACTTTACCACTGCTAACCAGTGCTAAAGTGCATATGCTCTCTGTGTAAATTGTACTATTGATTGGTTTATCCATGATTGGCTATTTAATTTACTGGTAAGTCCCTAATAGAGTGCAGTATATGTGACTAGGGCCTGTATATTAAATGCTACTAGTGGGCCTGCAGCACGGGTTGTGCCACCCACTTTAGTAGCCCCTTAACCTTGTCTCAGGTCTGCCATTGCAAGGCCTGTGTGTGCAGTTTCACTGCCACTTCGACTTGGCATTTAAAAGTACTTGCCAAGCCTAAAACTCCCCTTTTTCTATATATAAGTCACCCCTAATGTGTGCCCTAGGTAACCCCTAGAGCAGGGTGCTGTGTGGGTAAAAGGCAGGACTTGTACCGGTGTAGTTTATATGTCCTGGTAGTGTAAAACTCCTAAATTCGTTTTCACACTACTATGAGGCCTTCTCCCTTCATAGGCTAACATTGGGGCTGCCCTCATACATTGTTGAAGTGGCAGCTGCTGATCTGAAAGGAGCAGGAAGGTCATATGTAGTATGGCCAGAATGGTAATACAAAATCCTGCTGACTGGTGAAGTCGGATTTAATATTACTATTCTAGAAATGCCACTTTTAGAAAGTGAGCATTTCTTTGCACTTAAATCTTTCTGTGCCTTTCAATCCACGTCTGGCTAGGTTTAGTTGACAGCTCCTTGTGCATTCACTCAGACACACCCCAAACACAGGGTACTCAGCCTCACTTGCATACATCTGCATTTTGAATGGGTCTTCCTGGGCTGGGAGGGTGGAGGGCCTTCCCTCACACAAAGGACTGCCACCCCCCCTACTGGGACCCTTGCAGACAGGATTAAACTGAAAGGGGACCTGGTGCATTTCTTAGCCACTCTTTGAAGTCACCCCCACTTCAAAGGCACAATTTAGTATAAAACAGGGCCTCTGCCCTACCTCATCAGACACTTGCTGGAGAAGAATCCTGAACCAGAACCTGCATACTGCCAAGAAGAACTGCCTGGCTGCCTAAAGGACTCACCTGACTGCTTTCTACAAAGGACTGCTGCCTTGCTGTTGCCCTGCTGCCTTACTGAACTCTTGTCTGGCTGTAAAAGTGCTCTCCAAGGGCTTGGATAGAGCTTGCCTCCTTTTCCCTGAAGTCTCAGGACCAAAAAGACTTCTCTTTTTCATTTGGACTCTTCGTGCGTGGAACATTTCGACGCACAGCTTGCTCCGTGGCGAGAAAATCGCTGCACACCGAAGCTGATCGACGCGACACCTTCGGGGCGACCGGAACTTCGACGCCCGGCCTCGCAAGGACAACGCTGCCCGACTTCCAGAGGGGAAATCGACGCGACGCCTGCAGTGAGAATGAGAATTCCACGCACAGCCTCCCGAAACGACGCGCAGCCGGAAACCAAGCCGAAGAATCCACGCACAGACCCCGGGACATCTGGTAATCCCGAGACCCACAGAAAGAGACTGTCCACGGGCTGGAAAATGACGCACGACTTCCCCGCGTGAAAAATAACGACGCAAGTCTGTGTGTGCAGGGGAGAAATCGACGCACACACCATTTTTCCACGTATCTCTTCTTCTGCGGCCCTTTGCAGAGATTTTCCACTCCAAACCAGGTACTTTGTGCTTGAAAGAGACTTTGTTTTCTTTTTAAAGACTTAAGATGCTTCACATCACTTTTTAGTGATATCTTAACAAATTCTTATTGCATCTTTGATCGTTTTGACCTACAATTATCCTGATAAATATTATATATTTTTCTAAACACTGTGTGGTGTATTTTTGTGGTACTATATTGTGTTATTGTATGATTTATTGCACAAATACTTTACACATTGCCTTCTAAGTTAAGCCTGACTGCTCGTGCCAAGCTACCAGAGGGTGGGCACAGGATAATTTTGGATTGTGTGTGACTTACCCTGACTAGAGTGAGGGTTCTTGCTTGGACAGGGGTAACCTGACTGCCAACCAAAAACCCAATTTCTAACACTATTAAACATTAAACATAAGTCACCCCAACGGTAGGCCCTGGTTAGCCCCAAGGGTAGGGTGAAGTGTATTTAAAATGTTGGACATGTACTTTTATGTTTTACATGTCCTGGAAGTGAAAAACTGCTAAAGTTGTTTATCACTACTGCAAGGCCTATCTTGCAGATAGGTTGGCATTGCAGTTACCCTGAAGCAACCTTCAAGTGCTTCCTAAATGGGAAAATATAGAAAGAGGGACTTTTGTGTCCCTGGACTCACAAAACAGATTTAAAATTGTAAGTCTGAAAATGCTGCTTTTAGAAAGTTGGCATTTTTTATAATTTAACCATTCTGTGCCTCTGCCTGTCTCTGCTTACACATCTGGGATAGATGACAGCTGGGCTGTGTGCATTCCCTTTAGACAGCCACACACAAAGGGAGCTTGGATGTGACATTTGCATCAGGCTGATGGGTCTTCGTGGGCTAGATGGGAGTGTGGAGTTGACACTCAATAGGGCTGTGCCTCTCCTCAAAGGGCTGCATACACCCCTGTGGAGTGTCTGGAGTCAGGGAAGGAAAGGTTAGGGACCTTGTGATCTTCGAAGACCTCTTTGAAGTCTTCCCCACTTCAAAGGGACATTTTGGTATCAGCACTGGACCCCAAACCCCATCAAAATGGTTCCGTTTTGGGTCACGAGGAGGCTCCGCAAAGAAGAGGAACTCCACTGCCAGACATGACTGCCACTTTGCTATATGCTTTGCTGTGCTGGCTTGCAGCCTGATGTTTGCTATGCTATCTGGAGGGTCTACCACTTTGCAACTTGTTCTGCTGTGCTGGCCTGCTGCCTCATGCAGTGAGAAGGACTAAGCCTATGATACAACCTCTTAACCTAAAGTAACTCCAAGTTTTTGTTGGCTTTCCCCCTGTTCCTGGAAGTCTCAAGGCTATCAAAGAGTTCCCCGTACCAACGTTGCCATGGGACTCCGATTCTGGCACCTACAACTGACAAGATTCCTCCTACCTCTAATAAGGGACTAAGGCCCTCATTAAAACCCTGGCAGTTACTGTTAAAGCGGCGGTAGTACCGCCAACAGGCTGGCGGTAAACAAAATGGGATCATGACCACGGCGGAAACCACCAACTCAGACAGCCACTTTAACACTCCGACCGCCATGGCACTAGCAACAAACACCCCGGAGGTCACCGCCAACAGACAGGTGGAAGACAATGTACCACCCACGACATTACAACCCGCCTATCCGCCCGCTTTTCCAGGGCGGTACCAATGCCATCAAAAGCATGTCAGAAACAGTGTTTGTAAGGGAAACCACTCACCTCTCGTCACTCAACGAAGAACCAGGACGTCATGGGGCCCGAGCTGCAGGTCCTGCTGATGCTGATCTACCTCCTCATCTACCAGGAACACCAAAGACGGCGGCGACGACGACGGTGAGTACTTCACCTAGTACACAGGGGAGAAAAAGAGAGTGACACACACATGCAACACACAACACTCCCAGCCCCACCCCCAACACCATACACACAAGCAGATCCAACCTCAGCTGGAAAATGGTACTACGCCACTGCTTCTGGAGGGGGCTACATGCCCACAGTGATGTCCTTGGGAGTACAAAGCTACAGTTTCTCAAGTCTCTCAAGTGGGTGGTTTGCCCACTGCTTGGTCTTGGGGAGTGCAAACTCACAGTCTCTAAAGTCTCTCAAGTAGGTGGTTTTCCCAATGCTTGCTCCTGGGGAGTGCAAAGCCACAATCTCTCAAGTCTCTCAAGTGGGTGGTTTTCCCACTGCTTGCTCCTGGGGAGTGCAAAGCCACAGTCTCTCAAGTGGATGCCAACTTCCATCGGTTATGGTGAGTGCATGCATATCTCCACTGGTTCTGGAGGGGGCTTTGTGCCCAGAGTGCTTCATCCTGCCAAGGATCGGGTGAGTGGATGCATATCTCCACTGGTTCTGGAGGGGGCCTTGTACCCAGTGTGCCTCATCCTGCCAAGGATAGGGTGAGTGCATGCATATCTCCACTGGTTCTGGAGGGGACTTTGCATTCACTCACAGGAAACGGTGAGTGGATGCATATCGCCACTGGTTCTGGAGGGGGCCTTGTGCCCAGTGTGCCTCATCCTGCCAAGGATAGGGTGAGTGGATGCATATCTCCACTGGTTCTGGAGGGGGCCTTGTACCCAGTGTGCCTCATCCTGCCAAGGATAGCGTGAGTGGATGCATATCTCCACTGGTTCTGGAGGGGGCTTTGTGCTCAGTGATGCAGTACTTGGGGGTGCCAGTTCACATTCCCTCACCTGGGTGTCTAAGGCACGAGATTTGCAGGGAACAGGTAGCATGATAGTTCATGGAGGCAGGGCCAGGCTGCTAAGTGGTGGTAGTGCCGGTGCTGTTGGGGTGCTGCCAGTGGTAGGCTCAAGCCCGTCTATTGCAGCCTTGGACGGCCGCCCACTGGGGCTGCTGCTGCTGGTAGTGGTCCTACTGTCAGCGGTGCAGGTGGCGGTGCTTTCGGCGGTGCTTGCGGCGGGGCTGATGGAGGTGCTGGCCGTGGTGCCGGTGCTGCCAGTGGTGGAGGGAGGCTCCAGACCTTCTCCTGCAGCCTCGGACGGCAGCCCACTGGGGATTCTGCTGCTGACTGTAGTGGTGGCAGCGGCGGTGCAGGTGGCAGCGCAGGTGGCGGTGCAGGTGGTGGTGCTTGCGGCGGAGCTGCTGGCGGTGCTGCACATGGTGCAGGTGGCAGGGTTGGCAGTTCTGCTGGTGGGCACCAAGCTTTCACCTGCATCCTCCGTCGGCTGAAGTGCCTTGCCTTCGGTTTTCTGCCCCTTACTCACCTTGGCAGATGATGTTGTGCCCTTGGCTCTGTCAGCTGGAGTTTTGGAGAAGGCCTTGCTGGGTGGGTCATGCTCCTTGCCCATGCTGCATGCTGTCCCCTTCTTCACCTTGCAGGTGGAGGAATGGTTTGGTGCTTTGCAGGGGTTGGTGGCCCACAGGCTGTCCTGACAGGTCCCCCTTTGAGCCTCTGGGAATTGCAGGTTCCACATTGGACGTCGACTTGGTGGCTGAGGTGCTGGCCTGGGTTCTGGACACCCTGGCCCGAGGGGAATGATGGGGGGTAAGAGGGGAGGGGTAGGGAACTGGTCAAAGTTTGCCAGGAAACGTTTTTTAGACACACTGGGGTGGGAAGAGGGAGAGGGTTTGGGAGTGGAGCAAGAGGGAGTGGTTGTAGGAGGTGTCTGTCTGCTGAGTTTGGGTGCAGGTGCATGGGCTGGATGCTGTTGTGAGGTGGATGGCTGTTGGGTGGGTGGGTGCTTGTGTTTGTGTACTTTGGGAGGAGGGGTCACAGATACACTGGGAGAGGACACAGGGGACGTGTGCATGGTTGTGGGGGTTGTGACTGCCAGTGAGGGGTGAGTAGTGATGGGCATGCTGGTGATGGAGGTAATGGATGAGGATGTAGGGCATGCAGGTGTGAGTGGAGATGATACTGGGAGGGAGGTGGACGAGGAGGAAGAGGGGGACACAGTGGAGGCAGTGGATGTTGGTGTGTCTGCATGGGTATGGTGCTTGTGTGAGTGCCTGTGGGATGATGTGTGGTGCTTATGTTTGCCTGAGCTACTTCTGTGTGTTGATTTGGGTGATTGATGGTCTGAGGGTGTGCTTGGAATAGACTGCGGTAGAGGGGATTGGGACTGGATAGAGGAAGTTGGAGGAGGAGGCTAGACACAGGGACAGGGGCTGCCATCAGTGCTGAGGCCAGAAGCTGAAATGCTCTCTGTTGGGCTACCACGCCAGAGTGAATACCCTCCAGGTATGCATTTGTTTGTTGCAAATGCCTCTCAACACCCTGGATGGCATTCAGAATGGTTGACTGCCCAACAGTGAGGGATCTCAGGAGGTCAATAGCCTCCTCACTGAGGGCAGCAGGGCTGACTGGGACAGGTCCTGAGGTGCCTGGGGTGCCTGGGGCGAAGGAGATGCCCACCCTCCTGGTTGAGCGGGCACGGGAAACACGCTGAGGGGCTGCTGGGAGGGCGGTGCTGGTAGGGGGGGTGGTGCCTGTACCTGTTAATGGGGTGGGCACAGAGGTGTCTGCCACCGCCAGGGAGCTTTCATTGGAGTAGGAGTCGCTGTCTGTGGTCTCGCCTCCTGTCCCCGTCGTGGTGCTCCCCTCGCCCTCCGTCTCACTGGTGCCCTCACCGTCAGTGGATTCAGCCTCCAGGCCCATGTGGGATGCAGCTCCCTCCGTCACCGGTGCCTCTGCTCTTCCGCCAGATGATGCTAATGCACATAAGGACAGGGTGACAAAGCAAAAGGGGGGGGAGACAGAGGATACACTTGGTCAATGCCAGCAACACCACTACCTGTGGCGTACACAACACACAGGGAGCAGCCCTATGTACTAGGCCATGCCCAACCAGTTACTAAGATAGTCAAGAGCCCATTGGGTACAATGCCTAATGCCATCAGCTGCACCCCAGAAACCCACAGGACCCTGCCTAGTAGTAGATGCCCACTAACACTATTGGGGTAGGTGTGCTTCAGAGCCCGCCCAACAAGGGACCTACCCTGCTATCTTCGCCCTGGCCTAGGGCCACCCATAGCCCCCACCCAGGTAACTCTTAATGCGTGCAAAGCAGGAGTCAGATTCTGTGGCTGCTGTGATGCCTTCAAGCACCCATCCATCTACGGATAGGCCATCGCCAGGATGCGGAACATCAGGTGGGTCATGGTGTGATGTGCACCCCTTCCTCGTTGGGAGGCCAGCCCCAGCTGGGCCTCCGCCATCTTCTTTGCCCAGCGGCGCAGGTCCTCCCACCGTTTGTAGCAGTGGGTGCTGCGACTGTCAAAGGCCCCCAGGGTCCATACCTCCTTGTTGATGGCACGCCAAATACCCTTTTTCTGGTGGGCGCTGACCTGCAGGTAAAAGACAGCAGAAAAGGGAATTAGTCACCCGTCCGGACCGTCAGACTCATGGCCCACCAGATCCCTCCCATCCCTTGATGCACATACATTGACCACCTTACATGCTGCACTCTGGCCCGGATGCCTCTGCCCCTCCCTACATGTGGTTTACATACACAGCACTCCCTACATTCATGGCCCACCCATCATGCTCACCGTGTACTCACCTGTTTGTCTGGAGGACCGTAGAGTAAAGTGTACTGGGGTAGGACCCCATCCACCAGTATCTCTAACTCCTCAGCAGTGAAGGCTGGGGCCCTTTCCCCAGACACATGAGCCATTGTCACTTCCAGACACAGGTCACAGCAGCACTTGCAGTGTAGGTCCTCTTCTGTTGAAGGCCAGGTAGCAAGTGAGTGGATAGATAGAAAATGGCGGTCACGTCCGCGGAGGTGCATACCGTCACCGCCTGCGTACATCACCATTGGCTCCTGTAACCCATAGGGCCCAATGATAACCAATGCAAAGCTGCGCGGCGGTCATCAACCGCCTACCGCGATGTCGCACAATGCCAGTGCAATTACCTAATTTCAACTTGTCCCTCCTCACAGGTCAGGCATCCGCCATTTCAGGGGGCTTCAGGGCATGGCACCTAACTGTGTCACAGTAGACATTGGCATAGCAACTGATTTTTGGATTCACATTTTGTTTCTGTAAAGTAAATGCATCAGCATTCTTGCAATACATGTGTGAATAAGACCTTTCTCTTCCATAGGCTTCAACCTCTGAGGCTGAATATGAGATGGCGGCATCCTCCGGTGTACAGACTCCAGGTGGACCTTGCGACAATGGAGGACAGACACATTATCATTACCTACAGAATTGATTGTGCCACAATCCAGGAACTGTGTGCCCAATTGGAGCCAGACCTGATGTCAGCTATCCGGCAGCCCACTGGTATCCCTCCTTTAGTGCAAGTCCTGTCAGTGCTCTATTTCCTGACAAGTGGTTCCTTCCAAACAACAGTGGCCATGGCATCAGGGATGTCTCATCCATTGTTCTCTAACGTGTTGACAAGAGTGTTGTCAGCCCTGCTGAACCGCCTGCGCAGCTACATCGTGTTCCTCCAGGTGGAGGATTTGGCCACAGTGAAAGCTGACTTTTATGCCCTGGGTCATACCCCCAACATTATTGGTGCCATTGATGGTACACATGTGGCATTTGCCACCACTCCCCTACCCTGGAGAAATGAGCACGTTTTCAGAAATAGAAAAAACTGTCATGAATGAATGAATATGCAGATGGTGTGTTTGGCAGACCAGTACATCTCCCATGTGAATGCCAAATACCCTGGCTCTGTGCATGACGCCTTTATCTTGAGGAATAGCAGCATCCCATATGTGATGGGCCAACTCCAGAGGCACCAGGTGTGGCTAATAGGTGAGCCCAATGTCCGTCCCCACCCAGTATATAAGAACTATAAAGGAGCACAAGGGTAGTAGGGGTGACTCGTGTCGCACTTCTAGGTAATACAACAAAAGTAATTACACAGGTAAGTAAACTAGAGCAAATTCTGGTGCAGCATGGACCCGTGCCTTACTACCCAAACGGCACACAGATGGGTATCAGAGTACCCAAGGATAAAATTAGAACAAATAGGCCACAGCACACAGACTATATTGTCCAATCATATGGTGGGGATGATAGATCCCTGGTAGTGCGTTTGAAGGTTTAGAAGAAGTAAACGGTAAAGAGAAATCTTGAGTCTTGTAAGTAGACGGTGTCCTTTATTTGTAGACGTTAGAAATCAAAGTGTCATCATGAAAAAACAGCCAACACGTGTTTCGTCACACAAGTGACTTCATCAAGGCTGCAAGGAGATAGTAAATGAGAGCAAACATTGGTATATATATGCATGTGAAATCCAATAATGTGTTACTTGGTGACCAAGTCAATAAGGGTCCAAACACGATGCAGTGACTGGTGATTAGTGTCAGCATTTGCATAAATGTGGCTATACATGGCCGAAGGGTTGTGAGAGGGACCGTTACTACAAAAATACATATTAAATATAGTGACTCAGTGTGAAGGTATGAATAAAATTGAAGGAAAAAGCTTATATGGATGGTGAGTATTTAAGTGTGAATAGGTGTGACTAGTGGAGTGGGACTAGAATAGATCAGGCATGAATATAGGTATATATAATAAACAAGAAAGATATAAACCAGGACATAGTCCGAAAGTCAAAGAGAAAAAGCCCCAATGAGGTAGGGGTATGTAATTCATACCTGGGCCGTGCGGCCAGAGTAGTAGAGAATAATCAGCTAAGTAGGCTGAAATAAAGAAAAGAATATCTGGGAAGAAAGAGAAAGGGATTATATACGCAAAAAGCCTTCTAAGCGTGGGAAAAAGAGAATAAATAGTGTACATACCTTGTTAGGAAAATGTAACTAAGGGTAATGACACTGCCCGAGCAGCAACGGGTAGGTTGAGTGTTGATAACGTAGGTTGATCTCGTAGATTGATAAAAGTATGAGAAGCCCTGATAAGCCTATGGTCAGACATATAAAGGTATTAAAACCAACATGAGAAACCATGGAAGCTAGAGTCATGTAACGGAAGTTATTATAACTAGAGCCATACGTGTAAGAGGTTAGGATACCAGTGTTAAAGTGGCTCTCAGGGAAACAAAAGGCAAGTCCGAGAAACAATGGAGAAACTCCTAAAGGTATCTAAAATTCACAAATAGTCAAAAGTAGCAGGGAGCCGGAGTCCAGAAAGGGCGCGCATTAAAGCAGCCAGAAATAGTGAGTAAGGTGAAGCTAGAGTGACTAAGAAACAGACAGAAGTTAAACCTTGGAAATAGGGTTGTGAATGGTGTGGGTTCCCGAGCAATAAATGCCAATAGTAGTGTTCATGACATAAAAGAGAGTGAATAAGTTCAAACGAGCGTGGCAGTAAATATACGGTGTACATACCTTAATGAGATCATAAAACTAAGGGAAAAAATGGGGGGCTGCAAGAGCAGTAACGGGTAGATTGGGTGTTGATCACGTAGGTAGATACAGGTATGTGAGGCCCTGATAAGCCAAAAGTAATGCCTATAGGGGTATAAAACACACATGAGAAAATTGGAAGCTAACGTGCATGTACAAAACGCAGCATTAATCTACCTAGAAACCTATGTGTGAGAGGTGGGGAAGCTAGGTTAATGATATAGCTCCCAGAGAGGAGCATGGCAAGTCTGAGAATCAATAGGTAAAACCCTAGAATTAGCTGTAGTCGCAAAATGACAGAAATCACAAAGAGCCGGAATCTCATAGAAACGCGTACCCAAGTAGCCAAAATCAGTGTTCTGAAGTTAGAATGATTGGGGGGTCGTTGCTATTTAAATATATGTACTGGGGTTGTGAATGGTGGGGGTTCACGAGAAAACAGAAAACGGTAATGGTGGTCATAAAAGGCACGAGTAAGTCCATTAAAATGAGCGTAATAAAGTCTATGCGGTAAAAGCAGAGAGGCAATACACGCAGGGGCAGTGTAGGGTTACTTAAAAAACAAAGGTGACTATGGCAATTATATATCCATGTAAATATAGGTACTAGGGTTGTGAACGGTGGGGGTTCACGAAAAAACAGATAGTGACAATAGTGGTCATGAAAAACCCAGGTAAGTACATTAAGAAGAGCGTATTAACATCTATGCGGCAAGCGAAGAGAAGCAATAAACGTAGGGGCAGTGCAAGGTTAGTACAAAACAAAAAGTGAATATGGCAAGAGTAAACTCATGTGCACGAGGAAAATACGGGAATTGGTAGGAATTCAATGTCCAAAAGGCGCGTAATAAAAGCCGGTAATGGCGGTTAGGCAGGAAATGGTATAAAAATTGACGTGATCGTGGTAGTAGTATCTTAAGAGAAAGCACAAGTAATGGAGATGAGATGGCCAGAAAGGAGAAGAGGCCGAAGTTGAAGTGAAATACCTGGTAAGCGTCTCTACGGGAAGCAGTTAAGGAGCGACTGATGGTCGTGAGGATCAGCGCTCTTGTACTGTGAAGGCTGGGGATGTTAGAAATAGAAAAGGGACCAAAGAATATCGCCCGTGGACAATAATGGCGGCCATATTGAGTGTAAGGAAGGAAAGAATTGACTAGATGGTAAAAAAAAAAAAAAATATTTAAAGGAACCTCAATGTTAGTGAAATGGGGGTCAATAGTGTTTAAACACTAAGGGGACAATAACACGAGCTTAATAAGATTAATAGTAGAAAGCGGAGGGGAGGAAACACTAGAAAAGAATAGGGAAGAAGGGAAAATTTAGTAGGAGCGTGGAGATTATATCAGGTATATGTGCAACGGTGGTTCAAGTGATATAATAGAACAACAGTTTATATGGTGGAGGTAATATCAAAGATAAAAGTAAATGGTGCATGTGACAGATTGTGCACCTAATTGATCATCATTGTTTATAAATAAAACAGACGAAATATCTATACATGTCAAGACCACTGTACATGAATACAACAGCAATGGTGCTTCCAAATTACAAAAATAAACTAAAGTCATAAAAACTCGATAGAGACATATATACATGAATACATGGTTAACTCATTTAGAACGAAGCAAAAAAAAACAAAAAAAAAAAAACAAATAATGGGAACACAGTAATGTCAATGTACTAGGTGTTGGAGTTCCACCTATCGAAGTGTACATAAGTGAGTGGGATGCAACGTCAGATACAGAGACAGATTAAAGTGTTTATGCCAAAAAGGAGTGCAATTCATGGTCAGTGTTGAGGCCTAGTTCAACAGCACGGAGTTTTATGATCCATTTAGCCTCGCATTTTCGCAGATCCCTGGTTCTATCTCCCCCTCTTGGTGAGTTGGGGACCTGAGTTATACCATGGAATCTAACCCTTGGGAGGTCGTTTTCTCCATGCACGGTGTTGAAGTGAACAGCAAGGGGATAGTTAGTATTGACATTTCTGATAGCCCTGATATGCTCCTGGATACGTTCCTTTAGTGGGCGTATGGAGCTCCCAATGTAGATCAAACCACACACGCATATCAGGCAGTAAACAGTATATCTCGTGTTGCAATTGATGAAAGTCCTGATGTGATATGTTCTTCCGGTGTTGAAGGAAAAGGAAGTAGTTTTGTTGAGGTCTAGCTGGCAAGATATGCAGCAGCCACATTTGTAGAAACCATGTGGTTTCTCTGGCAGCCAACCCAAAGGTCGTATGGGAGTGGAAGGACAGAGAAAACTATCATCCCCACCATATGATTGGACAATATAGTCTGTGTGCTGTGGCCTATTTGTTCTAATCCCACCCAGTATATATTAGTGTATGGGTATGGGGTTGTCCCTAAGGGTGAGTGTGTGGCTAACAGGTATCCCTTGATATTTGCACGTGACTCTGGTTACCCCAACCTCTCAAGGCTACTGATCCCAGAAGGGCAGAGGAACGTTACAATGAGGCACATGGGCGTACAAGGAGGATTATAGAAAGGACCTTCGGTCTCCTGAAGGCCGGGTCCTGGTGCCTCCATCTGACAGGTGGATCCCTGTACTACTCACCCAAGAAGGTGTTCCAGATCATCGTTGCATGTTGCATGTTGCAGAACCTTGCCTTGAGACGCCAGGTGCCTTTTCTGCAGGAGGATGTGCCTGGAGATGTTCTTGTGGCAACGGTAAAGCCTGTGGCCAGTGAGGAAGAGGAGGCAGAGGAAGAAGATGTTGACAACAGGAGCAACATAATTCAGCAATACTTCCAGTGACACACAGGTAAGACATTGTACGTTTACTTTACATTTCAGTTTTCTATTGGACATTGTACAAGGCAGCCTCTTACCCTATGTCTCTGGCCACTGACTGTACCTTTTGTCATCTCTATTTTTAGATCCCTGTGCACCACTGTGGCTCCTGCAATGTGTACTACTGCCCATCCAAAGGTCATTACAAAGTATATTTCACTGTACATTTGAGTTGCAATTCTTTGATAAGGTTTTACTAATACATTTGTGAATCATTTGACAGACTCATAAGTAGAGGGGGATGTTCAATGGGCTGGACTGATGGTGGAGGAAAGTTCAGGGTAGAGTCCAGTCTCTTGGTGTCACAGGTGCATTGTCCACGGGGCATGGGATGTGGAGCAATGGCAGTTCAAGGTGGCAGGGTGACAGAGTGGGACAGAAGGGTGACAATCAGGAGAGTCTTATTTCCTGGCGGGGGTCTTGCCAATGTTCTCTGGCTTCTGCCTGGATCGCAGGGACTGTTTGCAGGGTGGTTCTCCTTCTGCAGGGGGTGGGGTGCTGGTGGCCTGTTGTTCCTGTGGCGGTGCCTCCTGTCCACTTGCGCCGGCGAAGGTGGAAGGCTGTTCCTCGGTTTGGCTAGTGTCAGGGGCCCGTTGTTGTGCCACTGCCTCCCTCATGGTCTTGGCCATGTCAGCCAGCACCCCTGCAATGGTGACCAGGATGGTGTAGATGTTTGTTAGGTCATCCCTGATCCCCAGGTACTGTCCCTTCTGCAGCCGCTGGGTCTCCTGCAGCTTGGTCAGTATCTGGCCTATGGTCTCCTGGGATTGGTGGTATGCTCCCAGGATGTTGGAGAGTGGGTTCCCTGGGCCTGTCCTCCCCCTGTCGCACAGCAGTCCTCCCAGTTTCCCTGTTGTCCTGTGCCTCTGTTCCCCTGAACGGTGTGCGCACTGCCACTGACCCTAGGCCCCTGATTGTCCTGGGTTTGTCGGGTTGCCTGGGGTCCCTATAGTGGTGGACACACTGCTGACTGACGTGTCCTGCGGACAGTGGCCTGGGCGCGCTAGGTGGGTGCTCTGCTGGTGTTTCCTGAGGGGGAATGCTCTGTGGTGGGTTGGGACTGTGGCAGGGGAACCGAACGTCCCGAGGTCCCTGTTGGGCCAGGTTGGTCATCCTGATCCAGGCATGCAGAGCTGCTGTCGTCACTGTGGCCCTCTTCAGGCGGGGATACTTGATGTAGTTGGCACCTCTTCTCTGGTGACGTCGAGTAGGGGTCCTGTGGGGATGCATGTGCAGTGTTAATGTATCTGCGTGTGCCATCTTGTGCATGAGTGTGTTTCCCTGTAAGGTTGTGATTTCCCAGTCAGCTTCGCCTTGTGTTTGTGGTGATTTTGTGGGCTGGGTGAGTCTCTGTAATGGGCATGCTGTGGTGATGGGTGTCCATGCAGGTCTGTGTTGGGGGTCAATGCTTTGGTGTTGCATGCAGGGCTTGGTATAGGGATGGGCGGGTTGTGATGGTGAGGTATGTGTGAGATGGTGGCTTGATGGGGGTGAGGGTAGGGGTAGGGGTTTGTGGTGGCATGCAGGTAGGGGGGATAAAGTAGTAAGGATTTGACTTACTAGAGTCCAGTCCTCCTGCTACTCCTGGCAGGCCCTCAGGATGCATTATTGCCAAGACTTGCTCCTCCTATGTTGTGGGGGAGGAGGTGGGGGTCCACCGCCAGTCCTCTGTACAGCTACCTGGTGTCTTGCAACCACGGAACACACCTTCCCCCGTAGGTCGTTCCACCTCTTCCTGATGTTTTCCCTTGTTCTGGGGTGCTGTCCCACGGCGTTGATCCTGTCCACGATTCTCTGCCATAGCTTCATCTTTCTAGCAATGGACGTCTGCTGCACCTGTGGTCCGAATAGCTGTGGCTCTACCCGAATGCTTTCCTCCACCATGACCCTTAGCTCCTCCTCTGAAAACCTGGGGGTGTCTTTGGGTTGCCCTGGTTATGGTGTGAGTATCTGTGTGAGGGTGTGTGGGGTGATTTGTTGGGGTGTGTGGTGTGAGGTGCATGGATGGTGTATGGGTGATGGTGTTCTATGCCTCTGATTGAGTGGGTGCTCCTGCCTTGTGTCTCTCTCAGTTAGCAATATATTTTTTTTCATGGAAGGGGTTGTGGGTAATGTGGGTGCATGTTTTATATTGGATTGGGTGTGTGGGTGTGGTGTGTGTATGTGTGTCAGGTGTGTGTAGTTTGAATTGTCCAATGTGGTGGAGTTTTGTAAATGTGTGTGTATTTTGAGCACGGCGGTGTGTACCGCCAATAGTTTACTGCGGTTGAAAGACTGCAGCAGTGATTCGTGGGTTGTGATACTGTGAGCGTATTCCTGTTGGAGTAACGATCTGGGTTTGAATATTGCCAGTTTATCACTGACATTTGGGCTGGTGGACTTGTGTGGGTGTCTGTATAGTGGCGGATTTCTCAGTGTGGGTCGTAATACCCGTGGCAGAATACCACCGCGGGCACAGTATGTTGGCGGCCGACAGCAGGGCGGTAGCAGCATTTAGCACCAGGGTTGTAATGAGGGCGTAAGTGCTTTGCTTCACCCGAAAACAGTTGCTTTATCTGTAAGAGGCAGGCTCTATAACCTGTTGAATTCAGCTCATTGAGGTATCTGTCCTGCGTTACCCAGAAACAGCAGCTCTTGCTGCGTGGACCCTTACTCCAAGGGAGAGGAAAAACCACCTTGGGCTGTGTGCCGAGGGAATTCATCACACCCCTAGCCTGACGTGTTGCTAAGGTAACGCTAAGTACAGAGAGGATGTCATCGCTGCCCCAGCCGCTCTCAGCCTGAGCAGAGTGACTCTCCGCAGGTCGACTGAGGACATTACTGCCTCGGGAGCTCAGTCCTTGGAAATCAGCAATGCAGGAGACTCGCCGTGACCCTGCTGACTCATGCATAGGTATTGTTGCCCTAGAACATACCAAAGTTATCCTGGTCAGTTGTGTGGAACTTTCCTCAAACCACTGCATTGAGCTAATAATAATATGCTGCCAAGTATTCCCTACATACCGCACAATTTTTTTAATCCTTACCAACTCCCTAGCGAGATCATAAAACACCTGATTAATAAGTGTGCAGGCGCTTCTGAAAGTGTAAATGAACTTCATTTTTTCAATGCCTATATCTCGACTTCTACTTATTGGATTCTATCACATTGGAGTCATTTTGGTCTCCTTTTAAACATATAAATATTCTATATTTTCCTAAATTGGTTTGGAGGTCTTTTTATTGTGTCTTTCACTGGGATGCTGTTCTAATTGTTGCACAAATACTTTAAACATTGCCTCCTAAGTTAAGCCTGACTGTTCTGTGCCAAGCTACCAGAAGGTGAGCACAGGGTAATTGAAAATGTGTTTGTGGCTTACCCTGACTAGGATTGTGGTCCTTACTTAGACAGTGTGCATACTTCTGGACCCAGAGACCAACTTTCTAACACATTTTCTACAGAACTAAAAATCATTTGTGGAACATGCTGGACATCAGTTGTCAACTGCCATCTGCACAAAGAGTTACTGTTCAATACAAAGATTTATTACATGTTCAATTACCTCTATGAACCCATGATGCATTTAAAGTGCATGCATTTTGTTAACTCTTACACCCATTAGCTGCACACAGGCTGTTCACAATTAGGTAGAAAAGTAAAATGGTAGCTACCCTCCACTATGTAATCTAAAAAATAAACACATTGTGGATTGTGTCATCAGTGATATAATTTGTGATGTCATTAGTGATATCATAATTGAGGTCATAGAACATGTCATGAGTGATATAATAAGCGAGGTCATAAGCAGTGCATGTGAGGGGCGCAAGTTATTGTTAGCTCTGCTAACTATAACTGGTGAATTTCTGTGTTGAGTTCACATGGTTACTGTTGTCTATCTATCTATCTATCTATCTATCTATCTATCTATCTATCTATCTATCTATCTATCTATCTATCTATCTATAACTTTGACGCTGTTTGACAATTCTTCAAGAAATTTTCAAAAGTAGTGGCCTGGTCTGGAAAGTTTCTGGGTGATTCATGAAGCAGGGTCTGAGAAAAAGGGAGGGTCCCAAAACATGTTTTCCCCTGCAATTTCTCATAGCAATTTTGAATGTGCCTACATTCTGAACCGCTAAACAGAGTTACACTAAAATTGGTCAAAAGCATGCTCTTTGTCCAGAAAGCACCCTTTTGTGATTTGGTGTAAATCCATTTAGTAGTTTTGGAGATATTAAAGGAAAAAGAAACATAGATATCTAGGGACACTGATCCTTAAATCCATCTGCAAGTGATCCGTGGATTCTCAGGAAAAGCAAGTGCCTGATTGACTGGCTGTACCCTGACAGGAAAGTTGCAGCTACTATTTTCTTTCTTTCTTGGCCCAGTTGAGGGCAAACATATTGTGTAAAAACACATAAGGGGTAAGGATAGAGGTTTACTAACCCCAGAGGACAGGGGGTATGTAAGAGACCCTCATGGGCAAACAATTTACAATTTTTCTTTCGCTGAACTATTGATCCACAGATCCACCCCTGGACTCAGTGTGTCTCCCAGTGTAAATCCGTCAGGCTCTGCTGCAATGCCCGCTGTGCACGGGGTGGTTGTATTATAGTAACTAAATATAAGTACACTGTTCCAGAGGTCTGTTATTTAGTTACGTAGGTCCTGATGAAGCGTCAATGGATCCGGCTGGACCAACAGACGCGAAACATGTCGACCGTATTATAGAGGTTCTTTTCAATATTAGGAACACTCTACTACATTCAATCACTTTTTAAAAGGTGTTTTGAGCATAATCCTCGACTGCACTTTCAAACAATGTTTTTAACCTTGGTCTTCATCCTTGTAGTATTAGACCGATTAAATGATGGTGTTTAACGGATTAATAACCAATTTTAAACCTCTTTTTTCATTTTTTGATGGTGACTTACAGCACCCTTGTTTAGCACAGTTTAACTTTTTTAAGTCACTATCTTAAAAATTTGGCTGAGAGCCCCCACCTCGGGGTGCCCACTAGGCATTGCAGAGCCAGCCTAGTGAGGAGCTAATCCCGATGATGATGCTAGTCATCCATTAGGATGCTTGAGGGTTCTCGCTCCTGAAATTACGGGTCTCTCCTGTCTTTATTTTCCACATATTTATTTCCTTGGAACAGTGTACTTATATTTAGTTACTACTGTTGGGAGACTGTACCCTGGACCATTAACACTCCCGGTCCCTTTCTTTTGGTTGTATTATAGTACCATAAATAAATATTGCTTTACTGTAAAAAAAAAATAGAAATTTACTGAAAAAACACAAAGGATACAGGGACGTTATGAGTAGGTTGACATTTTACCTACACATATTCAGCAGTTATAGTTATAGTTAAACTTGTCTGAAGAAACTATAACTAATGCCGTTAAGTAACTTTAGGGAAAAAGTATAAGAGTAACTATAACTATAACTATAACTGCTGAATGTATATTAATATATATGTATATATATATAAATAAATATGTGTGTGTGTGTGTATTACCACTAGGTAGTTTTAGCTAGCACTTAGGCCCTCATTACGAGTCTGGTGCCTTGACTGCCAGACTCGCGGTGGCAGTCGGTCTGCCGTGGTCGTATTTGTACAACCACCACATTACGGCTGTGGGGGAGCCTCCGTGGTCCTACTGCCGAAACCACCAGGTTGCCGCCAGTCAGCAGCCTGGTGGTCTTGGCGGTTGTAATCTGCCAGGGTGGCGCTGCATGCAGCACTGCCCTGGGGATTACGACTCCCCAATCTGCTATCCTTTTCACAGCAGTTGCACTGCCATGGAAAGGCAGGTGGAATGGGGGTGTTGAGGGTCCCCCATCAACAGCCTCGTCATACTTACCACTACCCTGTTTCCCGCTGGGCTGGCGGGTGGAAAAACTGTTTCTGTCCGCCAGCCCAGCGGGAAACTTGTAATAGGGCCGGCTGTGTTCTGGCCGCACTGGCTGTCAGATGGCGGTACAAGTTTTGCAGCCGGCCTCCGCCGCCCGCAAACTCGTAATGAGGGCCTTAGTTTCTATAGAAAAAGCATTTTTTGACTTGTCTAAATCTTTGATACTGGTTAATGATTCTTCACAAAATTTCGCCCAAAAATTGACACTCACTTTAGCTGCTGTCTGGAAAATTTCAGGGTGACCCGTCAGGCTGGGGGTGAGAAAAAAGGGGGTCCCAAAATTCATTTTCCCTATGCATTTTTCCATAAGGATTTTGAACATGACTGTTGTACGGCATTACAGAAAATTTGGCAGAAAGGTAGCTCTTGATCCAGAAACAACCCTTTTTGTTATTTGGTGTAATTAAACTCAGAAGTGTGGGCGATAGTAAAGAAAAAACACATTTATATATATAGGGACACGAAGGCTCCACAACCTTCCTAATCTTCTGCTGAGATCTGATTGGCTGCCAATATTTCAACCAGGAAGTTTTGGCAGCCATCTTGGGATTTGGCTTCAGCTGAATCCCAGAAAAAATATCAAAAAAAGGAAAAGAGGCAGGATAGGCACACCCTGACACCTTAGCAGAGGGAGCCCACCAGGGCAAAAAAACATTCTTTTTATTTTCATCAAAAATCATGGCAGAGCAGTGAATTCAGTGAAAATTAAAAAAACAAGCCAAGGCTCCTGCGCTTGTTTTGAATTGAACCCCCGGGTGCGCAAAGTCCCTGGAGACCTTGCTTTTTTATTTTTTTAGAAAGGATGGGGGTGCACAGGCCCCCCACTTTAGGCTCATTAAGCCCCAGGGACCACCACCTCCCCGGGGCTTTATTTTTTTATTAATGGAGAGGGGCACTGCTGACCACCCTCCTGGGCTTCTAAGAAGCCCCGGGGCTTTGTTTATAATCAATCATGGAGGGATGCCCTGTGGCCCACCTCCTGGGTCATAGACAGCCCTAGGGAACACCACCTCCCTGGGGCCAGCTGGTGCTCAGAGAAGTAGGGGTGCTGCATGGCCCCTACTTGGAGCTTTATGGGACTGGGGACCACCACTTTCCCCAGCTGGCTCCTCCTATGTCCCCGGGTGCTCACCCTGGGACATAGCTGTTTACTCTGACTTGGTAGGAGCTTTGAAAGCTCCTGTCATGCCAGAGCAAACACAAACTCCACTTCCAGGAAGCGAGAGCTGTCAAACCATTCTCGTTTGCTGGGAGCGGAGTTCCGTCTGTAAACAGACAAAACAATTGCTCTCACTCACAGGGAGCTGCATGTTTAGCAACTTCCAGTGTGTGAAAGCAATGCTGGCTCCTGCAGGAGGTGGGGAGCTGGCTGGGATTGCAGGGCATTGAGCTCCCTCTCGGGTACCCAAAACTGCTGATTGGCTAACTTGGGGGGGTACCAAGGAGATGTACTGGGCCCCTGCGGATGGGTTCCACAGGGTCAAAATCGGCCTGGGGAGTGGGGCCATGTATCAGCAAAGGCAGTGCGCAGCAGTCATTGGAATAAAGTATAGTAACTAAAATTACTTCAAGTTATAAAAAAAATAGAAATTCACTGAAAAAAAGAAAGACTACAGGGATGTTATATTTAGGAAATATAATTAAACAAAACCTACAAATTTACTCAAAAAAACAAAGGTTGCAGGGATGTTTTAGTTAGGATCTGAATTTATTTACACAAAACCAAAGAAATTCAGCAGTTATAGATATGGTTAGCTCAAGTAACTATAACTCATGCCCTTAGGTAACTATAATTAGCGCCCTCTGCATGCACTACTACTTACCCCACATATTACATCACTTATAACATCTTTGATAACCTCATTGAAAATATCAGTTATATTTGCATGAGTATATTTATTTATTTATTTATTTATTTATTATAGTTAGATCAGATTTTACATACACAAAACCATAGAAATCCAGCAGTAATATTTAGAGTTGTTTTAAGTCACTATAACTCACACCCTAAGGTAACTATAACATCAGGAGTCTCCTGCCTGAATCAGGTCTGTTGGCATGTATGGCTTTACTGCTACTGCCTCTTCCGTCTACCCTCAATTGTCTATTATATTGCCACAGCATCTCTTGTCTGTCCTGCATGGTTGGTTTGTTGCCCCTGCCTCCCTTTCCCCTGCTCTCCATGGTCCGTTGTACTTCAACTGCCCCTCCAGCCTGCCCAGCATGGTCAACTTGTTGCCTTTGCACCCTCCTCCCTGCCCTCAATTATCTGAGTCTCTGCCCCAAACTTTGCCTCCCCAGAGTATTCTAATGAACAACAGAATTGCAAAAATGTTATGTTTGTTACAAAAGTGTGGCACCACTGATGTAATCTTGATGTAATCAAAACTGCAATGCCTAAAGCATTTCCTGTAGAAATTATAAAAATGAGAGGGTCTTATTCCCATAGAAACTATGGTTACTGGTCTAAAAAATTCAAATGATGACATATTTTCGGAGTTCTCAAATATTGACAAAGCACTTTTAAATTATTTGCTATCTTCATATTTTTTATCCAGTTGATCACTTAATTATTTGTTACACTTAGGGGAGAGGATGTGACATTACGTCCAGACCTGCAAACTTTGCAACTGGGAAACTAGGTTGGCGATTCAGTGTCAGCTCATCATCCTGTGATTCTGTGAAAATCACTTAATCTCCCCATCCCTAAATTCAAAATGAATGTGTCCTTGCCTAATGTAACTGATGTTCATGTTAACCACTCCAATACCTTTAGGTCAAGTCTGTGCTATATACAACTGGAAAAAAACTACAAAAATAAGTGTTTTGCTCACTTCTATCATTGAGCTATACTTGGGCTACATTGGGGTGATATGTGTGCTACATTTGGGCTCTTTTTTCTCTGGTGGCCATCTTGGGAGTCTTAATTGTTATGAAGCTCCCCAATTCCCTTATTTTACTGCATTATCCTCAGTAGAAAACGCTTTGAATTTTCCACTTCAATTCCATCAAGATGGCATTCAGATGTGCAACACTTTTGGCATGGATTCAGAATGTTAGCACTTTAGTTGCTTATTAGAACACTGTAAGCTGCTAATCACGAGGTAGTTAACTGGCAGTCTGCTGCTGGTGTTGAAAGTGCATGTTTCATTCCGCATGTCAGACTGCACTAACCATATTTTCTGTGACAAAATAAACCCCCTCATTTTCTTTCTTTCTAAATTTAATGTTTTAAGTTTTTCCCAGTATGATTCATTCAAGGCGGCTTCAGATGTGCCACACTTTTGTCAAGGATGAGTTTTCAAAATTGGAGGTAAACAGGCTCAGGATGCCCTTTTAGTAATTTGTCCATCGTCCTTGAAAAATGGTCAGGAAGACATTTTATATCACTAATCTATATAGGGTGGGGCTAAATGCACAGTGTTTATAGCCCATTTTTACATGCTTGTAGTTTTTAAAAGGGACAACATTATCTCTGGTTTCAGCAGTACATGACAAGAAAGAACCCAGTTGTCACAGGTCCTCCATGTGTGACAGCCCCCACTTGTGAAAGCAGAGTTAGTGTTTGCTTTTGCTTGGCAGGAGCTCTCACAGCCCCACCAAACAAAAGCAAACATCTATTTCCCAAGGAATAGCAGGGGCTGGCCCTGGTGGGTGGTGATCCCCAGGACAATTAATGGCTGCGGAAGGGGGGCCGCACTGACACCCTCCTTTCTTTTGCACAGGCTGGCCCCTGGGAGGTGATTGTTCCCCAGCCGTGTAATGCCCCCTTCGCTGTTAGGAAACATAGTATTTGGTCCTATCCTCGTGGACCCCCTCCTTAATATTTTACTTTGCTTTCGGGAGGTGGCGGTCCCTGGGGCATTTGGAAGCCCCAGGAGTCCCACTCCTTTAAAAAAAAAAAAAAGTCCTGAGGAGGTTGTGAGCCCCTGGGCGTGGGGAGGGACGTCCGCGCAGCCAACCTTATATATTTTTTTAATGTAGCCCCAGGGAGGTGGTGGTCCCCGAGGCTTAACAAAACCCTTGGAGGGGGGCCCGTGCACTTCACTCCTTTATATTTTATAAGTGCATGTGCCTGGGATCTGGCCCGCCAGAGGGCTAAGTTAAGAACAAGTAAGGGAGACTGCACTTATTATTATTTTTTAATTTTATTGTCCCAAGGGGACACCAGAACCAAGACTAGGGGGTTAGGTTTTCCTACCCTGCCCTCCTTTTTTATTTTTAGTCTTCTCTTTAGGACCGGGCTGAATCCAGGTCCCAAAATGGCTGCCAACACTTCCTGGTTGAAGTGTTGGCAGCCAATCAGATCTTAGCACAAGATCTCCAGGATCTGTGGAGCCTCTGTGTCCCTAGACATCTATATTTCTTTTTACTTTAATATTTCTAAAACTACTGAATGGATTTACACCAAATCACAAAAAGCATGCTTCCTGGACCAAAAGCAAGTTTTCTGCCAAATCTGATATAATGTCATCCAGTGGTTTGGGCTGTAGTTGTATTCAAAATCCCTAAGGGAAAATGCATGGGAAAACGTGTTTTGGGACCCCCTCCCTTTACATCTGTTCTCACTTGATGGATCAATCCAAAAATTCCAAGACAGCAGATGAACCGACTGTTGCATTAGTTTTGAAAAAAGTTTGAAGATTCATCGAATGACACCAAAGTTATTGGCAAAACATTTTTCCTATGGTAACTAGGTTGTAAGTTTAACTACCTTCTGGCGACCTTTGAATTAAACAAAGGTTACAGGGAAATTATTGTTAGGTTCTGAATTTCCTTGTACAAAACCATAGAAATCCAGCAGTTATAGTTAGTGTTATTTCAAGTAACTGTAACTCGCGCCCTAAGGTAGCTATAACTCGTGCCCTTGGCATGTACAGCTTTCTCATCAACAATTTTATTGCAAATGTTGCAGTGATAGTATCAAAGATACCATAGAAGGTGTCATCAATGATATAATACATGGGGTAACTAGCTGTGTGTGTCAAAGGCACGAGTTCTAGTTAACTTAGGGTGCAAGGTATAGTTAGCTGAAATAAATCTAACTAAAACTGCAAACTTTCAATGGTTCTGTATGAGTAAATGTGACACCGAACTAGAAAGTCCCTGTAACCTTAGTTTTTTTTTCAGTGAATTGCTATGTTTTTTTAATGTGTAGTAATTTGATTACTATACATTAATACAACCACTGCTGCACACAGCCAAAAGGGGTTGACCAGTGGGTGAGACCAGGTTCTACAGCCAATCCCTTATAAACACCCAACCCTGCACCGTGCATGGCCTTTAACCATGTGCAGCAGGGGTTGACTACAGGGTGTGCCTCTGTCAGTGAATCTGTGAGTGGGTGCATGAGTGTCTGAGTGGGTCTGAAAGTGGGTGTGTGAGTGTGTGAGTGGGTCTGAGTAAGTGCACGAGTGTCTGAGTGGGTGTGTGAGTGGGCGCATGGGTCTATGAGTGAATGAATTAGTGTATGAATGTAAATTATTATTTTTTAATTATTTTGCTTATTTGCAGTTAATCTCAGTTAATCTTGTTTAATCGCAAATATTGTGCATGGTGAAGCAAAATCTTTTTAAACCCGTAACTTGGCTCTCAAACACCCCTATACCACACCCCTGTTGTCAGAGTACTTCTACCATGACCTTTTATGTTAATTTTCATTTTGTTTTTCAGGCCCGGCGACCATCTCCTGGGACCCTAAAATGGCAGCTACAACTTTCTGTTCAGGTTGTGGCCAGCCAATTAGAGCACTTCTATTGCGCATTCATGAAAATTCATGAATATTCACTAATTTATTTCCCCTTTAATAGCTCACAAACTACTGAACGGATTTACACCAAACTCCCAAAAGCACAATCTGCATACCGACAGCTAGCTTTCTGCCAAATTTGGTGTAATTCTATCCAGTGGTTCGGGCTGTAGTCGTGCTCAAAAGTCCTATGAAATTAACATGAGAAACACAACTTTTTTGACTCCCCCTTTTTTCTCAGGCCCGGCTTGAGGGATCATCCCCAAACATTCCATTGGCAGCAAGAATCACTAGGGCACGTTTCTCGCAACATTTCGTGCACATTCTTCAAATGGTGCTAAAGATATAGACAAGTCCAAAAAGCTTTTTCTATAGAAACATGGTCCTAACTATAACTACCTACTGGCGACTGCTGTCAAACAGCTGGTGGATTGCTGGCACCAGCCCCCAGCCTCAAAATGAGTGTTGAGCTAGCCTGCTTCCACCAATTCTGGAGCTGCTCTCATGATGAAAACAGCATGAGCGCAGCTCCAGGATTGGTTGTATTTGAGTTACCACTGAGCAGGAAAGACGCCCTTTCATTCCTGCTCATGGATGCGGGGGGGAGAAGTGCTGCATCAGGGGGGCACACTCAAATATGAGGAGTTTGGCACCATCCCACCACACCCTATATTTATCCTCCAGGCTGCCACTGCAGTACACTTGTTTTAGTGACAGGGTGTGCTTGGCTGTCCTTTGTATTAGCATTTTCTCTACTTTGTTTACTGTAACTCCTCGTTTCTCAACAGAGGAGCAAACACTGAATGATGGAATATTAACAGTGACAGAGTGTGCTCCCTGGTCATCTGGGATTGATTTTAATATCATGACTAATTCCGTGTCTGATAAATAAAGGTCCTACAGAATGTGACATGATAGTATGTGCTGTGTCATCAGAAAAAGCAAGCTATTAGATGAAAGGTCATATAGCATACAGATTCACATTTGCTGACACGTAGAACTCATTTTTGATTTTTCATTAATGGAGTTTTTGTCATTGAATTGCGGTCTGTTTCATTGTCTTTCAGGACATCTTCTTGGTAATGTTTTACTATTGGGAAAGCCAATAGGTATTGGATGCCAAATCAGTTTGACTTATAATTGAATGTACTTCCACAGTGATTATTTAGATATGTTGTTTTGTAATAGGATGAATGTAAGAATGAGACCATGAATGGATAATTTAATTGACAGCGTGAAGGCAGGCATTGATAAATGGGTGAGTGCCTGAATGAATGAACCACAAAGAAGTGTGGGGATAAGGATAGTGGGAAGAGGCTGGGCCTGCATGGGTCAGTGTTGGAGAAGAGGCTATAAATGCAGTAGACGCAGAAGAACTATACCAAAAAATTTACACTTTGCACAATGCTATGGGATGATCCAAATCGTAACTAACAGCTCATCGAGTCAGTGTATGAAGGTGGCTGACCTAAAACGCTTTTCTCTATGTTGACTGTTGTGTGAATTATGTTGTGCTGACACGATGTCCTGCTAAACAGCTAAAACTAATTTTTTTCAATGCTGAAAAAGAGGAAAACATATAAAACTGACCTCGAAGCATCTGGACCACACTTTCATTTCCATGGTATATAAATTTGTTACTTATCTTGTTAAAAGCAGAATATATCTAGTCTCTAATAGAACTCTCATTTATCATGTGAAAAGTGACAGAAATGTATTTTATCTGCATCCTTTTATGAAAACAGAAAAGGTGTGTGAAATTAGATTGCCTCATGCTTTATCATTGTAAAAATACCATTTAACCCTCACCTTATTACACTTGCAGCAAAGTGCCTTTCTGTGATATGGTCTCAGGACTTGCTATTTATTTATTGAAGTAACTGACCTTGTTAGGTCAGTGTGGTGCAGTTATTTGTTTTCTTAGTTATATATGGTTGGATAGTATAGATCTAACCATTTCGGCAAGATAGAGATTCCCATGTAACATAGAAATAATAAAAACAAAAGCTGATGAACAATAGTTTTAGGTCTCTAGGTAGATTCTAAAAGGTTCTAGATCTTGACCCATATCTTAACAGGAAATGTTTTCCTTACTGAAATTCAATGAAACTTGGGTTTTGTCTGCGATTTTCTGATAGTTAGTTCCATGTCTTTGGTACTTCACAGGAGAAGGATTTATTAGGAGTTTTGTACTTATAGGTTTTTGGAAAATTCATTAGAATATGGGTTTTGCCTAAGCTGTCTCTTTCTCCTCCTGAGCGAGGGAGCTTTTATTCAGGTAGCTTGGATGAAGCCTTTTGGACTCCATTCTGGCTTTGGTTTCTTGTGCTGTAGTTTGTGTAACTCTAATTATATTGTTGGGAAACTATTTATTTTTTGTTTCAGTACTACATGTACTATCAATTTGTATATAAAATATACATTTATAAAACACCCCAAGGTCACATCACACAATTCAAGATGGCTGACTGGTGACTCTGAAAATGATAAGTATAAATGACCGCATTTGTAAAAGATAAAGGGGGTAATTCCGACCCCGGCGGTCAAGGACCGCCGGGGCCGGGAATGCGGGAGCACCGGCAACAGGCTGGCGGTGCCCCACAGGGCATTCTGACCGCAGCGGTTTGGCCGCGGTCAGAACAGGAAAACTGGCGGTCTCCCGCCGGTTTTCCGATGCCCTGAGGAATCCCCCATGGCGGCGCAGCTTGCTGCGCCGCCATGGGGATTCCGACACCTCATACCGCCATCCTGTTCCTGGCGGTTCGCCCGCCAGGAACAGGATGGCGGTATGGGGTGTCGTGGGGCCCCTGGGGGCCCCTGCAGTGCCCATGCCAATAGTAAGAGGGCCCCACAAAGAATTTCAGTGTCTGCTCAGCAGACACTGAAATTCACGACGGGTGCAACTGCACCCGTCGCACCTTCCCACTCCGCCGGCTCCATTCGGAGCCGGCTTCCTCGTGGGAAGGGGTTTCCCGCTGGGCTGGCGGGCGGCCTTCTGGCGGTCGCCCGCCAGCCCAGCGGGAAAGCCAGAATGGCTTCCGCGGTCTTTCGACCGCGGAGCGGCCATATGGCGGTTCCCTCCAGGCAGGCGGCTCCCGCCGCCCGCCGGGGTCTGAATGACCCCCAAAATGTGCTTTCCTAAAGTAGATGCACAGTATTTTTTATTATTCTGTTTGCTTTCCAGGTAAAAGTCAGATTTTGATTTTCTTTTTTGTATTTTTATGACTATTTGTCATACTGTGGCAGAGATATAAGACATACATTTTTCATGTGATTCAATTATGCAGAATCAGAAGTTATAGGTCTCCTAGAATGGTTTCATAACAGTGAAATGGATGTTTAGAGAGTACTGTTACTAGGGAAAAGAAAATACACATTTTGCTGCTTTTGATACCACTACAAAATTAGTGGCATGCTGTGTTGTCTGTTATTGTCTTTCAGACGATCATTTCAACCTTGTTATTAGAGATATGTTCAACTCTCAAAATTTATTTTCTGACCTTTATGTGCAATAGTGAAGCCTATTTCATGGATAGTTGATGTATGATTTTATGCATAGTCTCTTGAAGGTCACAATTTACGACCTTTGACCTTCCATCGTACCTCCTGGAAGTTGTCAGATGATGGATCTTTGCAACAGTAAAATTGTTTTTGCCAAGTGAGGTACCATTGGAAAGACCATTTTCTATACTCGCAAGTCAACTAGTCAGATTGAGTGAGAGGTCAGAAAAGATGAGCTTAACCTCTTAGTACACTTTTTTTAAAGATCTGTTTTTAGTTTTTACTCTCTTACTCTTGGGCCAATTTCTGCAAGCGTTCTATTGTTGTACTTGGCATGAAAAACACTTTATTTTTCATTGTTCAAGTTGGTGAATAGATCATGAGGTTTGACCTTTGACCTCTAAGCACATTTGTTGGGATTTGTTTCAGGATGATTATTGCATTACTGTTATATCATTCGTTAAAAGTGTTGCATCCTTTGAATCATCATAATGATTAGTGTGCTGATTAATTTGGCAGGGGGTCATGAAGTTTGACCTTTAATTTCACTTTTCGAAGTGTTTCAAGGTCATTACTCCATTAAGATTAGATAATGTTTTGCAGGTTTTGCCTCTTTGGAATTGTCATGATAAGCACTTGTATTTTCCTTGGTTTAATTGATGTAAGGGGGTCATGAGGTCAACCTAAGCCAGTGGGATAGTTTCTTGGCCTTGTAGTTTGACACAGACATGGACACCCCTAATGTTAAAGGTGACCTCTACCAGCTCCCAACCCAAAATGACAGATCACACTTTAATAATTCTGTACATGAACTAGAACAACCAGAAGAAGTAATATTGTAATAATCAATAGGTCACAAATTGAAGCACCAACAAAAGCCTCTTCCTTCCAGAGCCAAGTCAGGACTACTATTCAAACCTAAATAATATGGCCACACCTTGATCATCAGGATTCATCAAACACTGACCTTGGAATGTCACTAATCAGTGAGACCTATCCCCTCCTAAGAATTTTGCTGTTCTCTCTAGACACCTTGCACTGGAGCTCTCTGCACTATGAAAGGGGTGAAATGGTGGGAAGCTAGCTGGTTTGCAGTTGAGATAGCAGGCATCCTGTCATTCCATTCTTGCAAATCAGAACATTCAGAACATTACCCTGCACACTCTATTGAAATCTTATACATGTTTTGTGCGGACATAAAGGTAGTACTCGTAAATGCCCTTTCTGAATTCAAAAAGTGGCAAACTTAGGCCCTCATTATGACATTGGCGATAAATCCCACTTACCACCACGGTGACGGGCGCCAACATACTGCCGCGGCGGCAAATATCCGTTCCCCATATTATGACACACACATCAGTCCGACAGAATACAGCCACGTACACAAATCCGACAGCCCAAAGATCAGTGCTAAAGTGGCGGTACAAACACCCATACTGTTACGCCAACAAAACAACGCCCACCACATCATGACCCATGAATCACAACAGCAAAAATTCAATGGCGGTAAACCATTGGCGGTACAGACCACTGCACTCAAAATGGACACCCACATACAAAACATATATTGGCCAATACTAAAAACACACCTGACACTCATACACATACCACACATACCCACTCACAGCACCATAAAATACACATCCACATTACCCACAACCCTTTACGAACAACAATTACTGCCAGGAGATTGACACGAACAGCACATAGACAACTAGACACACACACCACATACACCCATACATCCCTCACGCACCCCACATCACACACCCCACCACATTACTCAACACAGTCTCACCAACACACACCTCACAACACCCATGTCCCCACTAAGGCACCCCGTTTCACTGATGAGGAGTTAAGGGTCATGGTGGAGGAAATAGTCAGGGTAGAGCCACAGCTGCTTGGAGCATAGGTACACTAAATATCCATTGCCAGGAAGATGGAGCTATGGCAGAGAATGGTGGACAGGGTGAACACTGTGGGACAGCATCCAAGAACAAGGGACGGCATCAGCAAGAGGTGGAACAACCTACAGGGGAAGGTATGTTACGTAGCAGCAAGGCACCAGCTCGCCATACAGTGGACTGGCGGTGGACCCTCACCTCCTCCCCTACAGGTTACAGCATGGGAGGAGCAAGTCTTGGCATTACTGCATCCTGAGGGACTCGCTGGAGTAGCCGGAAGACTGGACACTGGTGAGTCAATATTTACTACTTATCACACCACATACCTGCATGCCATCACACCCCCTAACCCTCACTCCCATCACTCCACTCCATCCCACACACTGCACCTACACATATGACTAACCCCAAAGCCAAATTCTGCATGCCATACCAATGCATGGACAGCCCTTTCAGCCCTGCATGGACACCAATCACTAAAGCTTGCACAGCGTAGGGAAACTAACAATCCCACAATACATCACCATACACAAACAAAGGTGGCAGGGCAAAAGCAACAATAGAAGGGAAGCCAGAGATGTACAATATATCACAGACATAAAGCATAAAACATCACTTACATCCCCACAGGTGCCCCAGCCAATCCCAGTGAAAAGGAGGTGCCACGACTATCCAGTCCCCCAACAGAAGATGCCCCCAGTGATGACAGTAAGTCTGGACTTCATGATCTGGACCAACAACCTGGCCCATCAGGGATCACTGGACAGTCGGTCACCCCAGCCGCTCACAGTCCACCAAAGAGCCTCCCTCATCAGTATCCAACACCACAGCACCCACCCAGCGTACCCACACCTCTGGACCCAGGACACGTCAATCATCAGTGTGCTCACCTGTGCAGGGATCCCAGTCCACACCTCGCCCCCAAGACAATCAGAGACCTGGGGTCAATGGCAGTGGGCACACCGTTCAGGGGACAGAGGCACAGGGCAACAGGGACACTGGGAGGACCGCTGTGTGCCAGGGGGAGAACAGGCCCAGGCAACTGACTCTCCAGGAGGCACTCACCGAGATCCTGAGAGGCTACCAGCATTCACAGGACACGATGTGCCAGATCCTTGACAACGTGCAGGAGAAAAGCCGGCTGCAGGAGGAACAGTATCAGGGGATCAGGGAGGACTTGCAGGCCATCAACACCACCTTGGTCTCCATAGCAGGGGTGCTGGCAGACATGGGCAACATCATGAGGGAAGCAACTGCACACCAGCGGGTCCCTACCACTAGCCAGTCCATTGACCAGCCCTCCACTTCCACTGCAGCTAGTGGGCAGGAGGCCCCGCCGTAGGACCCACAGGCCACCAGCACCCCTTCCCCTGCAGAAGGTGAACCACCCCCCAACCATTCCCTATGACCCAGACAGAAGCCAGAGACACCTGCCAAGACCACCATCAGGAAATGACACTCTCCTGATTGTCCCCCTTGTGTCCCACCCTGTCGACTTGCCCACTTTGAACTGCCTTTGCTCCCCTTCCTATGGCCCCTTGGACACTGGACCTGTGCCACAAACAGACTGGAACAGTACCCTGGACTTTCCTCCATCATCACCACATTCCATTGCACTTTTCCCTCAATTTCATAGCACTACAATGAACACCCTTGAACACAACTTGACTTCTAGTATTCTATGTGTTGAAAATGTGCATTTATAGAAACAGTCACATCTAGTGACCTGTAGCTGTCTGTAGTCATCACATCAGTACAGTTATAATCTCACCAACATCTGTAAAATGACAAGCCATAGGTGACAGTACGTTGAGATGCAATAGAAGTTAATGCCATCATGCTACAGCCACACAGAAAACATCAATAGTCAGAGGAATGATCAGTTGCACTGTCTCACCTGTGTGTCATTGGAAGTATTGCCGTATAACTGATGTTTGGTTCTCCTCATCCTCTGCCTCCTCATTCTCACTGTCCACTGCTGCCACAGGGGCATCTCCAGTCTCCTCGTCCTGCAGAAAAAGTTCATGCTGTCTGAGGGCCAGGTTGTGCAACATGCAGCATGCCACTACTATCTGGCAGACCTTCCAGAGTAGCATAGGGATCCACCTGTCAGATGAAGGCACCTGAACCTGGCCTTCAGGAGCCCGAAGGTCCTCTTGATGATCCTTCTGGTTCGCCCATGTGCCTCATTATAACGTTCCTCAGCCCCTGTCCTGGCATTCCTCACAGGGTTCAGCAGCCACGATAAGTTTGGGTAGCCAGAGTCACCTGCAAGTATTGAGGGACAACATTTAGCCTCACGCAATGCTAATGGGATGGACACCTGAAGGCATACACTAGGACACAGTAGGTGGGGACCATTGCTCACCCATGAGCCTCTGTAGTTGGGCCATCACATCTGGGATGCTGCTATTCCTCAGGACCAAGGCATCATGCACCGACCCAGGTAATTTACCAGTGATGTGGGAGATTTACTGGTCCACCAGGCACACCATTTGCACATTCAGTGAGTGGAAACTTCCTGAACACCTGTTCATTCTGGTAGGGGGAGCTAACGCAATATGTGTCCTGTCAATCACCCCAACAATACTGGTGATATGTCCCATTGCTTAGAATCCGGCCGTCGCAGTGGTCTGATCTTCCACCCGGGGGAAAGCTATGTAGCTGCACATGTGTTTCACCAGGGCAGACAAAACTCTTGCCAGCATGATTGAGAACATTGGCTGTGACATTCCTGCTGCCAAGCCCACTGTCACTTGGAAAGAACCAGTTACCAGGAAATAACCAGTTTCCAGGAAATGGAGCACTGATGGCACTTGCACAAGAGGGGGGGATCCCATTCAGATGACGAATAGCAGATATCAGGTCAGGCTCCAATTGGGCACACAGCTCTGTGATTGTGGCCCTGTCCAGTCTATAGGTGAGTATAATGTGCCTGTCCTCCAGTGTAGCCAAGTTCACAAGGGGTCTGTACACGTGGGGTTGTCTCCTCCTCCTATACATACGCAGTGGTAGGTATCTAAGGGACACAAGAGTGAGTAGGCTGTCACAATTTGAACAATGGAACTGCAACCTCAGAGTACATAGTGCATTTATGTGATAGGACAGTGGGAATGGCGAGGTATGTGCTAATATAGGCTGTGATACAGTTAAGGTTGATATGAACGTTGTCTACCACCTTGAAATGGCGACCTCCTGTCCTGTATGTAAGGACAGGTGGAAGTAAGGTAACTCCGCCGACGGTGGTTGTCGTGGCAGAAGGCAGGTCTTGCACCGCCCTGCTATTCCTCATTGGATAATATGGGGCTCTATGCAGTACAGTGGTCAATGAGGATCAGCGCTGGCAGTGATGGTGCACACTGCCACGGACGTGACCACCATTTTCCATCAGATTCTTCACTTGTTTTCTGACCTTCAACAGGAGAACACCTACACTGTATGTGCTGCTGTGACCTGTGTCTGGAACCTACCATGTCCCGTGTGACCGGGGAAAGGAGCCCCTGCGGAGGAGTTGGAGTTATTGATGGATGGGGTCCTACTCCAGTACGGACTGATTTATGGACCTCCAGGCCAACAGGTGAGTACACCTTGGACACAATGCATGTGTGAAGGATACATGGAGATGTGTGTGCAAGCATTGTGCCATCGGGGGGTGTCTTGTGGTGGTGCACATGGTATGCACCGGGCAATGTGTGTGCCAGTGGTGATGGAAACGGGACTGGTGGGCCATATGTGTGACAGCCTGGATTTTATGTGTAATGGTGTCCCCCTGTCTGTATTACCTCTGCAGTTCAGCGCCCATCAAAAGAAGGGATTATGGCATGCCATCGCCAAGGACGTGCGGACCCTGGGGGTCTATGGTAGGCGGAGCACCCACTGTCGGAAATTGTGGGATGACCTGAGAGGCTGGGCAAGGAAGACCACGGAGGCCAGGTTGGGGATGGCCTCCCAACGAGGAAGGGGTGTCTGTCGGAACGTGACCTCCCTGATGGCCCGCATACTGGCGGTAGCCTTCCCAGAGCTGGATGGGCGCTTGAGAGCATCACAGCAGCCACAAGGTGGTGAGTACAGTGGGCATTACTACAATAATTAGTAGGTGGCATGGGATCCAGGTGGTGGGTGTGAGTTAGTGGGTGCCCCTTAATGCCAGGTCAGACATTGCTGCATGATTCAGCACAAGGGTAATGGGTGTATAGCAAATGCAGGTAACCTAGCTTGTGAGCATTCCATGTCAGTAAGGGCTTTGTGGGTACCAGGAGGGGTGCATTTGGTGGTGTGTGGCCCTCATCTTGCCGTGGCATCTAGCCAAATCACTGGCAGTGCAATGCATAGTGCTCAATCCTGATCCTGATGGTGCTGTGTATGTCAACTGTGGTGTTGGAGCAGTAATTGACCCAGTGTTTCCTTTCTCTCTCTACCCCCCTTTTTTCTTCTGTCATCCTGTCCATGTGTGCATTAGCATCATCTGGCAGAGGAGCAGGTGCACCGGCGTCAGACGGAGCTGCATCCAACAGAACCCTGGAGGCAGAGTCCACCTACATCTAGGGAACCAGTGGGACGGAGGATGAGGGGAGCACCACGGCGGAGATAGGAGGTGACAACACAGACTCAGATACCTCCTCCGATGGAAGCTCCCTGGTGGTGGCAGGCACTTTTGTGACCACCCCAGCTGCAAGAACAGCCACCACCCCGTACCAGCACCGCCCTTCCAGTAGCCCCTCAGCGAGTTGCCTGTGCCCGCTCACCCAGAATGGTGGGCATCTCCATCGCCCCAGGAACCTCAGGCCTGCCCTAGTGAGCCCTGCTGTCCTGAGTGAGGAAGCTATTGACCTCCTGAGATCCATCTCTGTAGGGCAGTCAACCATTGTGAATGCTATCCAGGGGTTTGCATCCCAGATGCAGCAATGCATTGCTTTTCTTGAGGGCATCAACGGTGGATTGGTGGCCCATCAGAAATCAGTTCAGGCTCTGGCTTCCTCTCTGATGGCAGCCATTGTCCCTGTTTCTACCGTTCCCCCTCAAACTACCACTTCCCAGTCCCAGTCTCCGCAACCCTAATCCACCCCATGCACACATACAGACGAGCATGCCCACAAGACAACACACAAGAGTGGCACAGTCAAACACAGGCACCACACTTCATCCCACAAGCACTCACGTAAACACCAGACAGTTGCAGAAACAACCACATACAATGCCTCCACTGTCTCCCCTCCTCCTCCACCTTTCTCACAGTCACATCCACACTCACACCTGCATGCACTGCATCAACATCCACCACCAGCATCCCATACCAAGTAGCACACACACCTCACTAGCAGACACGTCCACTACATCCATCCACGCTTCCTCTATGTCCTCTCCCACCCTGTCTGTCCCCTCTCCTAAAGGACATAAACACAAGCACTCAGACACCCAACAGCCATCCACCTCACATCAGCACACTGCCCATGCACCCGCACCCAAGTCCAGCAGACATACACCTACAACAACCACTCCCTCAACCTCCACTCCCATCCCTCCTCCCTCATCCCACCCCACCATCCCTGAAAAGCTTTTCCTTGCCCAACCTCTTCCTTCCCCCTCCCCCCATCCTCCCTGTAAGAGCAGGGCCCCAATGATCCAGCCCAGCACCTCAACCAAACAGTCCACGCAGACAGTGGTGGCACCACCTAGTCGTGGTGGCAAGTCAGTGAAGGATCCCACTCCACCAGCCAGGAAGGTTAAGGATCCCACACCTCCTGCCATGAAGGGGAAGGAGCCCGCACCTCCTGCCATGAAGGGGAAGAAGCCCTCAACCCCTGCCAGGAAGGGTAAGGATCCATCACTCCCTGCCATGAAGGGAAAGAAGCCCTCGACACCAGCGGAGGCTGTCAGGGTGACACCACCACCACCAGTGGTCACAGGGCCCTCACCGCCAGCTAAGGAAGTGCAGCCTACTCCTCCTGCAGAGGCTGCCCAGGAGGCACCTTCACCTGCTGAGACAGTGCAACCCTCACCTCTAACAGAAGCTGTCCAGGAGACACCTTCACCTGCTGACACAGTGAAGCCCTCACCTCCAGATGATACACAGCAGCCTTCACCACCAGCGGAAGCCATGTAGGCCTCCCTCCAGGGACTGCTGTACAAGGGGCCCCCCCAGAAGCAGTGGGCATGTTCCCTACCTGAGAGACTGTGACCTTGCACTCCCCAGCAAAGGATAATGGGCATGGAGCCCCCTCTAGAACCAGTGGGAAAGTCACCCACTCCAGAGACAGTGGACTTGCACTCCCCAGCAAAGGATAATTGGCATGTAGCCCCCTCCAGAACCAGTGGGAAAGTCACCCACTTCAGAGACTGTGGCCTTGCACTCCCCAGCAAAGGATTATGGGCATGGAGCCCCCTCCAGAACCAGTGGGAAAGTTACCCACTCCAGAGACTGTGGCCTTGCACTTCACAACAAAAGATTATGGGCATGTAGCCCCCTCCAGAACCAGTGGGAAAGTCACCCACTTCAGAGACTGTGGCCTTGCACTCCCCAGTAAAGAATAATGGGCTTTGGAGCCTCCTTCAGAACCAGTGGGAAAGTCGCCCACTCCAGAGACTGTGGCCTTGTACTCCCCAGCAGAGAGAAATGGGCATGGACCCCCTCCAGAACCAGTGAGCTTGTTCCCGTATTTGACTGAGGTGCCCCTCACCCTGCTTCCCCCTGCGGTGCCTGCCCATTTGCAAACTGATGCCCCTTGCAGAGTTCTATCCGGATGAAGTCAGGATTCGAGTTGGGCCTTGAACTGTGGCCTGTGGCCATGTGGGCCCTTAGTACTTTGGATTGCGCATTGGCCCTTTGTGTACATTTGTACACATCTGTTTTTTGTACAATTGGTTCTTCTGGTAGCTGTTCACAATCACTACATTCTCATTACTGCATTCTTGTTGTCCTTGCATTATTATGCCATGTGTCGTGTGCCATTGTTTTTCATCTACAGCTGGTTGTGTGTAGTGTGTGTGTGTATCAGGTGTGTGTCATGCGTGTGTGTGTGTCACTCTCGTTTTCCTCCCTCCCTTCCTTGTGTGCTAGGCGGCTGTACTCAACGTCGTCATCTTCGCTGACGTTGGTGTTCCTGGTAGAGCATGGGTAGATGAGAATCGGAAAGACTTGCAGTTCAGGTTCCATGGCGGCGTTGTTCTTCCCTGTGTCTCCGATGGTGAGTCTTTGGTCTTCTGTGTTCTGTTTCTGCCAGGCTTTTGATAGTGTTGGTACCGCCCCAGAAATCGTGGTGATTTCCTGGGTCATGATATGGTGGGAGATACTTTGTCTTCTGCCTGGCTGTTGACGGCTACCGCCGTGGTCAGTGGTGTTAATGCCCTGGCGGTTGGTGTGGTACATTGGCTGTCAATGGGAGTTCTCACCACCATGGTAATAATTTGGCGGTAATTACCGCCAGCCTGTCTGCGGTATTTCCGCCACCTTATCACTCATCGCCAATGTCATAATGAGGGCCTTAGTCTTTTGGGCTAAGTTTAGACCAAAGTTGCGCCCCAAGTTATTACACCAAAGAGAAACATGTTTCCACTCAGACTAATCTTCTTCTAAATGCACACACACTCTCAGACTATTGAACATCCTCAGTCTTATTCATTGACAAACATACTCATAAAACCCTCTTGGTACACTCACTCAAAATGTGTTTGTAAGCCTGTAAATTGTGCCAAGTAGTCTCCCAAAACCCACATAGCCCCTTGCAACTCCCTCAAATCTCTAGTCTGCTCAGACAGTCTCACAACACTCTAAAAGATGCTCATATTACAGTTAGGCAAAAGTCTCCCATTAGCACCAGGAGTTCAAAGGCCCAAAATTCAACAACCCATTGTGCTCCCAGGGATTTGTAAAAATGTCAGTACATCAACTAGGAAGAAGTGAGGTCTTTTTAGCATCATCTGTATTAGCAAACAGTATTAACATGGGTATCATAGCATTATCATTACAAACAAGGTCATAATTTAAAAAGCTGTCACAACCAGCACTACCGCTTATCTTGCTGACAAGCTTACCATCCCTGGGAGATCTCAGCACACCTGCAGCTAAGACACCATACATCTGGAGACAACATCACTGTATCCTTCTGGACCACCCAAACTCTGCTCCAGATTAGGAAAGATTAGAAACCCACCTCTTCATCTTACTCATTGACTTTATGCTGATCTTTAACCATGTACAGTGCTCCAGTGTCTTTTGGGTAGATTCTTGCTACAGAAATGTCATATATGTGCATACAAGGTCTCTTGTAGTGAGGTAAACACATAACCAATTCTGCGACAGCTGGGGATGGCCCAAAAGATGAGTTCCCTGATTTGGTTTAGAATAGTTACCTTTTCATTTGTCTTATATATGATATGTTCACATGCAGCCACTGTCACTAGTTCAGCTATAAATTGTATTGTGGGTTTCCTTCAGTGTTGCAGTTCTTGATGGGCACTAGTTATGTCACTAGCAACCTGAGTCCATGAGGGGTCAGATAATGTGTGATAAAGTGTGTCATCTCATGAAGTAAAGCCGAGGAAGCTGGCAGGATGCTCGTGAGCCCCTCAACAGATGACAATGTGACCAACACATTAGGCCAATATAATCCAATCATAGAGTCGAAGAACATGAGCGAGGTCACATCTGGATTGTCTGCCTCTTCAGCTCTCTGACTGATGTGGGAGCCCTGCTCTGTGCAATTAAAGGGATACCAGTTCAGTTGTTGAATACTATATAGTAATAGAAGTTCCTTCTGGCCTCTCTCAAGTTGTTGTCACAGGAGACAAGTAGTGCTGTTCAGTCATGTATTCAAGATGCACAGTTTTCTGCCAAAAGTCTTGATAGGTATATTTTCCAATGGCAACCCATAGAGATCTGGTACTGTTCTGTTGTATTGTTCCTTTAATTCAAGATACTTTCTCACTGGGAAGCCTATAACGTGTATCTTCCCCTTGCCAGTTGGCTCATGAAACAATGAGCCATCTCACTGTACCATCCTTCTTGCTCATACTGAGGCCAAATTCAGATCTAACACCATAAAATGATCTTAGCGGTCACTATATAGTGTGCTCTAGCATGTGCTTTATTCCTACAGAGATCCAGGCGCTCTAGCGAATAGTGAAACTCCCTTTTGTCAGTTCCCCACTACCCCACAATGGTTCTGAAGAATGAAGCCATGAGTCTGCGTTGAAGTATGATACCATTATGCTAGCTTATCAAACAGTTTCTTATTCTGATCTGAGGGATGGATTGTGTATTAATGATCTAATTTGAATGAAGAGTGCCTTCCAGGTCAGCACATAAATATTAGTATCTGTCAGTCTCAGACCCTTTCTCAGATCGCCTCAGACATCTCCCAAGCAAGCTTACTATAATTAGTAGTCTAAGTCTAGCCACATACTACTTGTTCTCAAACACTCATAATTATAGGCGAAAGAGAATACAAAACTGAACAAGAGATAACATTCAGTTGGGAACCAACATATATGAACACAAACAAGATCATTGGGAACATTTATCCAGGAGGATCTACTGAATTATGCACAATAATTAAAATTCTATTCAAAGTGATTGAAGCAGCCATAGAGAAAACAACAAGCACCGACCAAGTGATGAAGAATGAATAATACCTCTGTATGAGGAGTTGGTGTTTCACTTTGCAGCATGGTCATTAAGAAAAAAAGTTGCATAACTACTAAGCAAAAAGGTAAGCCTTTCCCCTCCCCCCAAAAAACAAAATAAAAGAATAGTACTAAGACAAGGAACGTAGCAAAGGTAAGAAGAGTTTCATGGGTTACTTAAAAGAGCATGCTCCAATTGATATCCTTTGCATATTTAGAAGGTAGTACAGCCAACTGATTGGACAAAAAGAGCATGCAAAGAAAATGATGAAAGATAAAAAAGTCAATATAAAAATGCCTCAAATTAATTTAGAAAATTGTCTCACTAAATGAAACTAAGGACGGAGTGAGCAATTACGTGAACATTTCATAAAAGGACTAAATAGAGCATCTCACAGAAACAATCATTGGTGCAGTCGTCCTTCCTGTGCTGAAGCAATAGTGAGCCTAAAAACAATAAAACACCATTGCATAATTTTCCACCCACAGAATACTTGAAACCATATTTAATCTGGAGGGCGAAAAACATCAAATCATACGCTCATGGAAAAACTCAGTGGTTGTGTCTATTCTATATAAAGGGCTTGTTAGGAAAACCAGGAAGCTTCAGACCACTGAGTATCATGGTTTCAGAGAAGGAAATAATCTTAACAATCAGTAATGGTGCAAGGCCTAACGGGACAGCAGAAAGCCTCCACCTTTAGCACTCAAATATCAATGAAATGCTGGTTTTTCAATCAATCATGAAAAATAGATGAGCAATAGAGTTCCTTGCAGGTACTACTGGATGGGCTGTCAAGTACTGCAACATGAATTATATTCAAATATAGCACATGAAATCAAAAGTTGGGTGTAATCAGGACCAATGAAACTATTAGATTCTGTAGCCACAATGTTTTCCACGTAATAATAGATTTATCACACTTTCCACTTAATCTACCATCATCTGCATAGTTTGCAGATTTTAATGAAGAAAATTGTTTCTAGCAGGAACAGATGAAAACATATTAAAATGCCACGTGTTGCTGCTCAGTTGCAGGCCCTTTGTTGCGCAATGGCAAGTCACCTTTCAGTTGCTGATTGCTCTCAATTTACCCAAACACTCTCACAACACCCCTAAGACACTCTGGTGCTTCTAGACACCCTGAAAATATAATCATGATACCCACACAACATGCTTACATTCAAAGCACCTTGAGATACACCCTGATGGAGGCTGGTTATTAGTAGAGGTAAGTACACATCTACCACTAGAAATAATGCCATCAAGACAATGTAGGTCCTGCAAAGGTCTCAAAATATTAGCCCCTGCCTAAACCCCTGGTAGCTTGGCAACAAGCAAGCAGGCATAACTTAGGAGACAGGTATGTAAAGCATTTAAATACACCAATTCAGTAGATAAGTAAGACACAGCACACAATAAAAATCCCACACCAATTAATAAAATAGTAAATATTTGTATCTTTAAAATTACACTTAAACAACAAAAATCCAATATAGGGAACCAGAGTTATGATTTTTGAAAGATTAAATTAAACAATGTGCCTTCTAGTGTATAGAAATCAATAGAACCAACCGGGGACATCTGGTCATGCTTGACTGGGACAAAGACAAAGTTTGAGGCGGACCGGGAAGGAGCCCTGCTCAGATACATTGAGTGGGAGGCCTTGGTCAAAATTTTACCTTTGCACTTAGAAACTTTTCTGGAATTTTTCTCTCTCAACATCGCTCGGTCCTCTTCAGCAAGTCGATTTCAATGTGACATCGTCGGACTGCTTTTCCATGAGGCCCTGGTCAAGTCCTGTAAGTCTGGTACTGTGGAGCTTTCAGCGGGATGAACCTGAAATCCTAACATGCTTATTTCTCTAATACACATTTGCAGTGCCCAAAACACCCTCAAATCACCCATCAAAAACACTTCCGTACCTCTTTAGACACAATACAAACAACTCTCTACACATTCATGCATTCGGATACTGTTAAAACAAATGCAGATACTCTCACAAGGCCATCAAACCACCCTAAAATGCACTTCAGATACACTCACAACATTCTTTAAACTTTCAAAATGCCTCTACACAGGATCAAACTGTCCCTCAGATGCCCTCATGACACACCTACATATCATTGTAACTCCATCAGACAACCTTATAAGGCCCACATACACACCTACTATTCTCTCCAAAAGCACAAAAAAGCAACAAAAATCTACACAGTTATACTCATTCCGCTAAATACCAAATGGCATACCCACAAGCTGCACAATATCACACACAGCCACTGGTGCCCTCAAAACCACCTTATAATGTGCTCTGACACCTTCACAATGCCTCCAAAAGTGCTAAACCACCTCTCAGATACACCGAATAACCCCAGACAGACTTTTAGTCAAAACACCCCCAAATAAAAGCTCTTACACTTGGAGAGACCATCACAACAACCTTCAAACACCCTTGATTCTCCCAAAAACACTCATAATGCTACCCAGATAACAATAAACCTCCATACTCCTCAAACATGAACAAACCTCTCTCTACCTTACCTTCTCTTGCCATATCAGAGTGAATATGGTATGCACGCATCGACGAAGCTGAACGACCAAGGCCTGCCTGACACTTTCTGCAAATCATTGTTCTTGAAGTACCCGTTTTGGGCTTCTGTATAAATTATTTCAAACATTTAACAATATACAAAAATTCATTCACAGAACATGCAGATGGATGTCTTGTGTTTCAAATATAAAAAGCATCCAAACTGATATTTTTGATAGTATTACCAGCTCATTTCCAGAGAGCATTATGGCCTCCGTAATACCCTTATTTTGTGGTGAGCAGCTGGAGCCCCGCCCCAAGCGTCATCTAAGCAGCACCTGAAAAGATCAGCAATCGGTGCATACTTATTTCATTGCAAGCCTGCTAATGGGAGCGATTTGGCAAGTTGCAAACAAACTAAGTGCTGAGCGTGAGACAATGAAAAATTGCATTCCAAATGAAATGCAATCAACTCATCTGTAAAGCCAGCCACACTGCCATTCCCAATCTAAAATTAAAAAAGCTATTTTATAAAGGATGGCTTGCACTAGAAATCTAAAGTGCATTGACATTATTATTATAATTCGATTTGCTCAATTGCTGGCTTGTAATGCCTACCATGATCTTTTCCTGCATTATGTTGGAGGTCTCTGCTGAGCAGGTAAAGCATGTGCGGCCCTGGATGGGGTCATCAGTCTGGTCAGGTTAGTGTGAGGACACGTGAGGCACTGTCTCTAGTCTGAACAGAAGCACTAAGCAGATCTCCCTCACCTCAATAAACCGCTGCCCCTCTGCCAACAAATATGAGCATGTAATCAATCAATCAATCATAGCATTTGTTAAGTGCACTACTCACCTGTGAGGGTCTCAAGGCGCTGACGGAGGGCAGGGGAGTGCTGCTACTGCTCGAACAGCCATGTCTTGAGGTGTCTCCTAAAGGTTAGCAGATCTTGTGTCTGTCGCAGGTGGATCGGAAGAGTGTTCCACGTCTTGGTGGCGAGGTGAGAGAATGATCTGCCACCGGCGGTCGTTCTGTGGATGTGTGGAATGGTGGTGAGGGCAAGGTCAGCGGATTGAAGCTGTTGGGTCGGGGTATAGAAGTAGAGCATCTGTTGAGCTATTCTGGCCAGGTGTTGTGCAGTGCTTTGTGGGTGTGGGTGAGGAGCTTGAAAGTGATCCTCTTGTTGATGGGGAGCCAGTGCAGATCTCTCAGGTGGTCTGAGATGCTGCTATGGCATGGAATGCCAAGGATGAGGCGCGCAGAGGCATTCTGTATGCTTTGCAGTCTTTTCTGGAGCTTGGTTATGGTTCCTGCGTATATGGTGTTGCTGTAGTCCAGTCTGCTGTTTACGAGGGCTTGGGTGACCATCCTTCTGTTTCTGGTGGGGATCCATTTGTAGATCTTCCGAAGCATGCAGAGGGTGTTGAAGCAGGAGGACGAGATGGCATTGACTTGCTGGGTCATGTAACAGAAAAAGGTGCAACAAGAGGGAAGGAGAGCTGCACATGGCCACAACTCCATTTTAGGGGAGAGTGTGGAGCACAAACCACTGATACATTTCTGTGTAAGAAAGGGTGCTTTAATGATGCAAGTGCACATCTCAACATATATCTGTAACCCTAGGCAAGCTTGCTGTACAAAACAATATTCCTAACTATAGATCAATATACACTACACCCTGACCTTACCCCCATCCCTAAGTATCCCCATCCACACTGGTCCTTCAGCATAACAGCCTGTTACTGTAGGTATTTCCTACACCCAGCACTAAATTAACTTCATAATCCTGCCTGCTGGAAGTGTGAATTGACTCCCACCCTGCTCCTCCAAACTGCTTGCCCTCCACAACATCCAATAAAACCATTTCATATGATGAAAACATCTTAGCAAACTACTAGAAAATTATCTGCTCCTTGACGACAGTCCCTTCTACATGATTCCCTACCCTATACACCTGGTCCATCAAAAAATCCTTCAACTAAAATCCCTTTCTTAGTCCTAAAAACTGAGGCAGGGTTAGCATAGCTGGAAAATGCCCTATCTTAACTACCAGCCTCCTTGTCACCTATATCTAACGTTGTAGCTGGTAACCAACTGCACCAAAAGAAGAACAAACCCCGAACCACATAGCTGACCTATGAAAACCTTACAGTCTCCCAGGCTGCACCACTTACTCAAAACGCCTGGCGGGCATACCATCCCCTGGGTTGCTGCCCCCCCTGCCCCTTTTGAGTGAACAGGCACAGCAAAAACAACTAACAACTTTCTTTGTGAAAACAGCCCCCTTAATGAGGCAGATGCATATCACAACATATATAACCCTAGGCAAATTTGCCATACAAAACTATATTTCTCACTATACATCAATATACACTACACCCCACTCCTAAGTACTCCCCCACACAGGTTCCCAACCCCAACTGCCTCTTACTGTACATATTTCCTACATCCTGCACTGAATTAACTTCATAACACTGCAAAACTTTAACTTCCTGCATGCTGGAATTGTGAACACACTCTCACCCTCCCCTTCAAACTGATTGCCGCCACTCACTCAAAAACAGTAACAGTTTCAAACCATGAAAACATGTTTGTAAACCACCACTCAGAAAACCCTACATAAGGATTTTTGTTCTGTCTTCCCCTAAGACCTCCCAAAACTCAGCCTAGTCTAGCACACTAGGCTACAAGCGAACCCTTAAAGCTTCCATCAATGCCTTTCGCAGTTGCAATAAAATCTGTTCCATCCTCATGATGGATAGATACACACAGTCACCATGAAAAAACAGCAAATCCGGATGCTTCACTCTACCAACATCATCTTCCCTGCAAAACTTCTTCAACTCCCTGTTATCTTTCAACTTGCTTTATCTATCAGTGCTGCTCAGATTACCTCATGCCACCACCTCAGGGAAATCAATTCTCTCCATATTATTAAAGTACCTGACCACTTTGACTTAAGTTATTGCATGTCCACTTTCATCTCCTTTTATCAAAGCCAACTCTTTCTGTCTAACTAAGGGACTGATTGTGACTGATTACGAGTCTGGCGGTCTCTAGACCGCCAGATTCACAGTGGCGGTCAGGACCGCTGCTGCTGTGGTTGTCCGACCGCCACATTACGGGTACCGCAGTATCTGTCAGGATCGGTGAATGTAGTACCGCCCTGCTGATTACAACCTGGTTCTCCACCAGTCTTTTCATGGTGGGATTCACAGCCATGAAAAGGCTGGCAGAGAACAGGTGCAGTCTCTCACAGGGGGGCCTCTGCACTGCTCATGCAATTGGCATGGGCAGTGCAGAGGTCCCCCTGCCCAGCACCCTTGCAATGCTCACTGTCTGCTGTGCCCCCTGTGGGCAGCAGCTTTGCTGCCGGCTTGATTAGTAGCTGGCAACAATGCTGCCGCCACTTTCCCACTGGGCTGACGGGCAGAAACCTTGGATTAGGTCTGTTAGCCCAGCAGGAAAGTCATAATGGGCCCGGAGGGGAGGTAGCCAGTATGGTGGGAACCTCCCAGTCGAAAGTTTAGCAGATGGGTCATTCCGTTTGCCAAACTCATAATACGGCCCTAAGTCTTTCCCCTCTAAGTAGATAGCTAGTACATATGGGCAGAACACCCTGCCTAGCAACTTATCCAAACACATCAACAATTCCTGGCACAGCATAACACCTTTTCCATGCCATCTAACGCTTATCCCTATTGCTCCGAAACCTAACTGTGTCCCATGGCATCCTTCACTCTACTTTTTCACACCACCCACTTCATGAAGGAGTGCCCACTATGCAGATAGTCAACTTCTCCCTGAATGAGCCTAGCAAGGAGCTCAAAAGAACCAGTAACATTAAATGAGAATACCCAGTCCTCACAAATCCCTACCCCTTTCCTAAACATTTCTCCTGCAACACTCTGATGACCTCCTTTCCAACTTGGGTATCCTGTTCCTGGACCAACCTCACCTGCCTGCCTCTGTTGCCACCCATTTTCTACTCTGGTGCCGATAGACCCAAATGTCCTGGGGACATATTATGAAAGGGTTTTTCCCGTTCTGTGTCTATGGGAAAATGCTTTAGTACATATGGCCCATAGTGCCTTATGGAAAACCACCAATAACTGGAAAGCAGTCACTGTAGCCTTACAAAGTACAGACCACATCAGTGTCTCAAGCCTCCTGCCTCTCCCTATCTCCCTTACCCAACCTTCCAGTAACTTACTCCCTAACTCACCAGTCATCGGCATGTATAGCCAAAGTAACTTTTAAAAAAAATGCTACATCCTACCTGAAAATATTCTCAATCATGCCCGAACAATAATGTATGACATCACCTCTCCTCCATCGCTCTACTTCATTCCATCACCATTGCGCCCCAGGCTCCATGCACTCTTTCCATGCTTGTGCAGAGGCCTTCTGCAAGGACTGCCAGCTGTAACATCCCCATGAACCTATCCTCCACAGTTCCTCTGGCATCTGTATATTTTCTTTGTCCATTCCTGTAGCAAGCCAGCTGAACCTCTCCCACTGTTAATGAGACAAAGCATCCACATTGTTGCCAATTTCTAGGACATGTTGCACCCTGAATAATATGTAATGATGCAGCTGGTTTAAAATAAAAACTCACAACTTCAAAACCCTCACATCTCTTTCTGACTGCCTATTCTCAATCTGTACTACTGCCATATTGTCGATGTTAAAAAGTAATCTTTTGTCAGCAAACTTGTCACACAAATTAAAAGAACATGAGAAATGCTGTGCTCCGCCCACCTTTCTTTCAAATATCCATCTCCTTTCCACACTCCAATGCCCTTGCCAGAGCAATCCAAAGCCATTCCATCCTTCTTCATTAAAACAAAGTTGATTATTCCATTCTGCTACCACCCACAATCCCTACAATGAGATGTTATTAAAGTGTTCCAACAAACAGTACCACATTCTCAAATCTTTGATTCCTGCCTTTAACCTTGGGATTAGGCAGATGTCAGCCTTGTGGTAGGCAGTGCCAACCAGGACAAGGACAAACCCAGACTCCTATAAAAGGCCCTGTCTGCCCCCTCTACTCTACAGACAAAATTCACATCTCAACAGAACTTGCACCTCCTGAATCTGTGCCTTCTTTTTTGCCAACATTGCATCAATCAATTAAATTATCGCCCTTTGGATAGCCAATAACTCAAAAATCTTCTGTGTGCAGCAGCAATAAGTGAAGGCTGAGATTAAATCACTCTTTTCCATATGTGGTCCCTCACCCACCTGCATTACTAAGTTAATGGCCACGTATACCAATGTATATTTATGTGTAGACAACTCATCTGAGGTATAGTCATTAACTGACTTTCCCTCTGGCGATGATTAATGCTGAATCAATCTAAATCATTTCTCCTTCTCAGGCACTCCCCGGACTGGAGAAATGATGTCTGTCCATTGGCCAGTCATTGAATGGGTCAACTATTCTGCCTCATTTCACCGCTTTGTCCAGTTTCTCTTGCACCACATGGGTGTTGTTCACGTACAGATTTTAGGTTTTCAGTCCATCTCCTGCTCCAGGGACCAGTGTAACCTAGCTCAAACCTCACTTAAAAACCTCTCAATAGCAACTGCACATTCTCTGTCATGTCATAATATTTAAACCAGTAAGCTAACAGGTCTACTTTAATCAGCATGTGACCTCTTTCCTGCAGGTAAAAATAAAGCTTAATTTTATGAACAAAACAAGACCAAAACCGCACAAATCCAATAAGTAGAAATTGAGATATGAACTTTTAAAGATTAAAATGCAATTAACTTATTAGAAGAATAAAGCGCCAACTGGGGAGATTTGGTTTGCGCTAGACTGCGTTAAATCCAAAAGTTCAGGCAAACTGCAACGGAGCTCGGGTCGGATACAGTCCCAGACAAGTCCTACTGTAGTTTTACCTTCTCAATAATTGAGCCATGAGTCCCTTTAGAAGGGAAGATGTTCACTGGGAGCATGGAGAGTGTTGCTGGTGGTGGTCCGTGGGCACAAAGGGTTGGCCAGGCATCACAGATGGGTGTACTGGAGCCTTGCATTTACGAGGGGCGATGCTTGCTGTGGGAATAGATGAACTTGCAACTGATTCTTCAGTAAGAGTGGTGCGCTTCTGGTGCAAGCAGGCCCATTTGCAGTTGTGAGGAGCCAAAAAGGTTGATTTCAGGAGCCACAATTCACTTCCAAAAGCCCATGACTAGAGGGGCACCTCTTGGGGATCAGTATCTGGCTGAAGAAAGGCCCTGAAGCTGTAGCAGGTGAGTTAGAAGTCTTTTATATCCCTGAGACTTCAGAAAAACATGAGGCAAGCCAGCAATCCCTTAGAGTCACTTTGGTTCTGGGTTGGAGAGAGTTAAGTCCAGTCCTTCTCACTCCCAAGAAGGGGGACAGCAGGCAGCAAGTCAGCACAGCAGTGCAGGAGTCCAACAGAACCCAGTAGAGCGACAGTCCTTTCAGCAGTACAGCAGTCCTTCTTCCTGGCTGAATAGCCACAGGTCCAGAAGTGTAGAGTTGGTGGTGTCTGCTGTCCAGTTCATATACCCTGTGGTGCCTTTGAAGTAGTGTAGGCTTCAAAGAGAGGCCTTTAAAGTGCACAGAGTCCCTGCCCTTTCTGTCCCGGCTCCAGGCTCACTGCAGGGGCATATACAGCCCTTTGTGTGGGATCAGGACACAGTTCATTCAGGTATAAGTATCAGGTCCTCCATCCCATCCTGCCCAGGATGGCTCATCAGGCTGTGGATGGGCTATCAGTCATACCTAACCTCCCTTTGGGTGTGGCTATCTGAATGGAATCCACAAAGGCCCAGCTGTCACCTACCCGATATGTACTCCAAAACAGGCAGAAGGCACCAAATTGTTAAAATAAGAAAATGCCAACTTTCTAAAAGTGGCATTTTCAGAATTGCAATTCAAAACCCAACTTGACCATAATTTGTGATTTTAAATTGTATTTACAGAGACACCAAACTTGAGAGTCACATATTTTCCAATTGGAAATGACACTAATAAAATGTTACACGGTAATCCCAATGTTATCCCTTGGTAGAGATAGGTCTTGCAGTAGTGGGAAAGAAATTTGGGAGTTTTTCACTACCAGGACATGTAAAACCTAAAAGTACTTGTCCAACTTTTTAAAGACACTGCCTTTGGGCTGCCTAGGGCCAACCTTAAAGGTGACATATGTATTTAAAAGAAAGGTTTGGGCTTGACAAGAGGGTTAACTTGGCAGGTCAACATGGCAGTTAAAAATGCACACATAGAACCTGCATTGACAGGCCCGAGTCATGTTTAAAGGGTTACTGAAGAGGATGGCACACACAGTGCTGAAAGCCTGCCAGCAGCATTTAATTTAGGGGCCCTGGGCACATGTACTGCACTTTACTAGGCACATACAAGTAAATTAAATGTGCCAATTGTGGAGAAGCCAATGTTACCAAGCTTTAAGCACAGAGCACATGAACATTAGCACTGGTTAGCAGTGGTGAAGTGCCCAGAGTCCTAAAGCCAAGAAAAATGAATTCAGCAAAAAGCAGAAGAGGAAAGCAAAAAGTTTGGGGATGCGCTCTAGAACCAACACCTCCTCAGTGAATTAGCGGATGCCTGGCTGCACACTGTGAACATTCATATTGAAATTTATATTATTCTCTGGCACAGGTACCCTTATTGAATGCCCAGCATGCTCTACCCTGACTTGTCTGCTCTCCAATCATTGCTCCCACCTCAGTGTGGTTTGGATGCTTCTGAACGGGGTGGTAAACCACTGGCAGGCCTCTTGTCATAAATACAGGTGGTCCTGGCCATACTTTTTGTGCTCACTATTACCACTCTGTGACTTTTTCATCATCCTTCCCATTCACCAACTTGCCTTCTTTAATCTTGCCCTCAATAGAATCCAGCTCCAATCTATCCTCCACCTCATCTGTCCACATTTGTAGCCCACTGGAGCTTGACATTTCACTATCTTGCCACATCCTTGTGTTTCGGGAAGGCCACACCAAACCTACCCCTTGACTTCTCTGAGGAGTTCACTCCTGACATTCCCCATGCCATTTCGCTACTGTCCCTTGATGCCATCAGGCCAGCCACACAAGATCATGTCATCTTTTGCTCTCAGCCACACAGATTCTCCTGAATCTGGATTGTTTCCTGATCAAAAAGCCCTTGTGTGCTGGAGGTGGCTAAATCCCTAGTTCTGCCCCCTTCATCCTCCACTTCCCATACCAATTTCCTACTCCACCTTCTGACCTCAACCTTACTTGGTGCCCCCCAACACTATCCATACCTGTCACATGAGCCCTGTGAACCTTGCCTTTTCAGATAACAACCTTGCATCATATTTTTCCTGTGACATATTCTCCCTCCTCTATTCCTCACTCTAACTTTAAGGACCCTGGCAGAGATGTCATTGTGTGCCAAACACCTTTGTCATCTCCTGAGTATCAACTTCCATCTCCTCTTTTTTGTTGCTGTGAAAGTCCCCTAAATAAACCACCTGAACCCCTTATGCTACAGGCCCTGAACCTACTTCTCTCACTGCCAGGCTGCAAGGCAGGTTCTTCAATTGACCATGCCCGCACTTGTAGACCTCCACCCCATCTCTTGGCCCACAGGGGAGATTCCGCTGTTTGCACCCTGCATAATGTTGTACCCTTGCCTTCTTCCCACTAGCCTTCATACTCTTTCATCTGTTTACTGCTCTGCAGCTATCATGCCACGCCTTTGGATGCGCGGTGGGCTGGTTGGCTATGCTTATGTCCGAGCTATCAGCAGGCATACTGGGGATCCAATACTTCCTCACACCTCTGCTCCCACAAGAGGTGCAGCACAACCTGAAGTTTGTCCTCTGACATTCCACTGAAAGTTATACACACTATAACCAAGAAAATGCCCAGTGCACAAACAAGAGAAGCACACCCCTGCCCAAAAAAGGGTCAAATATAAAAAAAGTTAATGTTTTTTCAATGTTGGGATAGAAATAAGAGATGGGCAGCAAAACCACAGGGTGGGAGCAATAGATGTCACAGACCGACGATGACACAGACCGTAAATATCCTACATCTCCCTCCCAGCTCCACGACAAGGACACAGACCTTATTGTGGCTGGCTTTATCTGAAGCAGCAGCCATCTAAGAGTTAGGAAGCTTTCAGCAGCTCCAATGGTTATGCAGCACCCGGTGCCTACAATCCACAACACAGTTATCCACGGCTCATTACTCTGTGGTTTACACATTATGTTAAACAGTTGATTGGTGTGCCAGCCCTTGAAAGTCATGTGATACTACAGTGTGCCTGGTTGTAAGAAGGCCCAAGAAAGGAACAAAAATTGGCAACGCCAATAGGTCTTGCTTATGCAAGAGCTGTTGCCTTTGCCACTGTGTTGTAGCCATGTTGTACACCAGCATGGCTGCTGCTCAGCATGGCTAAACGTTAGTGGCATAAAGAAGAGTTGTGTGGGGATTCATAGAGAGATGTCATCAGTGATGGTGTCATCTAACATGTTATGAGTGACGTAAAATGTGAAGTCATAAGCAGCGAATGCTGGGGGGTGCACATTTTGGTGTTTTTCATTTTTTAAACTTATCTCATTTCTACGCCTAAGCATAACACCACCTTAATCTTTTCTCATAAAAAATATATATATATATATATATGTGTGTATACATATATATATATATATATATATTTACATGTGTGTGTGTGTATATATATATACATGTGTGTGTATATATATATATCTATATATATATATATAGATATATATATATATAAATATATATATTACTGTAACATTTGTTGTAAATTTATTCATAAAAAAAGTGTGCATGACAGGGCGCAAGTTATAGTTACCTTAGGGCACAAGTTATAGTTATTTGAAATAACTAATTACTAGTGAATTTCTAAGGTCTTGTACGAGTAAATTCAGAACTATATTAACCCTGTAACCTTTCCACTGATTTTTACCATTAATAATTTTGCACCCATTTGATAAATCTTCACAACTTTGCTGACCTATTCCTCTTTCTACATTGGCAGGATATGCAATGTTTCATAGGGATTCTTTAAAGTGTGGAAAGCAAAAAAGGGTGTTCCATAGCACGGTTGGGAACCATTGCATTTCCCATTAACTTTGTATTCAAGCACAGTGTGAAAACAGCTGGAATAATTTGAATGAAATTTGGCAGGGTTACACATTGTGCACAGATAATCCTTTTGGGTACTACAGGAAAGTAAAGTAAGTTTTGCTTAAGTGTTGTTAATTTTTAAGTAATTTAATATCTGCAGGTGCTTTACATTTCACAATGTTTTATGGTATTTCACAGGCGTACCAGAGTACATAGTGATGACAAGTCATTATATTATTGGCTGATGGCCTTATTTATAAAAGTTAAAGGCAGCCATGTTGTTTTTAGGTACACCTTGGCTGTGTTCTGTGTTATGCCTTCAGGTATAGGTTAGTTTTACATTTGATATTTTCCCTCTACCTATTACCAGTTGATCAAAGTGGTAATAGGTAGGGAAAAATATGTAATAGGTAGGGAAAAATATGAAAAAGTTTCTATATATTTTTGGAAAAAATGTCATGTACCAATATGACAGTTTACAAATATAGGTTTCTGCAGTGTATTTACTATTATTACCATATTTAAATATGCACAAAGCAGTATACACAGTATCGTAGTAATACCTAGAAATTACAGAGCCACTTAAAAAAAAGTAACAAAAATGTGTTTTTCTTGCCAAACCGTTGCCAGAATTTTATTGAAATTTTTAAGTACATTTCTTTACCTAGTACCACTTTAATGAAGTGTACAACCCAGTTGCTTTTTCACTGCACTGTATAGCACTCTACTGCATGCTGTGCTGTTCTACGACTCTCTACTCAACTATGTGTTACTCGACAACACTGCACTTCACTCCACAACACTTGACTCCATGACTCTACAGTCTATGGTACTCCACTGTTTGACACTCAAGTGTACTGTACAACACACCACTCTGCTGTACAAAGCACCAATACACTCTACAATACTTCACTGTATGACACAACACACCACTCCATTAAGTAATACTTTATACCACTATAATGTAATGCCACTCCACTCTTCTTCACTCCACTGTATTGCACTTCACAACAATAGACTCTCTGACAGTACATTGTACTATACTGTACAATACTGCACTCAACAACACTCAATTGATTGACAGTCAACGCTATCATTTGAAACACATTTTTATTAAAAAAACTTTACATCATTTATGTTTAATCGAAAAAATAAAGGTTAACACTAAGGGCCTGATATAGATCCGGGTGGAGGGAAATACTCCATCACAAATGTGACAGATATCTCATCCACCATGATGTGATCCAATTTAATCCTATGGAGAGGAGAGCGCAATACAGCATATTGGATATCGCTGATGTTTATGATGCAATATTCCCTTTGCCAAGATCTAAATCAGGCCCTATGTTACAGTTAGGAAAACTTTATTTGTTCTTTATTTACAAATACAACTTAAACTATACAAACAGAAGAAATAAAAAGTTGTATTTTTTAACTTTCAAATTTATGCACCAATAGAAAGAACTTAGGGCCTGATTACCAGGCTGGCGGTCCGAAGACTGCCAGCCTCAAGGTGGCGGTCAGACTGCCACGGCTGTGGCAGTTGAATGGCCACTTTATGAGATTGAGGGGCAAACCCCGCAAGCTACTGCTGTCACTGCCAGGATCTCAGATCCCGATGGGCTGACGGTGGTGCAGGTTGTAGTCAGGCAGTGCGGCAATGAACATACAACCTTGTTGTCTGCCAGCATGTTCATGGTGGTTCAACCAGGGCACCCACCATTCCTTGTGCTGGGTCCAGAGGGATGGGGTCCCTGGGTCCAAAATACTAATGATGGGAGCTGTAAGCCCCCTCCCCCTCTAAAATTAAACCCGGCCTCAGAGAAGGGGGCTGCATGCCCCCCCTTTACCATACTGCTGGGCCTTGGGATCCCTGGGGCTGATATTGGCCCAAGGAAGTGGACTGGGTGCCTCTCTCCCCATTCTATATAGTGCCAGTCCTGGTAGATGGAGACCCCAGGGCCAAAATCACCCTAGGGGTGTGTGTGAACCCCTTCCCTCTTTAAAGTCTAGCCCCCAAGGATGGGGTCTTCAGGGCTGGAATCGGACAAGGGAGGGGAGCCGTGTGCCCCTTCAACCTGCACCTGGACCCTGGGGATGGGGTCCACAGGGCTGGAATTGGCCCAGGGAAGTGGGCTGCATGGCCCTGCTCCTTCAGAATGGCACCAGGTCCCGGGGATGGGGTCATCAAGGCCAAAATCAGTGCAAGAGGAGGACACCATGCCCCTCTCCCTCTACAAATACCACTGGGCCCTGGGGTTGAAATCACCCAGGGAGGGGGGATGAATTGCCCCCTTCCACATACAAATTGCATCAGGCCCCAGGGGAGGGGTCCTTGCGACCAGGGTCCAAAGATTGTCACCAAAATTGGTTCCCCGGGCCAAAATCCCCCAGGGAGGGTGGCAAAATACCCACTTCAGTAAAGAGTTGCACCAGACCCCAGGGGATGGGTTCCCTGATGCCAAAATTAGCCCCAGGAGGGGGCCTATGTGCTCTCCCTCCTCCCCTACAGATATTGCAGTGCCCTGGGGGTGGAGTTGCACTAACTATAACTTGTTCGCCCACCCTGCACTGCTTATGACATCATATGACATCAATCATAATATGTTCTTTGACAACATTGATGACATCACTGACACTCCAGTCTTTTGTGGATCTTGAGTAAAAAGTAGATGATCGGAACTACCAGATTATCAGTCAGCAAGGATTCATCATGCCATCTTTTCAAATTATCCTTGAGTACAATTGTCATTTTATTGATAGGGTTGACATCCATTTTTTATAGCTGTTTCTATCAAGCAGCAAGAATCAAAATGTATCATTAGATTGTGTACCAAGACTCCTGTTGGTCTGAATATGGATGAGGAAATGTACGTACACCTATATTAGTACAGTGTTAATGGGTGAGTAAATAGATGATCGAATCAAACAATCGAGCTAAACATGATATGCATATATAATAATGTACATAGTGACAATTGATAAGGATTACTACAATTTGCTTTTTGAATTTGTGAGCAATCTTTATATCACAAACTTTTAAACTCAAAATTCTAACTAGATGTCTCATGAGGGCACAACAAGCACCGACCAAGTGATGAAGAATGAATAATACCTCTGTATGAGGAGTTGGTGTTTCACTTTGCAGCATGGTCATTAAGAAAAAAAGTTGCATAACTACTAAGCAAAAAGGTAAGCCTTTCCCCTCCCCCCAAAAAACAAAATAAAAGAATAGTACTAAGACAAGGAACGTAGCAAAGGTAAGAAGAGTTTCATGGGTTACTTAAAAGAGCATGCTCCAGTTGATATCCTTTGCATATTTAGAAGGTAGTACAGCCAACTGATTGGACAAAAAGAGCATGCAAAGAAAATGATGAAAGATAAAAAAGTCAATATAAAAATGCCTCAAATTAATTTAGAAAATTGTCTCACTAAATGAAACTAAGGACGGAGTGAGCAATTACGTGAACATTTCATAAAAGGACTAAATAGAGCATCTCACAGAAACAATCATTGGTGCAGTCGTCCTTCCTGTGCTGAAGCAATAGTGAGCCTAAAAACAATAAAACACCATTGCATAATTTTCCACCCACAGAATACTTGAAACCATATTTAATCTGGAGGGCGAAAAACATCAAATCATACGCTCATGGAAAAACTCAGTGGTTGTGTCTATTCTATATAAAGGGCTTGTTAGGAAAACCAGGAAGCTTCAGACCACTGAGTATCATGGTTTCAGAGAAGGAAATAATCTTAACAATCAGTAATGGTGCAAGGCCTAACGGGACAGCAGAAAGCCTCCACCTTTAGCACTCAAATATCAATGAAATGCTGGTTTTTCAATCAATCATGAAAAATAGATGAGCAATAGAGTTCCTTGCAGGTACTACTGGATGGGCTGTCAAGTACTGCAACATGAATTATATTCAAATATAGCACATGAAATCAAAAGTTGGGTGTAATCAGGACCAATGAAACTATTAGATTCTGTAGCCACAATGTTTTCCACGTAATAATAGATTTATCACACTTTCCACTTAATCTACCATCATCTGCATAGTTTGCAGATTTTAATGAAGAAAATTGTTTCTAGCAGGAACAGATGAAAACATATTAAAATGCCACGTGTTGCTGCTCAGTTGCAGGCCCTTTGTTGCGCAATGGCAAGTCACCTTTCAGTTGCTGATTGCTCTCAATTTACCCAAACACTCTCACAACACCCCTAAGACACTCTGGTGCTTCTAGACACCCTGAAAATACAATCATGATACCCACACAACATGCTTACATTCAAAGCACCTTGAGATACACCCTGATGGAGGCTGGTTATTAGTAGAGGTAAGTACACATCTACCACTAGAAATAATGCCATCAAGACAATGTAGGTCCTGCAAAGGTCTCAAAATATTAGCCCCTGCCTAAACCCCTGGTAGCTTGGCAACAAGCAAGCAGGCATAACTTAGGAGACAGGTATGTAAAGCATTTAAATACACCAATTCAGTAGATAAGTAAGACACAGCACACAATAAAAATCCCACACCAATTAATAAAATAGTAAATATTTGTATCTTTAAAATTACACTTAAACAACAAAAATCCAATATAGGGAACCAGAGTTATGATTTTTGAAAGATTAAATTAAACAATGTGCCTTCTAGTGTATAGAAATCAATAGAACCAACCGGGGACATCTGGTCATGCTTGACTGGGACAAAGACAAAGTTTGAGGCGGACCGGGAAGGAGCCCTGCTCAGATACATTGAGTGGGAGGCCTTGGTCAAAATTTTACCTTTGCACTTAGAAACTTTTCTGGAATTTTTCTCTCTCAACATCGCTCGGTCCTCTTCAGCAAGTCGATTTCAATGTGACATCGTCGGACTGCTTTTCCATGAGGCCCTGGTCAAGTCCTGTAAGTCTGGTACTGTGGAGCTTTCAGCGGGATGAACCTGAAATCCTAACATGCTTATTTCTCTAATACACGTTTGCAGTGCCCAAAACACCCTCAAATCACCCATCAAAAACACTTCCGTACCTCTTTAGACACAATACAAACAACTCTCTACACATTCATGCATTCGGATACTGTTAAAACAAATGCAGATACTCTCACAAGGCCATCAAACCACCCTAAAATGCACTTCAGATACACTCACAACATTCTTTAAACTTTCAAAATGCCTCTACACAGGATCAAACTGTCCCTCAGATGCCCTCATGACACACCTACATATCATTGTAACTCCATCAGACAACCTTATAAGGCCCACATACACACCTACTATTCTCTCCAAAAGCACAAAAAAGCAACAAAAATCTACACAGTTATACTCATTCCGCTAAATACCAAATGGCATACCCACAAGCTGCACAATATCACACACAGCCACTGGTGCCCTCAAAACCACCTTATAATGTCCTCTGACACCTTCACAATGCCTCCAAAAGTGCTAAACCACCTCTCAGATACACCGAATAACCCCAGACAGACTTTTAGTCAAAACACCCCCAAATAAAAGCTCTTACACTTGGAGAGACCATCACAACAACCTTCAAACACCCTTGATTCTCCCAAAAACACTCATAATGCTACCCAGATAACAATAAACCTCCATACTCCTCAAACATGAACAAACCTCTCTCTACCTTACCTTCTCTTGCCATATCAGAGTGAATATGGTATGCACGCATCGACGAAGCTGAACGACCAAGGCCTGCCTGACACTTTCTGCAAATCATTGTTCTTGAAGTACCCGTTTTGGGCTTCTGTATAAATTATTTCAAACATTTAACAATATACAAAAATTCATTCACAGAACATGCAGATGGATGTCTTGTGTTTCAAATATAAAAAGCATCCAAACTGATATTGTTGATAGTATTACCAGCTCATTTCCAGAGAGCATTATGGCCTCCGTAATACCCTTATTTTGTGGTGAGCAGCTGGAGCCCCGCCCCAAGCGTCATCTAAGCAGCACCTGAAAAGATCAGCAATCGGTGCATACTTATTTCATTGCAAGCCTGCTAATGGGAGCGATTTGGCAAGTTGCAAACAAACTAAGTGCTGAGCGTGAGACAATGAAAAATTGCATTCCAAATGAAATGCAATCAACTCATCTGTAAAGCCAGCCACACTGCCATTCACAATCTAAAATTAAAAAAGCTATTTTATAAAGGATGGCTTGCATTAGAAATCTAAAGTGCATTGACATTATTATTATAATTCGATTTGCTCAATTGCTGGCTTGTAATGCCTACCATGATCTTTTCCTGCATTATGTTGGAGGTCTCTGCTGAGCAGGTAAAGCATGTGCGGCCCTGGATGGGGTCATCAGTCTGGTCAGGTTAGTGTGAGGACACGTGAGGCACTGTCTCTAGTCTGAACAGAAGCACTAAGCAGATCTCCCTCACCTCAATAAACCGCTGCCCCTCTGCCAACAAATATGAGCATGTAATCAATCAATCAATCATAGCATTTGTTAAGTGCACTACTCACCTGTGAGGGTCTCAAGGCGCTGACGGAGGGCAGGGTAGTGCTGCTACTGCTCGAACAGCCATGTCTTGAGGTGTCTCCTAAAGGTTAGCAGATCTTGTGTCTGTCGCAGGTGGATCGGAAGAGTGTTCCACGTCTTGGTGGCGAGGTGAGAGAATGATCTGCCACCGGCGGTCGTTCTGTGGATGTGTGGAATGGTGGTGAGGGCAAGGTCAGCGGATTGAAGCTGTTGGGTCGGGGTATAGAAGTAGAGCATCTGTTGAGCTATTCTGGCCAGGTGTTGTGCAGTGCTTTGTGGGTGTGGGTGAGGAGCTTGAAAGTGATCCTCTTGTTGATGGGGAGCCAGTGCAGATCTCTCAGGTGGTCTGAGATGCTGCTATGGCATGGAATGCCAAGGATGAGGCGCGCAGAGGCATTCTGTATGCTTTGCAGTCTTTTCTGGAGCTTGGTTATGGTTCCTGCGTATATGGTGTTGCTGTAGTCCAGTCTGCTGTTTACGAGGGCTTGGGTGACCATCCTTCTGTTTCTGGTGGGGATCCATTTGTAGATCTTCCGAAGCATGCAGAGGGTGTTGAAGCAGGAGGACGAGATGGCATTGACTTGCTGGGTCATGTAACAGAAAAAGGTGCAACAAGAGGGAAAGAGAGCTGCACATGGCCACAACTCCATTTTAGGGGAGAGTGTGGAGCACAAACCACTGATACATTTCTGTGTAAGAAAGGGTGCTTTAATGATGCAAGTGCACATCTCAACATATATCTGTAACCCTAGGCAAGCTTGCTGTACAAAACAATATTCCTAACTATAGATCAATATACACTACACCCTGACCTTACCCCCATCCCTAAGTATCCCCATCCACACTGGTCCTTCAGCATAACAGCCTGTTACTGTAGGTATTTCCTACACCCAGCACTAAATTAACTTCATAATCCTGCCTGCTGGAAGTGTGAATTGACTCCCACCCTGCTCCTCCAAACTGCTTGCCCTCCACAACATCCAATAAAACCATTTCATATGATGAAAACGACTTAGCAAACTACTAGAAAATTATCTGCTCCTTGACGACAGTCCCTTCTACAAGATTCCCTACCCTATACACCTGGTCCATCAAAAAATCCTTCAACTAAAATCCCTTTCTTAGTCCTAAAAACTGAGGCAGGGTTAGCATAGCTGGAAAATGCCCTATCTTAACTACCAGCCTCCTTGTCACCTATATCTAACGTTGTAGCTGGTAACCCACTGCACCAAAAGAAGAACAAACCCCGAACCACATAGCTGACCTATGAAAACCTTACAGTCTCCCAGGCTGCACCACTTACTCAAAACGCCTGGCGGGCATACCATCCCCTGGGTGGCTGCCCCCCCCTGCCCCTTTTGAGTGAACAGGCACAGCAAAAACCACTAACAACTTTCTTTGTGAAAAAAGCCCCCTTAATGAGGCAGATGCATATCACAACATATATAACCCTAGGCAAATTTGCCATACATAACTATATTTCTCACTATACATCAATATACACTACACCCCACTCCTAAATACTCCCCCACACAGGTTCCCAACCCCAACTGCCTCTTACTGTACATATTTCCTACATCCTGCACTGAATTAACTTCATAACACTGCAAAACTTTAACTTCCTGCATGCTGGAATTGTGAACACACTCTCACCCTCCCCTTCAAACTGATTGCCGCCACTCACTCAAAAACAGTAACAGTTTCAAACCATGAAAACATGTTTGTAAACCACCACTCAGAAAACCCTACATAAGGATTTTTGTTCTGTCTTCCCCTAAGACCTCCCAAAACTCAGCCTAGTCTAGCGCACTAGGCTACAAGCGAACCCTTAAAGCTTCCATCAATGCCTTTCGCAGTTGCAATAAAATCAGTTCCATCCTCATGATGGATAGATACACACAGTCACCATGAAAAAATAGCAAATCCGGATGCTTCACTCTCCCAACATCATCTTCCCTGCAAAACTTCTTCAACTCCCTGTTATCTTTCAACTTGCTTTATCTATCAGTGCTGCTCAGATTACCTCATGCCACCACCTCAGGGAAATCAATTCTCTCCATATTATTAAAGTACCTGACCACTTTGACTTAAGTTATTGCATGTCCACTTTCATCTCCTTTTATCAAAGCCAACTCTTTCTGTCTAACTAAGGGACTGATTGTGACTGATTACGAGTCTGGCGGTCTCTAGACCGCCAGATTCACAGTGGCGGTCAGGACCGCTGCTGCTGTGGTTGTCTGACCGCCACATTACGGGTACCGCAGTATCTGTCAGGATCGGTGAATGTAGTACCGCCCTGCTGATTACAACCTGGTTCTCCACCAGTCTTTTCATGGTGGATTCACAGCCATGAAAAGGCTGGCAGAGAACAGGTGCAGTCTCTCACAGGGGGGCCTCTGCACTGCTCATGCAATTGGCATGGGCAGTGCAGAGGTCCCCCTGCCCAGCACCCTTGCAATGCTCACTGTCTGCTGTGCCCCCTGTGGGCAGCAGCTTTGCTGCCGGCTTGATTAGTAGCTGGCAACAATGCTGCCGCCACTTTCCCACTGGGCTGATGGGCAGAAACCTTGGATTAGGTCTGTTAGCCCAGCAGGAAAGTCATAATGGGCCCGGAGGGGAGGTAGCCAGTATGGTGGGAACCTCCCAGTCGAAAGTTTAGCAGATGGGTCATTCCGTTTGCCAAACTCATAATCCGGCCCTAAGTCTTTCCCCTCTAAGTAGATAGCTAGTACATATGGGCAGAACACCCTGCCTAGCAACTTATCCAAACACATCAACAATTCCTGGCACAGCATAACACCTTTTCCATGCCATCTAACGCTTATCCCTATTGCTCCGAAACCTAACTGTGTCCCATGGCATCCTTCACTCTACTTTTTCACACCACCCACTTCATGAAGGAGTGCCCACTATGCAGATAGTCAACTTCTCCCTGAATGAGCCTAGCAAGGAGCTCAAAAGAACCAGTAACATTAAATGAGAATACCCAGTCCTCACAAATCCCTACCCCTTTCCTAAACATTTCTCCTGCAACACTCTGATGACCTCCTTTCCAACTTGGGTATCCTGTTCCTGGACCAACCTCACCTGCCTGCCTCTGTTGCCACCCATTTTCTACTCTGGTGCCGATAGACCCAAATGTCCTGGGGACATATTATGAAAGGGTTTTTCCCGTTCTGTGTCTATGGGAAAATGCTTTAGTACATATGGCCCATAGTGCCTTATGGAAAACCACCAATAACTGGAAAGCAGTCACTGTAGCCTTACAAAGTACAGACCACATCAGTGTCTCAAGCCTCCTGCCTCTCCCTATCTCCCTTACCCAACCTTCCAGTAACTTACTCCCTAACTCACCAGTCATCGGCATGTATAGCCAAAGTAACTTTTAAAAAAAATGCTACATCCTACCTGAAAATATTCTCAATCATGCCGAACAATAATGTATGACATCACCTCTCCTCCATCGCTCTACTTCATTCCATCACCATTGCGCCCCAGGCTCCATGCACTCTTTCCATGCTTGTGCAGAGGCCTTCTGCAAGGACTGCCAGCTGTAACATCCCCATGAACCTATCCTCCACAGTTCCTCTGGCATCTGTATATTTTCTTTGTCCATTCCTGTAGCAAGCCAGCTGAACCTCTCCCACTGTTAATGAGACAAAGCATCCACATTGTTGCCAATTTCTAGGACATGTTGCACCCTGAATAATATGTAATGATGCAGCTGGTTTAAAATAAAAACTCACAACTTCAAAACCCTCACATCTCTTTCTGACTGCCTATTCTCAATCTGTACTACTGCCATATTGTCGATGTTAAAAAGTAATCTTTTGTCAGCAAACTTGTCACACAAATTAAAAGAACATGAGAAATGCTGTGCTCCGCCCACCTTTCTTTCAAATATCCATCTCCTTTCCACACTCCAATGCCCTTGCCAGAGCAATCCAAAGCCATTCCATCCTTCTTCATTAAAACAAAGTTGATTATTCCATTCTGCTACCACCCACAATCCCTACAATGAGATGTTATTAAAGTGTTCCAACAAACAGTACCACATTCTCAAATCTTTGATTCCTGCCTTTAACCTTGGGATTAGGCAGATGTCAGCCTTGTGGTAGGCAGTGCCAACCAGGACAAGGACAAACCCAGACTCCTATAAAAGGCCCTGTCTGCCCCCTCTACTCTACAGACAAAATTCACATCTCAACAGAACTTGCACCTCCTGAATCTGTGCCTTCTTTTTTGCCAACATTGCATCAATCAATTAAATCATCGCCCTTTGGATAGCCAATAACTCAAAAATCTTCTGTGTGCAGCAGCAATAAGTGAAGGCTGAGATTAAATCACTCTTTTCCATATGTGGTCCCTCACCCACCTGCATTACTAAGTTAATGGCCACGTATACCAATGTATATTTATGTGTAGACAACTCATCTGAGGTATAGTCATTAACTGACTTTCCCTCTGGCGATGATTAATGCTGAATCAATCTAAATCATTTCTCCTTCTCAGGCACTCCCCGGACTGGAGAAATGATGTCTGTCCATTGGCCAGTCATTGAATGGGTCAACTATTCTGCCTCATTTCACCGCTTTGTCCAGTTTCTCTTGCACCACATGGGTGTTGTTCACGTACAGATTTTAGGTTTTCAGTCCATCTCCTGCTCCAGGGACCAGTGTAACCTAGCTCAAACCTCACTTAAAAACCTCTCAATAGCAACTGCACATTCTCTGTCATGTCATAATATTTAAACCAGTAAGCTAACAGGTCTACTTTAATCAGCATGTGACCTCTTTCCTGCAGGTAACAATAAAGCTTAATTTTATGAACAAAACAAGACCAAAACCGCACAAATCCAATAAGTAGAAATTGAGATATGAACTTTTAAAGATTAAAATGCAATTAACTTATTAGAAGAATAAAGCGCCAACTGGGGAGATTTGGTTTGCGCTAGACTGCGTTAAATCCAAAAGTTCAGGCAAACTGCAACGGAGCTCGGGTCGGATACAGTCCCAGACAAGTCCTACTGTAGTTTTACCTTCTCAATAATTGAGCCATGAGTCCCTTTAGAAGGGAAGATGTTCACTGGGAGCATGGAGAGTGTTGCTGGTGGTGGTCCGTGGGCACAAAGGGTTGGCCAGGCATCACAGATGGGTGTACTGGAGCCTTGCATTTACGAGGGGCGATGCTTGCTGTGGGAATAGATGAACTGATTCTTCAGTAAGAGTGGTGCGCTTCTGGTGCAAGCAGGCCCATTTGCAGTTGTGAGGAGCCAAAAAGGTTGATTTCAGGAGCCACAATTCACTTTCAAAAGCCCATGACTAGAGGGGCACCTCTTGGGGATCAGTATCTGGCTGAAGAAAGGCCCTGAAGCTGTAGCAGGTGAGTTAGAAGTCTTTTATATCCCTGAGACTTCAGAAAAACATGAGGCAAGCCAGCAATCCCTTAGAGTCACTTTGGTTCTGGGTTGGAGAGAGTTAAGTCCAGTCCTTCTCACTCCCAAGAAGGGGGACAGCAGGCAGCAAGTCAGCACAGCAGTGCAGGAGTCCAACAGAACCCAGTAGAGCGACAGTCCTTTCAGCAGTACAGCAGTCCTTCTTCCTGGCTGAATAGCCACAGGTCCAGAAGTGTAGAGTTGGTGGTGTCTGCTGTCCAGTTCATATACCCTGTGGTGCCTTTGAAGTAGTGTAGGCTTCAAAGAGAGGCCTTTAAAGTGCACAGAGTCCCTGCCCTTTCTGTCCCGGCTCCAGGCTCACTGCAGGGGCATATACAGCCCTTTGTGTGGGATCAGGACACAGTTCATTCAGGTATAAGTATCAGGTCCTCCATCCCATCCTGCCCAGGATGGCTCATCAGGCTGTGGATGGGCTATCAGTCATACCTAACCTCCCTTTGGGTGTGGCTATCTGAATGGAATCCACAAAGGCCCAGCTGTCACCTACCCGATATGTACTCCAAAACAGGCAGAAGGCACCAAATTGTTAAAATAAGAAAATGCCAACTTTCTAAAAGTGGCATTTTCAGAATTGCAATTCAAAACCCAACTTGACCATAATTTGTGATTTTAAATTGTATTTACAGAGACACCAAACTTGAGAGTCACATATTTTCCAATTGGAAATGACACTAATAAAATGTTACACGGTAATCCCAATGTTATCCCTTGGTAGAGATAGGTCTTGCAGTAGTGGGAAAGAAATTTGGGAGTTTTTCACTACCAGGACATGTAAAACCTAAAAGTACTTGTCCAACTTTTTAAAGACACTGCCTTTGGGCTGCCTAGGGCCAACCTTAAAGGTGACATATGTATTTAAAAGAAAGGTTTGGGCTTGACAAGAGGGTTAACTTGGCAGGTCAACATGGCAGTTAAAAATGCACACATAGAACCTGCATTGACAGGCCCGAGTCATGTTTAAAGGGTTACTGAAGAGGATGGCACACACAGTGCTGAAAGCCTGCCAGCAGCATTTAATTTAGGGGCCCTGGGCACATGTACTGCACTTTACTAGGCACATACAAGTAAATTAAATGTGCCAATTGTGGAGAAGCCAATGTTACCAAGCTTTAAGCACAGAGCACATGAACATTAGCACTGGTTAGCAGTGGTGAAGTGCCCAGAGTCCTAAAGCCAAGAAAAATGAATTCAGCAAAAAGCAGAAGAGGAAAGCAAAAAGTTTGGGGATGCGCTCTAGAACCAACACCTCCTCAGTGAATTAGCGGATGCCTGGCTGCACACTGTGAACATTCATATTGAAATTTATATTATTCTCTGGCACAGGTACCCTTATTGAATGCCCAGCATGCTCTACCCTGACTTGTCTGCTCTCCAATCATTGCTCCCACCTCAGTGTGGTTTGGATGCTTCTGAACGGGGTGGTAAACCACTGGCAGGCCTCTTGTCATAAATACAGGTGGTCCTGGCCATACTTTTTGTGCTCACTATTACCACTCTGTGACTTTTTCATCATCCTTCCCATTCACCAACTTGCCTTCTTTAATCTTGCCCTCAATAGAATCCAGCTCCAATCTATCCTCCACCTCATCTGTCCACATTTGTAGCCCACTGGAGCTTGACATTTCACTATCTTGCCACATCCTTGTGTTTTGGGAAGGCCACACCAAACCTACCCCTTGACTTCTCTGAGGAGTTCACTCCTGACATTCCCCATGCCATTTCGCTACTGTCCCTTGATGCCATCAGGCCAGCCACACAAGATCATGTCATCTTTTGCTCTCAGCCACACAGATTCTCCTGATCAAAAAGCCCTTGTGTGCTGGAGGTGGCTAAATCCCTAGTTCTGCCCCCTTCATCCTCCACTTCCCATACCAATTTCCTACTCCACCTTCTGACCTCAACCTTACTTGGTGCCCCCCAACACTATCCATACCTGTCACATGAGCCCTGTGAACCTTGCCTTTTCAGATAACAACCTTGCATCATATTTTTCCTGTGACATATTCTCCCTCCTCTATTCCTCACTCTAACTTTAAGGACCCTGGCAGAGATGTCATTGTGTGCCAAACACCTTTGTCATCTCCTGAGTATCAACTTCCATCTCCTCTTTTTTGTTGCTGTGAAAGTCCCCTAAATAAACCACCTGAACCCCTTATGCTACAGGCCCTGAACCTACTTCTCTCACTGCCAGGCTGCAAGGCAGGTTCTTCAATTGACCATGCCCGCACTTGTAGACCTCCACCCCATCTCTTGGCCCACAGGGGAGATTCCGCTGTTTGCACCCTGCATAATGTTGTACCCTTGCCTTCTTCCCACTAGGCTTCATACTCTTTCATCTGTTTACTGCTCTGCAGCTATCATGCCACGCCTTTGGATGCGCGGTGGGCTGGTTGGCTATGCTTATGTCCGAGCTATCAGCAGGCATACTGGGTATCCAATACTTCCTCACACCTCTGCTCCCACAAGAGGTGCAGCACAACCTGAAGTTTGTCCTCTGACATTCCACTGAAAGTTATACACACTATAACCAAGAAAATGCCCAGTGCACAAACAAGAGAAGCACACCCCTGCCCAAAAAAGGGTCAAATATAAAAAAAGTTAATGTTTTTTCAATGTTGGGATAGAAATAAGAGATGGGCAGCAAAACCACAGGGTGGGAGCAATAGATGTCACAGACCGACGATGACACAGACCGTAAATATCCTACATCTCCCTCCCAGCTCCACGACAAGGACACAGACCTTATTGTGGCTGGCTTTATCTGAAGCAGCAGCCATCTAAGAGTTAGGAAGCTTTCAGCAGCTCCAATGGTTATGCAGCACCCTGTGCCTACAATCCACAACACAGTTATCCACGGCTCATTACTCTGTGGTTTACACATTATGTTAAACAGTTGATTGGTGTGCCAGCCCTTGAAAGTCATGTGATACTACAGTGTGCCTGGTTGTAAGAAGGCCCAAGAAAGGAACAAAAATTGGCAACGCCAATAGGTCTCTCTTATGCAAGAGCTGTTGCCTTTGCCACTGTGTTGTAGCCATGTTGTACACCAGCATGGCTGCTGCTCAGCATGGCTAAACGTTAGTGGCATAAAGAAGAGTTGTGTGGGGATTCATAGAGAGATGTCATCAGTGATGGTGTCATCTAACATGTTATGAGTGACGTAAAATGTGAAGTCATAAGCAGCGAATGCTGGGGGGTGCAAATTTTGGTGTTTTTCATTTTTTAAACTTATCTCATTTCTACGCCTAAGCATAACACCACCTTAATCTTTTCTCATAAAAAATATATATATATATATATATGTGTGTATACATATATATATATATATATATTTACATGTGTGTGTGTGTATATATATATACATGTGTGTGTATATATATATATCTATATATATATATATATATATATAGATATATATATATATATATATATATATATATATATATATAACTGTAACATTTGTTGTAAATTTATTCATAAAAAAGTGTGCATGACAGGGCGCAAGTTATAGTTACCTTAGGGCACAAGTTATAGTTATTTGAAATAACTAATTACTAGTGAATTTCTAAGGTCTTGTACGAGTAAATTCAGAACTATATTAACCCTGTAACCTTTCCACTGATTTTTACCATTAATAATTTTGCACCCATTTGATAAATCTTCACAACTTTGCTGACCTATTCCTCTTTCTACATTGGCAGGATATGCAATGTTTCATAGGGATTCTTTAAAGTGTGGAAAGCAAAAAAGGGTGTTCCATAGCACTGTTGGGAACCATTGCATTTCCCATTAACTTTGTATTCAAGCACAGTGTGAAAACAGCTGGAATAATTTGAATGAAATTTGGCAGGGTTACACATTGTGCACAGATAATCCTTTTGGGTACTACAGGAAAGTAAAGTAAGTATTGCTTAAGTGTTGTTAATTTTTAAGTAATTTAATATCTGCAGGTGCTTTACATTTCACAATGTTTTATGGTATTTCACAGGCGTACCAGAGTACATAGTGATGACAAGTCATTATATTATTGGCTGATGGCCTTATTTATAAAAGTTAAAGGCAGCCATGTTGTTTTTAGGTACACCTTGGCTGTGTTCTGTGTTATGCCTTCAGATATAGGTTAGTTTTACATTTGATATTTTCCCTCTACCTATTACCAGTTGATCAAAGTGGTAATAGGTAGGGAAAAATATGTAATAGGTAGGGAAAAATATGAAAAAGTTTCTCTATATTTTTGGAAAAAATGTCATGTACCAATATGACAGTTTACAAATATAGGTTTCTGCAGTGTATTTACTATTATTACCATATTTAAATATGCACAAAGCAGTATACACAGTATCGTAGTAATACCTAGAAATTACAGAGCCACTTAAAAAAAAGTAACAAAAATGTGTTTTTCTTGCCAAACCGTTGCCAGAATTTTATTGAAATTTTTAAGTACATTTCTTTACCTAGTACCACTTTAATGAAGTGTACAACCCAGTTGCTTTTTCACTGCACTGTATAGCACTCTACTGCATGCTGTGCTGTTCTACGACTCTCTACTCAACTATGTGTTACTCGACAACACTGCACTTCACTCCACAACACTTGACTCCATGACTCTACAGTCTATGGTACTCCACTGTTTGACACTCAAGTGTACTGTACAACACACCACTCTGCTGTACAAAGCACCAATACACTCTACAATACTTCACTGTATGACACAACACACCACTCCATTAAGTAATACTTTATACCACTATAATGTAATGCCACTCCACTCTTCTTCACTCCACTGTATTGCACTTCACAACAATAGACTCTCTGACAGTACATTGTACTATACTGTACAATACTGCACTCAACAACACTCAATTGATTGACAGTCAACGCTATCATTTGAAACACATTTTTATTAAAAAAACTTTACATCATTTATGTTTAATCGAAAAAATAAAGGTTAACACTAAGGGCCTGATATAGATCCGAGTGGAGGGGAATACTCCATCACAAATGTGACAGATATCTCATCCACCATGATGTGATCCAATTTAATCCTATGGAGAGGAGAGCGCAATACAGCATATTGGATATCCCTGATGTTTATGATGCAATATTCCCTTTGCCAAGATCTAAATCAGGCCCTATGTTACAGTTAGGAAAACGTTATTTGTTCTTTATTTACAAATACAACTTAAACTATACAAACAGAAGAAATAAAAAGTTGTATTTTTTAACTTTCAAATTTATGCACCAATAGAAAGAACTTAGGGCCTGATTACAAGGCTGGCGGTCCGAAGACTGCCAGCCTCAAGGTGGCGGTCAGACTGCCACGGCTGTGGCAGTTGAATGGCCACTTTATGAGATTGAGGGGCAAACCCTGCAAGCTACTGCTGTCACTGCCAGGATCTCAGATCCCGATGGGCTGACGGTGGTGCAGGTTGTAGTCAGGCAGTGCGGCAATGAACATACAACCTTGTTTTCTGCCAGCATGTTCATGGTGGTTCAACCAGGGCACCCACCATTCCTTGTGCTGGGTCCAGAGGGATGGGGTCCCTGGGTCCAAAATACTAATGATGGGAGCTGTAAGCCCCCTCCCCCTCTAAAATTAAACCCGGCCTCAGAGAAGGGGGCTGCATGCCCCCCCTTTACCATACTGCTGGGCCTTGGGATCCCTGGGGCTGATATTGGCCCAAGGAAGTGGACTGGGTGCCTCTCTCCCCATTCTATATAGTGCCAGTCCTGGTAGATGGAGACCCCATGGCCAAAATCACCCTAGGGGTGTGTGTGAACCCCTTCCCTCTTTAAAGTCTAGCCCCCAAGGATGGGATCTTCAGGGCTGGAATCGGACAAGGGAGGGGAGCCGTGTGCCCCTTCAACCTGCACCTGGACCCTGGGGATGGGGTCCACAGGGCTGGAATTGGCCCAGGGAAGTGGGCTGCATGGCCCTGCTCCTTCAGAATGGCACCAGGTCCCGGGGATGGGGTCATCAAGGCCAAAATCAGTGCAAGAGGAGGACACCATGCCCCTCTCCCTCTACAAATACCACTGGGCCCTGGGGTTGAAATCACCCAGGGAGGGGGGATGAATTGCCCCTTTCCACATACAAATTGCATCAGGCCCCAGGGGAGGGGTCCTTGCGACCAGGGTCCAAAGATTGTCACCAAAATTGGTTCCCCGGGCCAAAATCCCCCAGGGAGGGTGGCAAAATACCCACTTCAGTAAAGAGTTGCACCAGACCCCAGGGGATGGGTTCCCTGATGCCAAAATTAGCCCCAGGAGGGGGCCTATGTGCTCTCCCTCCTCCCCTACAGATATTGCAGTGCCCTGGGGGTGGAGTTGCACTAACTATAACTTGTTCGCCCACCCTGCACTGCTTATGACATCATATGACATCAATCATAATATGTTCTTTGACAACATTGATGACATCACTGACACTCCAGTCTTTTGTGGATCTTGAGTAAAAAGTAGATGATCGGAACTACCAGATTATCAGTCAGCAAGGATTCATCATGCCATCTTTTCAAATTATCCTTGAGTACAATTGTCATTTTATTGATAGGGTTGACATCCATTTTTTATAGCTGTTTCTATCAAGCAGCAAGAATCAAAATGTATCATTAGATTGTGTACCAAGACTCCTGTTGGTCTGAATATGGACGAGGAAATGTATGTACACCTATATTAGTACAGTGTTAATGGGTGAGTAAATAGATGATCGAATCAAACAATCGAGCTAAACATGATATGCATATATAATAATGTACATAGTGACAATTGATAAGGATTACTACAATTTGCTTTTTGAATTTGTGAGCAATCTTTATATCACAAACTTTTAAACTCAAAATTCTAACTAGATGTCTCATGAGGGCACTGAGCCCATGAATGCTTGGTACATAAAAAATTGTGATAATCATTGTTGGTATATTCTACAAGAAAGTGGGATAATTCAGTACGATGGTTTTGATATTGAAGTTATGTGATATCTTTCTTTTTCTTGTTTATATTTCTCTTTTATTGCTGCAAAGTTGTGCTGCACGAAAACTAATATGGTATTTTATTCCTCAACCATTTGAAAAAATTAGATAATTTGGAGGTCTTGACTTAATTAGTGTACATGAGACTTGTGTTGCAGCAATGGACACTCAGCCTCTAATTAGAACATTAACATGTGAACTGCTGCATTTATAAAAAAAAATGTTTTTTCAATGACATGTTGCAGTAATTGTTCATTATGTAAATATTTGTTTGTATGGCCCACCTGTTTTAGTCGACTCCATTAACAAAAGAGAATGAAACACTGCATAATCCAGAATGCTTCACAATACGCAGGATGGGCAGTAGTGACATAAAAAAGGTATCGGTCTGAAAAATACTTTTTAAAATTCAAAACATGTTGGTGTTTGTCATGCACTATTTCTAAATAGACTATAGTCATTACGAGTTCCTGGAGTGCAGTGTATCATTGGATTTGGAATTCATTTGGGAAGGTCTGTCTACCTCTCTTGCCAGCAGTTTTAAACAGTACCATTTCAAAAATGTTTACCTATTCTAGGCAGAATCGTATTTTTGCATTATTATTGAAAAACAGAGTATACTTCCAATTAAAAACAGAAATCACATTGGAGTGATGTAGGTAATGTAGGCAATGTTGACATCCAACACCAGTGGGTAATTCTCAGTGCACTATTAGCCTGTTATCAGTTAATGATTCACTGCCATTAAAACAGGATGATAACCAAACTTGTCTCAAAATGGATTACCATTTCACTGACATGCCAACATTTTTCTAATTTATAAATCACATTGGTCCAGTTTAGGCAACAATAGTGAGCATCCTGCCATTCAGCCTCAGTGGGTTTGCATAGGCTCTCATTATTCTATTGAGACTACTGGATTTCGAGTGGCAAAATCACCTGAGGTGTGGGAGACTGAGTCTAACCCACTACAGGTGACACTTATTGCTCCAATCCAGGTTCTGCTCTGGCTAACTAGCAGTGCCTCATCTCTACCTCAGGGCATGGATGATTGGGCAGCCGATGAAATGACATAACTGGTTTCTCAAGGAAGCCGTGGTCACTCAGGTCTCATCCGTTTCTCTCAGTTATATTAGTCTCACATACACAATGACAAACAGAGGCAGTATATATTTCAGTAATGCTTTAATAAAGCGACTGCATCTTAGATAGCAAAGTGTGAACTACAATAGCCAGGACGATACAGCATGACAAGATTAAAATTGTGACAAGGAGAGTGAAACATAAAAATAATGCTACCATATTGTCACTAGAGTCAACAGACTAATTCCTACCTAGGCTTATGATAGAGCACAGCATGTTAAGCTCTAATTCTGCACTTCAGGTTCCCCTGGGAAGACATCATCCCCCATACCTGAGCAAAGGCCTGAAGTCTGCAAAACAGCTGTAGCGAAGCATTCAGCGATCAGCATACAGTTGTGGTTCTCTGGCTGGAATCTCCCTCTAACATGTAAGGGACAAGGAAGTGTTTTCATAACAAAACAGCTGATGTTCCAAGAAAATGTCGCTACGTAAGGATGTATATTTTCTATGAATGTCAGAGACTAAACTTCTACCACGTTCACCGGCAACCTATCTTGCTGCAGCCTTGAAAGAGCCACAGAGTGAGCAAGAATGTCTTGTTTGAGAACAGAGTGCTGGCCTAGGCAAAAACAGTCACATAGAGAGAAAATAAAACAAGACCGTAAAAGTGGCTACTATAACAATAATAAAGCAAAGCCAAATAAAATATATCTAGGTTAAAGTGCACAGCGGCAGGCCTAGTATGTTAAAATAACGTGCATGGAGCTATAACTAAAATGGCTACACAACAATATCAGAGGCACCATATTGCCGTTCATTTTTGATCAGTAAATAATTGAATTATACCGAAATAGGCATTAACATTTACTTCACATCAAGGATAGACTGCTAGTCCCTTAATGTATACAATTTATGGACCTCAACAGTGCAATCAGGTCCACTTACTCAACATCCTGACCCAGTGGGTAATCAAGACCAACAACATCAGTTCTTTATTCCTTTTAATTCAGTCAACATGTTCATCAAAATAAACAAAAATACATAATCACGTTTGTAGGAGCCTACTGAATACAATTCATGAATAGACATATAACAATATTATCAGAGCTATCAAACTAAGGTACATATTTATACTCTGTTTGCGCCGGATTTGTGTAATGTTTTTTTACAGAAATCTGGCACAAACTTAACTCCATATTTATATTTTGATGCTAGACCCGTCTAGCATCAAAATATTGGAGTTAACATCATTTGTTTCCTGTGAAAACCTACCTTGCGTCAATGAGATGCAAGGTAGGCATTCCCGGGCAAAAAATGACTCTGAGGCCTTTGCGCCTTATTTATCCTCCCATGCAAAAATCATGCACCGGAGGAGGAGGGCCTTAAATAATGGCACTAAGCCTGTTTAGCGCCAATTTTTAATGCCTGGGTCAGGGCATGCATTAGGGGACCTGTGGGCTCATTTCCATGGTCAGAGACCATGTAAGCAGTCCACAGGTGCCATTCCCTGCCCCCAGGGACACCCCAAGTCACCCCCATCCACACCTGGAGGACACCTACGGATGGGGTGACCCATCCAAGGTAAGTCCAGGTACGTTTTTAATTTTTTTTACAATTGCCATAGGGGGGCCTAACTTGGGCCCTCCCTACATGGAATTCACCCCAATGCCTGCATTCTTAGATTCAGAGATGTTTTGAAAAACACAATTTTCTGCCACAATACACATATTCAACAGAGAGTGCCACCTAACAGGCCTGCACACATAATGAGCTTAGCCCTCAGGAGGTGGCAGTCCCTGGGGCTGTGGGGGGCCTTGCAGCACCCTGCACTCATAATTTCTATGGCCCCTGGGAGGTGGTGGTCCCCATGCACTTAGGAGGTGGCAGTCCCGGGACTGCAAGGCGGCCTCGCTGCCCCACCTCACTCAAAATTTCAATGGTCCCAGGAAGGTGCTGGTCTCTGAGGCAGTGGGGCTGGTAGCCCCCCACACACAGAATGTCTTTGGCCCTGGGGAGGTGGCAGTCCCTGGGACTGTGGGGGGGCTGCATGACCCCCGCACACATAATGAGTTTAGCCCCGGGGAGGTTTTGGTTCCTGGGCTGTGGGGGGGGGGCATACTTAATTTTCATGAATGACCTAGGGAGGTGGTGGTCCCCGGAATTTTAATTAGATGTTAGCCCCAGGGAGATGGTGATCACAAACCTCATATTCAACACAGATCACCACCTAGCAGACCTGCACACATAATGAGTTTAGCCCCAGAGACGTGGCAGTCCCTGGGGTTGTTGGGGGCCGTGCAGGCCCCCCTCACTGAGAATATAAATGGTTGAGGAAGGTTGCTGTCCCCAGTGGTGCGGAGTGGCTGGGCAACCCCCCACAAACAGAATGTCTTTGGCCCTAGGGACGTGGCGGTCCCTGGGGCTGTGGGAGGGCCATGCACCCCCCCCACACATGATGAGTTCAGCCCAAGCAATTCCCCCGCATTCAAAATGGCAATGCCCCCAGGACCTTGCCCATATGGGGGCTTCATTTAAACAAATGTAGGAGCTCGCACTTGTGTTTTTTTTAATTTTCTGCAGATTTGCTGCGACTGGCACCAAACCTTTTTTTTAAATACTTTTTTGCTCTTGGGGGGGTTCCCTCTGGGACCCCTGCACCATCCCTTAGGGGTCAGGCTGTAACTACCCTGGCTTTTTTTTTTAAATCTTTTTTTCTGCGTCTCGGTGAAAGCCAAGTCCCAAGATGGCTGCCAACATATCTGAGACGAGATCGGGAGGGTTTGTGGAGCCTTCACATCTCTATATATACTATTTCTTTTTTTTTTTTATATTTCAAAACTATTGAATGGGTGTACACTAATTAGCGAAAAGAGCTCTTTCTGGACCAAGAGCTAACTTTCTGACAAATTTGATGTAAGTTGGTCCAGTGGTTCAGCACCTATTTCTGTTAAAAACCCCCATGGAAATTAAAATGGAGAAAACACTTTCTGGGACCCCCTTTTTCTCAGCCCCCACTTGGTGGATCACCCTAAAAACTTTCCAGACAGCACCTGACTTGTGAGTCGAATGTTTTAGGAAAATCTAATGAAGATTCTCCAGCCGGTGCCAATGATATAAGCAAGTAAAAAAACACATTTTCTGTAGAAAGTAGGTCCTAACTATAAATACTTACTGGTGACTGTCAGTAGGTAAATACATATACATATATATATATATATATATATATATTTAAATATTTAATATATAAATATAAAATTAACTGCCCACCATTTTTCTTACAAGTCCTGGGGTGCCACACGTAAAGTGGAAGAAGGTGTTTTAGAGATATGCTAGAGTTTGTGGCACACCGCTTAGTGCAGAAAGAAAAACGCCTCTTCTTCTATACTGTCTGGGTTCTGAGGGACAAGATGTTTTCAATCACCTTACAGAAATTTTGGATAGTGATTTCATAGACTTAGATGAGTATGAAACATGCGTGCAAAAATTGGATAACCTTTATTACCGAATGGAAGAGTGTTTCTGTAGAGGTATCATTTAGGAAGAAGGATTCAGAATGAAGGGGAGTCTGTGGAAATTTACATAACAGATCTAAGATGATTTGTGTCTACATGTAAATTTGCCACCTTACAAGATGAGAGAATTTAGGACCAGTTCATGTTGGGGTGAAATTTTGAAAAAGTGTGAAAAGAACTCTGGTTTGGGGATAGGCCCACACATGATGAGCTACTGTTAGTACCAAAAACGATTGAACATTCTATCAAATTTGAGGAGGTAATGAAAAAGGATGCTGCTAAGAAGCAAATTATTTACAGTCACAGTTGGATTAAAGAAACTAGAAACAAAATATGTCCAGAGAACTGACAGGGGCAATGATGTTGTCGAAAAAACTTTTAGGTATGATAGAGTTGGCCATTTTGAAAATTAGAAAATTTGTCTTGCTCTGAAAGCCATATGTATGTCTTGAAAGAAAAGGGAGCATTTTGCATCTGTATGCTAGATAAGAAAACCTAACCAGAAAGTCAGAGAAGTGGATGTAAGTAATGGGGATAACAAAGATGGTGCTGATTTTGTGTGCAGGGAAATTGTATTACAGGTTAGGAACAAGGGTGGAATGAACCTGATTGACTTCATATTGATTGAAGGTGAAAAAACAAAAGTCCTTTTTGACTCAAGAGCAAAGGTATTGTTAATTTCTCACAAGTTAAAAAATAACTTAAGGGAAAGGTAGCATTGTTAAAACAAGACATCAGGCCCTATACGTATGATGGAGAGTCAGTTGAACTGCATGGATAATTTCTTGCTTTGTTTGAGTATGAACAATAGTACACAACTAGGAAGGTGTATTTGTCCAGTAACGGTGATAGAAGGATACGTTGGTTCTACCAGAGAGACTTGGTAGTAATGGTACACACCAATAATGTTCCCCCTGTTGTGTTGAAGGAGAATCATGGAGTGTCTGTCAGGATCACAAAGTGGGATGTGACCTTATAGGAATACAATTTTAAGGTGAAGTATATTCCAGGAGTAGAGAACAAAGTTATAGGTGCATTGTCCAGGCTGGTACCTAGGGATGAAAGTGATCAAGAGGAGGATGCTAAATTTGGTGACAAGACAGAATTTGTTAGTGAAGTAGGGTATGAGATCATCTTCGACGAGAGATGGCATGAAGTAATTAAGTAAGAGGAGGTGTTGTGTGATAGATTTGATCTATGTTGGTTGAATGAACAAGGAACATGGTACTGCTGGGTACAAGAACATTTGATGGGTGAAAGATGAGCAGTCTACGAATTATGGTTTATTGTAGAGAGGCACAAGATGAATTCCTCCAAGTAAACTGAGGGAGGAATTGATGAATCTACCACACAGTTGTCATCAAGGAATATCCATGACAAAAGCGAAGCGACATTATTTGTATTGGTGGCCAGGCATGGATCTTCAAGTTGAAAGGTTGAGTATGATGATGATGAGGATTTTCATAATCCGCTTGAATGCCAAAGTGTGTCTTGGTGCTGTGGGAGCATAGGGAGGGAAGAACCGTCAGAAGAATCCCTAACCAGGATAAGAGCAGAATAGCAACATTTTCAGCATCTTTCGGAAGATGAGGAGGGAGGTGGCTGATTTCAGATAAATTGGACATTTGTTCCATTGCCGGGCTGTGCCTCTGACAAAGCTTCTGTCCCCCCCAAGTGGATTGCTGGAAGGAAGGTACCAGAACATTGTTCAGTGATCCTGAGCATAAAGTTATTTTGGGTTGATACCAGATAAGATTAGTGCACACATATGCTGGGCCAATCCCATGTAGCACCTTAAATGCAAAGCACAACGCCTTAAAGGTTAGCCACTGATTGACTGGGAGACAGTGAAGAGCGTTAAGGGCCAGAGCCACTGAATGGATCTTGGGGATCTGGAAAAAATCAGAGGAGCTGAGTTCCTCAAAATCTGAAGCTTGCTGACCAGGCAGAGATAACAATAGAATTAACTTGTTTTTTAAACATGAGTTTATCATCTACCATAACACCTAGGTTCGTCACATTTTTGGCTGGCAAAGGAAGAGTGTCAAGATCTGATGGCCACTGATCTGGGGGCCAGAAGGATGATTTATATCCTAAAGGCAGCACTTCTGTCTTAGATTATTTTAATTTTAGAAAATTATTGTTCATCTAAGTGCTGACTGCAGACATGCAGTTCCGGAAGGACTCACCTGTGGTCTGCTTGTTATTAGTAAGGTAGACCACTATCTGGGTATCGTCAGCATATCATGCCAACGAGAACCCAAAGGTCTTCATCAGGGAGGTTGCTTTTCCTCCATCCTCCAAGGATGTTCCAATCTCCTCCATGGCTGTAATCAAAGCTGTCTCTGTGCTGTGGCCACTCCTAAACCTAAATTGGAATTCACCCAGTAGATTGTTACTTTCTATAAAACAGGTCAGTTGTTGGTTCATGGCCTTCTCAACAATTTTGGCCAGAAAAGGAAGACAGGAGATTGGTCGGTCACTATTAGTGTCAAGAGGGTTGGGATTGGATTTTTGTAGAAGAGGGAGAATTGAGGCAAAGTTCCAGATTTTTGGAAACATGTCAGGTTTACATATCTGATTAAAGATTCCTGTAAGATGGATGGCCACTGGGTCTAATGCCACGTGTAGCACAGCAGGCTGGCAGGAATCCAGCAGAGAGCCAGATTTGGTTGTAAGAATAGCTTGGAATACTTGCTCCACAATAAGCGTGGTGAACTCTTCGAGTGTCACCTGTGAAAGGGTCACAAGATTATTTTCTGTACGAGCTGCGGTGTGGTTTAGGACAACATTATCATAGATATCCTTGACTTTGTTTTGAAAAAAGAGCCAATTGATCTTTGAAGGACTGACTTCCGACTATTGCCTTACTAGAAGGAGTAGAGCTGAGCCTCGTGATTGTCGGAAATAGCCCCTTCGTAGAGTCTTTTGCCTGTTCAATCTTCTTAGTAAAGTAGGCATATGTTTTAGTTAGTTATTGATTTTTATATTTTGCAGTGCAGAGTTTATATTTCAGTCAAACTGAGGGGTTATAGCCCTTCCTCCAGATTCTCTCCTGCCTGCAACAGTTCTGCTTAAGAGTTCTCAAACTTTCACTAAACTAGGGTGCTGATGGCTTATTCCTGGTACTGGTTCTAATTTTGGCAGGGCTAGGATGTTAACCTCAGCCATGAGGAGTATTCCTCCTACATTTGATCATGGTCATTGGAGAGGACTGATGCAGCCGTTTATAGCAGAGAGTTAAGTTCCAAGGCTTGTATATTGTGCCAGGCCTAGAAAATTTACGATTTACGGGTAGACCTGCAAGTCTTGAACAGGGTAGGCCTAGAGATGTCAAAGAATATCGCTTTGTGGTCAGACCAAGATACTTCCAGGGTGGAAAGAATCTCAATAATAGGGTTATTACTAAAGATTCTGTCGAGAGTATGCCCTAAGTCATTAGTTGGATCAAGAACCAATTGAGAAAAGCCCAAGCAGGAAAGCTGGTAAGTCAGATGTTCTGTGTTGTGATCTTGATATTTTTCACAGTGGAAGTTGAAATCCCTTAGTATTACAAAGTTGGTGTTTAAAATCAAAGATTCCAAAAGGATGCCAGCACAGACCTACACTGGGCTCTCGGGCTAGGATGCCAGAAAATCAGGAGACCATGAAGAAATAATTTTTTTGTGAGTTCAGTTTTGAACACTGATGGAAGCTGGGGAAAAGGTAGCTACCCTGATATCTTCATGGATTACTACAATCCTTCCACCCCTTTTTGGGTTATATCAAGTCTCTGAATGCAGTAGCCAGGAGGAATTGCACTGCCAACTCATGCCTTTCTCTGAAAAAAGCAAGGTCTGGCTGTTATGTATTCTGGAAGTCAGCAAATTCAAATTGAAGTTTAACTAAAGACCTGCTGTTAATCAGTACTGCCAGGGAGTTAGACGCCATAATGGCTGTTGTGGAGGGATCTGATAGGATACTATCAATAATTACTTGATGACAGTGCTTGCAAATCATTTGAGACAGTACGTTTTCAAGTAGCCGCCCAAGCTTAGGGCAGTCAATGGAGACATTTGATGTGTTTAGTGCCCATACCTCCTCTCTAGAGTAGGGCTACATGTAGAGATCTGGGGGGTAAAACTGCCAGGGGGACGGGCACGAGGGGTGGTCCTGGTGCACAGAGGTGCAGAGAGGTGCACCATCAGTATGCCCTCTGTGCAGATGTGCTGTGCAGTTGTTTAAGATGCCCGTCCTGGAGGTGGGCACATTCGGGCGGCATGACCCACTTTGGCACCTTGCAGTGCAAGAACAAACAAACAGATGAGACAACAGGAAGCAAACTGGGGTCCAGCATCCCCCTATTCAGCAGCAAGCTCCCCTGTAAACGTGAGTAATACTGGTAATGAAATGGTAAAGCAAATTAAAAGGGCGAAATGTAAAATCATAAAATCAGTAAAAGGAGGGTCAAACCCTTGCAGAGGGTGCCCACTACAGTGGGAGCCAGGCAACTCCAGAAAACAGCACCTTTATGCTTTGCAAGAAAATAAAAGCATGTAGTGAGCTTACCAGTATGCTGGCAGTGTGCAGACGTGCTGTACAGTTGTTTAAGAAGCCTGTCCTGGAGGCGGGCATGTCTGGGGGCATGGCCTATTATGGCCCCTTGAAGCACAAGAATGTACTAACAGCTGGGACAACAGAAGGCAAACTGGTGTCCAGGGGTCCAGCAACCCCCTACTCGGGTGAGGAAATGGATGCAGTGTGCAGTGAGTGAAAAAACAAATAAACCCACAGTACAGCCAATGGTGATTAGAAATTAGCCTACCGGTCTGTGAAAGGAAATTGTGTTGGTCATTTGGGGGACAATTCATGGTGAGGGTCAAGAAATGTATGGTGTAGTAGTGATAGACACATACTGCAGATGTACAGAAATATGCTTCACCAGAAAACTGGTCAACAATTCGCCGGACCTGCTAGGCCTATTGAAGGCTGCATGGGAGGGAGAGCTTGAGGGCTCCATGATGAAGACTGGCTGGAGGCCCTCTAGAGCTCACAAAAAATCACCATATACTTCTGGTTCCAGATTGTGCAATTCTAAATACTGTATAGCTTCTACTACCCATTGACCTTAAAACACAAAATAGGCAGAGTAGCTATACCATTGTACCTGAGGGGTTGCGAGCAGGCGGGCACACTCTTCCACATCCTGTGGGAATGTCCGTTAATGCAAGGCTACTGGTCCAGATTAATGGCCATAATGTCTGATGTCACATCACTGGAGATTCTCCTTGATGCTAAATAGCTTCTCCTGGGAATATCAGGTAAAACATTCTGGCCCAAATATCGAGTGATCTGGTTAAAGCTGGCAAAAGTAGTTGCTAAGTGCAATATAGCACGGGCGTGGGGTAGCTCTAACTCCCCAGTAATAGGAACATGGGAACAGGACTTGGACTGAACAAGAACCGAACAAGTAATATATAAAAGTAGAAGCTACTCTAAGAAATAGGAAAAAAGTGTGGGGAGCTTAGCGAGAATACAGGGGTTCTTAAAGAGTGAAGGGATGGGCAGAGGAATTAGGGGGAAAGCAATAAGAATAAAGAAGTTCAAATCATGTTAGGCCGCAAAAGCAACCACTCTTAACTTGGTCTACTTCCTACATCGCGCTGTAATGAACCATTGAATTGTCAATATGTAGCAGGTGTTAGAATTCAACATTGGATGTTGTATGATGTCTTTACTTTCAATAAAAAAAATCATTAAAAATAAGATAATGCTTCACCAGGGACATTGAAACAAGACATGTGATAAAGTTTTTGAAAGAGCGCTGAGAGTAGGAAGGGCTCACAGAGACGCTACTCACAGATAATGAGATACAACTGGTCATAAAGGAAATGTAAAAATTCCTGGGTTACAAAACTTTAAAAAAGTTTTCTCTATCATCCTGAAACTAATAGAATGATGGATAGGTTATGTCAAGTCTTAAATAAAAATAATATTTTTGGCTAGAACAATTTCTTAAACTGAAGGTATGAAGTAAACAAAAGTGTTGAGATATATAGGGTTATATTGCGCTCCATCACTGGCAAATCCCCATTTGAGTTATTTCGAGGGAGGTATCCTAACACCATTGTAGAACCGACATAGGTGAAGGAATATGAATTTAAATTGGGGAACAACTCCAATTATAGATGAATGGAGATTGAAAGAAGACAGGAAAATAAGTGACAGAATATAGATATTTGATAAAGGATAATCAGTCAATTAAACAAAAGTAGTTGTGGATGATTGGGTGTTGGTAAAAAGACTGGTGTAAATGGGAGGGGGTGGTAAATTCTCGAAGCCTTTGAAGGTCATAATAGTTTTCACAAATAAAGTTAAAACAGAGGTTCGTTGTCTATGAAACTTAAGGAAAGTTGTTGTATACAGGAAACGTGTTGGAATTTGATGATGAAAGAGATGGGGAGGTTGCAAAGAAAGGCAAGGCTGTCAGGGAAAACAACAAGACATGGTTACACTGACAGTAAAACACTGATGTCAAGAAAGTCAAACCGAATGATGAGAACTCCTGGGTATTTGGATGACTGTATTATGTGATTTACAGTGTTACCAATTTGGTTTTTGTGAATTACAACATTGTTGTGATCACTTTGACAATATCATTTTGGTACAGGTTATGTATAGTTGATGTTTATTTAATGTATGCTCTTATCTTATTTTATTTATTAAGGTCCATGTCATTATAAGAGGGGAGGTGTGAGGTATTGATTTCTGTAACTAATGTACACCTCCCTTCACTCTGACTTGAATTAGAATGCAATGTGGTCACTTAGAATAAAGGAGATAGAATGAAGAGATGTTGAGAAGGCTGCTGGAATGGTTGATGAGCTATCCTTTACCAGGAATAAACCCAGGTGTTCCTCGCACATATGCCCATAGCGGTTTTTGCTTGGTATTCATTTTTGCAGATATTCTTACTGCAATATGTTTACAGCACAAACATTTTTGGTTTAATATTCTGACATACAACTGCTTTTCTCACACATTACATATTGTAAAAATGCCCAAGGTTTTTGATTTATTCTGGATGGTCATCAGACAGTGTTAGAAATGGGATCTCTATTTGGCAGTTGGTTTACAGCCTGTCCAAGTAGGGACCCTCACTCTAGTCATGACGAAGGAGATACCCAGCTCAGATAACCCCTGCTTACCCCCTTGGTAGCTTGGCACAAGCAGTCAGGCTTATCTCAGAAGCAATGTGTGAAGCATTTGCACATAGCACAGAGTAATACAGTGAAAACACTACAGAAGGACACCACACCAGTTTTACAAAATAGCCAGTATGTATTTGTGTAAAGCAAGACCAAAATGAGAAAAATCTAGCACACAGTGATAAAGATATGAATTTTGCAAGAATTACTTAAAAATGCAGTTCCTTGAAGTTGATAGTGCTGTCTCGGGCTGTCACAGCATCGTGAACAACAAATCCAACAGTTCAGGCCAGCTGCGGCGTCGTGTACCAGCTACGGTGGCGGGAAGACCCGCAAGCAGTAACTTGTAAATGTAGTGCTTTGTGATCCTCACAGTGATATACGGAGTGCGGTGTCACTGGCCTCAGCAGGCCTTGGTTCTGGAGGTCAGTGCATGGGTTGTTGGGCCTTGAAGTCTCATGTGTTGCAGATCGAACTCTGGGATGATAACGAAGGACTGCTGGCATTGATGGCATTTGGGTGCGGTGCGAAGCAGGAGCAGGACTATGGGCGTGTGGTGCCTACAGGTCAAGGTAGAGGCATTGGTTTGGTGACAACGTCCTGTGCCGTCGGTTAAACAAAGGCTGCGGTGTGAAGCATGGTGGTGTGACGTGCACTGTCTCCAGGTCATGGTGCAGGCAGCATCGTCGTCATTGCCATCCTTGGGGCAACGGTGCACAATGGAACAGTGCTTTGTGTTCCTCATGAGCAGTGTCCTCAGGCCACTCAGGTCACTCAGGCAGCGGCATCAATGTTAGCGTAGAGCATCATCATCTGGGATACAGTGTGAGCAAGGTGATGAGGAGTGCAGGGCCCACAGGTCACGTGCAAGCAGCAGGTTGGTGACGGTGTCAGGTTGCGGCGCCGGTGAGACCAGGGTTGCGGTGCGAAGTGGGGAACGGCTCAGTGCAGCGGAGTCAGGTCATGCTGCAAGCATCATTGACAGCATAGTGGTGTTTTTTCTTCTGTTGCCGAAACACACAAAACACCCAGTGCTGTAGGCAGATGAACCTGAACTCTTTGATATCCCTGAGACTTCCAACAGGAGGCCACCTCTACTTCAAGCCCTTGGAGAAACTTCACAAGCAGGATACACAGCAAAGTCCAGGTTTTGTCCTCTTTAAGGCAGAAGCAGCAACTGCAGGCCAACCCAGCATAGTACACACAGCAAAGGGGCAGTACTCCTCCTCCAGCTCTTCAGCTCTTCTCCTTGACAGAGATTCTTCTTGATCCAGAAGTGTTCTAAAAGTCTCTGGTTTTGGGTCCACTACTTATACTCATTTCTACCTTTGAAGTAGGCAAACTTCAATGAAAAGTCTCTTGTTAACAAGACCTTTTGTTGTCCAGGTCTGGCTCACCAAAAGATGTATTTTCAAATTGTGAATTCAGAGATCCCAAACTCCCTCACTCTATCTGCTCCCAACGGGAAATTACACTCAAGAGGAATTTAACTGCCCTCCCCATGTTAATGTATGGGAGAGATAGGCCTTGGAATAGTGAAAAACAAATATGGCAGGATTCCCCTATCAGGACATGTAAAACACACCAGTACATGTCCTACCTTTTAGATACACTGTACCCTGCCCATAGGGTTACCTAGGGCCTATCTTATGGGGTGCCTTACATGTACCAAAAGGGAAGGTTTGGGCCTGGCAAGTAGGTACACCTGCCAGGTCGAATTGGCAGTGTAAGATTGCACACACAGACACTGCAGGCAGGCCTGAAACATGGTTACGTGTCTACTCATGTCTGTGGCACAATCAGTGTTATAGGCCCACTGGTAGCATTTGATCTACAGCCCTGGGCACACATAGGCCCTCAATACAACCCTGGCAGTAAATCCCGCTTACCGCCGTGCAGAAGACCGCTAACATACAGCTGCTGCCACGGAATTCCGCTACAGGTATTACGACCCACAGCCCGGAATCCGCCACAATACAGACACCCACACAAGTCCGCCACTCCATGGTGGAGGAAATCGTCTGGGTAGAGCCACAGCTGTTCGGATCACAGGTGCAGCAGACGTCCATTGCAAGGAAGATGGAGCTATGGCGCAGAATTTTCGACAGGGTAGATGCAGTGGGACAGCATCCAAGAACTAGGGATGACATCAGAAAGAGGTGTAACGACCTTAGGGGGAAGGTGCGTGCTGTGGTCTCCAGACACCAGATTGCTGTACAGAGCACTGGCGGTGGACCCCCACCTTCTCCCCCACAACTAACAACATGGGAGGAGGCAAAAGCTTGGCTCAGAGGATTACTTTCAATAGATCGCAGCGAGGTAGCTGCTCTGCTACTTACGAAACCCTGACCCAGAATCAGGTCGTCTACGAATGATTTAGCACCGGGTGGCCCACAAACATGTGGTGCACTAAGGGCGATGGAGGCGGCCCCCTTCCGTCCGCGCTCCGGTCCCCAAGCAAGCGGCTCTACGCCGCTGATAAACTGGCGATAACAAAACTGACACCATCACGCCAACAAGAATACGCCCATACTATCAGGACCCACGAATCAACGCAGCGGTCTTTCAACTGAAGTAAGCCATTGGCGGTACACTCCGCTGCGCTCAAAATACACACACATATACAAAACACAACCACATTGGACAATTCGAAATACACACACCTGATACACATACACACACCACACCCACACACCCAATCCAATATAAAGCACACACCCACATCACCCACAAAACCTTACTACCTGAAATGTGAAAGCAGGCCAGAGAAAGACACTACCTAAAACAACACCAGCATCCACAGACACACAAAACCATCACTTACACAACATCCCCATACCTCAAAAAACACCCCCCTCACACATCACAACAGACACAACCTCACACATCACCCACATCACATCATGGCACCTCAACGACACCCCAGGTTTTCTGAGGAGGAGCTCAGGGTCATGGTGGAGGAAATCGTCCGGGTAGAGCCACAGCTGTTCGGATCACAGGTGCAGCAGACGTCCATTGCAAGGAAGATGGAGCTATGGCGCAGAATTGTCGACAGGGTAAACGCAGTGGGACAGCATCCAAGAACTAGGGATGACATCAGAAAGAGGTGCTTGCTGTGGTCTCCAGACACCAGATTGCTGTACAGAGGACTGGCGGTGGACCCCACCTCCTCCCCCACAACTAACAACATGGGAGGAGCAAGTCTTGGCAATACTGCATCCTGAGGGCCTCGCAGGAGTAGCAGGAGGACTGGATTCTGGTAAGGCAAATCTTTACTACCTTATCCCACACCTCACCTGCATGCCATCACATACTCCCACACTTACCTTCACACCCAACAACCCACAGATACCCTACCAACACAACCCACACATCCCAAAACCAAGCCCTGCATATAACACCAATGCATGGACACCCATCACTCAAGCATATCCACTACAGAGGCTCACTCATGCCCCAAAATCACCAATCACACAAGGACCAAGCCAACAATGCAAGCACTGGAGTAGAGGGTCAACCACCCATTGTACACAATGGCACACACAGATACAATAATTATGCATTTACATCCCAACAGGACCCCTACCCAACGTCACCGGACAGGAGGTGCCAGACATATCCAGTCCCCCCACTGAAGAGGCCCACAGTGATGACAGCAGCTCTGCATGCCTGGATCAAGATGACCAGCCTGGCCCATCTGGGACCTCGGGAAAGTCGGTTTCCCTGACACTGTCACAAGCTACCACAGAGCCTCCCCCCTCAGGAAACACCAGCACAGCACCCACCCAGCGGGCCCATCCCTCTGTCCCCAGGACATGTCAATCAACAGTGTGTCCACCACTACAGGGAACCCAGGAAAATCAGGGACCTGGGGGCAGTGCCAGTGGGCACACGATTCAGGGGACAGAGGCACAGGATAACAGGGAAACTGGGAGGACTTCTGGCCGACAGGGGGAGGACAGGCCCAGGGAACCCACTCTCCATGAGGCACTCTCTAACATCATGGGAGCTTACCATCATTCCCAGGAGACAATGGCAACGGTACTGGCCAAGTTTCAGGAGACTCAGCGGCTGCAGGAGGAACACTACCTTGGGATCAGGAAGGACTTGAAGTCCATTAACACCACCCTGGTCACCAATGCAGGGGTGCTGGCAGACCTTGTCAACACCAGGAGGGACACAGTGGCACAACAAGGGGCCCCTGACACTAGCCTGGATGATGAACAGCCCTCCACCTCCGCCAGCACTAGTGGACAGGAGGCACCGCCACAGGAAAAACAGGACACTAGCACCCCACCCCCTGCAGATGGAGAACCACCCCGCAAACGGTCCCTGAGATCCAGGAACAAGACAGGGAACATTGCCAAGACCCCGCCAGGAAATGAGACCCCCCGAATGTCACCCTTCTGTCCCACTATGTCACCCTGTCCATCCTTAAACTGCCATTGCTCCACTTCCTATGCCCCTTTGGACAATGCACCTGTGAAACAAATAGACTCTTCATCTGCCTCCTCCTCTTCACTGTCCACATGCTCCACAGCTGCCACAAGACCACCATCTGGCCCATCCTCCTACAGAAAAGGCACCTGGCATCGCAAAGCCAGGTTGTGCAGCATACAGCAGGCCACGATTATCTGGCACCACCTTCTCCGGTGAGTAGTATAAGGAGCCACCTGTCAGATGGAGGCACTGGAATCTGGCCTTCAAGAGACCTAAGGTGCGTTCGATCACCCTCCTAGTTCGCCCATGTGCCTCATTGTACTGTTCCTCTGCCCTTGTCCTGGGATTCCTCACTGGGGTCAGAAGCCATGACAGGTTTGGGTAACCGGAGTCACCTGAAAATATTGAGGGACAACTGTTAGACACACACTAATCCCTCAGGGACAGCCCCATACCCAGACACCTGTGCCAACTGTATTGGGACCTTGGCCTCAGCTATTAGCCACACACGGTGCCTCTGGAGTTGGCCCATCACATAAGGGATGCTGCTTTTCTCAAAATGTAAGCATCATACACAGAGCCAGGATAATTGGCATTCACATGGGATATGTACTGGTCTGCCAAACACACCATCTGCACATTCATAGAATGGTAGCTCTTCCAGTTTCTGTACAACTGTTCATTTCTGCGGGGGGTACAAATGCCACATGTGTACCATCAATGGCACCAATGATGTTGGGGATATATCCCAGGGCATAAAAGTCACCTTTCACTGTGGGCAAATCCTCCACCTGAGGGAACACGATGTAGCTGCGCATGTGTTTCAGCAGGGCAGACTACACTCTGGACAACATGTTAGAGAACATTGGCTGGGACATCACTGATGCCATGGCCACTGTTGTTTGAAAAGACCCACTAGCCAAGAAATGGAGTACAGAAAGGACCTACACTAAAGGGGGGATTCCTGTGGGATGGCGGATAGCTGACATCAGGTCCGTCTCCAACTGGGCACACAGTTCCTGGATTGTTGCACGATCAAGTCTGTATGTAACCAGGATGTGTCTCTCTTCCATTGTCGACAGGTCCACCAGGGGTCTGTACACCGGAGGAGGCCGCCATCTCATCACCTGCCCCAGTGGGAATGCCCTATGGAGGAGAACAGCGAGCATAGAGTCATCCAACACTGAGGTATCACAATGTCTAATTTTCAGAAACGTTATTGATACGCAATGTGCCAGTATCTGTCTATATTCCCGGCCTAGATAGGTGTGATGCAGTTAACATCCATCCCATGTGGCCTCCTGAAATGGCTTCTGCCTGACCTGTAAGGTGGGAAAAGGGGATATGAGGTAACTGCGCTGGCATTGTACACCGTTGAAGTGGGCGGTCGAAGACCGCGGCGCAATTCTGTATTGGTTAACATTGGGCCCTATGGGTCCCAGGAGCCAATGACGATGTACGCCGGCGGTGACGGTACGCACCGCTGCGGATGTGACTGCCATTTTCTGTCTGTGCTCTCACTTGATACCTGACCTTCAACAGGAGAGGACCTACATTGCAAGTGCTGCTGTGACCTCAGTCTGGAAGCGACGATGGCTCATGTGTATGGGAAAAGGGCCCCTGCCTTCACTTCGGAGGAGTTGGAGAAACTAGTGGATGGGGTCCTCCCCCAGTACACGCAACTGTACGGTCCTCCAGACAAACAGGTGAGTACACTGTGAGCATGCTGCATGGGTAATGCCTGTTTTGAGTGGTGTGGATGGAAGATACATGGGGGGGCTGAGGCCTGCATGTGTGGATGGTGAGTGTATGTGCATCAGGCTAGGGTGGGAACTTGGGGGCAATGAGTGTGATGGTCCTGACGGGTAAGTAATTTCCTTTCCCCCTGTACCATTCCTTTAGATCAGTGCCTACCAGAAGAAGGGTATTAGGCGTGCCGTCGCCAAGGACGTCCGGACCCTGGGGGTCTACCACAGACGGAGCACCCACTGCCGGAAAAGATGGGAGGACCTGCGCTGCTGGAGCAAGAAGACGGCGGAGGCCCAGCTGGGGATGGCCTCCCAACGTGGGAGGGGTACCCTTCACACCATGACCCCCCTGATGTTTCGGATCCTGGCGGTGGCCTATCCGGAGTTGGATGGGCGCTTGAGGGCATCACACCAGCCACACGGGGGTGAGTACACTCTCATTCAGTTGACTTTGCGCGCATTACGAGGTGTCTGGGTGGGGGAGGTGGGCAGTGGGTTCCCCTAGGCGAGGGCGAACTTGGTAGGCAAGGTCCCTTGTGAGGCAGGCTATGTGGCACCCAACCCCACAAGTGGTAGGAGCCATCTACACCTAGTCAGGCTTCTATGACTTCCAATGGTGTCCAGCAATTGGTCTTAGGCCTCGTACCCCTATGGTCAGCTGAAATTTCTAGGAACTGTTAGTGCACGGCGTAGTGCAGAGGGCTGCTCCATGTGTGTTGTGTCTACCAACGGTAGTGGTGTTGCATGCACTGAAAATGTCTTTCTTCTGTCTTTGCCCCCCCCCCCTTTTTGTGGTCTCCCTATTCTTGTGTGCAATAACATCATCAGGCAGAGGAGCATTGGCACCGGAGCAGGAGGGAGCTGCAACCCACTTGGCCCTGGAGGGCGAAACAACGGAGTCTGAAGCCACCAGTGGTACGGAGGGCGAGGGGAGCTGCCACGACGGGGACAGGAGCAGACAGCAGTAACAGCTACTCCTCCCTTGCGGTGGCGGGCACCTCTGTGCCCATGCATCAACAGGTACAGCCACCACCCCCCAACCAGCACCGCCCTCCCAGCAGCCCCTCAGCGTGTGTCCCATGCACGCTCACCCAGGAGGGTGGGCATCTACTTCGCCCAAGGCACCTCAGGCCCTGCCCCAGTCAGCCCTGCTCCCCTCAGTGAGGAGGCTATTGACCTCCTGAGATCCTTCACTTTTGGGCAATCTACCATTGTGAATGCCATCCAGGGTGTGGAGAGACATTTGCAACAAACAAATGCATACCTGGAGGGCATTCATTCTGGGAAGGCAGCCCAACAGAGAGCATTTCAGGCTCTGGCCTCAGCACTGACGGCACCCATTGTCCCTGTGTCCAGCCTCCCCCCTCCAACTTCCTCCACCCAGACCCAATTCCCTGTACCTCGGCCTATCCCAAGCACACCATCAGACCAGCATGCACACTCATCAACACACAAGAGTGGTTCAGGCAAACATAAGCACCACACATCCCACAGGCGCTCACACAAGCACCATCCCCATGCAGACACAGCAACACCCACTGCCTCCACTGTGTCCCCCTCCTCCATGTCCTCCTCCTCCCTCCCTGTCTTGTCTCCACTCACACCTGCATTCACTACATCCTCAGCCACGCCCATCACCACACACCGCTCACGTGCACTCACTACCCCCACTACCATTCACACATCCCCAGTGTCCTCTCCCAGTGTGTCAGTGAGCCCTCCTCCCAAAATACACAAACGCAGGCACACACCCACCCAACAGCCATCCACCTCACAACAGCCTCCGGCCCATGCACCTTCACCCAAATTCAGCACACGCACACCTCCTACTACTAATACCTCTGCCTCTACTCCCAAACCCTCTCCATCTTCCCGTCCCAGTGTGTCTAAAAAACTTTTCCTGGCAAACCTTGACCTCTTCCCCTCACCTCCACCCCCCCATCCTTCCCCAGGGCCAGGCTTTCCAGGTCCCAGCCCAGCACCTCAGCCACCACATCCCCAGACACAGTGGTGCCAGCAACTGCGGGGTCATGGAGTGTGCCACCCATCAGGGCTGCCAGTGTGCCACGTAGCGAGGGCAAGGAAATTCCGCCACCTGCCAAGGTGAAAAAGGTGCCCACATCTTGGAGGGAGAAGCCGAAAGTATCAGCCACCAAGGGCTCAGCAAAAACCAAAGGGGATAGTGGCAAGACAACTGCGGCACCATCAAAGCTGGGGAAGGGCCAAAAGCTGAAGAGCAGGTCAGGAGAGGACATGGTGGCACCGACTGAGGGACCAGTGTCACACTTTCTGTCCACGAACACGCCAACCTGTATGGCGGCGAACACCGCTAGCTGCCCCGCCACGACAACCGCCTTCTGCACCGCCACCTGCACCGCACCCGGCACGTCTACAGTCTCAGCGACAGTCCCCAGCCTCTTCCCCAGTGGGCAGCCATCCGAGGCTGCAGGAGATGTCCTGCTGTTTCCCTCAGCAGGTGCTGACCCATGCACCGCCGCCAGCACTGCCGCAAGCACCGCCGCGACAGACACCGCTGCAAGCACCGCCACCTGCACCGCCCCCAGCACGTCTACAGCCTCAGCAACAATCCCAAGCCTCTTCCCCAGTGGGCAGCCGTCCGAGGCTGCAGGAGACGTCCTGCTGTGTCCCTCTGCAGGTGCTGACCCATGCATTGCCGCCAGCACCGCCGCCAGTACTGCCATAAGCACCGCCGCAACAGACACCGCCGCAAGCACCGCCACCGGCCCCGCGGCATCCTCGGACACAGGCACCACCGCTGACATGGCTATCATCCCTAGTGGTCAGTCGTCTGAGGCTGGAGGAGATTTCCTGGACCCTGGGCAGCTTCCATGAGGCATTTCTTCCATCACTGTTTACACCTGCAGGTGGAAGGCGCAGCCGCAGCAGTGTGGGGTATGTCGCTGCCTCCATGGCATATCATGCTACTTGAACCTCGCAAATCTCATGGCACGCACACCCAGGTGAGGGAATTGTATCGGCCACACTGCACGTGGAGCACTCGGGGCACAAAGCACCCTCCAGAACCAGTGGAGAGATACGTCCACTTACTCAGTGCTTGGCAGGATGAAGCACTGTGGGCACAAAGCCCCCTCCAGAACCAGTGGCGAGCTACATCTACTACCTCAGTCCTTGGCAGGATGAAGCACTCTGGGCACAAAGCCCCCTCCAGAACCAGTGGAGACTGTTATCCACTTGAGAGACTGTGGCTTTGCACTCCCCAGGATAAAGCAGTGGGCAAACCACCCACTGGCGAGACTTGTGAGACTGTGGCTTTGCACTCCCCATGATAAAGCAGTGGGCAAACCACCCACTTGAGAGACTTCAGAGACTGTGGCTTTGCACTCCCCAGGATAAAGCAGTGGGCAAACCACCCACTTGAGAGACTTCAGAGACTGTGGCTTTGCACTCCCCAGGATACATCAATGGGCATGGAGCCCCATCGTGCAGCAGTGGCGTTGTGCGTTCATCAGGCTGAGTTGCCCTCCCTCCCCCTCCCCCTCCCCCTGAGGTGCATGTATATTTTCGATCGGATGCCCCAGCAGTGTTCTCTTCGTTTCCAGTCAGGTATCATTTGTGGGCCTCGTCCATGCATTTTGGGCCCAGTGGTCCACGGACAATGATCGGTACACTATCCGGACTTGTGTGGTTGGTGTACATATTTGTATATACTGAATTTTGACTTTTGACTAATGGATTTTTAATGATTACAATGGTTACAATTATTTCCTTTTGTCCTTGCGTTCTTCTAGGTAGTGGGGGGGTGTATATATAATGTTACTGCATGGATTTGTGTGTATGTTATTGTGTGTGAGGGTGGGGGTGTTGCGCGTGTGTGTGTACTCTCTTTCCTCCCCCGTGTTGTAGGTGCAGTACTCACCGTGGTCACCGCCACCGCCGTTCGTACTGCTGGTAGAAGAGGAGCTAAACCGACATGGGCAGTACGTGTAGTTCGGGCTCCATGGCGTCCTGGTTCCTCGTTGGGTGTCGAGAGGTGAGTGTTGGCGGTATTACTGCCGCTTTAACACCGACCGCCAGGGTTGTAATGAGTGCTATAGTGTACTTTACTAGGGAATTACCTGTAAATCAAAACTGCCAGTCATGGATAGACCAATCACCAGAACAATTTCATAGGGAGCCCCTACATTTTAGCTCTGATCAGCAGTGGTAAAGAGCGCAGAGACAATAATCCAGCAAAAACTGAGTCCAGCATACCATAAAAACAGGAGGTCAGAAGGCAACAAGACAAGGAAACATGCCAAAAGATTTCAGGTCTAACAGAGAGTAATCAGAAATGTTCCTAAACATAGGTTTATCATTTAAAAATAGGCCAATTGCTATTTAAGGATGTATGAGTTTTGTTGTAAAAATGACATCAACAACAAGTGCGCTGTGCCTTGGTTGCCATCTTCAACCTTCTGAAGACACAAAAAAGAAGAAAACCTTTGTTTTCATCGCATTCTTGTGTTTTTTGTAAGTGGTGTATCTTGTATCCTAATAGTAATATGTTTGCAAGATTTGGTTGGTGATGTGATGTCATCATACAATTAGCCCTGGTGGAACTGCATGATGAGAGGAGTTTCTGGAATACCTTCTCAACTGTTGATGGAGGACTGCCAGGGGATGTGTGTCTACTCTTGAGCTTAACAAATATTAAGCTATAAAGGATCGCTCTGATGTGGTGTCTCATTTTACAATTGGTGAATATTTGTGAAACCTCTGGGTGAACCCAGGAAGCTATTCATGTCTGATTGCTGGAAACATTTCTGAATTCAGCCACTGGTCATTTGTGTTGATTGTTTGCAGTTTTCCAAATAAATGAATCACTGAATTCACAAAATAATGGATGTATACTGGAAAAAAGAAAAACTGGCAACATGATTAACATCTGTAATGTTTGGTATTACAGGTATGGAGGTCCCCAGACTCAGACTTTTTTGGGCACAGAGAAAGCTTTTCTAGTTTACCCAAAAACCTGCAAACCCAATGATGGAACCATGGCTCACAATTCTTGCTATGTACAAACTTTACATTATTTGACAATAAGATACTGAAATCAACAGAAATGCATCAAGGACTATTTTTTTTTTATTTGACCCGGTAATCTGAATTTATGGATGTGTATCATTAACAACATGCTACATTCTCAAATACCCATAGTGCCTTGGGATAAGAGAGCTTTTGTAAAATATTATTTTATTGGAAATAAAATGCTAATAGCAAATGCCATATTATCCAGGGGTGTTATGGATCTCTTGGTAAGACCTCTATCCATCATGTGTGGGTGGGCTGTCACACAGAAGAGGTCAACACTGTGCCATGCTTAATGTAATGCGGAAGAAAATAAATGCCTGACATTTTTTGGGAGGAATCTGCAGTACCTAAGTCCAATACTACCTACCAATCACATTCATGTCTGAAAGCTAGAAACCCAGGGTTATATACTGAGTTGGAGTAGTAGTACCCCATCACTTTGTCTACCGGGAATACTGTACAAACCTCAAACTATGCCTAAAACAAGTTTCCCTCATATTTCAGCACCTGGGAACACCAGAATTTGAAGAAAATTGGAAATGTTCTGCTGTCAGTATTCCTATATTTCTCCTGATAAATCCAGGATCCCACATGCTTAGGTGGCCAGTCACACTGGGCAGAAAATGGCCAAATATGCAACCATGGACAAAGTGTTGTAGGGAAAATTAAATGTCTCAAACTATGAGTGGCTGAAGCATTGGAGCCCAGGGATGACTCAAAAACAGGCAATATTACAAATCCACATTTTCTCATAAAACTAGAGAGCAAGTGGTATTCCGGTAGCTGTACTTTGCATGGCTTTTAGTGCTGTCCCTTCCCCAGTCATCTCTCCACTCTTCAAATTGTGTCTGAAATGTTCACAACTGCCTATCATTTAGGCATGGGCAATCATAAGAATTTCAAACCAACAGCAGATGGTATAAATCCTAGATTCCCACACTTCACCCAATAAAAATGATGACCCACATATGTGTGGGTGGGCCTATCACATGGATTTGTGCCAAATTGTGAATTCCTAATTGCTAACATATGAACTACAATTAATGAGTTCTCTAATAGAATCCATTGTCATCCAATTATCATGTGATGTGTTGCCTAGTTGTTGCTTGACAACAGTATAGTCTTGTGATGAACGTAGTTATTTGAAAAGGTTCCATCTTCATCTCTTAAGAATCTAAGCACCCGTTCTTGGTTCTTAATCAGCTAACCTGCAAGGCCAGCAAATGATTAGGGAGTCTATCCACTGGTGTTTATAGTCTAGAGACAATGGCCTGCTCACTAAATATAGTGTGAACACCACTAGCCTATGTGGTAATATTACATGAATGCCCTCATCAGGCCCTTGTTATGAGGTGTCCAACACTGAAAACAAAGATAAACAGGAACCCATGGGTTCATTTGAGTTGCTTCCAGTTTTTATTTGTACTTATGGACCACAGGGTTTTGAGAATGAATAAAAACGTATGTAAAATACATCAAATGCATTTGTAAAAAGATAAAATAGTTAAGAAAGGCAGGAATCCCTTTGAGTTACTTGTCACACTTATGGCAGGATGTCCTGCAGTTTTGTTTCACATTTTGGTTCTTCGAACTACAATTTGTATCAGTATACAGAGCAGCAGGCATGAGGTCACCCACTACTCACTGCTTTCATTTCTTTTCCTAAAGTGGCCCAGCATATTTCAAGTAAGGTGCCAACCTAATGATAATTTCTTCCTTCTCTTGGGCTAAAACATGAATCATCAGTGGTGTAGTAAATCTCAGGGAAGAATCCTTCTGGGACATGCCTTAGTGTTAGAAGTTAGGTTACTAGTTGCCTGGGGTGTGAGCCCTGGTCAAGCAACAACCACACTCCTAGTCAAAGTAAGATACGCTCAATCTTCAAATTAATCCTGTGCCCACCTTCTGGTAGTTTGGCACATAGCACTCAGTCTTACCATAGAAGCAATGTGTAAAGTACTTGTGCAACACTTCAAACAGTAAAACTGTGGAAAGACCATGCAAAAAAGATTCCCATACCAGGTTGAAACACAGAGCTTAATTTAATAAATAAAACAAGACAAAATTACAAAAATCCAATCAGTAGATTTGGCGATTTGAATGTTAATGTTTTTAGGGCAAACAGCAGCAAAAGGCATTGTTGTGTATCCAATTTAGTTTGCACATTATTTTAGCAAACTAGGCCTGCAGCTGTGCACTTTAACCTAGATATATTTTATTGAGCTTCGTTTATTATTTAAGCAATAGCTACATTTGAAGTCTTGCTTTATTGCTCCCTATCTAGCTGTGCTTTGCCTAGGTCAGCACTGCGTTCTTAAACGAGAAATTTCATTCACTCTGTGCTTTTCTCAAGGCTGCAGTAAGATAGTTTGCCGGTAACCATGGTAACACTTTGTCTCTAGTGTTCATAGAAATATACACACTCCTACGTAGGGATCCTTTCTTGAAACATCAGCTGTGTTATTATAAAAACAATACTTTGACCCATGTACGTTAGAGGGAGATTCCAGCCAGATGACCACAACTATATGCTGTTTGCTGAACCCTTTGCTATAGCTTCTTCTGTAGGCTACAGTCCTCTTGCTCAGTTATGGGGAATTATGTCTTCCCAGGGGAACCTGAAGGGCAGAACTAGAGCTTAACATGCTGTGCTCTAACATAGCCTAGCCTGTCATGCTTGATTGTCCTGGTTATTGCAGTACATGCTTTATTATCTAAGATGCAGTTGCTTTATTAAAACCTTATTGAAACATACACTGCCTCTGACTGTCCTTGCATATGTGAGACTAATGTAACTGAGAGAAACGGATGCGATCTGAGTGACCAGGATTTCCCTGAGGAGTCAATTGTGTCAAGCGGTCGGCTGCCCAATCGACCCTGCTCTTGGGTAGAGATGAGGCACTACTAGTTAGCCTGAGCAAAACCTGGATTAGGCCGACAGGTGTCGCCTGTAGTGAGTTAGACTCAGTCCCTCCAAACCGCAGGTGATTCTGCCGCTAAAATACAATAGTCTCATTAAAATAATGAGAGCCTGCGGTACAGCATCAACCACAAACTGTGGCTATCTAGTTGAGAAGGACCAGGACAAAGTCACATCCAGTTAGCTCTTGTGAACTAAAGTACCTTTAATCCTGGTTTGCGAAATGATGTGTGGATCCATGTTGAAGATGCATCATGCAGCCAAGGTGATGCGTTGGTTCCAAGATGCAGTGAGGTGGTGGTGCAAGGTCCTGTTGCATCGAGATGTCCCATAGACAGGGCTTGCAATGCAAAGTCCACTGTCAGGAATGCAACATGCAGTCAGGGTGATGTATCAGTTCCAAGGACTTGCAAGACTACGATGCGTGGTCCAAAGTCATTGTCGAGGCTGCTATCAACAAGAGATGCAAGGGCCTGAATTGAGGGTGCGTTGCACAGTGGAAGTTCTGAAGACAATGTGGCTACAGCAGTGATGCATGTCTTTTGTATTGGGTCCATGCCACGCAGCAAGGAGATGCATCAGTTCTGCTTGGGGTTTCACTTGTACCACAGACTCTGGAAAAGTACCATAAGCCCACTTCCAAGGGTCCAGGGCTAGGATGGCACACCTTGGCAGGGTAGACTCACAGATAGCAGAGTCCAGGTGCAGAGGCAACGTTGATGGAAGCCTATTATGTCTAGAGGCTTCAGATGAGGAGGTCTGCCACCTAGCCATTGGAGTCATTTTGCGTTCTTAGTTTAAGTGATGCAGGTCCACTCCTTCTCACCCAGGAAGAAGTGCAGCAGGTCAGCACAGCAGAGAAACAGTTCCTTCAGAGCAGCAGTCCAGCAGCGTGGCAGTCAATTCAGCAGCACAGCAGTTCTTGTTCCCAGCAGAATATCCACAGGTCCAGAAGTGTACTGCAGCGGTGGTGGTTGAGGTTCTTCTTATGGTCACTGGTGCCCTGGTTCTGGAAGGAGAGAGAAGCTTCTAGACAATGTCTTTGAAGTGCATTAAATTTCCTACCTTCCCTGCCCTGGCTCCATGGTGGCATTGACATTGGCAAGTGACATTCCGGGTCGTTAGGCCCTTTGTGTGAAGACTGGACCCAGCCTCTTCAAGTGTATGTGGGGCTGGGCCCAGATCCTCCCTCTCATCCTGCCAGTGATAACAGATTCAGTCACACCAAAGTGTCCATTGTGTGTGGCTGTCTAGGAGGAGTACACAAATTCCAACTATCAGCTGTACCCGTCATATGACCATAGGCATGCTACATGCAGCAAATGGCTAAGACAAGACAATGGCAACTTTCTAAAAGTGGCATTTTTAAAATTGTAATTTGAAATCCAACTTCACCAGAAAATTAGGATTTTAAATTAGGAGTCAAGAGCCTCACAAACATGAAGCAATTATCTCTTTCCATTTGGAAATTACTCTTATAAAATGTAATAAGGCAACTCCAATATTATTCTATGGGGGAGCTAGGCCTTGCAGTAGTGAAGAATGAATTTAAAAGTTTTTCACTACAAAGACATGTAAAACTTAGAAGTCTTGTCCATGTTAGAAATGGGGTCCCTAGTTTGCAGTGGTTTGCACCCTGTCCAAGTAGAGACCCTCACTCTAGTCAGGGTGAGGGATTTACATATCTAAGATAACCCCTGCTCTCCCCCATGGTAGTTTGGCTCTAGCAGTTAGGCTTATCTCAGAGGCAATGTGTAAAGTACACCGCCACGGTACACCACTGCAGTTTAGAAAATACCCAATATTTATCTGAGTAAGACAAGATCAAAATAACAAAAATCCAACATACACAACCAAAGTGCTTAGAAACATAATAGCTCCAACTGGGGCTATCATAATGTCTTGACAGATTCTTTTCCAACAGTCCGAAGCTACTCACGAAGACGTGCGGGCCGGTCATGGAGTCACACGGACCCCATGTACAGTACCTTGGAAAACAATGAGGAAAAAAAGCCATTTCACAGAGTCGTGGAGGTGAGGATTCGCTGGATCCGGTCCATCATTGGTTCCTTATTGCTACCGGGGAGTTGAGGCATTGGTTAATTACTACTAGCCAGAGGAGGTGAGGCGTTGATTCCTTACAGTTGCAGAGGAGGTGATGTGGCATCGGTTGTGAGGCATCCATTCCTTATGGCAAGGCGGGGTCGATTAATCCAGCAGGTCGAGACGCGAGGCACCAACTTCGTGGTGCCACGCTCACACCACTGGGCCACAGGTGCTGTGGCGGAGTTGAAGTGCCCGATTCACAAACGTAAACTTATACCAAAAGTCTACGTTTACGCCAAAGGTTAAAGATTAGACATAAAGTTTAACTTTACTCGTAGTAAAGTTTATCTTTGTGAATCTGGCCCTACGATGGATGCCATGGAGGCGGTGACATGATGCTCTTGATTTGCGCTGTGGCGGGGCTTTGGAGACACTATGGCAGTATCAAGCGTGCGGCATCGGTTGCTGTACTCAGCTGCGGCCACAGCTCTGGAGCCGGTCGTGGCACGGAGTCAGACAGCAGCACCAGTTCTGAAGTCGCTCTAGAGTCAATCTACTTGTTTCATCTTAGTTGCACTATGTTAGAAATGGGGTCTTTGGTTTGCAGTCAGGTTACCCCCTTTCCAAGCAAGGACCTTTACTTCAGTCAGGGTAAAGGAGAATCACCCTCAGCTAACCCCCGCTAACCCCCTTGGTAGCTTGGCATGAGCAGGCAGGCTTAACTTCAGTGTGCTAGGTGTAAAGTATTTGTACCGACACACATACACACAGGCCAGAATTGTTCTAACTATGTGAAATCAGGGATCCAGTACTTATACTAATTTCTGTCTTTGAAGTAGGCAAACATCAAAGATAAGTCTTTGTAGTGTACAAGACCCTGCCTTTCTCTGCCCTGGCCCTAGACACACTCCAGGGGGTTGGAGACTGCTTTGTCTGAGAACAGACACAACCCTATTCAGGTACAAGTACCAGCTCATGCCACCACTCCAACTCAGGAAGACCCATTAGCCTGGTGTTGGGCCATCAGGATATGCATGGCACATCTCAACTCCCTTTGTGTGACTCTCTAGAGAAAATACACAAACAGCCCACCTGTCATCCTGACCCAGACGTGCATTACGCAGACAGGCAGAGGTACAGAATAGTTAAGCAAGAAAATGTCCACTTTTTAAAACTGGTATTTTCAAATTTACAATTCAAAAACCAACTTCACAAAATTATGTATTTTGAAGATATGAGTTCAGAGACCCCAAATTCCATATCTCCATCTGCTCCCAATGGGAAATTACACTTGAGATATTTCAAGGAAATGCCCTTGTTAGCCTATGGGAGAGACAGGCTTTGCAATAGTGAAAACAAAATTACCTGTATTTCACTTTCAGGACATGTAAAACACACCATTAAATGTCCTACCTTTTAAATACTTGGTACATGTATTGGCCCTTTACTGGGGACATACAATTAAAATAAATTTGGCAATTGGGTATAGGCCAGTTCTATCATGTTTTAAGGTGAAAGCACAAACACTTCAGAACGGAATAGCAGTGTTCAGAGTCCTAAAGCTAGCAAAAACAAATTCAACAGAAATAGGAGGAAGAAGGTAAAACAGTTTTGGGGTGACCCTGCACAAAGGGCCATTTCCAACATTTAATCATTGCTATGTCTCTTTTGAAAGAATGGTTTTGTTGTGCAGACTATTAAATTGTTCTGTGATGAGGAGCAGTACATTCAGTTTTAAAGTGATATCTATCTCAATGTTTCTGGGTTTCTGGCTGTTGTAAGCTCTGACATAATGCACTTGGTCCACATTATCCTAATTCTGGCACTTGTGTTAGGCCCAAAGCCTAAAGCACCAAGTGGAGAAATTATGAGAAAATGCATGGGGGAAAACGAAAACAGCCCTGGAATATTGAAGAGCTGCATTAAGATCAACTTGCCAAGAATCCAGTAATGTATGAAAGGGGATAATTTGTCATAGCCATAATGCATTGTCTGGAACCCTGGATAATCTGGCAAAAGGAAGAAAAAAACAGTGTTCAAGGTGGATGTCACCTTGGAGTAGTGGAGACTTCATTGCAATTGTTCTTCAACCTTCCTTCCCAGAAGGATCTAAGAAAGAAATGACTCATCAGCCTCATGAAGACATTAGAGATCAGATAATACAAGCACATGACATGACACAGAAATGTGCTCAGAACGAAAATACAATTTTTCAGTGTAGGAATTTGTATTCTGGTTGCAGTCCACCACTTTTTGCCCGGTTGTTGATGCAACTTTGACTGACGTTCACTGGGTTCCTGCTACCCAGGTCCCCAGTGCCAGTGTTTCTTTCCCAAAACAAGAGACCTGGTCAGTTTATCCCCAGGTGGCCAGGCCCTTTAGCCTCTTTGTAAGTCCCTAGTAAATGGCACCTTTTGTACCTAGGGCATGGATACTAAAGAGGATACCTATCAGCTGCAGCATAACTTGTGCCACTCTAAGTGACAAAGCACCAGCCTCATGCAGACTTCAATTGCATGGCAAGGTGTTCCCAAAAGTGAAAACACGACATGGCTCACAGTCTGTGGGCCATGTCCCTTAAAACACAGCATCTAATATTCATAAGTCACCCCTACCGCTGGCCTTACAGCCCTAAAGGCAGGATGCATTATAATACATGTGTGAGTATATCTGCAAAACAGATATGCCCCTGCTATGTCTTTGTCGATCCTTAGACATAGTAAGGGTGCAGGGAAGCCATTTTAAATACATGTGCTGGACAATTGTCAATATGAGTTCCCCAGCTACATGATACTTCACTGAAACTAGGGATGTTTGGTATCAAACATCTTGTATTAATAAACACTCACTGATTTCAGTGATGGGTTTATTAATATATGCACCCAGATGGAACCTTAGTGGTGCCCCCTGAAAATGTATCATTATGCTGCTGGGCTCACTGACTAGTTTTAGCTAGCCTGCCACCAACAGATGAGATTGGTCAGGTGGGGAAATTAGCTATGCAGGAGGCGTGTTGTATTTCCAGGCTGGACACACCCCCAGGGTGACCAGTCTGAAATGAGCACAGCCTTCGAAATTCCAACATCTTGTGTGTGGTAGGAATTAGGAATTCTGGGACAAGGTTATGACCACTTCCCTAAGGAAGTGGTCATCTAGGGCGAGTAGCGACCGCAGGGGTAAGTAACCCATTGGCTACTACCCTTCGCTCCACTTAGCACCTCTAAATTGAATATTTTGGGGGCTCCTGATACCAGGACCTCAGATCTTTGCTGGACACAAAAGAAAGAGTGGACAAAGAAGCCTGCTGACCCGAAAGCGTGGGAGCATGACTGACCTATCACCAACCCTACCAGTCTGCCGGCTACACCCGAACCTTGAGGAGCAACTGACCTGTCCTGCCATTGCAGCGTCCAAGAAACCAGGAGAGCTATTGGTGCATCACAAATCACCAAGAAGAAGTAACTTGGAGCAGAGGAGCTGCTACCTTGCATCTGCAGGCAGCCAAAGAAGAACTGAGGACCTGGGACCGCTAAAACCCAAAGCTGAATATCACCACTGCACACAAGCCGCCTAACCCATGGTGAAGTGTGCCAATGGTGTCAATGTGGTTCCCAGGCCCTGCAAAGATGAAGCCCACCTTAGGTTTGTCCACTGTGGACTTCCCAACAGCGTTTGCAGCCTCTTTCTGGACGAACTGATCTCCGTTGAATTGAAAAGAACACCAGATGCCATAACACACCTCTGCAGTCGGACGCCCCAGAGCACCCCAAAGTGAACTCTTGTTGTGGCTTCGGACCTTGCCCCATACTAACCTCAAGTCCAGAAGAACAGTCCTGTAAGTTTTTGGTCCACTATATAAAGAGGCAGCTTCCTGCAAGCAGTTGCCAAGTGCATTCTCTTCTCACTAGTTCAATTTAATGACTGAACCATTCAATATCTTACATACATTGAGTGCCAGATTCCCTCTACACTTTATTACAATGTGCTATCAGCTTTCTCACATAATGGCGTAGATGGCAGTTAAGGTGAAGGTACTCTATTAAGTGTTGTATTTCCTGACATTAGAGGTAGGCATGAGAGAGAGGCCTACAGGAGGCTCTAAGCTCCTGTCAAACTTTTCCATTGCTTTTTGTTTGTCTTTTTGTTCTTCTAAACTCAGTCCGATAAGATCAATGAGCTCTGGCCTTAAACATCAATAGTCTGTTGTTGAGATGAGCCACAATGTTTCTATGCATTAATAAACATCAGAACATTGGAATATTGAGAGCTCCATTGAAAACAGTGGAGTAGCTCTGGGTTTATAATGGCTGGTATAAGCCTGAAGCTCCAGCATTCCAATGCTTGTTCTCATGCTTCTCCCTTTTTAATTTTGAACGTTCTACCCTCAGTGGAGGAATGTTCTAATAGCCCTGTAGCCCTTTTGCCATGAGCTATACCAGTTGTTAAAGCCACCCTCCTCTGTTATAGGATGTCGCTTGCAGCTCGGGCTGATAACCCAGGTTCAGGGCCTTTTGACAACGGGTGTAGCCCTTGGCAGTGTGCTATAAGGGTATATTAATGACCCCAGGTTTTAATTACTATTAATGTCACCTCCATCTGAGTATCTATCTAGAAGGGGGTATTTTCTGGCACTCACACCTTCCCCAAGTGTATTTATTAGTTCCCCTCAACTTGACCAGAGGCAGGTTTGTCTTTGTTGCCTTTAGCTCTGCCAAAGGGCAGAAGCAGTGGTGTAAAGACACCTGAGGAGCTCACCTGCAAAGCTCATCGAGATGGGCCCCTTTAACCCAATCAGGAGCTCTTAGGCAAGGGCCTGCAGCCCATGCACAGTTTACTGTGTTGAGGGGGACCCCTGGAGCTTGACTTCCTCCACACCATGGAGGCTGCGGGGTCTATTGTTACACCAGTGGGCAGACAGTATTTATAATCCACCTGCCGAATTTATGGTGGAACAACTAATGCGAGAACCACACATGCCTGAACAATGCGATCAGAACAACAAGCGCGCTGTTACCACAAATGCTTTTACCACACGTGCCTTTACAATGATTTTTCATTGTAAAAGCATGCCTAGCACAGGCATGTGTGGGTCTAGCATGCCACCCCCCACCTGCCATGAGGACCGGAAGTACCCCATCCTTAATACTAAAAATACCCCAACCCCCGCCACTAAAATTAAAAGTACTCCAACACCCCACCCACGTGATCCCTAAACCTTCCCCGACCCCCCACCCATCCTAAAAACAACCAAACCCCCAAACTCCCTAAAAACAGAACTACCCTGACCTCCCCACCACCAAAAAAAGTACCCCAATCCCACGACCCCAAAAAACAAACTACCGCGACCCCCAAAAGCAAAACTACCCCGCCCCCCACCCCAACCCCTAAAAACAAAACTACCATGATCCCCACCCCACCCCTAAAAACCAAACTACCCCTAGCCCCCACCCTGCCCCTAAACACAAAACTATCCTGACCCTCCAGCCCAAAAAACAAAACTAGCCCACCCCTAAAAACAGAATACCACGATTCCCCACCCCGTTCCTGAAAAACAAACTACCCTGACCCCCACCTCGCCCCTAAAAACCAAACTACCTTGTTTCCCCCACCCCGCCATAAAAACCAAACTGCACCAACCCCCCACCCCACCCCTAAAAACCAAACTACCCCGATCCCCTGCGCCTAAAAACAAAACTACGCTGATCCCCCCTAAAAACAAAAGTACCCTAGCCCCCACTTCTGCCACTAAAAACAGAACTACCCTGACACCCACCCCACCCCAAAAAAAGAGCTACTCTGACCCCCGACCCAACCCCAAGAACAAAACTACCCTGACTCCCCCACCCCGCCCCTAAAACCAAAACTACTCCGACCCCCACTGGCCTTGCAAAATCATAGAAATGTTACTAGTCCTGCTGGTCGAGTAGCTTGAATAACCTACTCGACCTAACTGTAATGTAGTTGACCCTGAAACGGGTCTCAATTTGTGTGGTCCTAGGCAAATATTGTATTTTACAGTCGCCTTTTTCTTCATTCACACTTATGAGTGCACCTTCAAATATGTGAGTTCAGCATTTCTGCTGTAAAAAAATAAATCCTTTTTTGTTTTAATAAATACACTAAACATTTGCCCCAAGTATAATAAATCTAGCCCACATACAGGGTACACGTGATCCATGTATGACTTGCCCCTTAGTTTACTAATAGCTTTGCCATTAGGACGAGAGTGTTTCTCAGTTTATATTCAAACACCCACTTTTCATAAATATATTCCTAAAGCATGATGTGGTAGTGCACTGTAATTTACAGACAGTAAATTTCCAAGAAATGTCCAAAAGCCTTCCCAATAACTTGCACCTTTACTGATAAAACTATATAGTGCATTAACAATAATCTGTGAAAATCGAGTTTATCATTTGCACATCACCAAGTAAAGTGTTCTGACTTTTTTTCATCCTAATAAAATATTTTTTTCATCACACAGAAGTACAAAACATGGGCGGTCATTCCTACCTTGGCGGGCGGCGGTCGCTGCCCGCCTGGCGGGAACCGCCAGAAGAGTCATTCTGTCTTTCCCTCTGGGCTGGCGGGCGACCGCCAAAAGGCCGCCCGCCCGCCCAGCGGGAAAGCACCAGCAACGAGGAAACCGGCTCCGAATGGAGCCGGCAGAGTTGCTGGTGTGCGACGGGTGCAGTTGCACCCGTCGCGATTTTCAGTGTCTGCCAAGCAGACACTGAAAATCAATATGGGGCCCTGTTAGGGGGCCCCTGCAGTGCCCATGCCAGTGGCATGGGCACTGCAGGGACCCCCAGGGGCCCTACGACACCCGTTCCCGCCAGCCAGGTTCTGGCGGTGAAAACCGCCAGAACCAGGCTGGCGGGAAGGGGGTCGGAATCCCCATGGCGGCGCTGCTTGCAGCGCCGCCGTGGAGGATTCACAGGGGCAGCGGGAAGCCGGCGGGAAGCCGGCGGGAAACAGCCGGCTTCCCTTTTCTGACCGCGGCTTTACCGCCGCGGTCAGAATAGCCCCAGAAGCACCGCCAGCCTGTTGGCGGTGCTTCCTCCGTCCCCTACCCTGGCGGTCTCGGACCGCCAGGGTAGGAATGACCCCCATGGTCTTTCACAACTACTGAAATATATTTTGAAATGTATTTAAATGCTGTGTGTTAGGGAAAACCTGATACCAAAAGGTTTCATTTCATATATGGTCAGACAGTTCACCTTACAGAATCCTGGAACTCTGCAGTCACAAGGAATTGCAGTGCAAGAAGACAAACTGACTTTTGGCCTCAGTCTCTGAACACAGAGCAAATGTGGCAAGAATAAGATATAAAGGCATCTTAATTGCTAATTCAGTTTCTGACTGAACAGAACACCTGTTCTTTGTCCACTCCCCAGATGGGTTGAGTGGAATCTAAAAATAGCTGGACCTCATAACTTAAAACTCGCCATAGCGAGTGGTCCAGTAGATTTTTGGAGACCTGCCCCACCCTAAAACTAAAACTATCCTGACCCCCCGCATCCCTGCCCTAAGCCCTTAATCCACCCCCACCCCTAAAAGCTACCACGCAGCCCCACTTACTTGACCACGTCCTCTCCTGATCCACTCTGCCTTTTTCTCTGTCTTAACCACGCATATGGATTGTTCAGAACATGCATGGTTAAGGCAGAGAAAAAGGCAGTCATTGTTCTGGCAGACGTGGTTACATTTGCGTGGTTCACTGCATGGTTCTTACAGAGTTGTTGTTGAGGACATTTCACCCACCTGCCTCCTCAAGGGTGGTGTATTTGGTGAGATCCCATTCCTTAATTAGGAGTTCAGATGTGTCATTGGTAGCTTTCCTGGTTAGCCTGGGGGAGGGATGGCTCTGATTTTTGCATGGGTAGGGTGGTATTTTAGATCATTCATCTTGTAATTGGATGGAAAATCTTTGGTTCCTAGTGCCAGGATAAACAAACTTGCACTTTGCACGAGATCAGACTGTATTTGGCAGTCTCCTACCTTGCCCAAACATTGGAGTGATAGTTCATATTTTCATGCTGTATAACAACAGGAGGTATTTTACAGGCTCCTTGACATCCCTAAGGGTGTGTTTATTGACAAGCCTCATGCCTCATACATGAGTAGGGGTATTTTTTCACAATGTCTTGCCTGACGACAAGCAGTATTGCACCTTTAAAAAATTACAACTGCGTGGGCACCCGAACATCTGAATTAGGAAATGATTGTGAGTGCCTTGTTAATGGATGCGATGATTGTCACAACTAATAAAATCCTACACTGTAATGTCCGAATATTGCACTGAAAACGGCGCATAACATTGAGATTGTACTGCTTGATGCCTCACAATCTGCAAGTCCAATTATTTTCTGGGCATTTTCACTCAAATCGTGGCACGTATGACCTGTTGCAGTTTAAGGGTGGGTATAAACTGTATGGTAAACATTATACCACTTATAATTGTGATCTCTGTTCATACAGGTGATTGCTTACGATGGTAATTTAATGAGCCCTCATTATCAGTTCCATTGTGTCCTATTAACAATTACAGGGCCCTGGGCACAGGGGCAGCTATCAGCTACCAAGATCTGAGCTTTAAACAACGAGTAGAAAATTATCTTTAAAAAAAAATATCTCGGTGTTTGTGAACAGCATCAGAGACTCAAAAGACTAGGGAATATTGTCTATCTCTCCTTGCTGAAGGGCGGAGGACCCTTTTTTGGCCTAGCTTTACCCAAGGTTGAGGAGTATTTGCTAGCTACACCCCTCTTACTCCTAGGTTTGAAGGTTATAAGAGCCATCTCGGATTGTCACTGGGGAGTGGGGTGTATTTGTTTGAGCTCGCTCCTTATGCAGAGGTGGGAGGTATTTTATGTTACTAAAAAGTGCCTGATGCCTCAATGATGTGTTTGCAATAGCCAACACGGTACCTTGTCAGCTGTCTTATGCTCCTCTTAAAATGGTGAAAGAGAAGGACAGTTGACATGCTGCCCTGTGCCCTGGTTAAAATTGAAAACAGGCAGGCGGGCCAGCTATCATCAGACCTGGGTTTCTTTTCCCCTACTTCTTTTGAATAATATTTAATAGACCCTTTTGTTCGGCATGGTGGATGGTCCCTTGGGCTGGTCTCCTACTCTGGAGTAAGGCAGGTGGGGTAAGAATTCACAAAGTATTCCCCATCTGGATTGGGCCGAAGGAGGCAGATAATGCCCCCACCCTTTCACATAGCAAAGGCAAGCAAAATATTATTTGGGCAAGGTAAGGGGGTGAGGATCCTACCTTCACCCCCACCCCTCCTCTTTGGCCAGGTGGGGTGATAAGATAATTTCCCTCCCTAGCCCTGTGGCAAGGTTGAGAGGGAGGAAAAAGAAACCCCTCACTCTTGAGCATGTGATGGTTGTAAAGTGGACAGAGCCAAGACCTTTCTGGGCTACCTGGCAAGACCAGGGTGCATGTGGCCATGACCAAATTCAAGCAAGAAGGTTATTTTCTGTTTTGGATTTCTCTCTGGCCTTGAAAGATTTAACTAAACCACGGGAGTGAGGAGAGGTTGTCAACGGACGCAATATTTGAGTAGGAGAGTGCTCATGAAGTGCATCACATAATCCATTGTGTATCTTCCAGTACTCACGCATTTGTCTGCGATAGATAGAAAGTGGAAAAAGAAGTAAAAGCATTTTCTACCCCAGCAGCATTGTAAAGAATAACGTTTACGTGATTTTTGCTGTTTATTTGAAGAATGTGTATACCAGACAAGACAGAAAACGGATGATGTAATTGGAGGGTAACAAACCGGAACTGGATATGCTGGGATTCTCCATAATGTGTTCCATCTGTGGGACACTCGCAGGGCGGTAAAACAAGTGTGATAAATCATCTAGAAAGTGTGTACTGGCCAACCTACCTTCAAATGCTGATTTGATTCATTAAAAAAATGTATTCTTTTTGGTCCGCAAGTGGTGAATGTGGAAGCTAGTCTAAATATCAAAAAACAATTTAAAGCAGAAAGTGATAATAAATAACAAATATTCCTTTTGTATATTTATCGGTGCAATAGCTTGCCAGTAACAGTTCAAGGATATATTTCTCCTACTTTAGTATGCGAGGGATAGGGGGAAAAGAGCCAGATGTGTAAATAAAGAAGAGAGGAAAGGCATTACGAAAAGCACATATTGAAAGAGGGGTGGTTTATAGGTTGCTGGGAAAAGATAGGGGGCAAAGATGGAAGTGCAAGAAAACAATGATTTGGCGTGTTTCTGAAAACAAAAAAAATATATTGTATTTTTCGATATTGCCATGTTCATGTTATGGTTATAAGGTTTTAAAATAGCTTTCAAATCATTTACATAAATGCCTTGTTCTGATCGGTCCAGAAGCAAGAACAACTCATGATAACACATATGCCACATGAAAATGCTCTGCAGGAGGCATGGGCCAGAGTTAAGAAACAATGGGGCATATTTATACTCTGTTTGAGACAAATTTGCATCATTTTTTTTACTCAAATTTGGCACAAACTTAACTCCATATTTATATTTTTACGCGAGACACGTCTAGCTTCAAAATATAGGAGTGTGCACCAATTTTTGGATGCGTGAACCTACCTTGCGTTAATGAGATCCAAAGTAGGCGTTTCCATCTAAACAATGGCGCTATCCCCATAGTACTATATTTATTCCCCACGTGGGATGCAGCCCCAAATAATGGTGCTAAGATTGCTTAGGACCATTATTTAAGGCCTGGGTCAGGCCATACATTAGGGGGCCTGTGGACCCATTTCCATGGTCAAACACCATGGAATGAGCCCCAGGTGCCCACCCAATCATCAGAAACACCCCCATCTTACACCAGAGGGACACCACCGGATGGGGGACCTCATCCCAGGTAAGTAGAGTAAGTATAGGTAAGTATTAGGGGATTTATTTTTAAAGTGCCATTTGGGGGCCCTAACAAGGTGCCCCCTGCATGGCACTGGGGGCAATAGCCATGCCCAGGGGACACTGGTTCCCTGTGCTGGCCATTGGGGTGGTGGGCATGACTCCTTTCTTTTCTAAGACAGGATTTATGTTTTAGGATAGTTGTGTGCCTGGAAATGATGCAAGGCTGGTTAGCAGCATTTTGTTTTTCCTGCTAACCAGCATAATGTCATTTTTTGGCACATAACCTCCTCGCCCTATATCGCCACCCCTCCTGGCTAGCGTCATTTTTGATGACGCTAGCCCAATCTTAGTGCCGGCTTGCACTATTCCTTAAATATGACGTCCAGCTGGTGCTGTGGAATGGCGCAAACAGGTGCTAATATTTTTACCACAAAACTGCGTTAGCGTAGTTTTGCGGCTAAATGTTTAAATATACCCCAATATATGTCACCTGCTGATCTCTCATTCTTAGGCTATGATTCTGTGCCGATACTATGGGCAGGAAGTAGGAACATGGAGATTACTGGGGTATTATACAATAAACAGTGGGTAACATGCTTTGGTTTCACATGGCCATGACTGATCGTAACAGAGGTGTGCTGCTTCTTGGGCAATGAATCATTTAGTTCCCTGAAGACAATGATAATGTCCTATGAGAGTATGGCACTGCCAGAACTACATGACCATGTTATGATGGGCCTCTGAGCAAGTTGGTGGCGTGTTTTTGGCAGGACAGCAAGGACACAGAGCAGCTTCGAGACCTTGGGGAAAGTAGACTGATCTTCTGAGCACTGTTTGTCACTTCCTGCAAAGGGCATGAATAGAAGTGAAGGAAGAAAGGGTGGGGCACTAGTCGGGGGCTAGGATTGGAGATGGGACACGTGGTGAGATGCCAGATCCACTCGAAATAGAAAAATGCATGTTTAAATAGATTATTAAAAAAGGATAATCAGCTTTTCAAGAAAGCAGTCGACGCCTTGTATCTGAGTGACCTTCAGTCCGCTGAAATGGAGTGGTGCCTCAGAGATCTAACAGTGCAGAAAACATGGACTACAAGTATGTCAATATTCACTGCACATGCTTTACAGCCAATGCTGATTCCGATACTGAAATACCAAGTAAGAAAATCTGAGTTTCCTTGGTTACAAACTCTCCACAGACTTAGCTTTGAATGCGAAGTCCACAAAGCCAAATAGACTACATACAGTAATTGCATAAATCTGATTCCTGGAGCCTCATTCGATGTGGATTTTATGTCACCGCTCATGGCCACCTAAGACATGCACCATATAGGAACCATGGCTCCACTCTCCAGTAACTCCCAGGGACTTTCCAACGTGTACTAAAGAAAGACTTTGTCAAACAGGAAACAAAGTTGACAAAAAGTGGAGGATGTATAATTGAGTATGCTGCCCTAGAACATGTGGTTTCAGATGGCAATGAAGATGGTGTTTAAAAAGGAAGGGCATGCGTGTGCCGCCACATGAGGTGTGCATGGAAGCGCGGTGTGATAGGGATGACGAATATATAGACAATTGCTCCCAGAGTTTCTCCCTCCGAAATGCTGAAAGGAGGAAGAGTTTGAAAGATGGAAGAAAATTACGCCTCATAGAATGTGGGGGGAGGGGCAGAATGTTCGAAAAAGCAGAAAAAAGACTATTACATAAGGCCGTATAATTCCAAAGAAATATTCAGTCGAGTAAAGCATTTAATCTGAATGACACTTAAACTACCAGTTTTAAGAAAACCTCCTAATTCATTTCGAAGATGTGCTTATATTTTAAACGATAGTATAACAGCCAATCTACATACAAGTTCGCTTCCTATTGTAAAACCAGCTGAAGCCCACTGTGATTTATTGCATGGGTAACTGCGGGCGTTTTAAAGCTGATTAATTAACAGCTACAGCTTGTCAGTGGTACATGGTTTAACACCAGCGCAAAATTATTCTTCGTTGGATAACTCTGGATCTTAATCTGATGTAATACAAATAATGTCTCATCTCCGCCCCTTAACATTTGCAACAAAATTGTACAAAAGGCAAGAGAAAGATACCTGATAGCTACAAGAGATGGTGGGATAACTGCCAGCACCTTTACAAAATTACGCACTCTGAACGTAAGGCAGAGGATTACAGTAAACCTTTGTGAACCGACATTTTGAAACGTTTTTGTCACTGCACCCAAAAGAATCTTTGACAGCTTGCAATCAGTCTTTTTTTTTTTTGCGTGAGTGCCCTGCTGCACTAGGTGCAGTAATATTAACAGTGAAGCAGCAAGAAACTCCGAGTCCACAGTAGAGTAAAATGCGGCAAAGATGTGTTGTACACAGGTATGTACAGCGCGTACCCAATCACAAGCACAGACCAGCGATTCTCATTTTTGTAGCTTAGCTGAGCTCGACTTTCCAGATTTAAAATTGCACAAGGGGATGGGATACAAGACCCAAGAACCATCATTTTTGAGCCTTCATGATAACACGAAAACAAAACTCCTTCAAGATGAGTAGTAAAAGGACAATACTTTATTCGTTCGATGCTGTTTTTCGTCAAAATTTTAGGTTGCACTCAAACTATTATTAAAAGTAGATCGTTCTTTCAACTCTAAAAATGCAATTCTGCAGTACAGTTTGACAATTACGTTTTGATAAGTGTATTCAAAACGTGGTTGTTTTCCACCTAAACTGTTGCTAGGTTGCAGATGTACGAAAAGTTGCGTTTTTCATCATTAACACACCTTAGTCTAAACCAATTTTGAGCTACAACTGCTTATGCGAGATGCCTCCCAAACCTTCTATGAGCCTTGTGTCTTTCTCAAAATTAAATATTAAATACAATTGTATCGTCGAAATGTGAAGAAGACGCACAAAACCTGAACCAGCCAGTGCTGCTTGTTATTACTGCAAACATATGCTTACTTCATAAGAGGGTAGTCGGTAGAAAGTTCTCAATGCACATCACTCTCACAGACAACCAAAGCAAGAAAGGATTTACGAATCGTCTCTGAACAGGTTCACAGCGTATCAGCGGCATGACTTGTCACAGACCCCCGCACGCGCACAACAGAGAGTTTATATCAATCACTAAAAAACGTAAAAATCACTTTATACTTTCATTAAAAGCTGGTAGGACGTTGGTAAATATTTGTTCTAACTTCATTCATTTCAAAATAGTGTCATCAGAAATATATGAAAAGCCAAGTGGTTGAAATTTAAAGAAAAATATCTGACAATATAATAACGTCTCTCAATCAGGGTAACACTGCCCTACGTTGCATTGGAGGCTCTAGTCTGACAAAGAGAGTCAGGTTGCTTCTCATTAGAAAGGGCAGACTCCAAGAAACTCAGGATTCATAAATAACAGGCTCCATTTCAGGGGTTTACATCTGTTTTAAGAGGGCAGACAGGAGTCTCATACTCCACGTTAGAGCAGTGGCATGCACGTGTATTCCAACATGCAGTCAGCAGTTCAAACATTGTGGCAGCACAGGATTACAATATTTAACAAGCATCTTTATGGGCCATCCAACTCTGGCATTTCAAATATGTCCTAAAGACATATCGTGTCCACTTTTCAATTCTCACAATTGAATTACCCGTTTGCACACCGTCACGGTCTGTGTGTGGTCATTTCGTTGGTGGAGCCACAAAACTGCAAACCGGAATACTACAGTTTCAGCAAGATGTTGATTCCAGTAAAGCTTATGACAACCACTATGAATCATGACATATTTTCAAAGTATGCGATGTAACTAGTTTTGATCATTTGTTTTCACACTGGAAAATTGTACATTATGTATGTGTGAATCTCACTTTTTAGCAATCGAAACTGCATCGCCTTTGCATATTATAATTCTTGTGAATTTTAAAGTAACAACACCTCTGCCATTCACACTTGCTATTGAACTGTTGCCATCATTTGTGAAGAAAGACTGTTAACCAGGGAATAGTGGTAATGAGTGTTATAAAGCATGCTAGGTTTTATACAGAAACCTTTTATTCTGTAAAAAATGCCTTAATGTTTCATATGTCTCAATTCCAGTTTGTACAAATTAAAATAGTTTATCGTGCACCACCTAAGGATGACTGGCTGCTGTTAGCGCGCCTGGTCCTTAGGAAGTAAACTTACAAGGGGATGCGTATAGGTCGATGAACCTTTTGATTCGCATGGAGTATCCTAGCTATGTAGTAATCGATGACCATCAATAATCGATACACAAACCAATAAGCAAAACATTAGTCAACATTCATGAATAACCATAACTCAATTATACTTTTTATCAATTTTATTTCCTTATTAGTTACAATTCTAAGTCATAAGGTTAATTCAAACCTTATTCAGTCCACTCAAGATTAATTCATTAGTGACCATCAATAACATACTCTAATCAGAACTTGAGAAATCATACGTTCTAGTGCCTCAACATAAGACAATAACTATGAATATGTTAACATGAGTAGCAAGAGCTCAGCAAATCAGTCCATCAATTATTTGCCACCGTATATGTCAACTTCTCAGAATCAGAACCCTACCTAACACAGATTAGCATTGGCATGTGGGACTTCATGCGAAAACAGTTTAGAACATGAATTTTGAAAAACATCTAACTAGGAGAAAAACTATAACACAGCGCTGTTGGTACCTAGAATGAAAAGGCACAAAAGTCAATCAATCACATTGTCATAGCTACCTATCCACGGTATAGATCAGCAACAAAGTCAGTCTTCATCTTCAGGTCATCAATCAATCAGCAACGCATCAGGCTCTTAAGAGCACAAGCCCAATGACAGAATCTCGAATCTCTTCTTCCCCAATATCGCATCAATTTCGGAACAAGTTCTATCCCCGATCATCAGTTCTGAAGTTTTTCCCCTTTGTCACAACATTACATTAAAGTTACCCAGTGTAGGAGGCTGGTCTGGCTTATAGTGGGTACCTTGTGGTACTTACACCTTGTGCCAGGCCCAGTTATCCCTTATTAGTAGATTAGTAGTGTTCTAGCAGCTTAGGCTGATTGAAGTAGCTGTAGCAGAGCAGCTTAGGCTGAACTAGGAGACATGCAATGCTCCTACTATACCACGTATATCAAATAGCACTATATCATAAGAAAACACAATACTCAGAGTTACTAAAAATTAAGATACTTTATTTTTGTGACAATATGCCAAAAGTATCTCAGAAGATATACTCCCTTAGGAGGTAAGTAAAATACACAAAATGTACAGACAACCCAAAATCAGGTAAGTAAAACACTTAGAAAAGTAGTGCAAACACTGTATAACACAATAGAATGCAGTAGGAGACAATAGGCCTAGGGGCAACACAAACCATATACTCCAAAAGTGGAATGCGAACCACAAATGGACCCCAGGCCTAGTGTAGTGTGTAGAGGGTCACTGGGGGTAAGAAAACACTAAGGGTGTTGGAGATACCCCACCCCAAGACCCTGGAAAGTAGGAGTAAAGTTACCCTACTATCCCAGAAAGACAGTAAAGTTGAGATAGGGGATTCTGCAAAGACAACAACTGACTGCAAAGCACTGAAGATGGATTCCTGGACCTGAGGACCTGCAAAGGAAGGGGACCAAGTCCAAAAGTCATGCAGGTGTCCAGGGGGGACAGGAGCCCACTAAACCCCAGATGAAGGTGCACAAGGGCTGCCTCTGGGTGGAAGAACCCAAAGATTCTGCAACAACGGAAGGTGCCAGGAACTTCTCCTTTGGTCAGAAGATGTCCCATGGCGTGCTGGAGGATGCAGAGTTGTTTACATCCAGAAAGACCACAAACAAGCCTTGATAGCTGCAAGACTCGCAGTTGAAGATTATGGGTGCTCCCAGGGCCCAGGAAGGACCAGGAGGTTGCCCTTTGGAGGAGGAGACAGAAGGGGTGCTCAGCAACACATAGAGCTCCTGCAGAAGCAGGCAGCACCTGCAGACGCACCTGAACTGGCGTTCAGAAAATCTGAGCACGGCAGTCATCTCAGCACAACAAAAGAGGCTCCCACAAAGTCAGAGGTCAACTCAGCGAGTTGGGTAATGCAGGACGGAGTGCTGGGGACCTGGGATGTGCTGTGCATGAAGGAAGTCTTGCAAAAGTGCACAGAAGCCCTATCAGCTGCAGATCACGCAGTACACAGGATTACTGTCTGGCGTGGGGAGGCATGGACTTACCTCCACCAAATTTGGACAGAAGGACCACTGGACTGTCAGAGTCACTTGGCTCCAGCTCCTGTGTTCCAGGGACCGTACTCGTCAAGATGAGAGGGGACCCAGAGGACCGGTGATGTAGAAGTTTGGTGCCTGCATTGGCAGGGGGAAGATTCCGTCAACCCACGGGAGATTTCTTCTTGGCTTCCAGTGCAGGGTGAAGGTAGACAGCCCTCAGAGCATGCACCACCAGGAAACAGTTGAGAAAGCCGGCAGGATTAGGCGCTACAATATTGCTCGTAGTCGTCTTGCTACTTTGTTGCGGTTTTGCAGGCGTCCTGGAGCAGTCAGCCTTCGATCCTAGGCAGAAGTTGAAGAGAGAAGTGCAGAGGAACTCTGGTGAGCTCTTGCATTCGTTATCTGACGAGAAACCCAGAGGAAAGACACTAAATAGCTCTCAGAGGACGATTGGCTACGTAACCAGGTAAGATCTTATCAGGAGGGGTCTCTGACATCACCTGCTGGCACTGGCCACTCAAAGGTCTTCATTGTGCCCTCACACCTCTGCATTCAAGATGGCAGAGGTCTGGGACACACTGGAGGAGCTCTGGGCACCACCCCTGAGGTGGTGATGGACAGGGGAGTGGTCACTCCCCTTTCCTTTATCCAGTTTTGTGCCAGAGCAGGGGCTGTGGGATCCCTGAACCGGTGTAGACTGGTTTATGCAAGGAGGGCACCATCTGTGCCCTTCAAAGCATTTCCAGAGGCCAGGAGAGGCTACTCCTCTCAGGCCCTTAACACCTATTTCCAAAGGAAGAGGGTGTAACACCTTCTCTCAGAGGAAATCCTTTGTTCTGCCTGCCTGGGCTGCCCAGGCCCCAGTGGGGCAGAAACCTGTCTGAGGGTTCGCAGCAGTGATAGCTGCAGAGAAAACCCCAAAGAGCTAGATTGGCAGTACCCGGGGTCCATGTTGGAGCCCCGGGGATGCATGGGATTGGCAACCCAATACCAGATTGGTATTGGGGGGACAATTCCATGATCTTAGACATGTTACATGGCCATGTGCGGAGTTACCATTGTGAAGCTACACATAGGTATTGACCTATATGTGGTTCACGCGTGTAATGGTGTCCCCGCACTCACAAAGTCTGGGGAAATTGCCCTGAACAATGTGGGGGCACCTTGGCTAGTGCCAGGGTGCCATCACACTTAGTAACTTTGTACCTAATCTTCACTAAGTGAGTGCTAGACATATAGGTGACTTATAAGTTACTTAAGTGCAGTGTAAAATGGCTGTGAAATAACGTGGACGTTATTTCACTCAGGCTGCAGTGGCAGTCCTGTGTAAGAATTGTCTGAGCTCCCTATGGGTGGCAAAAGAAATGCTGCAGCCCATAGGGATCTCCTGGAACCCCAATACCCTGGGTATCTAGGTACCATATGCTAGGGGATTATAAGGATGTTCTAGTGTGCCAATCAGAATTGGTAAAATAAGTCACTAGCCTGCAATGACAATTTTAAAAGCAGAGAGAGCATAAACACTGAGGTTCTGGTTAGCAGAGCCTCAGTGATACAGTTAGGCACCACACAGGGAACACATACAGGGCACAACTTATGAGCACTGGGGTCCTGGCTAGCAGAAACACAGGCAAAAACAAACATACATATAAGTAAAAAAATGGGGGTGATATGCCAGGCAAGATGGTACTTTCCTACACCCAGCCTATCCCCCAAATCCTAAATGGTTAATTAGTCACCAGATATGACGCTACCTAAAACATTCAGTTCTTCTAATCTATGAATTCTAATATTACGTCGTTCTCAGTGTGTCGATTGATTCACTGTACGATGGCCTCATCATCTGGCTCATCAGGTATCGAAAATGTTGCATCTTCTTCTCCAGTCAGTGTCTCTATTGTTCGAGTCCTGGGAAAGTACATCTTGTCTGCTTTACACTAAATTGGATACATACTCTAGTTCCTCATCTCCTGTCCGTCGGTTCATTGCAGGAAATGCTAGCTAAGCAGATTTTATTAACACGAGTAGTTCAGGGTCAGTTCAACACATCAGCTTCTCAACATTCCATGATTATTCAGCTTCTGCATGAGGCCTGGCAAAACTAGACCTACAATATAATGTAAAATATACGTTATATCTCTTAATATGACATACTACTACATGATTATTACGCATTTTCAAAATTTTCACATATGTTTAGTCATTTTAGTATAATTTGTGAATTTTGGTAGCCACTCTCCGTGGGCACATTTTCAAACGTGCACATTATTTTTCTACATTATTTTTCTCTACAAGTTATTTATATTATTTAAAATGCATAAACACTCATTAATAATTTTAATTACCATATCTGATTCAGCAATCCCTCCTCTAATGACTAAGTATGTCATCACATTACCTTTACCATCATTATTTTCATAATTCACTCTTCTCAGTGTTTTGTCTCCTTCTCAAATCTTCCCTATAAATTCTTTCTCAGTTTCGTTCTTCCCTCCTCTGATTATTTTTAGACTTTTTCAATGTATTCTTTTGACACAATTTACATGAACCCCATAATCCCAATATGCAAGCAATCACAATTAATATTCCCTGTATGATTTTTAATAATACCCCTTTCCAAATGTTACTAAGCCAATTTCCCACTGAAGCAAATCCTTTTCCAACCTTTTCCCAAACACATGGCTCCTTGAATTCTTTCAAATCCTTACTTGAGTTAATTAGGTTAGTAAGTAAGTCTCTTATCTCCTTACTATTGTTAGGTAAGTAAAAACAACAATTCCTAGAGTTAATCATTTTACAGACTCTGCCGTCTTTCGCTAAAAGAATGTCTAAAGCAAGCCTATTCTGAAACGTCATAGCTCTATCCACGGCAAATTCAGTATCTATCAGGAGTATTGCCCCTGTAAAATTTGTCAGCATGTTATCCACAATAGTAGACAACTTTCGTATCTTGATCGAATTTCGAATGACTTCTACTGAAGGAATCACTGCACCAAAGATATCTCCCACAATTGCAGAAGAGGTTTCCCTCCTCTGTCGCTTATGATGTAATTCTGTCAATTATGGAAACTTCTCTAAGTCATCTATCTTGTAAATTTTAGGGAAAACTATTCCCAAATAACACGTCCCATGCCATCCTCTTGGAAGATGGCAATAAGCATTGAGTCCACAAATATAATAGATCCCAGGAACAGCATGGTCCTGACCATTCAACATAAAAGTCCATCTCTCAAACAGAAACACATGCCTACATTCACTTGTTCCCACAAATAAAGTGTCAGTGCTTGATGTTGGCCTATATATACAACGCTTCCCTATGTGTTTTGCATCTAAGGCTAATTTCCCTTGCGTTTCAATAGCAGTGTAAGCATAATCATTCTTATAAGTCCTTTTCTCTAAACCCTTCTCTAAACTCTCCTAAGTGCTTTTCTCCTATCATCAGTATGCCCTATGAAGCTTTTCTCTAAAGGTGTAAGCAAGCACGTTAGATTGTTACGATGCGCATAGGCTGTCCCAAATGTTAATGTAGGTTCAAAGAATCCTCCAACTAGCACTATATCATGCTTTCTAGCTATTTTACTCAGGTATCTAATAATAGGAACAAATGAAAACACAACATTGTGGTTGGAATAAAAATACTGTATGTACTCTTGGTTATAGAACCTTCTTAGTAGCAAACTACAATTTATTCCATAGGTTAAGGATAAACTATGGTACGTAACTCCTTCCTTTACTGATGAAGGAATTTGCGTACACACAAGACAATTCTTTGCATCCATCATCTCAACATACTCACTCAACAAGCGATATAAAATATTAGAAGAAAGCTCTCCTTGAGCATTAGTATTGTCACGCAAATATTTCTCATCTAGCTTAAACCTCTCTAATGTTGTTAGTGTCAGAGTTTCAGGGTCAGAAGTAATAGTAGCTCTTTTCATATCATGAACAGACATTCCCACAATCATCACTATAAACATTATTCTACACATAACTGCAGATCCAACACTCATGTATCTACAGCGCCTATTAATTCTATGTTGAAAATGTAGTTCAGCCATGATCTGTAAAGAATCAGAAAACAATAGTAATTCCTATACAAAATGCAGTAAAATACAAAATTAAGAAAAATTCTTCTCTCACAGTTCAGTTTCACATTCAGGAACCCTTTTTCCTTGTCAAATCGATTAGCAGCTTGTCACATCCGCTTTTCAATGTCAAATCAGGTTATTAATGTCGCTTTCAGTTTTATTTTTCAAACAGTCTCTTTCTCAGGTTTTTCAGATTAGCTCAACAATTCAGCCTCCTCAATTACGTTCAGGTTACATCAAAGTACTGACTCTGAACTTCTCTATCAAAACAAAAAGACATAAACTTGTGTTGCTATTCATTGGTATTTGCATACACCCATTCAGGACCTGCGTAGCGTTGACTTGCTATTCTCTTTCTTTTCAACCTTCGATCACTACTTAGTTCTTCACTCAATTCTTCTTTTCTCATAGTATCCACTTCTTCCTTTATTGTTTCATTTATGACCAATTCCTTTTTCTTCCCTATCTGCGATTCAGGCCAATTATCTCCTTTTCTTGTTCCTTCTGTTAATATTCTTCTCTTTCTTTATGGTGTTTTCTCTTGATGGACCTGCAAAGGGCTCAGGAGGAGTCGGATCACCTTGACTTTGATCCGTCTCAACTCTTTCCCCCTCTTGGTCTGGCACTTGCTCTCTCTGCTTTTCAGCACCGTCTGCTTCTGGGAGAACCTCTGCTGAGCTAGGCTCTCCTGCTGTATCCGTCGAATTTGGTGCTTCTGCACCCACCTGTAATTCTTCACTCTTGTCTCTTACAGGGGTAATGGAACCATCTTCCACGAGCTGTGGTTCAACTTCAAGCTCTATTGGCTCCTTTTCTGGTTCAGGTGCGGCAACCTGTTTCCCTGTTGTTGGTGCTTTCAACAACGCTTCTTCATGATCTGGTGGACATACCACTCTCTTTGTATGGGTTGCGTGTATCCAGTTCGGGAGTCCTGCACACTTCACAGCTGTCGTAGTTGTTAACACCACCTGATAAGAACCCCACCAAAGCTGCTCCAAACAAGTCTTGCGAACATGCTTTCTGACAACGACCCAGTCACCGGCTCTCAAATTGTGCCCTGGATCGTGGATGGTGACGGCCTACACCTGCTGAGAGAAAGAGCGAACCACATCAGCCAGACCCCTGCAGTAATCCAACACCATATCATCTGTAATGTTTACAAGTGCAGTGACTGGAACTTCTGGTAATCTCATTGCTCTGCCAATGAGGATCTCATGGGGTGACAGCCCTGACTTCCTGTCAGGTGTGTTTCTCATTGACATCAGCACTAAAGGGAATGCATCTGACCATTTCAGATTCATAGCTGCACACATTTTTGCAATTCTTGATTTCAGGGTACCATTCATTTGTTCCACCAGTCCTGATGCTTCAGGGTGGTAACTACAGTGCAATTTTTGCTCAATGTTTAGTGCTGCACACAAGAGTTTAATCACCTCGTTATTGAAGGGAGTTCCCGTATCTGATTCTAAAGAGATCGGTACCCCGAAACGTGGTATCAACTCCCTAAGCAACAATTTTAATTTTGCTACTGTGAGACTGTCATTCCTTCTAGTAGGGTATGCTTCAATCCAGTGACTAAAAACACACACAATCACCAACACGTACTTTAAACCTCCACATGCAGGCATTTCAATGAAATCCAATTACATTCTGCTGAATGGACCTCCTGCTCTTCCAATGTGGCTCAAATTCACCACTGTCCCTTTTCCCACATTTAGCTGCTGACAAATTATACAGCTATGACATACTGCCTCTGCTGCCTGCCTGAATTTAGGATTAAACCAGTCGATCTAGAATAATCTAACCATGACATCCCTCCCAATGTGTGCCTGGCCATGATAATACCTGGCCATTTGTGACAATAAACCATTGGGCAGGACCGTCTGACCCTCCTCTGAAACCCAAATCTCATCAGGACATTAGGCACATTTCAATTTGGTCCAAAGACGTTTCTCTTCCTTGTCAACATTACTTTGCAATGTTTTCAACTCTTCCAGAGTATCAATCACTTTCAGTGCAAAACTTGTTCATGTGTTATCTTTTTCTGACATTAATTCCCTCTTGTCTTTGAATGATATACAGTTCAATGCGCAAAACCTTGCGACTTGATCCGCATATCCATTTCCCTGTGAGATGTAATCCTGTGCCATTTGATGTGCACTGCATTTCACCAGATCAATTTCTTCAGGTAACTGTATCGCATAAAACAACTCTTTTATCTTGCTGCCTTTTATTACTGGTGTACCAGTAGAAGTCAGGAAACCCCTTTGTGACCACAATTTACCAAAATCATGAACAATTCCAAATCCATACTGGCTGTCAGTATAGATTGTGACTCTCAGGGGGTCATTATGAACATGGCGGTAAACACCGTTCCCCGCCGTGGTGACGATGAACAGAAACCCCCCATTGGCGGTAAACAGAAACCCGCCATATAAAGATGCAAAAATCTGAATCCACCCATAATTTCGCAGCCACCAGTCACCACCAGGACCTTGTCGGTGAAAATGCAGAACATCCCACCCTGCCACCGCTGAGCACACAAACTCCCCGCCCTCCAAATAACGATGCACAAATCACCACAGTGGTCAGTGAAAGTCGAACGACCATTGGCGGTACAGACCACCATGGCCAGCAATGAACCCAAAAGAAGGATTGTACACATTGGCAAGTTTGAAACCCACACATCTGACACACATCCACAACACTATAAAACACTCACAGACATACCCCACAATCCTTTGCATCACCAATAGGACAACTGAGATTGAGAACTCCACAAGAAGACACTGAATGCCACAACACACGAATCACACACCCAACCACACAACAGCACCTTCACCCAGATTCACACAACACACCACTCACAACACGCACCATGGCATCCCCCAAGCACCCACGCTTCACAGAAAGGGAGCTAAGGACCCTGGTGGATGAGATACTGAAGGTCGAGCCACAATTATTCGGGGCACAGGTCCAGCACACTTTCATCGCCAGGAAGAGTTATGGCAGACCATTGTCAACAAGGTCAATGCAGTGGGACACCATCCATGATGGAATGACCTGCGTGGGAAGGTGAGGTCCATGGCATCCCGGCACAACATTGCAGTCCAGAAGACTGGGGGAGGACCTCTACCAATGCCACCCAACTACACTGACTGGGAGGAAAAGGTACTGGCCATCCTGCACCCTGAGGGACTCTCTGGACTCACTGGAGGAATGGACTCAGGTAAGTCGTCTACATTTACCCCATATCCAGCACACCTGTAATGCATGCACCACCCCACCCCTCCAGCACCCACCAGGACCACTACCCCACCCAGGCCACAATCACTACATCCAGTCCCCCTGCATGCCCACAAACACACTAACAGGCCCACGTCCCTCCCCCTGTGCACAGCCACCTACCCCTGCAAGGAATCACAAAGGCACTACACCACTCTCAATGCACCTCCACATCCTAAGCAAAATGCAATGGCAACCTCACAAAGGCACCTTTGTGCCCAAAAGAGGAAAAACTGCACAAAACAGCTCAGCCCTGTGCACCCCATCCGATTATGTAATTGTAACAGACAGGTCCATTCCCCCCAACAGGCACCACCACCCATGCCGCCCTGACGGACAGTACAAGGAGTGGCAGTGCCCCACATGGAGGCAGAGGCACCACCCAGGACACTGGAGAGGGAACCCTGGACAGTGAGGAATACCCTGGCCCCTCACACAGTCCTGGACTGTACTGTCACCATCCAGCAGCCCCACCCAGGACACCACTGATACCCCTACCACCCACCCACCAACATCATACCAGGGCAACCGGACCCACACCTGTGTATCCAGGCCACAGACTCATGAAATACAAGGACAGAGGCCACAGTCACAATGAACCAACAGGCAGGAAGACGATGGCCCCAGTTCAAGTGGTACCACCAGACCTGTGCAGGGGACATAGGCACAAGGGGCTAGGCCCAGTGGGAGGGCATCAGTGGCCCAGGAGGAGGTCACAGGATGGATGCTGGAGGCCAGGACGTGATCTCGGAGGTCCTGGGAGCATACCACCATACCCAGGACAGATTGGCTTAGATTGTGGCCACCCTGGAGCAAAGGCTGCAGAGAGCCCAACATGAAGAGTCCATGGAGCAGTGGAAACTGCACAATACCACCATTGCCACCATAGCAGGTGCCTGCTTCACCTTGTTCCAACCCAGCCTGAGACCCCCACAGACCAGGAAGCCCCTACTACAGACCAAAATACAGCCCAGCCAACAAAAGCAGCAGCAGCAACTGGACGTGTGCCACCATTTGAGGACACACAGGAGACCTGAACCTCCACCCTTACAGGTCTACACCAGGCACCCAAATGGTCCCTCAGGCCCAGATATGGCACTGGAACACCTGCCAAGACCAAGGCCCCCTCTAAGAAGTGACTCAGACAAGAACTGTCGTCCAAGTGTGCCACTGAACCACCGTCCACACCATGCAATAACAACCCCAAAAACTGTAAATAACAGATGGACATATTACCACTGTCAACAATCACTTAGACCATGTAGCCAACATGGACATCCACCAGTAGCCCACTCCAATCACTGTAAAGAGCACCATGGCATCCCTGACACCAAATAAAACACCCGTACACCATGTCGAATCAAATGGAAGAGTGCATCCAATTGTCATTGAAATCATGTATTGTTTTCTTAATTGCAGGAATTGCACCCCACGCATAACATGGGGTTGTGCCAACAGAAATGTCAAACAAGTTGTCCATAATGTCACGTTTCCCATGCAAACCTGGTCACAGTGACAATGTCAATAGACCCAACACCACCATTTAGGATAAGACATACCGACAGTATTCTGCACAGACAGCAACAGCATCAAATAGTACCACTTAGTTACTGTAAGTACAGTTGGATCAGTTGGTTCCTGGAGTGTACATCTCCCCCTCCTCATCATCACCATCACTCTCATCCCCTCACTGAGGAAGCTGGTCTGAATATACAGCCCCCTCCTCCTCCAAGAGGGTAATAGATTTCCTCACAGCCACATTGTGCAGCATGTAGCAGGCCACCACTATTCTACACACCTTTTCAGGCTCATAGGCCAGGGATCCCCCAGAGATATGGAGGCAACGTAATCTAGCCTTCAGGAGACCTATTGTGCGCTCTATCAACCTCCTAGTACGTCCATGGGCCTCATTGTAATTACTCTCTGCATCTGTCCTAGGATTCCTCACTGGTGTCAGGAGCCAACGCATGTTGGGGTAGACAGAATCACCTGCAAAAAGGGGCAAAACAGGACTGCAACTGACAACCCTCAGTTTCAGACAGCCTGGCTGTCAGCTATATGCCAAAAAGTGTCAGACACTCCTACCTATGATCCATCCTCTGACCCCTTGTAGTTGTTCCATCATGTGTGGCACACTGCTGTTCCTCAGCACAAAGGAATCATGGACTGATCCAGGGAACATGGCATTCACATGGGAGATGTACTGGTCTGTAGTACACACCAATTGAATGTTCATAGAGTGAAAGTTCTTCCTGTTTCTGCACACCTGTTCACTTACTCTTGGGGGGGTGAGAGCTATGTGGGTTCCATCGATGACACCTATCACATGGGGAATGCTGGCAAAGGCATAGAAGTCTGACTTGATGACAGGGAGGTCTGCTTTTTTTGGAAACCTCACATAGGACTGCAGGTGTGGTACAAATGCATTCATTAATCTAGAGAGTATAATGCAAAACATTGGCTCTGAAAGACCTGCACCCATGCCCACTGTCACTTGAAATGAGCCCGTGGCCAGGAAATGGAGTGCAGAGAGCACTTGCACTTCAGTAGGGATGGCATGCTGATTCCAATTAGCCGGTCTCAGTGCTGAATCCAGTAATGCACAAAGTTCATGAATGGTAGCACAGTTGAGTCTGTAATTGATAATGATGTGACGCTCCACCATGGTCCTCAAATCAACAAGTGGTCTCTACACCGATGGGGCTCTCCCTCGCCACATGGGTCTGTACGTAGGAGGAGTTGAGAACACATGTGAGGAACATACGTCTGTCCAACATGTTAATTATTCAATATTCAGCTTCTGGCATACAAGTCGATGACACATATGCATAGTAGGATGTTACACTGGAGTGACGTCCTCATTGATACATCAGAACTGTTGTGGTGAGTAAATATATATTTGTTCATGCCTATGGGGGTTGGGAACAATAGGGGATGCATGGGGTAAATGAGAAATTAATAACTGCGTAGTAATGGCCAAAATGTCTGCCCTCTGTAATCCAGAAATGTTGTAGTGGAAGTGACCTCATACCGCTAGCGGTTGTCGTAATAGTGTAAGGCGGTGTTCACAGCCATGCGATCATTCATTGGTTAACATGGTTGTCAATGAGGAATATTAGTGTATCATGATCGTGCCGTGGAGCGTATGTCATCTCGTCACCCCCAACTTCACTTGACTCCCGGATTACGTGCATGCAGGTAATCCACTGAGTGTGCTGCTGTGTCCTGTCTCTGGTCCTGGAAATGGGACGAGTGGCAGGGGAAGGGGCCCCGGCCTTCACCAGCGAGGAACTGGACAAGCTTGTGGACGGGGTCCTACCCCTGTACGCCAAGCTCTATGGTCACCAGAGGTACAGGTGAGTAGGTGGATTGGGGGGCATGGATGTGTGTGATGGTGGTAGATGGCTGTAAACATGTGTGCACGTTTGACACAGTACAGTTGTGGGATTCATGACATGCTGCATGTGTGAGGTCTTGTTCTGCTGTTGTGAGTGTCCGTCCCATAGGGGACGTAAAGCCAGCTGTATCTAATGGGCATTGTCTGACCTCTGTGTTACTTTTTCTGTGTGTCCCATATAGGTCAGCGCCCATCAGAAAAGGGGACTCTGGCATGCCATCGCCAGGGAGGTGCGGACCCTGGGGGTCTACAACTGGCGGAGCACCCACTGCAGGAAGCGGTGGGAGGACCTGCGGAGCTGGGCGGGGAAGACCTGCGAGGCCCAGCTGGGGAAGTCCTCCCAATGAGGAAGGGGTGCCCGTTGGGCCCTGACCCCCCCAATGCACCGCATTCTGGCGGTGGCGTATCCGGACCTGGATGGGCGCTTAAAGGCTGCACAGCAGACATAAGGGGGTGAGTACACAAACCTATGCCTCCTTGATGGATGTGTGAGTGTGCTGTAGCATGCATGCTGTCTATTGGCAGGGACTCTAACTGATGTCATTTTAGATAATGGTCCCCAGGGAAGTAAGGTTGTAAGGGACAGATCTGCAGTCCCTTACTGCAGGTCCCTCTGTGCTGTAGGAAATGCCTGTAGAGCAGGGTTGTGGCCACTAGTCAGGGGCATAGCCATGTGTATAACGGTAGGTGCTGCACGGTGGAATATTTGAAGGGTGGGTGTATGTGTGAACCAGTTATGTACCTCCATGCCGCTATTTACAAGTATCTCTCCTCTTTTGTCTCCCCATCCCTGTTCTCTTGTGTTGTCTGTGTACATCAGCATCATGGGAGCACGGTTGAGTCTGTAATTGATAATGGCGAGGGAGGTGTGGCACCGGCGAGTGGGGATGCAGGGGCCCACAGTTCCACGGAGGCAGAGTCGAGTGACACCAAGGGAACCAGTGGGTTGGAGGGTGAGGGAAGTACCACAGGGGAGGTAACTACCACTGGAGGTAGTGACTCTGATACCTCCTCTGATGGGAGCTCCCTGGCGATGGCAGACCCTAGTGGGCCCACCCATTCTGTGTCATCTTCCGCCACCCCCATACCATCACCGCCCTCCCATTTGCTCCCCACCGAGTTGCCCGTGCCCGCTCACCCGGAAGGGTGGGCGTCTCCTTCGCACCAGGCACCTCATCCCCTGCCCCAGTCAGCCCTCCTGCCCTCAAGGAGGAGGCTATTGACCTCCGGAGGACCATCTCTGTATGGCACACAACCATCGTCAATGCCATCCAGGGCCTAGGATCAGAGGTGCAGCAGACAAATGCCTACCTGGATGGCATTTACTGTGCCATGTCTGGTCTACAGAGATCTTTTCAGGCTCTGTCCTCCTCTTTGACGGCAGCCAGTGTCCCTGGTCATTCCGTCCCCCCTCCAATCACATCTACCCCTTCCAGCACCCCACTCCCTTCACCCATCCCAAGCACACATTCTGACGGCCATGCACACACCTCAACACACAAGAAGCACACTGAAAAACACAAGCACCACACTTCCCACCACAGGCATACACACACCCAACATACAAAGGCACACATACCAACATCCACTTCCCCCAGTGTGTCCACCTCTTCTGCCTCCCTGTCTGTCACCTCTACTTGCACAATCACAGGCACTGCACCCTCATTCACTGTTGCTGACGCGTCTGGCAGTCACCATAAAATCAGACATCCATTCATGCACCTCATACACGACACCTGCATTCACCACAACGACTTTGGTTGACACATGCAGCACACTCACCAAATTTGCAGACGCACAGACAACATACATTTACACTGGCAGCCTGTCTTGTCCCATTGTGTCCACCCCCTCCTCCCAAGACACTCAAACATTCCAAGACACCCACCCAACACACATTCACCACACCTCAGCATACTGTACAGTCACCTGCACCCACGTCACGCACACCTACACTTGTCACAACCACTCCCTCTACCTCCACTCTCACGCCTTCTTCCACATCCACCCGATTGACCCTAAAAAACCTTTCCTATCCTGTGTTGACCTATTCAAACTCACTGGGCCAAGTAAATGTGCCCACCTCCTTGCCATGTCCACTCCTTCCACGTCACAGCCCGCCCCTGTCTGCCCTTCCCATTCCTGTGCTACCTCCCCTGTGAGCAAGAGACCCCGTGTTGACCCAGGTACATCTGCCGCACCCCAGTCCAAGGCCACTCCACCAGCTTCAAGGACCAGACCCCAGCCTCCTCCACCTCCTAAACATAAAGCCAAGCACCCACCTCCCAGTCGTAAGTCCCCACCCCCACCACCTCCTGCCCCCATTCCCTGAGATGCCTGCATGCCCCATTGTTGCCCCTTTAAGGTGGAGTACCATTTGCATTTGTGGGAGTCAAGTTGGGGCCATTTGGGCCCATCGGACTTTGAAATATGGACTGGCCATTGGCCTTCTGTTGGACTTCTGTTGCTCCTGGAGCTTAAGAAAATATTAGTGTGGCCAGTGTTAGTTTTGGAGCACTTTGGATCTGTGGTTCATCGTTTCTTTATGGGGGGTGTTGTGCACATGTGTGTACTTTGGGCAGGTTGTCTTGGCCTTGTATCGGGTAAGTACCTCTTGCTCTGGGGTGTATGGCTTGTGCTGTTGTGAGGGGTTGTGGGTGCTTTACGGGGTGGGTGGAGTGGATGGGTATGTAACTGTGCCCTTTCTTCCCTTGTTTAGTAGGTTGCTGTACTTGCCGTCGTCGTCTTCATCAGCGGTCTCGGTCATGGAGGTGTATGGCAAGGAGCAGGACTGGCATGATTTGCAAATGGTACTCCAACTTAAAGGGGCAACAATGGGGCATGCAGGCATCTCAGGGAATGGGGGCAGGGGGTGGTGGGGGTGGGGACTTACGACTGGGAGGTGGGGACTTGTTGACCACACCCTATCAACCTACTAAACCAGACAGATTACAACATATAACCAAGTGTCTCCTACACTTGTCAATATACTGTGGAGTCTTAGACCACGCAGGGTCCCTACATCACCAACAACCATGTGGACAATTTCTTTGCACAAAGCGCCACACACATATGAAGTTTGACGACTTCCCTACTCTCATACTGCAGAGTACGCATACTCCTACTAAACCTCAACTGGAGTACGCAGACTCCCTACTTTCCTCACATACATCACAATTCACCTGCGGTCTGCATAAGCCTAAGAACGCCAAGAACATACCCAACTTTACTAGCAAGATCCAGGATCTGGGAAAGCCATTTCTGGGCTTAAGGGGACATCATCTTTGCTACATTTGCCATTTCAGAAAACAAAATTCAAATCTCATAAAAATGAATAACTAGCCCTAATTTAAAATACCACCATAACCATCAATCACCACATAACTGGTTCTTCAAGGAAACTAACCATCAAGCTGCTACCAAAAACTGTTAGCGCGCCTAGTCCTTAGTAAGTAAACTTACAAAGGGGATGCGTATAGGTCGATGAACCTTTTGATCCGCATGGAGTATTGTAGCTACGTAGTAATCGATGACCATTAATAATTGATACACAAACCAATAACCAATAAGCAAAACATTAGTCAACATTTATGAATAACCACAACTCAATTATACATTTTATCAATTTTATTTCCCTATTTACAATACTAAGTCATAAAGTTAATTCAAACTTTCTTCAATCCACTCAAGATTAATTAATTAGTGAGCATCAATAACATACTCTAATCAGAACTTGAGAAAACATACGTTCTAATGTCTCAACTTAAGCCAAAAACAATGAATATGTTAACATGAGTAGCAGAGTTCAGCAAATCAATCCATCAATCATTTGTCACCGTATATGTCAACGTCTCAGAATCAGAACCCTACCTAACACAGATTAGCATTGGCATGTGGGACTTCATGTGAAAACAGTTTAGAACATAAATTTTAAAAAACATCTAACTAGGAGAAAAACTATAACACAGCACACTTGGTACCTAGAAAGAAAAGGCACGAAAGTCAATCAGTCACATTGTCATAGCTACCTATCCACGGTACGGATCAGCAACAAAGTCAGTTTTTGTCTTCAGGTCATCAATCAATCAGCAATGCATCAGGCTCTCAAGAGCACAATCCCAGTGACAGAATCTTGAATCTCTTCTCCCCCAATATTGCATAAATTTCAGAACAAGTTCTCTCCCCGATCATCTGCCTCTAACTTCTCCCCATCAGTTCTGAAGTTGTTCCCCTTTGTCACGGCATTTTATTAAAGTTACCCAGCCTATACCCCAAATCCTAATTGTTCAATTAGTCACCTTATATGAGCTACCCAATGCATTCAGTTCTTCAAATCTATAAATTCTAATATTACGCCGTTCTCAGGGTGTCGATTGGTTCACTGTACGATGTCCTCATCATCCGGCTCATCAGGTATCGAAAATGTTGCATCTTCTTCTCCAGTCAGTGTCTCTATTGTTCGAGTCCTGGAAAAGTACATCTTGTCTGCTTTACACTAAATTGGATACATACTCTACTTCCTCATCTCCTGTCCGTCGGTTCATTGCAGAAAATTCTAGCTAAACAGATTTTATTAACACAAGTAGTTCAGGGTCAGTTCAACACATCAGCTTCTCTACATTGCATGATTATTCAGCTTCTGCATGAGGCCTGGCAAAACTAGGCCACAACTTCGGCTAAGTTATCTCTACAATATAATGTAAAACATATGTTATTTCTCTAAATACGACATACTACTACATGATTATTATGTATTTTCAACATTTTCACATATTTTTAGTCATTTTAGTATAATTCTTGAATTTTGGTAGCCACTCTCCGTGGGCACATTTTCAAACGTGCACATTATTTGTCTCTACAATTTATTATTATTATTCAAAATGCATAAACACTTATTAATAATTTTAATTAACATATCTGCTTAAGCACTGCTATTATCACTCAACGTGTGAATTGGTTTTGGGCGCTCTTGTGCTATGAGCTTCCGTTTACCTAACCTACTTTGTCTAGTGAAGAAGTGAATACCTCCAATATCACAATCTGCACATCATTAATCAAAATCTTAACATTGTTTTTTTCTAAAAGTCCCAGGTTCTCACAGAACTTTGACAATGTCAGGAAGTGCTGCCATAAACGTAGACAAGTGGTGCCCTAGGCATTTGGGCCATGTTTGGTTTTTCTATGGCCAAACCTGTGCCTCCAGATGGTGTTGCCATAGGGAGTCATCTAGTATTGCCTTATGTTACATGGTCAGCTGTCTTTTATCTGCACTATGACTTCCAGGTGGCACATCTGTTTGTATTGACATGATACTCCCAATGTATTCCAGCGCCTATGTTCTTCCTGGTATTTTTTCGTTTAGCCCAGAAGGGTGTTGTTGGAAAATGTATTATTGGTAAGGGCAGGTAAGCACCTACACTTAGCAATAGGCCACTAACCTCCACTTAGGTCCAGTAAGGTCTCAATAATTAAACCCAGCTCAACCCTTGGTAGCTTGGCAATGAGCAACAAGGCTTAACTTAGGAGACAAATGTGTAAAGCATTTAAAAATCACAAAACAGTAAATAAGTAAAACACAAAACCCCAAAAAAATCCAACATCAATTTAAAACAATGGATTATATTTGTATCTTTAAATGGCACCAAAACGATAAAAATCGGATAAGGGGAACCAGACATATGTATTTTTAAAGAATGAATACTTTCTAGCACACAGAAGCAACTAGCACTCAAAGGGTTAAAAAAAAAGGTCACACTGGAAAAGAACAAAGTCCAGAGTTCAGGCCACCCACAAGGTAGCACTGCCACACTTACTTTTAGAAGTGTTTCTTAATTCAGGAAAATGATCCACAGCACCAGCCAAGGGTTCAGAGGCTCTGGTTTGCCTCTTGGGGTCTGGGACTACAACTCCCACAATGCACCTTATCAATTTATGGAGTTGTTCCAAACATCTCCAGACTTCTGGATCTTCTTCCAGAGGTCCTTTTTTGGGTCCTTGAAGTGTCCACAACTTTAACCAAGGTTCCAGAAGCTCTGAGTTGCTCCTTGGGGGGTTGGGACTACAATTCCCAGAATGCACCTGGTCAGAATCCTCAAATTGTAGAAAATGAGAGGAAGCTATAAAAACAATCATACAATTCCCCCAAAAAAATGCCATTAGAAGAAAAAAATTGTTTAACCATGCATCTAACAACAAACAGCAAGCCAGATGTACTAAGCATTTTAACAGTTGCAAATGTTCCAAATTGGCAAACTACGTTTTTCTGACTTCCAAAATGTTGATTATGAATTGATTCAGATAGTATCTGGAAGGGACGTGCTGTAGGTGTCCCATCGAAATAGTGTATCAGTATCTGATGTATTAATATTTTGCGACGGAAATCCGGTTGCAAGACATTAATATTTTACCAGTTATATTTTACAAATCAAAGGAGGTGGTAACTCAATCGCATAAGGGAAGGGATCCCTTTGCGAATTAAAAAAAAAAAGTTCAAGTGGAGACAGTGGTCGATGGGACCTCTGCCTACTCTTAAACAGACCAAAAATAAGTAGTAAACATTTAATTGTAATAATAGTCCTGTTTCCTTTAGGAAATACTGATTTGATCAAGGCTTTGATATTCTCAAGCGTAGTCGCGGAACGTGGTGCTGCATATAATATCGACTGGAGACGGTGCATATGGATAAACTATCCTAATAAGAATATTTGAGATACGAGGTAATGCAGAAGTTCCTTTAAAAAGGTTGTGTAATACTTAAGGATATTTCACTAACATCAACAAAAGGAGTCCTCTAGGAAAGAGGTCCTGATGAAATCCAGGGGCACTCCCGGGATGAAACACGTGTTGACAGGACGAACGTAATACTATTGGACAATTTATGTTGGACTGGATCTTATTTGGATATTTGGAGTTTTTGGATCCTCATTTGGAACTGAGAAGCTGTTAAGACTTCAATTCAGGAATATGGACTATTGAACACTTACTTCACTATTAGATTAACTTATGTATATTTTTCGATTGTGGTAATGTTTGTTGTATAAATGGTCAATATTTGGATACATTAATAATCTGAACACATTTACTCATATTGTGTTGTATTTAATTGAATCTGTACAGGTGTGCCAATACTTTATATTAAGTTATCTGTAACGTTGGGTTACTGTTTAGGGGATATTGGAGGGTGTTACCCCTGTATTAGGCACCCTGTATTACAAGATGACTTTGAGCTAATTTAATGAGGAATTAGAGCGCCCTTTACTCACTAATTACACCCCCCCTAGGTAGATAGACAAGAAATGGATAAATCACAGCCTGAATGAGACTGTTATGTTAATCCGTGACTAATGAACCTGTTTTGAACCACGGTATCTTTTGAAATTCTCCAGATAGTTATACATTCTGTGCACTTTGTATGTGTTGGCCTCTAACCCTGCAGTAGTTTTGATATTCTGCGAAATAAAATATGGGTATGTAAGATTTTCTTAAATTTAAGCAGCTGTGAGCATATTATTATAATATTCAGATGTTCTTCTAAGAATACCATTACAGCATGTCGTCTAAAAATGTTATTTGCAAAGACTCATTCATACTATTTTTCAGTTTATTATGGCCACTGGTTTTTTGCTGAACCAAAATTTGTGACACATCTTACTCACTATTAATGAGTCCCATGAATAGATAGTACAATGGCATATTGAAATTCAAATTGATATCTGTTGGACTTTTTGCCTTACGCAGGGTCATCCCCAGTCTTTTTGCCTCCTTCCTCCTGGTTTTTCTGACCTCTCGCTGTTGGCTCTAGGACTCTGAGCACTTTATCACTGCTGACCAGTGCTAAAGTGCAGGTGCTCTCCCATCTAAAGTTGGTATGATTGGCTTATTGGCATATTTATTTTACCTATAAGTCCCTTGTACAGTGGTATCTCTATACCAAGGGCCTGTAAATTAAATACTACTAGTGGGCCTGCAGCGCTGCTTGCGCTACCCACTGAAGTGGACTTTTAAACCTGTCTCAGGCCTGCTAGCGCAGGGCCTGTGTGCGGAGTTTTCTGCCACAGGGACCTGGCATCTAAAGTTACTTGCCAGGCCCAGAACTCCCCTTTTACTACATGTAAGTCACCCCTAAGGTACGCCCTAGCTAGCCCTATGGGCAGGGTGCCATGTATGTAGAAAGGCAGGACATGTGCCATATTGCATGGCCTGTCCTGGTAGTGACAAACAGCCTAACTTGGTGTCTCACTGCTGTGAGTGCTGCCTTCTCATAGGATTGTATTAGAAATGCCCTGCCTTATGTGTAAAGGGTATTGTCTGATTTATGAGGGGTAGCGTAGGCGTGTTTGGTATGGTTGTGATCGTGATAATAAATACTGCTTACTGGTGTGGGTGTATTTTTTATTACTATCACAGAAATGCCACTTCTAGAAAGTGCACATTTATCTGTGCTTATGACTCTGGTGTTTTGCAGCTTGACTCCAATCCACGTCTGGGCAGAGTGACAGTTGGGGCTTTGTGCATAATTTTCAGACAGCCTGTACACATGGAGGGTGGAAGTGTCACAGAGGTGCATCTGCATACTGAATAGTCTTCCTGGGCTGAGAGAAGAGAGAGGCGGGGCACACCTACATTTGTAAAGGCTGTACCCTGGCCTCACACAATAGGGTCATTAACCCCCCACTGATGTTTGGAGCCTGTGCTGAAAGGAGAGAGGGGGCACTCCCAGAACCAGTTGTAACTGGCTGGAACCTCCTCTCCCTACCATGGTAAAACACTGTAAAAACTGACTATAAGTACAGGGGAATTTTCCCCACAAATTGGAGACTTTAGGAATCATCTTGGAACTGGACACCAAAGGCTGAAAGGACTCACCAGGAACCGCCATGGACTGCTGCTGCTGTGCTGACCTGTGACCTGCCTGGTCACTGTGAAGGACTTGCCACTTGCTGCCTTTCCCTTGTGCTGGCCTGTAGCTGAGCCCTCCACTTGAGGACCTTGTCTTAAGATTCTGCTCTCCAGGGGCAGGGTGCTGTGGCCCCTGCATCAATTTTTTCACAAGGGGTGCTTCTCCGTGGTTGCGGCTGCCATAGCGCTGATTGCAGCGCGCGTATGGAGCCTTGGGAGCTTGTAGGCTCCTTGCTGCATTGTGCCCCTTTAAATAAGATCACCGCAGCGGCCCGGGAAGCTGGAAGAACACTCGCGCACCGCATTGGGTGCAGGCGAGTGTCTGCTTGGGCCCCAGGAGGGGTCCGATCTTCTTGTGGCTTCACAGCAGGACCAGGGGAAGGTGCGGGGAGTGCCCCCTTCCCCCTGGCCTCTGCGTTATGAGCAGGACGCTCCTTTTCTGCTGTTACGTAAAACGGGCATTATTGTGGCCCCCCCCCTTGGTGGAAGGGCTAGTGGAGGCCCAGGGGGGGGCCCAGAGATCGCGATCCCGGGAGGGGCCTGTCATTAAACCGGAGGGGGTGCGTGGTGCCCCCCTCCTGCCCTAAGTTGTTTTTGCTGGCTTTGGCCCCCCTCGTGAGGGCCGGTTGAGGCCCTGGGAGGCCCCCAGTAATCACAGTCCCCAGAGGGGCCTGTCTATAAAAGAGAGGAGGTGCATGTCGCCCTCCTCTGACCCCAGAGTATAAGGGAGGCCTCCGTTTTGTGCATAGGAGCGCCGGGGGCCCCATTGTTCGCCTTCTAGGCACTGGAGGTGCCTTGATCCAACCAGGTACTGTTTAAAGGACCAATATAGTTGCAATCCAAAGTTCTTTCTACAGACTTTTGTTTGATTCATATATTACCTACCTGCATTTGATGTTTTTACATATGTGTATGCAAATGTTCCTTTTATGGACATGCTTGCTAATATGTTTTTCTAACTTGCCATATGTTTTCTAATGTTCCTACTATGGGCATTTTATGATATTCTTATGACAAGTGCTGTGATGTAATAACCTGTTTTCCTGACTACTGCTTATGTTGCAGAATACTGAGTAACCTGTGTGTTATGTGTGACTACTGCTAGGTTGCAGAGTAACTAATGTGTAACGTTCTGACAACTGCTAAGGTAGCAGGATAGTACTGATATGTGATGTTTGGTCTGATAATTGCGTTGTGTACAATACAGTATATTTTCATATAATCTGGTGTTGTGTTTCCTTTGTGGTGGGGATATTGCGTCTCATGTGTTGTGTGTGTTGTGCAAACGCTTTACACATTGCCTCCGGGTTAAGCCTGACTGCTCGTGCCAAGCTACCAAGGGGGTGAGCAGGGGTTATCTTGGATGTGTAACTCTCTTGCCCTGACTAGAGTGGGTAGGTTCTGCCTGGCTGAGGTGCATACCCAAGCCAACCAGAAACCCCATTTCTAAAAATATCTACTCTAAAACGACTAAAGGCTACTATTATAACAGGACATTCATTTCTGTTCACGAAGCCACTTACTCAACTTGACCTGTATTATGTACTCCAGAACGAAATGCATTGATTGTTCTAGATTTAACCATATATAAATCTGAGTGATCCAAAAATACTCTTCCCTTCTGCTGAAACACAATACAAAGTAAATATGAAACCTCAAAATTTGGCCAAAAAAACACTTGTTCCTCTTATTTTGGTGACCTAAAGTTCAGGAATCTGAGAGGAGCCACAAATTTCATTCCACCCAGTGTTCCCCAAGTCTCCCGATAAAAATGGTACCTCACTTGTGTGGGTAGGCCTAGCGAATTTGACAGGTAATGCTCCAGAACACAACGTGAACACATCATATTTTCCCCAAGAAAACAGAGCTGTTTTTTGCAAAGTGCCTAGCTGTGGATTTTGGCCTCTAGCTCAGCCGGCACCTAGGGAAACCTACCAAACCTGGGCATTTTTAAAAACTAGACACCTAGGGGAATCCAAGATGGAGTGACTTGTGGGGCTCTCACCAGGTTCTGTTACCCAGAATCCTTTGCAAACCTCAAACTTTGGCCAAAAAAACAATTTTTCCTCACATTTCGGTGACACAAAGTTCCAGAATCTGAGAGGAGCCACAACTTTCCTTCCACCCAGCGTTTCCCCAAGTCTCCCGATAAAAATGGTACCTCACTTGTGTGGGTAGGCCTAGCGCACGCGAAAGGAAATGCTCCAAAACACAACGTGGACACATCACATTTTCCCAAAGAAAATAGAGCTGTTTTTTGCAAAGTGCCTAGCTGTGGATTTTGGCCTCTAGCTCAGCCGGTACCTACGGAAACCTACCAAACCTGGGCATTTTTAAAAACTAGACACCTAGGGGAATCCAAGATGGAGTGACTTGTGGGGCTCTCACCAGGTTCTGTTACCCAGAATCCTTTGCAAACCTCATCCTTTGGCCAAAAAACACTTTTTCCTCACTTTTCGGTGACAGAAAGTTCCAGAATCTGGGAGGAGCCACAACTTTCCTTCCACCCAGCGTTTGCCCAAGTCTCCCGATAAAAATGGTACCTCACTTGTGTGGGTAGGCCTAGCGCACGCGACAGGAAATGCTCCAAAACACAACATGGACACATCACATTTTCCCAAAGAAAATAGAGCTGTTTTTTGCAAAGTGCCTAGCTGTGGATTTTGGCCTCTAGCTCAGCCGGCACCTAGGGAAACCTACCAAACCTGGGCATTTTTAAAAACTAGACATCTAGGGGAATCCAAGATGGAGTGACTTGTGGGGCTCTCACCAGGTTCTGTTACCCAGAATCCTTTGCAAACCTCAAACTTTGGCCAAAAAACACTTTTTCCTCACATTTCGGTGACAGAAAGTTCCAGAATCTGAGAGGAGCCACAACTTTCCTTCCACCCAGCATTTCCCCAAGTCTCCCGATAAAAATGGTACCTCACTTGTGTGGGTAGGCCAAGCGCCCGCGACAGGAAATGCTCCAAAACACAACGTGGACACATCACATTTTCCCAAAGAAAATAGAGCTGTTTTTTGCAAAGTGCCTAGCTGTGGATTTTGGCCTCTAGCTCAGCCGGCACCTAGGGAAACCTACCAAACCTGGGCATTTTTAAAAACTAGACACCTAGGGGAATCCAAGATGGAGTGACTTGTGGGGCTCTCACCAGGTTCTTTTACCCAGAATCCTTTGCAAACCTCATCCTTTGGCCAAAAAACACTTTTTCCTCACATTTCGGTGACAGAAAGTTCCAGAATCTGGGAGGAGCCACAACTTTCCTTCCACTGAGCGTTTCCCCAAGTCTCCCGATAAAAATGGTACCTCACTTGTGTGGGTAGGCCTAGCGCCCGCGACAGCAAATGCTCCAAAACACAACGTGGACACATCACATTTTCCCAAAGAAAATAGAGCTGTTTTTTGCAAAGTGCCTAGCTGTGGATTTTGGCCTCTAGCTCAGCCGGCACCTAGGGAAACCTACCAAACCTGCACATTTATGAAAACTAGACACCTAGGGAAATCCAAAATGGGGTGACTTGTGGGGCTCTCACCAGGTTCTGTTACCCAGAATCCTTTGCAAACCTCAAACTTTGGCCAAAAAAACAATTTTTCCTCACATTTCGGTGACACAAAGTTCCAGAATCTGAGAGGAGCCACAACTTTCCTTCCACCCAGCGTTTCCCCAAGTCTCCCGATAAAAATGGTACCTCACTTGTGTGGGTAGGCCTAGCGCACGCGACAGGAAATGCTCCAAAACACAACGTGGACACATCACATTTTCCCAAAGAAAATAGAGCTGTTTTTTGCAAAGTGCCTAGCTGTGGATTTTGGCCTCTAGCTCAGCCGGCACCTAGGGAAACCTACCAAACCTGGTCATTTTTTAAAACTAGACACCTAGGGGAATCCAAGATGGAGTGACTTGTGGGGCTCTCACCAGGTTCTGTTACGCAGAATCCTTTGCAAACCTCATCCTTTGGCCAAAAAACACTTTTTCCTCACATTTCAGTGACAGAAAGTTACAGAATCTGGGAGGAGCCACAACTTTCCTTCCACCCAGCGTTTCCCCAAGTCTCCCGATAAAAATGGTACCTCACTTGTGTGGGTAGGCCTAGCGCCCGCGACAGGAAATGCTCCAAAACACAACGTGGACACATCACATTTTCCCAAAGAAAATAGAGCTGTTTTTTGCAAAGTGCCTAGCTATGGATTTTGGCCTCTAGCTCAGCCGGCACCTAGGGAAACCTACCAAACCTGCACATTTATGAAAACTAGACACCTAGGGAAATCCAAAATGGGGTGACTTGTGGGGCTCTCTCCAGGTTTTGTTACCCAGAATCCTTTGCAAACTTCAAAATTTGGCCCAAAAAACACTTTTTCCTGTCATTTCACTGACAGAAAGTTCAGGAATCTGAGAGGAGCCACAAATTTCCTTCCACCCAGTGTTCCCCAAGTCTCCCGATAAAAATTGTACCTCACTTGTGTGGGTAGGCCTAGCGCATTGACAGGTAATGCCCCAGAACACAACGTGAACACATCATATTTTCCCCAAGAAAACAGAGCTGTTTTTTGCAAAGTGCCTAGCTGTGGATTTTGGCCTCTAGCTCAGCCGGCACCTAGGGAAACTTACCAAACCTGGGCATTTTTAAAAACTAGACACCTAGGGGAATCCAAGATGGAGTGACTTGTGGGGCTCTGACCAGGTTCTGTTACCCAAAATCCTTTGCAAACCTCAAACTTTGGCCAAAAAACACTTTTTCCTCACATTTCGGTGACACAAAGTTCCAGAATCTGAGAGGAGCCACAACTTTCCTTCCACCCAGCATTTCCCCAAGTCTCCCGATAAAAATGGTACCTCACTTGTGTGGGTAGGCCTAGCGCCCGCGACAGGAAATGCTCCAAAACACAACGTGGACACATCACATTTTCCCAAAGAAAATAGAGCTGTTTTTTGCAAAGTGCCTAGCTGTGGATTTTGGCCTCTAGCTCAGCCGGCACCTAGGGAAACCTACCAAACTTGCACATTTTTGAAAACTAGACACCTAGGGAAATTCAAAATGGGGTGACTTGTGGGGCTCTCTCCAGGTTTTGTTACCCAGAATCCTTTGCAAACTTCAAAATTTGGCCCAAAAAACACTTTTTCCTCTTATTTCGGTGACAGAAAGTTCAGGAATCTGAGAGGAGACACAAATTTCCTTCCACCCAGTGTTCCCCAAGTCTCCCAATAAAAATGGTACCTCACTTGTGTGGGTAGGCCTAGCGCCCGCGACAGGAAATGCTCCAAAACACAACGTGGACACATCACATTTTCCCAAAGAAAATAGAGCTGTTTTTTGCAAAGTGCCTAGCTGTGGATTTTGGCCTCTAGCTCAGCCGGCACCTAGGGAAACCTACCAAACTTGCACATTTTTGAAAACTAGACACCTAGGGGAATCCAAGATGGAGTGACTTGTGGGGCTCTCATCAGGTTCTGTTACCCAGAATCCTTTGCAAACCTCATCCTTTGGCCAAAAAACACTTTTTCCTCACATTTCGGTGACAGAAAGTTCCAGAATCTCGGAGGAGCCACAACTTTCCTTCCACCCAGCGTTTCCCCAAGTCTCCCGATAAAAATGGTACCTCACTTGTGTGGGTAGGCCTAGCGCCCTCGACAGGAAATGCTCCAAAACACAACGTGGACACATCACATTTTCCCAAAGAAAATAGAGCTGTTTTTTGCAAAGTGCCTAGCTATGGATTTTGGCCTCTAGCTCAGCCGGCACCTAGGGAAACCTACCAAACCTGCACATTTATGAAAACTAGACACCTAGGGAAATCCAAAATGGGGTGACTTGTGGGGCTCTCTCCAGGTTTTGTTACCCAGAATCCTTTGCAAACTTCAAAATTTGGCCCAAAAAACACTTTTTCCTGTCATTTCACTGACAGAAAGTTCAGGAATCTGAGAGGAGCCACAAATTTCCTTCCACCCAGTGTTCCCCAAGTCTCCCGATAAAAATTGTACCTCACTTGTGTGGGTAGGCCTAGCGCATTGACAGGTAATGCCCCAGAACACAACGTGAACACATCATATTTTCCCCAAGAAAACAGAGCTGTTTTTTGCAAAGTGCCTAGCTGTGGATTTTGGCCTCTAGCTCAGCCAGCACCTAGGGAAACTTACCAAACCTGGGCATTTTTAAAAACTAGACACCTAGGGGAATCCAAGATGGAGTGACTTGTGGGGCTCTGACCAGGTTCTGTTACCCAGAATCCTTTGCAAACCTCAAACTTTGGCCAAAAAACACTTTTTCCTCACATTTCGGTGACACAAAGTTCCAGAATCTGAGAGGAGCCACAACTTTCCTTCCACCCAGCATTTCCCCAAGTCTCCCGATAAAAATGGTACCTCACTTGTGTGGGTAGGCCTAGCGCCCGCGACAGGAAATGCTCCAAAACACAACGTGGACACATCACATTTTCCCAAAGAAAATAGAGCTGTTTTTTGCAAAGTGCCTAGCTGTGGATTTTGGCCTCTAGCTCAGCCGGCACCTAGGGAAACCTACCAAACTTGCACATTTTTGAAAACTAGACACCTAGGGAAATTCAAAATGGGGTGACTTGTGGGGCTCTCTCCAGGTTTTGTTACCCAGAATCCTTTGCAAACTTCAAAATTTGGCCCAAAAAACACTTTTTCCTCTTATTTCGGTGACAGAAAGTTCAGGAATCTGAGAGGAGACACAAATTTCCTTCCACCCAGTGTTCCCCAAGTCTCCCAATAAAAATGGTACCTCACTTGTGTGGGTAGGCCTAGCGCCCGCGACAGGAAATGCTCCAAAACACAACGTGGACACATCACATTTTCCCAAAGAAAATAGAGCTGTTTTTTGCAAAGTGCCTAGCTGTGGATTTTGGCCTCTAGCTCAGCCGGCACCTAGGGAAATCTACCAAACTTGCACATTTTTGAAAACTAGACACCTAGGGAAATTCAAAATGGGGTGACTTGTGGGGCTCTCTCCAGGTTTTGTTACCCAGAATCCTTTGCAAACTTCAAAATTTGGCCCAAAAAACACTTTTTCCTGTCATTTCACTGACAGAAAGTTCAGGAATCTGAGAGGAGCCACAAATTTCCTTCCACCCAGTGTTCCCCAAGTCTCCCGATAAAAATTGTACCTCACTTGTGTGGGTAGGCCTAGCGCATTGACAGGTAATGCCCCAGAACACAACGTGAACACATCATATTTTCCCCAAGAAAACAGAGCTGTTTTTTGCAAAGTGCCTAGCTGTGGATTTTGGCCTCTAGCTCAGCCGGCACCTAGGGAAACTTACCAAACCTGGGCATTTTTAAAAACTAGACACCTAGGGGAATCCAAGATGGAGTGACTTGTGGGGCTCTGACCAGGTTCTGTTACCCAGAATCCTTTGCAAACCTCAAACTTTGGCCAAAAAACACTTTTTCCTCACATTTCGGTGACACAAAGTTCCAGAATCTGAGAGGAGCCACAACTTTCCTTCCACCCAGCATTTCCCCAAGTCTCCCGATAAAAATGGTACCTCACTTGTGTGGGTAGGCCTAGCGCCCGCGACAGGAAATGCTCCAAAACACAACGTGGACACATCACATTTTCCCAAAGAAAATAGAGCTGTTTTTTGCAAAGTGCCTAGCTGTGGATTTTGGCCTCTAGCTCAGCCGGCACCTAGGGAAACCTACCAAACTTGCACATTTTTGAAAACTAGACACCTAGGGAAATTCAAAATGGGGTGACTTGTGGGGCTCTCTCCAGGTTTTGTTACCCAGAATCCTTTGCAAACTTCAAAATTTGGCCCAAAAAACACTTTTTCCTCTTATTTCGGCGACAGAAAGTTCAGGAATCTGAGAGGAGACACAAATTTCCTTCCACCCAGTGTTCCCCAAGTCTCCCAATAAAAATGGTACCTCACTTGTGTGGGTAGGCCTAGCGCCCGCGACAGGAAATGCTCCAAAACACAACGTGGACACATCACATTTTCCCAAAGAAAATAGAGCTGTTTTTTGCAAAGTGCCTAGCTGTGGATTTTGGGCTCTAGCTCAGCCGGCACCTAGGGAAACCTACCAAACTTGCACATTTTTGAAAACTAGACACCTAGGGGAATCCAAGATGGAGTGACTTGTGGGGCTCTCATCAGGTTCTGTTACCCAGAATCCTTTGCAAACCTCATCCTTTGGCCAAAAAACACTTTTTCCTCACATTTCGGTGACAGAAAGTTCCAGAATCTCGGAGGAGCCACAACTTTCCTTCCACCCAGCGTTTCCCCAAGTCTCCCGATAAAAATGGTACCTCACTTGTGTGGGTAGGCCTAGCGCCCGCGACAGGAAATGCTCCAAAACACAACGTGGACACATCACATTTTCCCAAAGAAAATAGAGCTGTTTTTTGCAAAGTGCCTAACTGTGGATTTTGGCCTCTAGCTCAGCCGGCACCTAGGGAAACCTACCAAACCTGCACATTTATGAAAACTAGACACCTAGGGAAATCCAAAATGGGGTGACTTGTGGGGCTCTCACCAGGTTCTGTTACCCAGAATCCTTTGCAAACCTCATCCTTTGGCCAAAAAACACTTTTTCCTCACATTTCGGTGACACAAAGTTCCAGAATCTGAGAGGAGCCACAACTTTCCTTCCACCCAGCGTTTCCCCAAGTCTCCCGATAAAAATGATACCTCACTTGTGTGGGTAGGCCTAGCGCACGCGACAGGAAATGCTCCAAAACACAACGTGGACACATCACATTTTCCCAAAGATAATAGAGCTGTTTTTTGCAAAGTGCCTAGCTGTGGATTTTGGCCTCTAGCTCAGCCGGCACCTAGGGAAACCTACCAAACCTGGGCATTTTTACAAACTAGACACCTAGGGGAATCCAAGATGGAGTGACTTGTGGGGCTCTCACCAGGTTCTGTTACCCAGAATCCTTTGCAAACCTCATCCTTTGGCCAAAAAACACTTTTTCCTCACATTTCGGTGACAGAAAGTTCCAGAATCTGGGAGGAGCCACAACTTTCCTTCCACCCAGCGTTTCCCCAAGTCTCCCGATAAAAATGGTACCTCACTTGTGTGGGTAGGCCTAGCGCCCGCGACAGGAAATGCTCCAAAACACAACGTGGACACATCACATTTTCCCAAAGAAAATAGAGCTGTTTTTTGCAAAGTGCCTAGCTATGGATTTTGGCCTCTAGCTCAGCCGGCACCTAGGGAAACCTACCAAACCTGCACATTTATGAAAACTAGACACCTAGGGAAATCCAAAATGGGGTGACTTGTGGGGCTCTCTCCAGGTTTTGTTACCCAGAATCCTTTGCAAACTTCAAAATTTGGCCCAAAAAACACTTTTTAATGTCATTTCACTGACAGAAAGTTCAGGAATCTGAGAGGAGCCACAAATTTCCTTCCACCCAGTGTTCCCCAAGTCTCCCGATAAAAATTGTACCTCACTTGTGTGGGTAGGCCTAGCGCATTGACAGGTAATGCCACAGAACACAACGTGAACACATCATATTTTCCCCAAGAAAACAGAGCTGTTTTTTGCAAAGTGCCTAGCTGTGGATTTTGGCCTCTAGCTCAGCCGGCACCTAGGGAAACCTACCAAACCTGGGCATTTTTAAAAACTAGACACCTAGGGGAATCCAAGATGGAGTGACTTGTGGGGCTCTGACCAGGTTCTGTTACCCAGAATCCTTTGCAAACCTCAAACTTTGGCCAAAAAACAATTTTTCCTCACTTTTCGGTGACAGAAAGTTCCAGAATCTGGGAGGAGCCACAACTTTCCTTCCACCCAGCGTTTCCCCAAGTCTCCCGATGAAAATGGTACCTCACTTGTGTGGGTAGGCCTAGCGCACGCGACAGCAAATGCTCCAAAACACAACGTGGACACATCACATTTTCCCAAAGAAAATAGAGCTGTTTTTTGCAAAGTGCCTAGCTGTGGATTTTGGCCTCTAGCTCAGCCGGCACCTAGGGAAACCTACCAAACCTGGGCATTTTTAAAAACTAGACACCTAGGGGAAACCAAGATGGAGTGACTTGTGGGGCTCTCACCAGGTTCTGTTACCCAGAATCCTTTGCAAACCTCAAACTTTGGCCAAAAAACACTTTTTCCTCACATTTCGGTGACACAAAGTTCCAGAATCTAGGAGGAGCCACAACTTTCCTTCCACCCAGCATTTCCCCAAGTCTCCAGATAAAAATGGTACCTCACTTGTGTGGGTAGGCCTAGCGCCCGCGACAGGAAATGCTCCAAAACACAACGTGGACACATCACATTTTCCCAAAGAAAATAGAGCTGTTTTTTGCAAAGTGCCTAGCTGTGGATTTTGGCCTCTAGCTCAGCCGGCACCTAGGGAAACCTACCAAACTTGCACATTTTTGAAAACTAGACACCTAGGGAAATCCAAAATGGGGTGACTTGTGGGGCTCTCTCCAGGTTTTGTTACCCAGAATCCTTTGCAAACTTCAAAATTTGGCCCAAAAAACACTTTTTCCTCTTATTTCGGTGACAGAAAGTTCAGGAATCTAAGAGGAGACACAAATTTCCTTCCACCCAGTGTTCCCCAAGTCTCCCAATAAAAATGGTACCTCACTTGTGTGGGTAGACCTAGCGCCCGCGACAGGTAATGCCCCAGAACACAATGTGGACACATCACATTTTCCCAAAGAAAACAGAGCTGTTTTATGCAAAGTGCCTAGCTGTGGATTTTGGCCTCTAGCTCAGCCGGCACCTAGGGAAACCTACCAAACCTGGGCATTTTTAGAAACTAGACACCTAGGGTAATCCACGATGGAGTGACTTGTGGAGCTCTCACCAGGTTCTGTTACCCAGAATCCTTTGCAAACCTCAAAATATGGCCAAAAAACACTTTTTCCTCACATTTCGGTGACAGAAAGTTCTGGAATCTGAGAGGAGCCACAAGTTTCCTTCCACCCAGCGTTCTCCCACGTCTCCTGATAAAAATGTTACCTCACTTGTGTGGGTAGGCCTAGTGCCTGCGAAAGGAATTGCACCAAAAATCTATCTGGACACATCAAATTTATCAAATACAAAACAAACTGTTTTTGCAGGGGGGGACCTGCGTTTTTGGTCTTGAGGACAGCAGCCATCTAGGGAAACCTACCAAGCCCAGACATTTATGAAAACTAGACACACGAGGGAGTCCAGGGCGGTATGACTTGCGTGGGTCCCCCAATGTTTTCTTACCCAGTATCCTCGGCAAACCTCAAATTTAGCTAAAAAAAACAAATTTTTCCCACATTTCTGTGTGGGATCACCGCACCGGGACAAATTTCCTACCACCTCACGTTCCCCTCAGTCTTTCGGTAAAAATGATACCTCACTTGTGTAGGTGGGCCAATTGCCTGTGACAGGGAAGAGCCAAAAACATGTTGAAATTGAGGGGGAACCAAAGGAGGTCCTAAAGTGCAGTTTGAAAAAAAAAAAAAACATTTTTGGGCTGACATATGCAGCAGAATTTTTATTGGTATAGATGAGACAATGCTGGGTGGTAGGAATTTTGTGGATTCCTGCAGATTCCGGGAGGTTGTATCACAAAAATGTGGGAAAAATGTGTGATTTAGCAAAGTTGGAGGTTTGCGGGGCATTGTGGGTAAGAAACTGGTGCAGGTGCATGTGAAGCACACCACCCTGGAATCAACCAGATGTTTAGTTTTCAGATGTGTCTAGGTGTTGTGGATTTGTCTACATGGCAGCGTCCAAAGTCCAAGAGGTGCATCCCTCACCATTCCAAGTGGGCCGATTTTGAGAGTTAGCCAAGCTCTCATGGCCCAAATGTAAAACCAAAACCCCAAATAATCAAATGTCCTCTTGCTTGCCATGGGATAAGATGTTTTAGTGTGCAGGGGGAGAGCTGAAAGACTGTTACCCCCTTCAGTTGGGGCGGGGGCATAACCAGGCCCATACTGGTTGGTAGACACCACTCCACCATTTTTTTTGTATTCCCTGGCATCTGGTAGACTTTCTGCCCCCGTGTGTGGATCGGGGGTAATTGCCCTATCTGCCCACTGGTGGGCAAAAAAACTTTGGCCCCATTTATTTGGGGTGGGGGGATGGCCATAACCCCACCCTCTTATTTTGAAAACAAAATCTTCCCTGGTCTCTGGTGGGCTTTCTGCCCCCCTTGGGGGCAGATGGGCCTTCCAAAAATAGGCCGATGTGCCCCCAAGGGGGACATATATGGCCAAAAGTAATGTGCCCCCATTGGGAGCAACCCTTGCCCAAGGGGCTGCCCCCCAAACAAAACACACACATACACACACATTAATCCCTGGTGCCTAAGTGTTTTCTGCCCCCCCAGGTAGCAGATCGGCCTAATGGAAATAGGCCGATCTGCCCCCCAGGGGAGCAGAAATGGCCTAAAATAAATTCCCCCCCAAGAGGAGCAACTCTTGCCTAAGGGGTCGCTTCCCTTGCATGAAATTGGCACCAACAAAAAAAAAATCCCTGGTGTCTAGTGGCAGATTGGCCTAACAAACATAGGTCGATCTGTCCCCAAGGAGGGCAGAAACTGCCTAAATACAATTTGCCCCCCAGGGGAGTGACCCTTGCCTAATGGGTTGCTCCCCATACATATAAACATAAAGTAAACAAAAAAAATGGTGTCTAGGGGTTTCTGCCCCCCCCCGGACGCAGATCGGCCTAATTATAAGAGGCCTATCTGCCCCCAGTGCTGCATAAAAGGCCTAAACATACCCCCCCCCCGGGGAGCTGCCCTTGCCCAAGGCACCGCTCCCCTTATGTGCAAGTATTTAAAAAAAACCTTCCCTGGTGTCTAGTGGATTCTGCCCCCCTTGGGGGCAGATTGGCCTAATAAAAATATGCCAATCTGCCCCTTGGGGGCAGAAATGGCATAAAGACAATTTGCCCCCCAGGAGAGCAACACTTGTCTAAGGGGTCGCTCCCCATACGTAAATAAATATAAATATATAAATCCCTGGTGTCTAGAGGTTCTGCCCTCACCCCCGGGGGCAGATCGGTCTAATTATAATAGGCCGATCTGCCCCTGGGGGGGGCAGAAAAGTCCTAAAAATATTGTTCCCCCTGGGGAGCGACCCTTCCCCAAGGGGCCGCTCCTCTTATGCTTAAGTATATAAAAAAATAATTCCCTGGTGTGTAGTGGTATCTGGCCCCCACCCCCTGGGGGCAGAAATGTCCTAGAAATAATCTGGCCCCACAGGGAGAGACCCTTGCCTAAGGGGCCGCTCCCCTTATGAGTAAGTCTGAAAAAAAAAAATCTCTGGTATCTAGTGGGTATTTCTGCTTCCCCATCGCATTGGGATCGGGCAGCAGAAATGCTTGCAGAGACATGAAAGGAAAGGAACGAATTGCCTTTCCTTTCATAACTCTGCCTGCCCCCAACTCCCGAGTGGAAGAGAAATGTAGAGCATTTCTCTTCCGCCTCACGCTGGAAGCATGCTTCCAGCACGATGGGAGGTGACCTCTGATGAGGTGAGCACGCAATTGCATGCTGATGTCATCAGACGTCACTGGGGGGTCAGGGAGGTTCAGGGGCGGAAGGGGAAGTGATTTCCCTTCCAGCTCTGCCATCATGGGGGGGAAGCCCATGGAGGAAGCGGTGCCGGGACGTAACCATTACCCCCCGGCACAGAACTGGTTAAATACATGACAGTGTGGAGACAGAGAAAAGAATGCAGTGATCTAGCCAGAGCTACGAATCTTATTATAAATGTACTAAAACATTCTACTTTGCATTTCCACTCTATCTACATTCCCGTTTTGATAGCCATAGCTACCCAAGATCCTATATTTTGCATCAGGAGTCTACTTAAACCTAAACAATATGAAGGCTTGTTTTGTTTAGGGACTTAAATTTCCCACAATTCTGGGCTGTTGTTCTGTGTTTTGAATTTCCATGGTACATTTTGCTGTATTAATTTCTTGTGCATACCATAATGCCAGCAAAATAGTCTTTATTCTTTCCCTTGTGCCATGCCTAAATATTAGATATCTTCTCTATAAAAATAAAGCATAACTTATTTCTTCAGTGGAGCTTCGATCTCGCCACACTATTTGCCTATATTTAGGTTCCTTTAACCTTAGGGTTTTGATGCCTAACGGGGCAGGGAGGTATTCTTTTATTTACAGGTACCCATGGTATATTCTAAAAACATATCTGTGTAGTTCATTGAAGAGCACAGATTTGTTTTAAATTTGTTACAGATTTGTTACAGTTACCAAGGGAGCCTATAAATAAGAGGGTATCTTTTGGGTGTATCCTTAAGTATTTTTAAGTATTACATCTGGACCCCTACCACTGCCCTGAAAAAGGTATTTAACAACTCCCTTTAAGGATGAGTGCACTTGAGTAATGTTACCCTACTATGCTGTGGTGGGCCACTGAGGATGAAGCATGCCATGATAATTTGGGGGGTGAGGTGATCTCTCAAATATCTTATTTTGATCCCTCTAGGTTAGGCCTTTAGTGACTAAGGAAAAACTTCACCCCTATCCTCCAACACCCAGACTCTTTTCTGTGGTTTATTCATGAGTCAATCTCTAGTAATATTTAACTGTGTTGATCTTTCTTTAAAACTAGCAGACTCTTGGAATCAGGACTAGTATAATATAATCTGGAATTTTAATAAGTAATTGAGTGGTGGGATGCTAGCCTAGTGGTAGAGGGTGGTAGAGAGCGAAAGAGCAGGATGCAGTAGTTGGTTTATGCATGCAGTCAGTGCTTAGATGTGCTGGGATGCTGTACTTGTTTTGTGCAGTGCTGTTGGTCTGGTGCTTTTAGAATCAATTTCAGAGGATGACAGTGCTGCACTGCTGTGTGAGTTTGTCATGCAAGATGGTGTTCTTGTAGCTACAAGAGTGTTGTGAGGGGTTACAGTGGTGTGGGCAATATAGTGTATTTTTGTAGTGTGGCAGTATGTGGTTGTTAGAAATGGGGTTTTTGGTTGGCAGTCAGGTTGCCCTCTGTCCAAGCAAGAACCCTCACTCTAGTCAGGGTAAGTCACACACAATCCAAAATCAGCCTGTGCCCACCCTCTGGTAGCTTGGCACGAGCAGTCAGGCTTAACTTAGAAAGCAATGTGTAAAGCATTTGTGCAATAAATCATACAATACCATAATATAACACCACAAAAATACACCACACAGTGTTTAGAAAAATATATAATATTTATCTGGGTATTTGTAGGTCAAAACGATCAAAGATGCAATATGAATTTGTAAAGATATCACTGAAAAGTGATATAAAGTGGCTTACGTCTTTAAAAAGCAAACAAAGTCTTTTTCAAGCACAAAGTACCTGGTTTCTGGTGGAAAATCTCTGCAAAGGGCCGCAGAAGAAGAGATACATGGAAAAATGGTGTGTGCGTCGATTTCTCCCCAGCACACACGGACTTGCGTCGTTATTTTTCACACAGGGAAGTCGTGCGTCGTTTTCCGGCAAGCGGACAGTCTCTTTCTATGGGTCGCGGGGATTACCAAATGTCCCGGGTCTGTGCGTGGATTCTCCTGCTTGTTTTCCGGCTGCACGTCATTCCACGGGACTGTGCGTCGAAGTTTCGATCTCACAGTAGGCGTCGCGTCAATTTCTCCTCTGGAAGTCGGGCGGCGTTGTCCTTGCGAGGCTATGCATCGAAGTTCCAGTCGTCCCGAAGGTGTCGCGTCGATCAGCGTCGGTGTGCGGCGTTTTTCTCGCTGCGGAACAAGCTGTGCGTCTAACATTTCGGCGCACGAAGCGTCCAAGTGAAAAAGAGAAGTCTTTTTGGTCCTGAGACTTCAGGGAACAGGAGGCAAGCTCTATCCAAGCCCTTGGAGAGCACTTTTACAGCCAGACAAGAGTTCAGCAAGGCAGCAGGCCAACAGCAAGGCAGCAGTCCTTTGGAGAAAGCAGACAGGTGAGTCCTTTGAGCAGCCAGGCAGTTCTTCTTGGCAGGATGTAGTTTCTGGTTCAGGTTTCTTCTCCAGCAAGTGTCTGATGAGGTAGGGCAGAGGCCCTGTTTTATACTAAGTTGTGCCTTTGAAGTGGGGGTGACTTCAAAGAGTGTCTAAGAAATGCACCAAGTCCCCTTTCAGTTCAATCCTGTCTGTCAGAGTCCCAGTAGGGGGTGTGGCAGTCCTTTGTGTGAGGGCAGGCCCTCCACCCTCCCAGCCCAGGAAGACCCATTCAAAATGCAGATGTATGCAAGTGAGGCTGAGTACCCTGTGTTTGGGGTGTGTCTGAGTGAATGCACAAGGAGCTGTCAACTAAACCTAGCCAGACGTGGATTGAAGGGCACAGAAAGATTTAAGTGCAAAGAAATGCTCACTTTCTAAAAGTGGCATTTCTAGAATAGTAATATTAAATCGGATTTCACCAGTCAGCAGGATTTTATATTACCTTTCTGGCCATACTAAATATGACCTTCCTGCTCCTTTCAGATCAGCAGCTGCCACTTCAACAGTGTATGAGGGCAGCCCCAATGTTAGCCTATGAATGGAGCAGGCCTCACAGTAGTGTAAAAACGAATTTAGGAGTTTTACACTACCAGGACATATAACTACACAGGTACATGTCCTGCCTTTTACCCACACAGAACCCTGCTCTAGTGGGTACCTAGGGCACACATTAGGGGTGACTTATATGTAGAAAAAGGGGAGTTCTAGGCTTGGCAAGTACTTTTAAATGCCAAGTCGAAGTGACAGTGAAACTGCACACACAGGCCTTGCAATGGCAGGTCTGAGACAAGGTTAAGGGGCTACTGAAGTGGGTGGCACAGCCAGTGCTGCAGGCCCTCTAGTAGCATTTAATTTACAGGCCCTAGGCACATACAGTGCACTCTACTAGGGACTTATAAGTAAATTAAATAGCCAATCATGGATAAACCAATCAATAGTACAATTTACACAGAGAGCATGTCCACTTTAGCACTGGTTAGCAGTGGTAAAGTGCCCAGAGGTCAAAGGCCAACAACAACAGGTCAGAAAAAATAGGAGGAAGGAGGCAAAACGTTTGGGGATGACCCTGTCAAAGAGCCAGGTCCAAGAGTGGTCATTTAACCTCTGTACATGTCAATGTGCTCCCTGACTCAAGTGGGTGAAAGGACAGGAAACCTAGACCAAGATGGTCTTGGAAGCCAGTGAACATTAGGAAAAGAGGTGCACTTCCACTAAATAGCCAATACTTTTGTTCTGATTTGACTTGGGAACTGCAGACTCTAAAAATACAGTCTCACATTTGCTAAGGGGATGTAGCCATTCACAGTTGTAAGACCAGACTAGCTTTTCATGAACCTTGTCAAAAGAATTATACTCTTAGAGGAACTAAATGGTTTCCAAAGTAATAGTCCAACAGAAAGACAGTACACGAAGAAAACAATACATTTAAATTGTATACTTTTGGAAATGAGCCTATTTAAGGTGAAGTTCTTTCTTTTACCGATTTTGTTAACTCCTTGGATAGTTGGCATGTAAGAATAGTCTTACATTGTTTTACCGTGTTAGTGACTGAATTGCAGAAAATAGCAGCAGAAATATAAAGATAGTGCAGCAGGACCTTGTCAAGAGGATCAAATGAACACAGCAGAAAACACACTATGCACTTCTAACATGAGCACTGAGGTTAAACAATGAGACGGAATGGAGCCGCCTTGAGGTGAAAAACAACAGCGGCCATGTACGTTTCTGGGAGAAATAGTTTATAATGCTGCAACCTCATGAATCAGTGCATTAAAAAAGAAGGCCTTCACCACCCCCTGGAATGTTTTTTAAGCCGAGCGACAAGAATGTATACCATTAATCACTGCTTCATCTTTTGGCCAAATGCCTACGGATGGGTGGCAAAGTTTCAGGCCAATGAATAGATATCAAAGCCAAAGTAAAATGTCAATGACCCTTGTGACGCACAGTTGTTGAGCCTGTGTTGCTTTTTTGTGTCATGGTGCTAACTGGTTTTAAGCTGTTAATGGAGACTAGAGAAAGGAGAAGACTGTGTGAAGTATCGATTTTGTTTTTGCAAAATATGGAGCGAGAAGAGGATTCAGCTCTGTCATCATTAGCTGCTAATCATGTTCGTTATCATCACATTGCGAGAAGGTTCCAATGATTAAATAGACACAAAAAATGAATATTTCCCAAAACGTTTGTGATGGTGTATTGTAGCCCGTGCGATTTATCTTTCTGGATAAACGTGTTATACTTAATTTGGTGGAGCAAGGCGATGTTCAGCACTGTTAGGACTATATTTACATGTGTTTATTACTGTGCCTCAGCATTGCCAGCTTGAGCCTCACATTGGTTAATTGTAGATGAGAGACAGCTCAGTGGGAATGGGCCAATTGAGACTGTCAGCGCATCCATCTGATAGTGTTTACCTCTAGATGCTTAGGAGCCTTTATGCGACTGCTACCATGTAAATGGTAGTTCTTGGGCATTTCACTACTACCACCTATTCATTTGCATGCAAAGGCAGATCAACAAAGATTTTAAGACATGGCTTTGCATCAAAAATTACACCTCCTGGAAGGAAGCATACAACTGGAGAAATGTTTTATTAGTCGTTCGATTTCACACATTGGGGTCCAGATTTACTAAGGTTTTGTGTCTGAGTTGCAAGTTTTTTTTTTTTTTTTTTTAACGCAGCTCCAGTGCAACATCTATTTTGGGAAAAACTAAGCCACACAAAGCCCAATTTGTATGAATTTTTGTGGCTCTGTAAAGCAAAACCCATGAGATATCTTGCAGGCGGTAGGTGTTACATGGGTGGAGCATGGCCGATCCTATGTATCCACTCATGACTTTTGACCTAAACCCATATTTACTAGAACTTGTAAACATGAGTTTGCACTAAAATAGTGCACCTACCTGAGGATGGCGTAACATGGGGAAATATCTTTAATTTTCCATGTTTTTTTTCTTCTTTGCAAGTCTGCTGCATTCTGCAGCAAACACACACAGAGGTAATAGAATCACAGGACAGTTTGTGTACAAGAAGACAGTGCATAATTTAAGCCAGTGGTTCCAGTTGTTGGAAATGGCCCTTTATGCTGGGTTACCTTCAAACATTTTGCCTTACTCCTCCTATTTTTGAGACCATCTTTTTGTTGGCTTTAGGACTCTGAGCACTTTACCACTGCTAACTAGTGCTAAAGTGCATATGATTCTCCCTTAAAACATAGTAACACTGGTATGTCCACAATCAGCCTATTTAATTTCCATGTAAGTCTCTTGTAAAGTGGCATACTATATACCCAAGGCCTGTAAATTGAATGCTATTAGTAGGCCTGCAGCACTGATTGTGACACTCACTGCAAGTAGCCCTGTAAACATGACTCTGGCCTGCCACTGCAGAGCCAGTATGTGCACTCTCACTGCCACCCCGACTTGGTATTTAAAACCTCTTACCAAGCCTTAAACTCCCCTTTTTTACACATAAGTCACTCCTAAAGTAGTCTCTAGGCATCCAATAGTGCAGTGCACCATGTAAGCAAAAGGCAGGAGCTATAAATTAAGTTCTCATGTCCTGGTAGTGAAAAACTCCCAAAGTCGTTTTTTTATTACTGTGAGGCCTGCCCCTCCTATAGGCCAGCATTGGGAACTCTTTATATTAGCTTTAAGCCTGATCTGAGAGGAGTAGCTGCATCGTGTTTAGTACCATTGGAATGGTAATAATACATTTTATTTACTGGTAAAGTCTGATTTATTATTACTATTTTAGAAATGCCACTTTTAGAAAGTAAGCATTTCTCTGCACTCACTGCCCTGTGTACCCACAGCCTATCTCCAGTACACATCTGGCTTGGACTAGGTGACAGCTACACTTGTGTGTTCCTGTCAGACACCCACAAGACAGAATACACAGCTACGTCTGCATTCATCTGCATACTGATATGTCTACCTGAGGAGGAGGTTGGGAAGAGCTCACACACCTCAAAAGGTCATAACCAGAGTTCACACAAAGGGGCTGATTACCTCCCATAGTTATCTGGAGCTGAGGCTGACCTCAAAGAGGGACCTGTGCACTTCATAAGAACTCCTTGCAGTCACCCTACCGTATCAAAGACACTTTCTTGAATAAGTATTGGGCTCCTGATCCACTAAAATCAGTACACTTATGGACTCAAGAAAATGCTGCTTGAGTAAGGACTGCTGTGTGCCAGGACTGCTACCCTGCCAGGATTGACTGCTCTCAGGAACTGCTGCCTGCAGATCTCCTCCCAGTAGCTCAAGACTCGTTCTCCCAACCTAGAGTGACTCTGAGCGGCTTTTGCTTTCCTCTGCCGCTCGCTACTCTAAATCACAACTCAAGTGCATTGCCAAACTTCACAGCTTGTATCTGTTAACTGCCTGGAGAGTCCCTGCTTTCCTTTGCTGCTCTTCAAATTCTGTTAACCCAAGCAGCTTTGCTAAACTTCGCCACTTGCATCTGTGAACTGCCCGGAGCAGCCCTGCTTTCCTATGCCTCTCACTACTTTCTGTCAACCCAAGCGGCTTTGCCAAACTTCGCTGCTTGCAACTGTGGACTGCCCAAGGTGGCTGTGCTTCCCTTTGCTGCTTGCTACTTTCCGTCAACCCGAGCGGCTTCATCAAACTGTGCTGCTTGCAACTTTGAACCATCCGGAGCAGCCCTTCTCTCCTTTGTTGCTTGCTACTTTCAGTCAACAAGAGCGGTTTTGCCAAACCTTGCCAATCGCAAATGTGAAGTGCCAGGAGCAACCTGACTTTCCTTTGCCGCTCGCTGCTTTCAGTCAACTCCAGTGTCTTTGCCCAACTGTGCCGCTTCAATGAGTGAAACACCAAGAGCAGCATGGATGAGCCTTTGCCACTCATCACTTCAGTCAAGTGGCCTTGCCCAACTTGGCTGTGTTCAGCACCCCAAGTGGAGTGCAACTAGGAAAGTACTGGAGACCATAAAAACATTGTGCCTCCATGTCGAGGAGTTCTTGGCACCACCCCCTGGATCTCTACATTCGCTCATCAACCTTGCTTTATATTTGAGTCAGCAAAGCAAATGGTCAGCTATTTATGAATTAGATCTGTATTGTGCTGATCTTAAATTAACCAGATAAACAAGCTTTATTTTTTCTATATCTGTGTGGAATCTCTTTTTGTGACATAATTCCTGTGGTTATTGTGTGTGTGTTGCACAAGTGTTTCACAAATTTCCTTCTAATTTAGCCCTGTCTGCTCTGTGCCACACTACAAGAGGGTGAGCACCTGCTAATTTACATCATGACATTGACTTGCTCTGACTAGGATTGTGGTCCCTACTTGGATAGGGTGCATAACTCTGCCAACTAGAGACCCACTTTCTAACATTGGTGTCAGTGGTGGGATAGGACTTGTGTTTGTGCAATACCACATAGTGATTCAGTGTACCCTACAGCTCCATATTTAGACCTATTCTCCTACTTTTCCTGACCTGTACCAATTGGCAGTTTTCTTTTTGATTTTTTTTCATTTCCCCCTAATTGGCCTTTTTGAATTTTTCTTCTAAAATGTTGTCTCACTCTGGAGTAGCTGACTTTGAGCAGGGCAGCAGTTACTGAGAGCTGTCAATCCTGCATGGCAATCCTGTCACAAGTCTGGAGCGGTCCTGCTTACCATTGCCACTCACTATTTTCAGACAACCCAACCGACTTTGCCCAACTGTGCAGCTTGCATCAGTGAAATGCCCGAAACAGCCCAGCTGAGCCTTTTCTGCTTGTCACTTCTGTCAACCCGTGCGGCCTTGCCCAACTTGGCAGTATGCAGCTCCCTGAGAAGAGCACAACCAGGACAATACTGCAGAACATAAAAACATCACACACCTGTGCCGAAGAGTTCCCAGCACCATCCCTTGGATCTCTGCATTTGCACATCAACCTTGCTTTATTTTTGAGTATGCAAAGCAAATATTTTGCTATTTATGAATTAGATCTGTATCATGCTGATCTCAAATTAACCAGATAAACAAGCTTTATTCTTTCTACATCTGAGTGGAGTCTCTTTTCGTGGCATATCTCCTGTGGTTATTGTGTGTGTGTTGAACAAGTACTTTCCACATTGCCTTCTAAGTTAGGACTGCCTGCTCTGCACCAAGCTACCAGAGGGTAAGCACAGGCTAATTTATCTTGTGTCATTGGCTTGCCCTGACTCGGATTGTGGACCCTACTTGGACACGGTGCATACCTCTGCACTTATTTATCAGAACCAACTGTAGTGACAGTCCTTCCCATGGTGGCACTGTGTATCTAGTTTTCAGATGAGCACAACAAACCTGTTTATTAAGTCAATACACATTATTCATTGATAATTACTGCCGCTCACACATTATAGCTTTGGTTGGCCTGGAATAGTCAGAAATGCCACACTTGTTCAGTATGATGGTTAGTAGTTGCATTGATACTGTCATTAGCAGCGCTGGTAAGTAGCAATGGGTGGTGCAGGCTACAGTGGCTTTCTGAGAAGGGATCTGACACTTACTTTTTTTAAACAAATTAAGCACTGCAAGAAGGTGTACCTTCCTGTACAAAACTATCCTAACCACAACTCAGGTACCCTTGTGACATGATGCAAAGGTGCCTGCTTTCGCACTAGGCAGCCACAAGTGCACCAGCAGCAGAAGGGGCCTGTAAATAATCCCCTCAGTTGCCCAGTGCAGTGCCCAGCCAGGGGGTCACTACTCTGAGCAATTTGTAATGAAGTCCTAAGTGACATATTGCATGTTCTGATGTTTAAATAGGGACAATCACATTAATAATTCTAAATCTTGTAATGTATCTACTGTGTACTGAAACAAGCATTTTTACAGCTTATACGTAATGTGATCGCTCACTTTTTTCAGAGACTACAAGAACACAATGATATGGTTAATTTCAAATGGTACGATCAACAGTTTAACCTCTTAGTTGCTGTCCCCCCCCCGTGCTGAGCCCTTTTTTTGCTATTTGGGGTAGTTCGCGCTTAGGCCTTCATAACTTTTTGTCCACATAAGCTATCCACGTCAACTTTGCGTCCTTTTTTTCCAACATCCTAGGGATTCTAATGGTACCCAGCTTTTGTGGTTTACCCTGGAGGAGACCAAGAAATTAGCCAAAATACAGTGAAAAATTCGTTTTTTTCAAAAAAATGGGAAAAAAGGGCTGCTGACGAAGGCTTGTGGTTTTGTCCCTGAAAATGGCATCAACAAAAGGTTTCTGGTGCTAAAATCGCCGTCTTCCCACCTTTCAGGAACAGGCAGGCTTGAATCAGAAAACCACATTTTTTCAGCACAATTTTGGCATTTTACTGGGACATACCCCATTTTTACTATTTTTGGTGCTTACAGCCTCCTTCCAGTTAGTGACAGGAATGGGTGTGAAACCAATTCTGGATCCCGGAAAGCTAACCATTTCTGAAAAGAAGACAAAATTCTGAATTCAGCAAGGGGTCATTTGTGTAAATCCTACAAGGTTTTCTTACAGAAAATAACAGCTGAAATAAAAAAATATTGAAAGTGAGCTGAAAAAACAGCAATTTTTCTCCACGTTTTACTCTGTAACTTTTTCCTGCAATGTCAGATTTTTTAAAGCAATATACTGTTACGTGTGCTGGACTCTTACGGTTGCAAGGATAGATAGGGCTTGTAGGTTCATCAAGATCCCTAGGTACCCAGAGCCAATAAATGAGGTGCACCTTGCAATGGGTTTTCATTCTATACTGGGTATACAGCAATTCATTTGCTGAAATATAAAGAGTGAAAAATAGGTATCAAGAAAACCTTTGTATTTCCAAAATGGGCATAAGATAAGAAGTAGTGGCTGTTTGCACATCTCTGAATTCCGGGGTGCCCATACTAGCATGTGAATTACAGGCCATTTCTCAAATAGACGTCTTTTTTACATACTGTCTTACATTTGGAAGGAAAAAATGTAGAGAAAGACAAGGGGCAATTACACTTGTTTTGCTATTCTGTGTTCCCCTAAGTCTCCAGATAAAAATGGTACCTCACTTGCATGGGTAGGCCTAATGCTCGCAACAGGAAACGCAACATGGACACATCACATTTTTACATTGAAATCTGACGTGTTTTTTGCAAAGTGCCTAGCTGTAGATTTTGGCCTCTAGCTCAGCCGGCACCAAGGGAAGCATACCAAACTTGTGCATTTTTTAAAACTAGACACCTAGTGGAATCTAGGATGGGGTGACTTGTGGGGCTCTCACCAGGTTATGTTACCCAGAATCCTTTGCAAACCTCAAAATTTGGCCCAAAAAACACTTTTTCCTCACATTTCGGTGACAGAAAGTTCTGCAATCTGAGAGGAGCCACAACTTTCCTGCCACCCAGCGTTCCCCCACGTCTCCTGATACAAATGGTACCTCACTTGTGTGGGTAGGCCTAGCGCCCGTGACAGGTTATGCCCCAAAACACAACTTGGACACTTCACATTTTCCCAAAGAAAACAGACCTGTTTTTTGCAAAGTGCCTTGCTGTGGATTTTGGCCTCTAGCTCAGCCGGCACCTAGGGAAACATAGCAAGCCTTGGCATTTTTGAAAACTAGACACCTTGGGGAATCCAGGATGGGGTGACTTGTGGGGCTCTGACCAGGTTCTGTTACCCAGAATCCTTTGCAAACCTCAAAATGTGGCTAAAAAAACACTTTTTCCTCACATTTCGGTGACAGAAAGTTCTGGAATCTGAGAGGAGCCACAAATTTCCTTCCGCCCAGCGTTCCCCTAAGTCTCCCAATAAAAATGGTACCTCACTTGTGTTGGTAGGCCTGGTGGCCGCGACAGGAATAGATCACACAACGGTCAATGTTGGTCTTTACATGAGGCAGCTATTGACCCTGGGGTGATCCATTCCTGACGCAGGCACTAGGTATAGGCACTCAAGTGGAGTAGTGTTTTTATCAGGACAGGTGAGGAATCACTGGGTGGTAGGAATTTTGTGGATCCCAGCATATTTCTGTAGTTTGTGTGACAGAAATGCGAGAAAAATTGAGTTTTTATTCAACATTTCAGCTTTGCAGGGTATTCTGGGTAAGAAAACTTTGGGGAATCCACACAAGTCACACCTCTGTGGACTCCCCTGAATGTCTAGTTTCCAGAAATGTTTGGGTTTAGTATGTTTCTCTATATGGCCACCGAACCCAGGACCACAAACACAGGTGCCTGCCTTACAAAACCAGTTTGTTTTGTGATAGATAATTTTGATATCTCCACAATACGATTTGGGCGGTGGAATTTGGGGCTGAACTAAATTGGGGAGCTCCCAAGAGAGCACTCTCTCTCTGCTTGGCGCCGCATTCACCTGCTCTCTGGGTTGGGCTAACCCACTATTACCCCGTTGCACAGACTGTGCTTGCGAAGGGATAGCAGGACTGTCCTCATCACCTCCCTCTTAATGTACTGGAAGAGGAGTTATCGAATGGGACTCCTCTGACTGAAAAATCACTCCCAGAGTCTGCACCATTGTCCTATCCCTCAGATGCTGTCTCAGTAACTGATGTCTCAGTCTCTGATCCTATGTCAGAGCTGTCCTCTATAACCCGAGTGACGGCAGCAGTCATCCATCAAGATGCCATCTCTGCTATTGGCTAAACTGTTGCTCTAAAACACTAGCCTACGTAGACAGTCACAAAACCGATGGTGTTTGTGAGATACGTGCAACAGTAGAGGCCACCTTACCTGCGCTTCTTCCCTCAATCAGCACGTTCTTTCAAGACACTTAAAAAACACCTTGTCATATACCATTCGTCACAGTCTTTAGCACCTCCTGCGCCCAGTCCAACAACCATTATTGGTGCTCCCACTCCCTCCTCCTCGGATTCCCTCATTACCACCCAGCAAAAGTGCCCTTCATCTCTCCATAGCCGCCCCCCACCCCGCACATACATTTCATTTGTATTATAGCGCAGGTAATGGCTGACTTTACTAATGTACTCAGCTATTGACATAAAATACAGATTTGCTCTTTGCAGTAGGCATATAAACCTTCTGCGCTTCTCTAAAACTGCCCCTAGACAAAAGTCTCATCCTTTTGTAGCAGAAACATAATCACAATACTTACTTGACTTTTTTATTGCTGCCTACAGGTGAAATGCGTCAGTTGAAGTATGTGCATTGCTTTGAAGACTCAAGCTGCAACTGCAAGACAACTGGTGGAAAATATAAATATATATATATATATATATATATATATATATATATATATATATATATATCACTTTTATATATGGGTCTGGTTTTCCTGGGGGCCGATCGCAGCCCCCATGGAAAACACACATGTATTGACAAAAGTGATCTATATATATATATATATATATATATATATATATATATATATATATATATAGATCTATCTATAGATGTATCCATGTAGATATATCTACATAGATATATCTATATATATAGATGTATATTTCTTTTTAGTAGTTGTATGGTTTCCTTGGGGCCCACGGGCGACCCCCTGTCCATTTTTTAAAATTTATTTATAATTCTTCTTTTTTTAAATAAAATTTAGCCCGGGGGGGGGGGAGGCACGATTTCCGAGGTTGCCGACCCCCCCCCCCCCCCCCCCGAAGTGAAATCCCTGGTGACTAGTGGTGTTTCCTGGCCCCTGATCACAGCTGTGCTGCGATTGGGGGCCAGGAAACACTTTCAGGAATGCCTCCTAAGAAAGGGGAGAGTCTCCCCTTTCTTACAAGGCCTTCCCGAATGTGGGGAAGGCCGTTTGGGCCGCTTCCTGCTCCGATGGGGAAATCAACAAAGTGACGTCCGACATCACAAAGGGGCGGGTGGGGGTCAGGGGGAGACACAAAAAAGCTTCTGTGTCTCCCGGGGAGAAAAAAATAAATAAATAAATCCTCGGGTGCGACGCAGGCGAGGATTTATTAACCCTCCCTCTGGTGTCGGCCACTGGTCGTGACCCGCACCCAAGGGGTTAAATAATAGAGTATTTTGATTTTTTTATAACTCATATTTATGAATTCACTTCAATGTGAAAGGAGACTGAGGATCCAATAATATTCTGATGTAGACCTTGTTGTTTTATGACAGAAAAAGGCAAAGTTCGAAATGTATTAAGAGTACCCAGGAGAATGCAGAAAACTAGAAGTGCTCTTAAGTAGTATTGGAGATTATATGGTAAACCTTTGTGCCAGGAAAGATTTAATTACTTGTGCAGAATCCTCAGAACACCCTCAAATTCTGATGAACGCAGTACATAGAAATCTGCTTGATTTGAGAACCAAATCGCTCTCTGTCATTGTATACAATGACACCTCATAAAATGTGTGAATGTTTTTTCTCTGTCCTCACTAATATGCACAATCACATGTTAATATGCATCGTTTGTTTTTTGGCATTTGCTAATTTTGTAAATTGTTGAAATTGCGATACTTTGTGACCGACTAAGTGTTTCTTATGTGTCTATAAAAATGCACAGAGCGGATACGTTAATACCCTTAATGTGTTAAGTTAGTTTTCACATCTTTTTTGTAAAATGCTGACAGTTTCAAATTTATGCCCCATTACGTTGGCCTACGATATTTTTGTAGCACAACATCTTTGTGGTCAATATTCTAACATATGCTGGTTCCATACAGTTATAAGTAATGGAAACTATTCTGCTTACCCATTTAGCTTCTCATGCAGTGACTTTTAAAGACTGCTTACTAACCTCAGACATACTTTAAGAATCCTCAGCTTAAGTATTCCATTCTAAGAGTGTGGTCTACTGTATCACATAACCTTTACTGTCATTAAACAGGTTATCACAAATATTAGTATTAAAAAATGTGTCATTATGATCTTCAGGTATACATATATGGATTCTTACACATGACCTCTACCTGAATCTTGCATAACCTAAGCTTTCATGCCTATCACGGGGAGTCAGTCAGATGTCACTATTCCTAAATATTGACCGCCCAGGAGTACAATCATGATCCCTCGCAAAATTACATCAATTCTCATATAACATTTCTGGATTATTTCTAAATTATAGAGGAATATGGGTATTCAGACTTGCCATTAATGTACTTAGAAATTTGGAAGAGTGGTGTGATCACCCATACCTTGGAAAGGGAACCTTCTCAAACCTCATAAAGGAACTATTACGAGGCCTAGGAATGATTTATCTGTCATTGATTACCTAAGTTGTGCCAATTTCTTTGATTTATACTGCATGTATTAGCCATTTCTCAAACTCAGTACAACATTTGTCCTTAATAATTAAAAACATTCCTGAATCCATAACGTTGGCACACTAGGCACCATTGAAAACACATCAAAAGTGGAATTTATATGATGTTATGTGATGTGTTGGTATGTTGTGTGGAATGGCACCAATCTGTGATGTGTCATTCTTTCTGAGCACCTCTGCACAAAACATTTTGCACAGTTCTTGGATGGTGTTTTAGCAACCATAGAAGTCAATTGCAATTTTTTTATCTATTGGTACCAAACATAATATTAGATGCCACTATGGGTCAGCAGGAGTATGGACTAAGCTATCGTATTTTATTACTTTTAGATTAGATTTTTTTCACTTCTCCATGAAACTTGCTCGAAAGGTTTACTTGGAGCATTGGTTGGTTGGCACCACCACAATCTATCAGCAGTCTCTTTGGCATAATGTTAAAAGGGAGGCCATTGGAAATAATCATTTTTGCCAGAGAGGCAGGAAGTGGCCATTCTTACAAGAGAAGTATGACTACACACGTAAGCTCCGTACAACTCCTAGATATATAACTGGTGCTTTTCATTAATTAATTAATGTATTAATAGGCTCAGGATTTGGTCAGGAGTCTGAATGCTTCTTTATTTATTAAACTGTGTATTAATAATAACACCTAAAGTGCACAGTTTCAAAAAAGACTACTAATACATATTTTTTATCATTTGTTTATTCAGATGTTCAGAGTTTCACAGGCACACATTCCAGTATCCCATAACATGTGCATCCGTTAGAGAGAGTATGATAGAAACCGTTGTAAAAGCTGTAGTACAAATAGGTAGAATACTAAATTACATACATAAGTAGAGGAGCATATACAGAATCAAAAACAAATCAGGTGCATCACTGAGCAGAATGCCCACCACAGTCATGGTAAGGAAGATTACTAACCAACCAGCTCCGTCTCATCCACCTGCTGCCACAGTAACTTCAAGGCAGGTATCAACCGTGCTCCCAAATATCATAACACCAACACTGATCCCCCAACCATCAGTGGACTCACCCCACCACTCCAGCAGGCAGAGCCAGCCACGAGTCCCCCCCCTCACAGAACCAATGCAGCAATCCATGGCCAGACACCTCACACATGTACCCCCCTAGAATGAAGATCGTGGAGCTAGGAGTCAGAGGCAAACAGGTGTGATGAGCACTCCCAGTTGCTCAGACATTAAGGGCCACATGTGCGAAGCATTTTGCACACCACAAATGGCGAATTGGGCCGTTTGTGACGTGCAAAATGCGATTTGGGATGTACAGACCCATTTTTGCGATTCGGTAAACTGTTTACCGAATCACAAAAAGGGTTTCCGAGTCACAATTGGGAAGGGGTGTTCCCTTCCGAATTGTGAGTTGCAGTCCCATGTATGACTGTTTTGTGACCGTGCATGCAGTCGCAAAACAATCGCAGTTAGCGGCAGTTTCAAACTGATGCTAACCCATTCGCAAATGGGAAGGGGTCTCTACGGGACCCCTTCCCCTTCCCCTTTGTGAATGGCAGCGAACATATGAAAAGATGAAAAGAAAACTTTTCATTTTTTGTTTTTGAAATGCATCTCGTTTTCCTTTAAGGAAAAAGGGCTGCATTTAAAAAAACTGCTTTATTTAAAAGCAGTCACAGACATGGTGGTCGGCTGTCTCCAGCAGGCCACCATCCCTGTGAGGGCGGCCATTCACAATGGGGTCGCAAATTGCGACCTACCTCATAAATATTCATGAGGTAGGTCATTGGCAACCCCATTGGGAATCGCAAACAGTGTCATTGATGCTGTTGTACATAAGGTTTTGCGACTCGCGTATTTCGTACATGTGGCCCTAGATTCTTTCCAGACATAAGAAGGGACCCCACGTCTCCTCAAATACATGTAAGGGATTCTGAACTTTTATAGACTCGCCGCTGAAATTAAGCCAACCAGTATAACTCTGTGAACCATTCCTGGGGAGTGGGCACCTGGGGAGAATGCCCATGTTGGAGGGTACTGATTTTGGCCACCATGAGGGCTGTCGACAGCTACCACTGCCAATAGGAGGACGCATTATTCACATCTGTAAAATGGCATAGCAGAGCCACATGGGTCCTAAAAGAGAATGTAGCTAGGGGAGGGAAGAGTCTGCTCCATAGAGGACCAGTAGGGTTCCAGAGCAGGACAGACCAATAAGACATGAAACAAGTCACATGCAGCAGAGGGGCAGTGTCAACAGGCATCTGTCTGCAGTAGCTGAGCTCTGCATGGTTTATATGGCTTACATTACCAGTTTTGGAGAATCTTGAAATAGGAATATTTCAGGTCCCTGAGAGAATTCTCATGGTGGTCTAAGTCCTCCCTTCAGTCCTTGTCTGAGTATTCTGTGCCCAGACCTTCCTGCCAATAAACCCTAGATGCGGTGAGTGTCCTGAGAGTAAACATTGTCAATGACGATTTGATACAGATTAGAAATTGTCCTCTTTGAAGCCCCTACAGTCTGTGATAATCCAATATCAGGGAGGAGGGGGATGGATAAGATCCCAGCCTAAAAGCCCTCTACTACAGTGTCTCAATTGCCAGTAATGTCATAGCTGTGATTGGGGTATCAGGAAAGTTGATTTAAGCATCTCAGAACAACTAAACGAATAACCCTCAAAGAGGTCCCCAACCATCCTTATCCCCCGTTCTTGCCAAAGTGCCCAGGTAAACAGGCACAGGGCAATAGTTACACCCTCATTTGACTACAATAACACCCCCTTGTGGACTGTGTGATAGACTCCCATGAGTCAATGTGCCTCCCACCACATCGCCCAAGTAGCCCTCAAAGTGGAGGGGAAGTGGGAGGACCTCAAGCCTGTGCATTTTGCAGTAGTCCTAAACTAGTGGCGGCATAGGCCACTTTGTGTTCCCAGGAGGCCCCCTGCAGTAGAGTATCCATGGGGGGGCTAAAGAGAAATCGACCGGAGAGCGATGGTGCGCAAGGTAGTATATGGGCATATCTGAGAGTCTCTGCACGTACCAGCGTGCAGTCTCGTGGGTTTGAGTCGAAACTTCCTGCCTGCCCAGATAAACAACTTGATGCACCTGTTAATATTGTGGACACAGTGGGCCAAGATCCGGAGCGGCAGCATGCTGAAAACATAAGTGAGCTACAGAGCCGTGACAATTTTGATCAAATGGAATCTCCCCCACAGGGAAACTGTTAGAAATGGGATCTCTAGTTGCCAGTCAGTTTAAATCCTGTCCAAGTAGGGACCATCAATCTAGTCAGGGTAAGGGAGATACACAGCTCAGATAACTCCTGCTCACCCTCTTGGTAGCTTGGCACAAGCAGTCAGGCTTATATCAGAGGCAATGTGTAAAGTATTTGTACAAACACACACAGTAACACAGTAGCACTCCGCACAATTTTGGAAAAATAGCTTCTATTTATCTAAATCAAACAAGACCAAAACGACAAAAATCCAACATACACAAGTAAAGATATCACATTTTAAAGTAAAAAGAGTCTTAATCCGTAGGAATAAATGGATGCACTGTTTTAGCATAAAGTAAAAGGTAAGGGCCAAAAATAGAGCCGTAGGTGTGAGCGTGCATCTGAAAAGCAAGCGATGCATCGATTCCCTGCTTGTGATTGAGGCAATGAGGAGATTCTTTCCCCACTGGGTAAGCGATGCGTTGATTCCTTCCTCACATGGGAAGGAATGCATTGATTTCTGGACAAGCAGCCTTGGGTCCGTGCGGTGATGTTGAACAGTTTGACACCCAGGGATGATACATGGAAAATCCGGACACACGGCAGTGATGAATGCACGTTGTGCTGGTGATGCATCGATTTCACTGGAGCTACATTGATTTTCCAGCCACAGTGCAGGCACTGCCTTGATTTTTCTCCTGCTCAGCTCCGGTGCATGGATTTTCACTCAGGTTGGCATTGCTTCTCCTTCCAGGGTACCTGGGACTGGATGTGGCACCACTTGGCAAGTCAAGGGGTCTTGGCAAGAAAGCCCAGGTGCTTGCAGGTGAAGTCCTTGATGTCCCTGAGACTTCTTAACAGGTGGCCAGCTCGGTCCAAGCCCTAGGAGCAACTTCACAAGCAGGATACACAGCAAAGTCCAGTCTTTGTCCTCTCTAAGGCAGAAGCAGCAACTTCTGGCCAATCACACACAGCAAAGGGGCAGGACTACTCCTCACAGCTCTTCAGCCCTTCTCCTTGAAAGAGGTTCCTTTTCATCCAGAAGTGTTCTAAAATTGTGGGGTCAGCAGTCCAATACTTATACTCATTTCTGCCTTTGAAGCAGGCAAACTTTAAAGGAAAGTCTTTGTAGTGCACAAGACCCTACCTCTTCCTTGCTCGGCCCTAGCCACACTCTAGGGGTTGGAGACTGTATTGTGAGGGGACAGACACAGCCCATTCAAGTGCAGGTGATGGCTCCTCCCTCCCACTCTAGCCCAGAAAGACCCATCAAGATATGCAGGACACACATCAGCTTCCTTTGTCTTACTGTCTAGAGTGAATTCACAAACGTCCCAACTGTCAGTCTGACCCAGAGATGGATTCAGCAGCCAAGAGGAGGCACATAACGGGTATGCAAGAAAATGCCCACTTTCTAAAAGTGGCGTTTTCAAACAGACAAGCTAAAAACCAACTTTACCAAAAGATGTATTTTTAAATTGTGACTTCAGAGACCCCAAACTCCACTTCTCTATCTGCTTCCAATGAGATACCACACTTAAAAGACATCTCAATGCAGTCCGCATGTCATCCTATGGGAGATATAGGCCTTTCAATAGTGAAAAACAAATTTAGCAGTATGTCACTATCAGGACATGTAAAAAACACATCAGTAAATGTACTACCTCTTAAATACACTGCACCCTGCTCATGGGGCTTCCTTGGGCCCATCTTAGGGATGACTTACATGTAGTAAAAGGGAAGATTTGGGCCTGGCAAGTGAGTACACTTGCCAAGTCAGATTGGCAGTGCACAACTGTACAAACATACTGCAGTGGCAGGTCTGAGACATTTTTACAGGGCTACTCATATGGGTGATACAATCAGTGCTGCAGGCCCACTAGTAGCATTTGATGTACAGACCCTGGGCACATCTGGTGCACTTTTCTAGGGACTTACTGGTAAATCAAATATGACAATCAAAGACAAGCCAATCACCAATACAATTTAGACAGAGAGTATATGCACTTTAGCACTGGTTAGCAATGGTAAAGTGCCCAGAGTCCTAAAGCCAACAAAAACAGGTCAGACAGAATAGGAGGAAGTAGTCAAAATGTTTGGGGGATAAGCCTGCAAAAAGGGCCAGGTCCAACAGAGAACTGTAGAGCAGACCACCAAAGGAAGTCCTTCTCCATTTGGGCTAGAAGGGGCTGGATGTTGTACAGCACCATTTTATGCAGACCCTTACCGATCACCAATCCTAAATACTTCAAACCCATTGTCTCCCACGTAAAGCCATGTGTAGCCAGAGAGGACCAGGGCTCACAGTGTGTCATGCAGAGCACCTCACTCCTGGTCCAGTTAATTTTGTACCTCTGGAAGAACAAATAAGTATCAATCAAGGAGATAAGATTCAGAGCAGAAGCCTCCGGATCACTCAAAGACAACAGACTGTTGTCAGCCTAAAGCAGGATCTTGCATTGCCTACAGGTGTAACAACGCCTCGGATAAGGGCAGACTGGTGAATGGCAGCCACCAAGAGCTCCAGTGCTAAAGAAAACAAGCGAGGCGACAGCAGCCCCCCTGCCTTGTCCCAGGTAGGATGGGGAAGGTGCAAGACAAGTGGCAGCTGCAGTCAGTCTGTGCCATGAGGGACATATAAAGCCACTTGACCATGGAGAAGAAGCTGGGACCCAACCCCGCTCTGTCCAGTGTATGGAATAAGTATCCCCATTCTAACCTATTGAAAACCTTCTCAACGTTCAATGACAGGAGGAGCTTATCGTCCCTATCATCACGCTCATGCCAAAGGATGCTAGTCAGGAGGTTAGTGGCAGCTGGTGAAATGTGTATTTGGTAGGGTGTAAACTCCTCTCTGAATTTGCAAGGAGCAGGTGAGTAAGGCAATTAAGCCCAAGTGATTGAATTAATATATACATGTATAAAATAGAGGTGTCTCTTTTGAAAAGCACCATGTTAGCTATAGAGGCAACAATAGGAAAATGCCTTGATCTCCCCATTTGCCTGCATTTCTGAGGCCCGTCAAAGGGCTAGGGTCTTCATACTGGCTTAATCACTCTGGTTAAGTTAATTTTTTATTAGACATGCATGCCCTTTTTTCTCTATATATTTCTTCCATCAGCATATCTCACACATCATTCCTTTACTTTTCAGCACCTTCTTTTCATTCTCCTGAAATGCACTTTCTCCCATCTCCTTCACTTTACGCACAACACACCATACTCACTCACCTGGATGCACTACATTTTCTTTTACTTTTGGCTCATCAATTTTTCGATAACTGTATATCTTCTTCCCACACATTTGCACAGAATCACAATTGCAACTGGAATAAGGGGCCATTGCTCTGTGAGTTCTGCAGAGAGGCCAATGGGTTCAAGTTAATCTTTATTTGCATACTTGCTTAAAACAGTTTCAATAAAACAACCAAAATTTAAGACTGAAATATAAAACACGTATTAATTAGGAAAAGCCAACAATTTGATGACAAGGTACTCTGAACATCATTTTGACACAGTGGCAGGCACTGTAAGAAACACATGCAGCCTTCACCACCAAATTCAGAGCTCTCAATCGTGGCCAGTCACAAACACCTGGACGGGGTCTCACTTCAAATTATGCACTATACAAGTGTAATAGGCTACGGGAAAAAAAAAGAAACACAGAGCCATGGAAATAGCTAACACTTTTTAGGGAATGCAAGTTTAAGTAAAACGTGAACTAGAAATAGCAACTAAATAGCTGTCATAGATCACCTAAAACATTTTTTTGCATTCATTATTCATAAATCGATCAGTGTTTTTGGCATTACAACTAAGGACATTAATAAATGCCCTCTAGATCCCATTTCAATGTCTGTTTTATCCCCTTAGCTGCTGGTCCTCTCCCCTTCCTCCAGTGCTGTTTGGGGTAGTTTGGGCTTACGCCTTTTAACTTTTTATCCACATAAGCTTTCCACGCCAAATTTGCGTCCTTTTTTTCCAAAATCCTAGGGATTCTAAAGGTGTCTAGAGTTTGTGGGTTCCCCTAGAGGAGACCAAGAAATTAGCCAAAATACAGCTAAAATTGTGGAGTTTTTTCCGAAAAATGGGAAAAAGGGCTGCAGTAGAAAGCAAATATGAGTAAAATATGTGGTGTGACTTTACGGGAAAACACAAAGGCGCTCAAGGATTGAGTACGGCACAGCATATGAAGAAGATGCACTCACAGGGGACAACACCCAATCTCCTAACAAGTTTGCAAAGTAAACAATAAGAGATCAAAAACATGCGTGAGGCACTAATACAAAAATAATAAACACCCTATTTGAAAAAGAAAAGGGGGTGAATGCCATAAAAATTATAAATACTCCATAGTGTTACTCAAAGTTCAAAGGATAAATCAGTATACAGTTCTTGATGTATTCTCCAGTCTTTGTAATTTTATTCATGAAATACTCTGTATTCCATAAAGTGATGAGAATTCCTCAGTTGGATACATCATGTTCATGAGGTAATGCAAATACACTCTCTGGTACACCGTTGATGAAGTTCTTGAACAAACAGCCAACACGTGTTTTGTCTCGGGGGAAATACCCCAACGACTTCTTCAAGACTGAAATTTCACCAAAACAGAACACTTGAAGTGAAAAGCATGATGCAAAAATTAAGACAGCTCCTACTACCAGACATAAAAAAGTGAAAAACCAAAGAAACACCCCCAAAGAGAGAGTCCTGGACCCCACAATATGGCAAACAATCATTGAAGAGTAAGAGACATAGAGCAAACAACTCCTCGATGTAAAAGGCATATTTAAACATGCATATCCCAAAAAAAACACCACGTGAACCATCTATAAACGTCTCTAACCCCGTGCTTCAATATAATGCCCAAAGAGAGAGTCCTGGACGTCACAATATGGTAAGTAACCATTGAAGAGTGAGAAACATAGAGCAAAAATACTCCTCAACATAGTGAATCCATTTGTAAAAGTATATCCCAAGAAGAACACCACATGAACCATTAATGAGCGCGTCCAACCCCGTGCTCCAAATGCAACAAATTATGGTCAACAAATACCTGATTAAAAATTAAGTACAAAGTCTTAGAGTCCGGATGACAATCGATGTCATGTACATTTATCTGCACTCCCTGTAACAATGATACCAACATTTTCGAGTAACTACAAATAAAAATCAAAAATTGAGCGCAATCACTAAAATAGGTTAACTGAAACACCACCAAATACCAGTAGGAAATCAACAGTCTAATACTAAATGTATCGTACCACAGACTTGCCCATCTCTTATGTATCCACAACATCAAATGAAATCAGTTTACGTCTAAACCCCAACTACGCTGGCCATGATGCTACAAACGGAAGTGCTTTAATCAGAAATCCCGAAGATAGACAACAGACTAAAATTGTAAAAATAAAAGACGGACTAATGGATCGTAGGCATCATACACCCATAATAGTAAGTTCTAAATATCGTCAAAAAGCAAATGTCAAGAGGAGGAAACAAAAAAAACTACTAATATGTTTAGACCAATTTGGAGCCAATATGGTGTATTAATAACATCGTCGAAACCTAAGCAATAGAAGACATGATAATCCCACAACATCTTGAAGAATATGCTACCAATCTGACAGGAAACAAAAGACGGTCTAGTAAGTTTTACCTAGTTTGAAGCCATATTGATGTGGTAATAACATAATAAATATCAAAACAACTAGAAACATAGTGCCCCGTAAATTTGTGAGGAAAAAGCTACAAATCTGACCTAATTTAATATATTAAAAAAAGAAATCCCAAAATGACATAATATAACTAAGCAACATTTAGAAAAAGGTAGTATGTTCAATAATGCATAATGATTCCAACCCCAAGTGTGTCAAGATGAAAAATCGCCTGCTAATGAAAATTACAAGTGGATGTCATGAATAACATACAATCATAAATGACAACAGAAATATATAACAGATTTACACATAAAATTAATAACCACAAATTAATTCCCCCCAAAATACTCAAATTCTCTATCTGAGTTAAGGCCCATTTCTATCGCTTTCAGTCGCATTATCCATAATGCTTCCTATCTACAAAGAGTAAGTTCCCTATTGCTTCCTCTTTGGCCTCTAGAGACATGTTCAAAGCCAAAGAATTCTACATTTTTTGAGTATCCTGTGACTCACAGGTCAAAATGTGTGCCACAACAGGATATCTTTCATCACCATTCTTAAGTGCCCTAATGTGTTCACCAATCCTTAAGTGGGCTGATAGTACTCCCAATATAAATGCGGATACATTTACAACATATCAAGTAGATGACAAAAGAAGTGTTACAATCAATTGTTGACTTAATCCTGAAGACATGGTCACCAGTTACAGAGAATTATTTGATGCCATGGCAGGCCATGCGGCATACTCCACATTGACCACATTTGAAGAAACCTGCTCCACGTGTCGATAGCCAAGTGCTTGAAGGTGTAACCGCCGGGAAACTTGGACTGATATACTCTTCAAGGCTCTACCTTTGCGAAATGTAATCACTACTTTTTTCTGATATAAAGTTTCTTAAAGTCTCATCTTGATATAAGATACTCCAGTGTCTATTAACAATTCTCCTCAGAGCCAAAAATGCATTAGTGTAATCTGTTACAAATCTTACCTTGTCTGATTCACTAGTGAGTTTACCTTGGCTCCTTGAGTTCAATGTATCACTCCTAGCGATCTGTCTTACCCTGTGCTGCGCTTTCTTAATCACATGTTTGGTGTAACCTTGTGTCCTGAATCTCATACTCATCTCATCAACACAATTCAAGAATTTGTCATCCTTGCTGCAATTACGTCTGGCTTTCACCATCTCACCGTAAGGTATTGACACAATCTGATGTTTCGGATGTGCACGTGCAGCATGCAAAATAGAATGACATGCTGTGGCCTTATGAAATAACCTGCTATGTATCTGGTCATTATTGATGAAAAGTTCTACATCCAAAAACTCTATGATCCTGGAACTATACTGATAAGTGAATTTAACATTCAAAAGGTTTGAATTCAAAAAGTCACAAAATTCAATCAATTTATCTGCACTCCCTGTCCAAATCATGAGGCAATCATCTATATAGCATCCCCAGTATAATATATATGTCTGTCATTGGGTCGACTCGGGACCCCAGACCCACTTGTCTTCAAACCACCCCATAAAGAGATTCGCATATGAGGGGGAGATCTGGAGCCCATCGCCACCCCTTGCTTCTGTCAAAGCCATTCTTTATTAAAAAGAAAAAAATTATTTGCAAGGATCAAATTCATCATTTCGATCAGCATTCCTGTGTGCTCCCACAGGGTCGCCGACCTTCTGTGGAGGAAGTGTTGCACAGCTTTTTGTCCCAAATCATGATTTATACAGGTGTATAGTGAAACCACATCCAATGTAACTAGTAACATGTTACTTTCCCATTCTACATCATTCAAAATGCTAAGAATATGTGTTGTGTTCTTAATGAAAGATGGAAGGTTATAAACAAATGGTTGTTGAAAGAAATCCACATACTCAGAGAGTTTTTCTGTTTGTCCTAATATACCAGATACAATAGGTCGTCCTGGTGGAAATGATAGTTTCTTGTGTACTTTAGGTAATGTGTAAAGACAGGGGAACCTCGGATGATCCACCTTGAGGTATAGATATTCATCTTTGTTCAGTAATCCCTGTTGATGCCAAGTTAGTAAATTACTATTGATCTTATTGATCCAACCATGAATTGGACTGCATGTAATGTGTTCATAGCATAAAGCATAATTAAATTGCATTGTAATCTCATTATCATAATCAATTTTATTCATAATTACAACATTCCCACCTTTGTCCGCTTGTTTAATAATAATGTATTTCTCTTGTTGAAGTGACCTAAGTGCCTGCAGTTCTTCAGAACTTAAATTATGAGTGAAATTCCGAAATCTATTTCTAGATAAATATTTATCAAAATCTCCACTTACGAAATCATAGAACATATCCAAATTGTTATTGACGAATGTCTTCGGTGTCTCAAAACACTCATAATACTGGTGTTAGACGTAATGTCTAAATCCTCTAATACCTGCAAAAGAATATTAGGATCCTCATCGCATTCTGCAATTGAAAGTAAAGTTGCCGTATCATGAATATCCTTAATGGACAAGGCATTTAACTCTAACCTCTGTGTAGAAAGACTAGGTAATTGTGAGCAAATTGGATTTAACAAAAAATGCTCCTTTAATTTGAGTTTGCGAACAAATTTGAATAATTCAACCTTGGACCTACATAGATCACCATAAATGGTAGGACAAAAATTCTAACTTTTTTCCAAAAGGCTCCTGGCACCTGGTGAGAGCTCAATTTTAGATAAGTTAATTACATTGATGGATGGTGATTCCCTAACCTCTATATTCTCTTGTCCCAGGACCTTGTTTTCATTCCACCTTGTTTTACTGCGTTTGCAGTTGGATCCTCTCCCTCCCCTTCTAGTCTTCCTATGTTTGGTCTTTTTCTGTTCTGGTCGTATTTGTCTTGCTTGATCCTCATACGTTCCTGTAAACAAACATTACTCTTGGTCACGGAACTGATCTGAGCAGAAGTACCCAGTCCGCCCTCAATGTCACTATCACTAGTAATTGAGGTACTAATGGAAGTAGAATCAGACACATTGGAGATAGTTGATCCTCTATGGATTGAGTTGTATGAACCAGATGGTCATATGTACTCGCAAAAGTAAAAACTCTACCTGTCAAGTAATCCCTTTCATCTCTCTTAAGCTTTATTGCCTTCCTCTGTGTAATCTCTTCTTGAAATTTAATTAAAACCTCATCCAAAATCTTCTAATTTTTCTCTGTTGCCTCCTTTAGATTTAAATCCTTAATCTCTTTCTCAAGAACAGCAATCTCGGACTGAAATATGATAACCTTAGTTCTGTCCATTATCTCCTATAGAAGCCTATGCTGAGCTGCCACCCTAGAAAAGGAAATATGAGAAAAATATGGGGTGTGACTATAGGGGAAAACACAAAGGCGCTTAAGGATTGAGTAGGGCACAGCATATGAAGATGATGCATTCACAGGGGACAACACCCAATCCCCTAACAAGTTTACAAAGTAAACAATAAGAGATCCAAAAAATGCGTGAGGCACTCATACAAAAATAATAAACACCCTGCAGTAGAAAGCATGTGTTTTTTTCCTCAAAAACTGCATCAACAAAGGGTTTTTGGTGCTAAAATCACCATCTTCCCAGAGTTCAGTAACAGGCAGACTTGAATCAGAAAACCACATTTTTCAACACAATTTTGGCATTTTACTCGGACATACCCCATTTTTACTATTTTTGTGCTTTTAGCCTCCTTCCAGTTAGTGACGGAAATGGGTGTGAAACCAATGCTGGATCCCGGACAGCTAAACATTTCTGAAAAATAGACACAATTCTGAATTCAGCAAGTGGTAAATTGTGTTAATCCTACAAGGTTTTCCTACAGAAAATAACAGCTGAAATAAAAAACATTGAAATGGAGGTAAAAAAACTGCAGTTTTTCTCCACGTTTTACTCTGTAACTTTTCCTGTGATGTCATATTTTCAAAAGTAATATATCGCTACGTCTGCTGGACTCTTCTCGTTGCGGGGATAAATAGTGCATGTAGGTTCATCAGGAACCCTAGGTACCCAGAGCCAATAAAGGAGCTACGCCTTGCAGTGGGTTTTCATGCTATACCAGGTGTACAGCAATTCATTTGGTAAAATATAAAGAGTGAAAAATAGGTATCAAGGAAACGTTTGTATTTCCAAAATGGGCACAAGATAAGGTATTAAGAAGCAGTGGTTAGTTGCACATCTCTGAATTCTGAGGTGTCCATACTAGCATGTGAATTACAGGGGATTTCTCAAATAGACATCTTTTTTACACACTGTCTTACATTTGGACACATCACATTGAAATCTGATGTGTTTTTTTGGAAAGTGCCTAGTGGTGTATTTTGGCCTCTAGCATAGCTGGCACCTAGGGAAGCCTATCAAACCTGTACATGTTTAAAAACTAGACACCTAGGAGAATCCAGGATGTGGTGACTTGTGGGGCTCTCACCAAGTTCTGTTACCCTTTGCAAACCTCACAATTCGGCAAAAAATACACTTTTCACTCAGATTTCGGTGCTGCAAAGTTCTGGAATCTGAGAGGAGCCGCAAACTTCCGTCTACCCAGCATTCCCCCAAGTCTCCTGATAAAATTGGTACCTCACTTGTGTGCGTAGGCCTAGTCCCCGTGTCAGGAATAGATCACACAACGGACAATGTTGGTCCTTACATGAGGGCAACTGTTGATCCTAGATTGATCCATTCCTGGCCAGGCACTAGGTACAGGAACTCAAGTGGGGTAGCGTTTTTATCAAGACAGGTGGGGAAACACTAAGTGGTAGGAATTTTGTGGATTCCAGCATATTCCTGTAGTTTGTGTGACAGGAATGCAATAGAAAATTTAGTTTTTATTCAACATTTCACTTTTGCAGGGTATTCTGGGTAAGAAAACTTTTGGGGAATCCACACAAGTCACACCTATGTGGACTCCCCCGGATGTCTAGTTTCCAGAAATGTTTGGGTTTGGTAGATTTCCCTATATGGCCGCTGACCCAAGGACCAAAAACACAGATACCTGCCTTACAAAACCAGGTTGTTTTGTGATAGATAATTCCGATGTCTCCACAATTCGATTTGGGCAGTGGAATTTGGGGATTAACTAAATTTGGGAGCTCCCAAGAGAGCACTCTCTCTGTGCTTGCCTCTGCATGTACCTGCTCTCCAGGTTGGGCTAACTCGCTATTGTCCCGCTGCACAGACTGTGCTTGCGAAGGGACAGCAGGACTGTCCTCATCACCTCCCTCATAATCACTGGAGAAGAGTTATCGAATGGGACTCCTCTGACTGAAAATCACTCGGAATCTCTTCTCAGTGTTTGATCCCATGTCAGATCTGTCCTCTACAACCTGACACCCACACCCAAGAGTTTAAAGTATTATTGAGTATAACTGGCCCACGTAGAGCCCTGATGTCACCTGAAGGTATTGTCATAAACCAGAGCACCTGTAATATGATCTAACTAAAGAGAGGCTAGCATGTCCGTAGAGCCATATGGCAAACATTTTTTTCACATGTTAGGGTACTGTAGCTCTGTGCTGCTTAAGAACGAAAGTGGCAAAGAGAGCCCAAGCCTTTTGAGCGCATCTCCTGACTTGATATGCATAATAATAAAAAAATATCTCTCACTGCATTTCGGAAAGATCTAGTAGGAATATGCCCTGTATAGGCCAGCAATGTAATAATAAGATTTTGAGAATGCGGAGAGAGACAACTTTGAAACTTCCTAAACCTAGAGCAACTGTGTTTTTTGTGGCCCAGATGCATTTTTCTATTTAGGGTCTTTGTAAGATTTCAACTTTTTTTTAGCAGTCAAGCACCATGCTATGATTATTAACTTCCTCTCTTCCAGAGCAGCACTTCAAAGATGGTCAACCTTGTGAAGCCACCAGATCAGCTTAATGTTTCAAACCTTACAGAAGCAGGACATTCCTGTCCAACCGCAAAAGTCAAATAATTGTAAATGGGGAAGGCAGTGAGTTCCTGGAGAGCGGCACGCACTGCTGAGTCTAATTGTGATGACCCAATGCATATATCCAGGCCCTCTCTTGAACACTGCCCCTTTCACTTTTCATCACAGGGAGAGGTGGGATCCGTACGCCTTGATGATCACACCCTCCCCTGTGACAAGAGCAGAACAAGAGGTATGCATCTTCGCTGATTGACACACAGCCTCAAGAAGTACAGGGCTTAAGTCTAACACACCCAGGCAGTGTTCAATTGGCGAGGCTGCACCAACTTACAGGAGACATGGTCCTAAACCCTATCAGGCTTTAGAGGACCAGGGATGAAGCAAGGTAAGCCCGGCAAAAAATGGACCAGCAGGTACATGCGCACTAACGCATGTGTCTGCAAAAAAAGTGCCTCATCGTTTCAGTGATTGATAATGCTGCTAGCTTTTCAGGGGGAAAAAAAAACAAATAAAAAAAAGACAGCAGGAAATCAGAAGGGACGGAGCACCTTAGCCCACTGAAACGAAGCGCCACTGCAGGAGGCAAATGTAGTTATCAGAGGAGTGGTCTAGCATGAAGTCCACCTGGGAGTCATGAATAAAGTTCGGGATAACCCACTTGACGCGAGTCTCTAGGACCTTCGCAACCACCTTCATATCCGCATTGAGAAGCGATAGGGGGTAGTAGTTTGCACAATTAGTAGGGTCCTTATTAGATTTCAGAATGAGACTTAATAAATGCTTTGTCGTATTCTGGGCACAGGGTAAATGAGCCCTCCAACTCCTTGAAGAGTTTATAGAGCAGAGGCACCACCATGTCTTTATTGGGTATATAAAATTCTATCAAGAATCCATTGTTTCCTAGGGCCTTGTAATTGCACATGCTCACAATGGCTCTGATATCTAGCCCTCTGTAATCTCATCCTCAAGGAGCTGACGACTGGCAGCCGACAAGAGGGGCCAGTTGACTGTCCCGAAAAATTCCTGCTCTATGGAGCAATCATCCTGAGCCTTCGAGTGATAAACAGCACAGAGGAAATGGGCAAATGCTTCTGTAAACTCTACTGGGTACATTAGTAGGCCCTTCATCTACCTACAGATACCGGAATGGTGCTACTAACTTCCCACTGACACAGCTGTGTGGCCAGAAGCCTGCCTGTCTTTTCCCCCTGTTCATAGTGGCCCCACTTGAGGCAAAGCAGGGCGTATTCGGTCTGGGAGGTAAAATTGACATTCCGTTCATACTTGGTGCATTTCAAGTGTCTTGGAGATATTGGGTGGGGCATCTTGTGTAAGCCTCCGAAAGGCTCCAAATGTCACCCTCCAGCCTAGTCTGAGTGTCCTGAGCCATTTGCTTGTGAAGAGTCCTGCATGAGAGCACTCATTAAAGTGGCCTTTCCCACTGCCCAAACATCCTGTGCAGAGGACGTAGAAGATTCATTTTTGGCTCAGATATCTACAAAGTGCTCTTTCAAACTGTTGTTTGGTCTTTAGCATTTGATAATGGGAGAGGTTCAACCTCAAACTCTTAGAAGGAGGGGAGAGATCTCCATGGGCAAGTTACAGTAGGACGAGAGCCTACTCCACTACAGCACAGGCACACAGAGAGGGCAAGGAAGAGTGGGGTAGGCGAAAGAAATGAATCTGAGATTAAGTCCCAGGCATACAGGATAAAAATGTGTATTCTTTGTCTCGGGTGTGTCAATATCTGTGAGTGTTTTCTTTTGCTTAACGAAGTGTGTAAGGCATTTCACATTGAGGGGTAAAATGTGGAGTCACTTGGGCCTCAGTGGCATAGCCACGGGATGTATTTGTGGTGGGGCAGACATGTGCAGACGAACACGAAACAACAGTTGATACACAGAGAGATGAGGGTGGGGTGGCACTCAAACAATATGGCACCCAAATAGGAGCCACTCACATCAGGCAGGGGGATAGCAATGTAGTTCATAGGCTTGTAAAGGGGACATACCTAGTGGTTTATGAACCACCAGCTAGACAACAACTCAAAGAGTCCTAGGAAAGTTATGTATAGCTGTACAACATATGCACAAAGGTGATGACAAACTACCAAAAATGTTAAACAGGTTAATTTACCTTCCAGTTCCATGCCCTACCGACACTCACAGTCAACAACTTGAGCAAAGAACAACCCTGAGCCAGCACAGGCAAACATATCCCTCATGAACCCAGTAATGCACACAGACATCTGGTACAGCAAAAGCATCTCAGGACTGTGAGAGGTAGAAAATAGGATGTCAAACAGTTGTGAAGCCAATACGAGCACACAAAATTGCAAGGGCCCCTCAAAAGTCCAAAGTATAAAACCCACCACCACCTGAAATGTCCCATGAAAGGCTGATATGGAGAACATCCTGTCCTCCAAGACATCAGGTAGATCTTACCAGGCGTGCAGATAGAAAGTGCTCAGCAGTCTGTACGAGGGTCTGTGAGTTTACAGCTTTATAGGTAAGCGCAATTTATCATGACCCCTGTCGGCCGCGTCTGCATCTACCCTGGGTGCTCTGCCCTCCCATCGTTTAAGTACAGAGCCCAGTCTTGGGCATTCAGGGGAGGTAGGGGACAAAGGTGAGTTACCCCTTGGAGAAGAATCCGGCCTGAGGGCATGGCATCAATGTTCATTTAAAAAAAGATGGACAAATAATGTCATCAAATTCTCTGTTTTTCCCATTGATAGTGAGAAGCATCATGACCGGATCCAACAAGCTGTAGCAGATGTTCAATTTGCGCAACAGTGGCCACAGCATTAGTAATTTCTTCTAGGGCACAACAGTGTCATGTGAGAAATTCACAGCTACATAGATCTTGGCATCATAATGGAGGAAGGGACCATTCTGCTGCTGGCTGCAGTGGCAGTGTGCTGTGCCTGTTGATGGAGTAGAAAACATGCAGTAATTAGCCTGGGAGCATTACGGCGCTTGTCACCCCTGAGTTGGCTCCAATCCCTTTGGAATTCCAGTGGAGTGAAGGTGAGGCAGTGAGTCCCGCGAGGAACACAGGAAGGAATCCTGGCATGTCCGTCACCCTAAGACCATCCTGCACACCATGAAAGAGTTCATTATCGGGACACCGGGACACACATACAGTGACACCCATAGTTAGTGTAAAAGGTCATTTATTAGGACAGGATTTAAACATAAACATCAATCAACTTCAAACTGTATCCCCCATTTTTAACAAGCCCCAACTCTTAACGGTTCCCTTGATCCTTCTTCTTTCTTCCAAAACCTCTCTTTGATTCTCCTCCCCTAGACACACCCCTATTCCTCTCATGCCCTCCATTCTTGTAGCATACCCCCCTACTCTGATCCTTCCTCTCCTTGTTTTTCCCCTTGGAAGGGTGGACACGCCCACATCTGGCTCTCACCCTCCCCATCTTCTGCTGCCCCTAAGAACCACCTGCCCTAACTGACTTTTCTCCCCTCCACCCTACCCTGTTCCTATAAAACCCCCCATTCTCGTCTTTCTTTTCCTCCCAACCTCCTCAATCTGCCGGGTGGGTGGTCAAGCTATCGGTCGGTCACCCCCACGGTCAGCGTGGAAAGAGACCGACCCTCCCTCTACCCCCCTTATAAACCCACCCCCCAGAGCCCACCCACTCTTACCTTCCACCAATCAGGTGCCCGTGCACCACTTCCTGCCCTCCCGAAAGAGCCCGCGGAGAGACTAGAACAAGTCTTTCTCTCCACGGGCCCCTCCATCGGGACACACATACAGTGACACCCATAGTTAGCATAAAAGGTCATTTATTAGGACAGGATTTAAACATAAACATCAATCAACTTCAAACTGTATCCCCCATTTTTAACAAGCCAGAACTCTTAACGGTTCCCTTGATCCTCCTTCTTTCTTCCAAAACCTCTCTTCGATTCTCCTCCCCTAGACACACCCCTATTCCTCTCATTCCCTCCTTACTTGTAGCATACCCCCCTACTCTGATCCTTCCTCTCCTTGTTTTTCCCCTTGGAAGGGTGGACAAGCCCGCATCTGGCTCTCCACCCTCCCCCATCTTCTGCCATCCAGCAAAACCCGCTCAGCGTTTTGCTGCCCCACCCCAGGAAAACAAGCATCCTCATTTTTTTTTATTTTTTTTTTTATACTTAATTGCTGAACCACAGCTTCTCGCCCCATAACTCCTCTAAAAGTAACCTTAGCTCAGTCAAATTATATGCATTACCTAACTGTGATAAATGCACCCCATCCGATTTGAACAATGTCTCGTCTTGTTCTTTTATGTCCTCATGCCTCAGGACCTTAAACCCTTGAGCCCAGCAAAATACCCTCATGGCCCTGTTCAGTTTTTTGCGAGCCCGCTCAGTGGCCCCATGATTAATTTCCCCACTCCACACCCGTCTGGTCACAAATTCCGTCCACACCAAACATGTCCCGCATAACTTCTGTTTCAACAGCTCCAAGTCTCTCTGCATATGCTGTATCAAAGTAAGCCCGATAGCTTCACCAAGTCATTCTTCCCAAGATGTATCAGCAATAAGTCTGGACATCCCCATTGCGGCAAATTAACAGTGATAAATGGAAGCAAACTTCCCCACCTCATGCCATTCTTCCCCCACCAACAAACTTCATGGTGTCTGCTAGGCAGTCCCATTGCCCTGCCGTAAATTTGTTTCTCTGTGAACTTCGCCGCCCAGTGAACGAAGGAATGACTGACCAGCCATGTCGCCATCTTGTCTTTCTGTGGCCCAGCCACACATCCTGTAAAGAAAAAACACTGTAAGGTCTGTCATGAAACCTATACCCCCCAGCCCTGCACGATTCAACCATCCTCAACCTCCCTCCTGCCCCCTTACTACCTTACGGGCTCACGTAACACTCGCAGCATCTTGATTTCCATCTACCTATGGCCTTAATTCTAGCCCAGTCCCAACCCAAATGAGCTGCCGCTGTAGCCGCGCCTATCTGAAACGAATGTGTGCCGAAATCCAAAGCACACCCGCCTTTCCGCTCCAGGGCCATCCTCAAGACCTGCAACTGCTGATAGCTAGTAAGCTTCCCCCGTCTTATGTATGAACACCCCATTTCGTCCCATCATTCGTAGCTTGTGCCTGAACGTCATCCACTCCCTCACCGGGCACGCCAACTCATCCCCCCCTTTGTCCAACCATACCCATTTTCCTTTCCCTAACTGGTCCGTCTTTGAGCGCCTGAGCCAAACACCCAACCTATCCCTATGCCTGCAGACCTCCTTGACCTTCACTCCAACCTCTTTCCCTACACCCAACAATTCAGATACTCGGAATGCGCCAAAAAACATCCAAACCATACACAAGCGAAATAAAGCCACTTCATACTCATCCTTACAACATACTGGCTACACATGCAATAATTCCAACAGTGTTTCAAAAGTAATGGGTTCTCTAGCTGGTTTAACTACGCTGGCCCTAACCCTGCCCCAATCTTTCAACATCCTTCCTAACAGGTCATTACGCGCTGGATCCGAGCCAAAGAACAGTTTCTCATAAAAAGAAACCCCAGCCAATTTTCCCCCGATGGTAGCTGGGGATAAACCCTCTTCAATTAGAAAAGCACAAAGCGTAATGCCCGTGCCTCGAGGGCCTGTGGACCTTGTGCCCAAAAATTGCCCAAGAACTTCTCGAAAGATTGAAACTCCAACCATGCAAGCCTGTAACTCTGCCGCGTGGATACCGCTAAAGACATCTCCACCAGCCCGTGATTATCACGCCCCCCCACTCCCAAATGTCGGCCGAGACCGCAGTCAGGCTCCATTCCGCTCCAGGCACCAACTCGCAAAAACGTCGCCACTGTGAACAAGACAGGGAATCTGCAATCTCATTGTGAACCTGGGTATGTGTGCAGCTTTAAAGATAACATTTAAAGATAAACATTTAAGCATAAACTGGCGCAATAAGCGCAATACTCTGAGATCCCGGGCCCTCTGTCTGTTGATCAAATCCACCACTGTCATGTTGTCCACCTGAAAGACCACTGTCCTGTTGGCCAACTTGTGAACCCAGACTGCCAGTGCCACTAATAGTGGAAAAAACTCAAGGAAAGCAATACTCCTCCCTTGCCACAGCCATTACGGTTGCCATGTCTCAGCGCACCACCTCCCGTCCCAGTAAATACTGAAGCTGCATCAGAAAAAATGTGAACCTGCCACACCGTATCAATGTTACCGAAAGACATGGGTACCCCATTGAATTCTCTAAGAAAGGTTTCCCATACCCTAATGTCCTCTCTCAGAGCCAACGACACCCGTATCCATTGGTGTGGTAGCACTGCACCTGACATGGATAGCCCCAAACGCCTGCAAAAAGTTCTTCCTCCCCTCAACACCCTGCATACAAAATTGAGGTAACCCAACAATTTTTGAGCCATTCGCAAATCCATCTTGTGAAGAACCCTCACCTTCGCCAGGCATTCGAGTATTTCTGTCACTTTTGACGCTGGTAATCTGGCCACTAGTGCGTTTGCATCTAATTCGATGCCCAAAATGGTCAAAACTGGTAGCGGCCCTTCCGTCTTTTCAGGGGCCAAAGGCACTCCTGTCTGTTGCGCAAATCTTTGAAAACCTGCCAGTGCCCGCCCACAGTCCCTGGATTTGGCCTTCCCCACAAATAAGAAATCGTCTAAGTAGTGAGTCACCGTCCGGTTGCCAGTCATTCTGACAAATACCCACTGCAAGAAAGTGCTGAACGTTTCAAAGAAAGCTCATGATATTGCGCAGCCCATGGGTAACACCCTGTCTACATATATTCCTCCATCCAAATGCATCCCCAGCAGGCCAAAGTCCGCTCGATGAATAGGTAACAACCTAAAGGCAGATTGTATGTCACATTTTGGCATTTTCGCCTTCTTCCCGCACCCCAAAACTAACCTTATGGCATCATCCACCGAGGCGTAGACCACTTTGGTGTCCTCTTGTGCAATTAAGTCATTGACCGACGCCCCCTCCGGCCAAGACAAGTGGTGAATCAAACGAAACTCACCCGGTGCTTTTTTGGGGACGACTCCCACTGGGGATATCATCAATTGATCACTCGGCCAATCATTGAATGGCCCGCTATTCTTCCCAGCGCCACTTCCTTTGCCAATTTGTCACACACTATTTGAGGGCGCTCCTTAGCAGACTACAAATTGTCTGCCCATCTCCTTGTTCGGGGACCTTAGTAGCCCACCCGGAAACCTTCGCGAAAACCCCACTCCAGCTGGCTAGCCTTATCCGCATCTGGGTAGATGCTCAACCAAGGCAGCAGCATCTCCAGTCTAACTGGCGTAGGACCCCTTTGGTGCAGCAGCGCCTTGCGTGCCCCGTCCTCTGGACGCCCTCCATTGCTCCGCTAGGCTTGAGAGGGAAAAACATGGAGTGACTGGGTGACGACCACCGCACTTGAAGCTTCTTGTTTGAACCTACACTGCTGTTGTGAGCAGAAACCCTTTCTGAAATTCAAACAAGCCCCTGTGGTGGGCACCAGGGTCTTGTGAAACGCACCCCCCCTCTCCCTGGGCGGTACGGGACTGAAAAGGCTTATACACTACCGGCAGACCACTTGCCGTGTGTGTGGACGCCGAGGATTGCGCTGATGCCATCCATTGCATCCATAATTCCGGGTCCACGTCACCCCAAGGCTTTTCATGATTTACGCTCACCCGAGCCCTAAACTGTTCATCATAACTCAGCCATGCAAAACCCCGAAATGCATCTGTGCTTTCCGTATGATGTCCATGAATTTTAAAAGTGCTATCGCCCTGTCTGGGTATTTTTCGCAATATATGCTGGCGAATATAAGGAAAGTGGACGTCCAATTGTCCATTGTAATAGGCACCCTGGGCCTGCGCGCTAATTCCCATTCCTCCTCCTTGGACCCTTCTTTGGCCTGTATATCCTTATGTAGAAGCTTAAAGACATCTACGTACCTGTGTTTCCATATCCTTGCCTTTGTCTTGTCAGCCACATGAGACCCCAGGGGCATTGCCAGACCCATGTATGGGAGCCGCTTCCTAAGACTTCCCCCTCTTTGTCCCCCGTGCCCTCATCCTCACCTGACTTCTGACTACCGGCCGCCGTAACTGCTGTAGAAGAGGCGTCCTTGTCCTTGTTAGCGTCGCCCTTCTGTCCTGTGACTATCCCTGTTGTTTCAAAAACTGACCCGTCCCCCACACCAATGGATTTGCTTGTGCATGGAGCCTTAGCACCCCCCCATCACCCCAGACTGATCACCATCTCCCCTTACCTCCGTCCACTTCCCCTAAGTTGCGTGGCGTTCTCCTCATTGATCTACCACGTGGCGCCGTTTGCTGTAAGCCTGATGGCCCTTCAGCCACGCCAGTGTCCTGTAAAACAAAAGCAGAGGAAGAGGTTGCGCCGCACTTGCGCCCTCGTCCCCCTTCTTGACACTGCTCACCTCCTCTTCCCGAATCTCTCCATCTTCCCAATCATCCCCGTCTTCCTCATAGTCCAATTCCAACTTTTCTTCGCCTCCCCACTCACACCTGTTATCAACATACCCCTGCATCTTTATTGGCATAGCCGCTGTTGCTTCTTGAACCACATGGCGCAAACCATCCATGTGATACCCACGCTCCTGCGGTGTAGAGAAGGCTGCCGCAGACCCATCTAGTGCTTCGGACCAATGTGCCTGGGCCGTGTTGCGCCCGGTTGGCATCACCCTTCTTCTGCCAACCTCGGCTGTTGGCACTGACTTGGTTCTTCCCAGATGGCCGTATGTGCCACTGGGGCTTCCAGCGCTGACCCTCCCTTCGGCCGCACCAGCCTCTTGTGCCCGCCCCCTCTCAACCTGCGGTACCCAAACCCAACTCCCTGCCCCTGAACTAGCTGCCTGTACCCCCCTGGCATCTGGGACCACTGTGGTCTTCTTGCCTGCCTCAACCTTGGTGCCTGCTACTTCCCTGTCCTTGCACAGCTGAGTCCACCTGGCCTCAGTTTCCTCCACCACCCTGCTTTGCTCCTGGATCCTCGCTTCCAGGTCCCATGCCTCTGCATGGTCCCAGCCTCCCTGCACTGGCGGCCCCGTGAATCCAAGGGCCCCAGCCTCCCCACCTGTCTTGGGCCGTGCTGCCTTGGCCTGCCTCGTGTTGGCCCTGGATCTAGCTGTCCCTCCCCTTGTTTTCCCAGTGAATTTACCGCTCTTTTTTGCTGGGGCCCTGTGGCCCCCAGTGTTTCTGGGCCCCCCTTTGGGTAGGACAGGTCTAAGGGGGCCCACTCACTGCTCGTCCCAGGTAAGGGCTGTTCCCCTTCCTGCACTTGCGAACCCAGTGCTCCGCCCATCCCCATATCGCCTTTTTCCCCTGGGTGCCCCCCCAGGGTTGTGCCTTGCTCCCCTTCCCCCCTGGACCCTTCACCTGCCACCTGTATGTCTGTGGCTTCCCCGCTGAAAAGTATAGGGCTGGGCGCGCTGCTTGTTCATGTGGCCCCCCCCCTCCCTTTCCAAATCTGAGTCTACTGATTCACACGCGGCGATTGCAGCCGCTACCCGGCTCAACGCTGCCCGCGTCGGCCGTGTCATTCCGACCCAGGCCTGGTCCAAAACCCCAGGCCTGAGTAGGTCAGAACGGCCGGCTTCGCCCAAAAGGTGAAGCGCGGCCTTCACCGCCTCAGAATCATGGCTGGTTGCCATGGCGCCGTGCGGTTATAGCGGCGAAGCCGCGTGTAAGCAAAATGCTGCGGGGCCCGCCCGGCCTCGCCCCCAAGCCGACACCGGTCACGCCTGCCGCTTGAAGCGCTGCGGCCGCAGAGCCAAGCGCTTCCAACTTTATTGCCAAAACCTGTAAAACAGTTGTGCCGCCTTAGCATATACCCGGCCCACTACCAAAAAAGGAAAAACACCCCACTCGCCTCAAGATATCGGTCGGTCTCCACCACGGTCCGCGCGGAAAGACACCGACCCTCCCTCCCACCCCCCTTATAAACCCACCTCCCAGAGCCCACCCCCTCTTACCTTTCACCAATCAGGTGCCCGAGCGCCACTTCCTGCCTTCCCGAAAGAGCCCGCGGAGAGACTAGAACGAGTCTCTCTCTCTGCGGACCCCTCCATTGCGACAACTGCGATCCTCCTTACTGTCAAGTTCCTATGAAGATGCCACACTTCATTAAAGATGTCACGGCTGGTCTCCAACACTGTGATACGATTGTCCAAGGCCTCCACCCTACGATCTGCAGTGTCAAGCCTCGTGTTAAAGGAGCACCACATCAGTGCACTGGAGCTTTCCCTGGGCAGTAGGACATGTTGGCTTACAGACTATATAGAAGTCACAGAGGCCCAGCATTCAGAAGGTGGTCAGCATGTGGTTCCAGGGCCCGTGGCGGACATACAGCAATCAGCAGCACGAAAAAACATCCAGCACCCACAAAAACTACAGTCACCTAACCTCAGTAGCATGGGGGTCCCATGCCCAGGGGATGCTTAATCAGTCGCCAAGCAAAGGAATGGCCTAGAACATACACGGTCCCAAAATGGCAGACCTCTAACACTGGTAACAGACAGATTAGACTAGGTGCTGGCCGCAGCCCTCGAGTGGGCACAGCAGTTCACATAACCCTTCAGTATGGCAGAGTCCCCTAGCTGATAGTCCAGGGCCAGACAGCCGGGTAAAACAGTCCTCCTAGACGTCATGTCTGGTCACCAGGGACACGGCGATCCAACCTCAACAAGGGGCCCTTAGAGAGTAGGCTGCGGCCTCCAGTGAATGACCCCCAAGGCCAAGGAACAGGAAAAGCATGATCTGGGCATGGGGACATCGGGGAAGAGGTACCCGCAGTCCTCATCAGGGTGACCCCCCCCTCCACGCAGCCTTTCGTGCCGCCTTCCACTCCTCTGAGATGGTGCGCGGCACACGCAAGGGCCGCCCCTCCATAAACTGCACCCAGCAGTTCGGGAAAGGCCTCCGTCGAGGAGGCAGTTACAGAGCCCAAACGTCCTCTGCACTTCCAAGGTTCTCATGACGAGAGTGGGGTGTCGTGGTCTGCCGATAATCGTTTGAGAAGTGCCATGTGGATCTGTAGCTCTTGTGGGAGCCGGGCATCTTGTGTTGCGGTCCTACTAATTAATACTTAAACAATTATGACATGTTACGAAATGTCATGTCATTACGTGAAGTCGGTAAAAAAGGGCTGGCAAAGTGCTGGAATGCAACAATTACATTTTCGAAATGTTAAAGCCTACAAATAAATTAACCTAACTGCAATAGCGGAATCCTAAAATAGTATTTCCTCACATTCTATGGAAGGTGCAGGGTATGGAAGGGTTTACAACACTGTGCAATTTCGCATTCCAAAGGCGTCTTTTTCTCATCATTTGTATGGGAAAAGGAAAAACAGCATATTTAACAGTCAATTAATTACAGTATAATAAAGTGCAAGTAAATGATTACGGAACATGAAAATGTATTTAATTTATTGAATATTGTTGAATAACTTAAAGTAGCTAATTTTAATGATAGTTAGCAAAATTAAATTAAGATTCATGGCAGAGACAACTTAGTATGCAGGCAGTTTGCTAATGTATTCCTTCTAGTGCGCTATGAAAGAACAAAACACGTGACTAATTCCTGCAGCTTAATTTTGATTTGAATTAAAATTCAAAATCTGGCTGCTATCGAGCTCTAATAAAACCCTCATTATGCTTTATCGCATAAAAGTCGAAAATATACCATTGTTAGTTAATTATTACATTGAACATGTTGAATCGTCAGAAAAGATTTCAATTCCGTTTGTTTTGCCTGTCTCCCTTTCATTTGGAGTGTGTAAAGTCTGGTGTTGGTGTACTTTTGTAAAATATATGAATTACATTGCAGCCTGTATCTACAGTGTATGGTGTTGAAATCGCCCGAGTGCCTTCTCGAAAAATGTATGCAGGTGATTTTACCTTACTGTAAATAACCAAAGAATAAGTGTTAGCTCTTCAGGGTTTATTAGCAGTTGAATAGACTGCCTTTTGGAACTGGACAGAAAGCCAAACCTTGTATATGTTATATACTATTCAGGGGCATAGGTTGGTCAGTAGGACTTCTGGAGTGCGAGCTTCAGATTTCCCAACAGTCACACTGGGGTATCTCATTAAAATACATTATATGAGAAGCAAGGCATGAGGAGTGCTTAAGGTGAAGGGAAAAGGGAGAGGAATGGGCATTGTTGGGGTACTTAAAACAATATTTTTTAAATTAATAATTTTTAAGGCCTTTCAAACAGAGATGAGACAGCGTGTGTGTGCATGTTTTTGTCAGTGTGGGCATGTAAAAATCCCAGGGGAAATCCCACAGACACCTTACTATATCCCAATGGGTGACTTTTCCAAAAGAACATAATTCAACATACTTGATTTCAGATTTTTCCTTTTTTGATACAATTATTTATAATCGTTTTATGGTGCTCTGGGGACCCAGAGAAAACAAACGTAAGTGCGGCCAACACGTGTTTCGTCCCCCTAGTGGTGCGCAAGCCTGGGGCTTTCTCACGGTTTTCGAATTGGAATCCCAGTTGTATGCAAGCAAGCGTGATAACGGCTGGATCAAAACCTGGTGTCAGAGCATTTCCTGTGATCCAAAGGCTTTATGTTGCATGCAGTCTGTAATGTTCTCCACAGGATTGCGTCAAATGTCTCTGACGTCTGAGAAATAAAGAAAACAATTATATATACCAAAAATCCAAAATCTGAAATTAAGTATGATGAATTATGTTCTTTTGGAAAAGTCACCAATTGGAGAAGAGGATTCCCCTTATATTTAAGTATTAGCTCTGTACTCTGTACTGCTATGGCAGCATAACTGGTGGAGTGTACCTAAACAAAATTCTGCTGTGCGTGTGCAATGTTATATCCCACCTGAAAGTTGAGTTACGAAAATAATCTAACTGCTAGACCTGACAATTTTAGGGTGTTCTTCTCCCCAACCTTTTGCCTGCCTCCCTCCTTTTTCTTACCTCGTTTTTTGCTGGCTTTAGGACTCTGTGCACTTTACCACTGCTAAACATTGCTAAAATACTTGTATTCTCTCCCCTAAGACATGGTAACACAGTGGCACAAACCCAATTGGCATTATTTAATTTACTTATTAGTCCCTATAAAAGTGTACTTCATGTGCCCAGGGCCGGTAACTTAAATGCTACTTTTGGAACTGAAGCACTGATTGTGCCACCTACTTAAGTAGCCCAATTAAGTAGCCCCTTAACTATATCCCAGGTCTGCCACTGGAGAGCTTGTATGTGCTCTTTTAACTGCCATGTCGACCTGGCAAATTAAACCTTTTGCCATTCCTAAAAATTCCCTTTTTCTACTTATAAGTCACCCCTAAGTTAGGCCCTATGTGAACCACAGGGCAGGGTGCAATGTATTTAAAATGCAGGACATGTACTTTTATGTTTTCATGTTTTACATGCCCCAGTGAAAAACTCCTACATTCATTTCTCACTACTGCAAGGCCTATGTCTGCCATAGGATAACCTTGGGATTACCTTATTACATTTTATAAGTGTAGTTCCCAATGTGGAAGAAATAAGTTTGTCAAGTTTGGTGTCTCTGAACTAACAATTGAAATCACAACTTGGTTTATGGTGTAGCTGAGTTTTTAAATTACAGTTCTGAAAATGCCAATTTTAGAAAGTTGCCATTTTTCTAACTATAGCCATTTGGTGCCTACTGCCCATCTCGAATACACATCTGGGGTGGGGTGACTTGACCCCACCCCAGCCACACACAAAGAGAACTTAGGTGTGACTGATAGGCCATAAACATCCTGATGGGCCATCCTGGGCAGGATGGGAGGGAGGGGCTGGCACACTTGAGTGGGGTGGGCAGTGTCCTGCCACACCCAAAGAGATGCATTCCCCCTGTAGTGAATCTGGAGCCAGGGCAGGAAGAGAGGATAGCTATGCACTTCAAAGACTTTTCTTCAAAGTCTTCCCCACTGCAAAGTCACTACTGGGTATAAGTATTGGACTTGTGACACCACCAACTCAGTACACTTCTTGACTTGTGGATATGCTGCCAGGAAGAAGGACTGCTGTGCAGCTACAAGAACTGCCACTCTGCTGAGCTGCTACTCTGCTGGGCTACTGCTTTGCTGAGCTGACCTGCTGCTGGCAGCCCTCCTGCATGGTAGTGAGAACAACTGGAACTGCAACTCTCCATCTCTGAACCAAAGTGACTCCAAAGTCTTGCTAGCTTGCCTCTGGTACTTCAACCAGCTCCTGACTCCCAAGTGGTGTCCCTCCAGTCCTGGGCCCTTAAAAGTGGCCTGTGGCTCCAGACATCAAGCTTTTGGGCTCTTTGTGACTGCAAATGGGCCCCCTCACACTGGAACTATGCTGTGCACACAAGGAATCAGCACGAGCCACCTCAAGTTCATCTCTTCACACAGCAAGCATCGCTGCCCGTGACCACGAGGCTCCAGTCTCCCCATCCACGATGCCCGGCTACCTCTTTGTGCACATGAACCACTGGCAGCGCCGCTCTCCTTGCTCCCAACAAACTTCTTCCCTGTGAAAGGGACTCTTGTAAAACTACAGCTGGACTTATCTGGGACTGCATCTAACCCACGCTCCATCATGGTCAGTCTGAACTTTTGGATTTAATCAGGTCTAGCAGGACCAGCTTGCTCTGGTTGGCACTTTAGACTTTTAAGCGCCATATTGCATTTTAATCTTTAAAAGTTCATATCTCGACTTCTATTTATTGGATTTTTTTCTCCGATTTGGTCTTGTTGTACTCATAAAATGTAGCTCTATTTTGCTTACCAGGTATCTTTTTGTGTGTCATTTTCACTGTTTTACTATATGAAGCACTGCACAAATACTGTACACATTGCCTCTTAAGTAAGCCTGCCTGCTGTGTGCCAAGCTGCCAGAAGGTGAGCAGAGGTTGATTTCAGGGTGTATCTGACTTACCCTAACTAGGATTGGGGTTTCTGCTTGGACATGGTGCCTATCTGTGCCAGCCAGAACCCCAACTTCTAACAGCAGAGGTAAAAAACAAATCCACTTGTAATCAGTGCTTAAATGTTAACTGGACATGCAACCTGTACAATCTAGCACTGATTTAGATTTCATCTGCCTATTAATCTCACGTTTAGTTAATTTTTCTACTTCTCTTTCTGACCCTGTCTCTCTCTATATGCCTGCTTTTGTACTTTTTGACTGTATGTAGGTTTGTGGGAAAACATTTGACTTTATTTGCCTTTCCATTTTGTCTCTCTGTTTGGGTACATTTAAGTCTGTTGTCCACATTTGTGTATGTGTTCACCCCACAGAGTGCCTAGTGGTCTCCGTGCATGTGTGCAAGTAAGGCAGGTGGTCAATGTGCAAGGGTACTTGTATCTCTGTGTGCTTGAGTACCTCTATATTTGACCGTGTGACTAAGTAGGTTTACATCTGGTACTCTATATGCAAGACTGCATGCAGAACTGGTGATCTGTATGCAGGCAGATCTGTAGGTATGTTGCTTAGTGTGCATATATGGAACTATGAGTAAACAATGACAACGTGCGCATGGCTATTATGTGTCTCATTGGGCATTCAAAATACTAGGATCATTTCTGTTGGCTGTGTCATTGCTTGCTCTAGATCGCTCCTCTCTTATCACTTCTTTAGGCTAATGACACCATTTTTAGTAACTGTTAGGAGCTGATCACTGCACAAACATAGCAGAATCTCTTTAAATGATTAATGTGTATTGCTTTATGTCTGCCAAAGTATAATTCGCCTAAACTGTTTTTGACCTGGGCATAATGAATAGACTGCATGCAGTATGTTAATGCATTTTCTTTTTTCTTTGTGTTAATTTCAGGGCCATAAAGTTCCACTGAAGGAATCAAGTTTCACAACTAAGCTTGGTCAGCTAATCAATACGTTCAATTATTGTGAAGCATCCTAGGCTTTACAAGAAAGTCAGAGAACGTACCATGTAAGTTCATTAGGAGTTAATATTTTACAGAAGGCAAAAATCAGATTACTATTGATTCATAATCAAAATATGTTGTGGGTCCATTTTAGTTCCCTGCCTGGGCACAATATATAGCTTAGCTTTAGCTTGTGGACCTGTTGCTCTTTTTACCTAGTCCCTTTTGACCTCATTATCATGCTCAGTTTTAATCTATTTCATTATTTATTTCCTTTTAGCACTGCTTGAAGATCCGTGCATTTTAGAGAAATGTTTTCATTTTCCTAATCAATGTCATTCTGAGAAAGCGTCATTATCAATGATGTTCATCATGCTCATTTTTTTTTACATTGACAAGAATGGAATGGGAACTTGTCAGGTATTTGCGATGTAATTGCCGACACAAGTTTGCACACACAGTCAGATGTTTAGGTACATGCTCACTTTAGGATTCCTGAACAAACAATAACATGTACCTATAAAAACACCTCACAAGACCAAGGCCGTTAGAGGGGGTTCCACCAGGATACACCATCTACACTCCACATCACTTTGCAGCGAATCTCAGCCTTGTGTCTCTACGATTCCTGATCTGGAGAGTAAGGGGTCGATCTCATCCCAAGGTAACGGGGTTGGGGGCATTTCTCATGGACACTGTACTAGCAGATTAGGCTTGTCATGCCCAGCTCTCACTCTATGGTAGGTGTAGGCCTTGTTACTAGGTATTGCATATTTCATGTTTATTGCAATATGTTGTGGTTTTTCATATTTACCACTTTTATTCCCACCATTCTGCTTCTTTCATTTGTCATTGACATAATCATTGCAGTACATGCATGTTATTGTAGATTTCAGTCTTGTCAATAAATATTTTGAGAACTATCCTGCATCTTCTTAATTGCCTGCGTGTGTGTAAGAGACTTTTAGGGCCATATGTACTAAAACATTTTCCCATAGACACAGAATGGGTAAAACCCTTTGATACATCTGGCCCTTAGAGGGGTAAGATTTGTTACACCACAACTTTCCTGCGAGGTCTCCAGTGTCCATGTGTTAGGCTGCTAGAAATCACCTTTACTACTTAGGGTATGGGTGAGGTACTGCTAGAGAGCCAGGAGGTTGGGCCAGCAGCTTCTAAATGGCATAGGAGTGACTCAGTCACCCACGAACAAAAGGGTTGCCGCCCCTAATTCAGCAGTCTCGACAAGAGTCATTCACGACAAATATAAATGCTTTGAGGTTAGGATATCCTAGGCTAGAATCTGTCTTGGACCATCTAAAATATCATCATTGGCTTCCAATTCCTCTACACAATCATTGTAAATGTTTGCTTTTTACTTTTAGAGCGGTTCATACCAGAGGACTGTGTTATCAGAGAGACAGAAACCAAGTATACCAACTTACTAGGACACCTATCTGGAAGCAAGCTCCAATTGACAGTCCCAAGATTTCACTGAGCTTGCCTAGGTATCCAATCCTTCTACTCCTTACCGCCGGGGCTCTGGAATGCCTTATCTTTAAGCATTCAGAGGACTGGAAAGATGGGAGTTTGATGAAGGATGAGATACTAGGTATTGTAAAGTAATGGTAATACATATGTATGATTGCCCAATCAATTTTATGTTGTCTCACACATATATTTGCTTTGTCAGGTGACAGTGAATATGCCCTGATCTTCACATCCTACCTGTCTCTCATCAAACCACATGAAAGCACCCATCAACCCACATGAAAGGAATATAACACGCCACATAAGAGCACCAGGAGCATTTGGACTCCTCAAATCCTGCTTTAGGTGCCTGCACAAGAGTGGGGGTGCCTTGCAGTATGCACTAGACACTTCTTGCAAGATTGTGGCAACCTGTGCCATACTCCACTGCATTGCCTGCAAGAGAGGCCTAACCATTGAGGTGTCCAGAAGTGTCTCAGAGGATGAAGATCATTGCCCACCTGCCCAGCAGGCAACTGAGGCAAGCAGAGCAGTGGAGGGGAGAAGGCACAGGGACCACATAGCCCGACATAATTTTGCACGGTAAGTCATGTTCATCTACACAATATTGAAACGAAATGCCACATCAAATCAGAGAGTGCTTAAAGTAAAGCTATCTTAATGACAGATGTTAACAAACATTAACAAACAACCTGTCCTTCACAAAAAAATCATAAGCCCATTAAGTAAACACGTAGGTCAGTTACATCATCAACAACTAAAGTGATGAATAATTATAGCCAATCTCTGACTTGCACCCATCATTTATTTTTTGGAAGTGTGTCCAGTATGTAAAGTGGCACCATGTTGAGATGCTGGAGTGTGGCTGCTACTGCTTCGCAGTACACGGGCATGTGAGGCAGAGATGCTGCTGAGGCTGGACAACTTGCTGCCTGGTGCCTCTGCACTCACACCACTAGCAATGTGGACAGTTTGGATTGCTTCCACAGCAGGAGTCATCTGGCCAAGGCCCTGCAAGATACCCCCACTGAAGTGACCTATCTCCACCTGAGAGCCACAGTACTTGGATAGTGTTACAGTGGCCTTTGCAAGTCTCCCAAAGGATGTGGCCATCGCATCCATGGGCACAGCACTACTCTTCTCCCTGTGCCTTCACATGCTCCTGTCCTCTGACATCTCTGTGCAGAGTTTGGTTATGGCACGTTAGTTGTTACATTTTTGTGTCCATGCAGGCCTGATTTTCTGCCTCCTGCTTAGACAATGTGCTGAACCCCAATGTCCATTTACGGTTTATCATCCTCATTTGTTTGTGCTGTAGGCGCTAAACATGCAGCATCGCTTCCTCCAGCTCGCTATACAACGCATGTTGGTCATAAGTCGTCTGGGACCCAGAAGCCTGCCTTGAGTGATTACGCCTATGCCCATGCAGAGTGCAGCACTGTTGTTGGGACCTGATGACTGGAGTGGGGGTCTGTGTGGTATCCTGACCCTTTACTACTGCTGTCTGTGGGGAGAAGGACAGAGTGCTCGAGTGGCCATGAGATATAGTGGGCACACTCTCAGGCACTTCTGTTCTTCTTCCATCTGGTCCAGGTCTTCACCCTCATCTGTTGGCCCTTTAATTTCATCAACAGGTGTATCTACTAGGATAGTGGATTTATCATTAAAAATGTTATGTGTGATACACAATTTCATTGGTTGTACTTTATTATTCTAAAGAATCTCCCATTTCTTACGAGGCCTTCCTGAAAGTGTTTCCTTGCCCCCGATCACAGCACAGGAAACACTTTCAGCTGTGCTGCGATCAGGGGCCAGGAAACACTTTCAGAAGGCCTCGAAAGAAAGGGGAGAGTCTCCCCTTCTTACGAGGCCTTCTGAAAGTGTTTCCTGGCCCCCGATCGCAGCTGTGCTCGGAAAACGGGCCGCCCCCCCGTGGGCATATATATTTTTTTTTTAAAAGGTAGGTGACCCCCAGGGGCTAAATTGTATTTATTTTAAAAAAAAAAGAGAAAAAGAAATGGACAGGGGGTCGCCCGTGGGCAGAGCGACCCCCTGTGGGGGCAATATTTTTTTAGTTGTTTTAGGGTTTCCTTGGGGGCCAACCATACAACAACTAAAAAAAATATAGATCTATATATATATATATATATATATATATATACACGCACACACACACAAAAGGGTCAGACTTGTCTAGTGGCAGTTTTAGTGCCATAAAGAAGCGCAGAAGGTTTATATGCCTACTGCAAAGAGCAAATCTGTATTTTATGTAAATAGCTGAGTACATTAGTAAAGTCATCCATTACCTGCGCTATAATACAAATGAAATGTATGTGCGGGGTGGAGGGCGGCTATGGAGAGATGAAGGGCACTTTTGCTGGGTGGTAATGAGGGAATCCGAGGAGGAGGGAGTGGGAGCACCAGTAATGATTGTTGGACTGGGCGCAGGAGGTGTTAAAGACTGTGACGAATGGTATGTGACAAGGTGTTTTTTGAGTGTCTTGAAAGAACGTGCTTATTGAGGGAAGAAGCGCAGGTAAGGTGGCCTCTACTGTTGCACGTATCTCACACACACCATCGATTTAGTGACTGTCTACATAGGTTAGTGTTTTAGAGCAACAGTTTAGCCAATAGCAGAGATGGCATCTTGATGGATGACTGCTGCCATCACTCGGGTTATAGAGGACAGCTCTGACATAGGATCAGAGACTGAGACATCAAATACTGAGACAGCATCTGAGAGATAGGACAATGGCGCAGACTCTGGGAGTGATTTTTCAGTCAGAGGAGTCCCATTCGATAACTCCTCTTCCAGTAAATTATGAGGGAGGTGATGAGGACAGTCCTGCTGTCCCTTCGCAAGCAGTCTGTGCAACGGGGTAATAGTGGGTTAGCCCACCCCAGAGAGCAGGTGAATGCGGCGGCAAGCAGAGAGAGAGAGTGCTCTCTTGGGAGCTCCCCAATTTAGTTCAGCCCCAAATTCCACCGCCCAAATCGTATTGTGGAGACATCAAAATTATCTATCGTAAAACAAACTGGTTTTGTAAGGCAGGCACCTGTGTTTTTGGTCCTGGGTTCAGCGGCTATATAGAGAAACACACTAAACCCAAACATTTCTGGAAACTAGACATTCGGGGGGAGTCCACAGAGGTGTGACTTGTGTGGATTCCCCAAAGTTTTCTTACCCAGAATACCCTGCAAAGCTGAAATGTTGAATAAAAACTCTATTTTTCTCGCATTTCTGTCACACAAACTACAGGAATATACTGGGATCCACAAAATTCCTACCACCCAGTGATTCCTCACCTGTCCTGATCAAAACACTACCCCACTTGAGTGCCTACACCTAGTGCCTGCGTCAGGAATGGATCACCCCAGGGTCAACAGCTGCCTCATGTAAGGACCAACATTGACCGTTGTGTGATCTATTCCTGTCGCGGGCACGAGGCCTACCCACACAAGTGAGGTACCATTTTTATCGGAAGACTTGGGGGAACGCTGGGTGGAAGGAAATTTGTGGCTCCTCTCAGATTCCAAAACTTTCTGTCACCGAAATATGAGGAAAATGTGTTTTTTTAGCCAAATATTGAGGTTTGCAAATGATTCTGGGTAACATAACCTGGTCAGAGCACCACACGTCACCTCATCTTGGATTCCCCTAGGTGTCTAGTTTTCACAAATGCCAAGGTTTGCTAGGTTTCCCTAGGTGCCGGCTGAGCTAGAGGCCAAAATCTACAGCTAGGCACTTTGCAAAAAACACGTCAGATTTCAATGTAAAAATGTGATGTGTCCATGTTGCGTTTCCTGTCGCGAGCATTAGGCCTACCCACGCAAGTGAGGTACCATTTTTATCGGGAGACTTGGGGAAACACAGAATAGCAAAACAAGTGTTATTGCCCCTTGTCTTTCTCTACATTTTTTCCTTCCAAATGCAAGACAGTGTGTAAAAAAGACGTCTATTTGAGAAATGGCCTGTAATTCACATGCTAGTATGGGCACCCCGGAATTCAGAGATGTGCAACTTTCCACTGCTTCTCAACACCTTATCTTATGCCCATTTTGGAAATACAAAGGTTTGCTTGAAACCTATTTTTCACTCTTTATATTTCAGCAAATGAATTGCTGTATACCCGGTATAGAATGAAAACCTATTGCAAGGTGCACCTCATTTATTGGCTCTGGGTACCTAGGGATCTTGAAGAACCTACAAGCCCTATATATCCTCAAAACCGGAAGAGTCCAGCACACGTAACGGTATATTGCTTTAAAAAATCTGCCATTGCAGGAAAAAGTTACAGAGTAAAACGTGGAGAAAAATTGCTGTTTTTTTCAGCTCACTTTCAATATTTTTTTATTTCAGCTGTTATTTTCTGTAGGAAAACCTTGTAATATCTACACAAATGACCCCTTGCTGAATTCAGAATTTTGTCTACTTTTCAGAAATGTTTAGCTTTCCTGTCACTAACTGGAAGGAGGCTGAAAGGACTAAAAATAGTAAAAATGGGGTATGTCCCAGTAAAATGTCAAAATTGTGTTGAAAAATGTGGTTTTCTGATTCAAGTCTGCCCGTTCCTGAAAGGTGGGACGATGGTGATTTTAGCACCAGAAACCCTTTGTTGATGCCATTTTCAGGGAAAAAACCACAAGTCTTCTTCGGCAGCCCTTTTTTCCAATTTTTTTGAAAAAAACGAAATTTTCACTGTATTTTGGCTAATTTCTTGGTCTCCTAAAGGGGAAACCACAAACTCTGGGTACCATTAGAATCCCTAGGATGTTGGAAAAAAAGTACGCAAATTTGGCATGGATAGCTTATGTGGACAAAAAAGTTATGACGGCCTAAGCGTGAACTACCCCAAATAGCCAAAAAAGGGCTCAGCACTGGGGGGGGGGGCAAAAAGGCCCAGCAGCTAAGAGGTTAAAGCAATGAATCTAAACCCTGCATAAAAACTATCAGTATTCCGGAGGTGGGAAAGGGCCTCTTTCAGCTTCAACTTCTTTAACATAAAGACCCCCCCCCCTTTCGAATTCCTGTGAAGCTGGAATGGAATGCAGCTGCTCTGCTCACACACATCTGTCTGCAAGCATTACAAAACGTTTACATATTGAATTTATTATACTATGTTATCATCGTATGGAATGTGGTCGATTACTGTGGCAGCGTGTTAAAAGTAGTCCATTACACAATTTACTGTGAAATAACTCCAATCGCTTTATCGAAATTGATGGTCTGTATTGGGTGAAATCTCACTCCTGGTATCATACAGTAATATAGGGTGGCAGTTTATGTACAAATGGATAGTTAGGGCTTTGTTAAAAGCCACTGCCTGTTGGATGAGAATGATTCATGGATGCAATTGAATCACCCAGACCACGTTACTGCTACTGCATGTAACTCATAATTTTAAAATAATTTGACAAGACTTCGGGAAAGCTTCAGTTTCTGGCTAATTTAGCAGCAGTCTGTCTTCACATTGTGTTTTTTTAGAAGCGAGAAGATGCGATCTTCTGCCATCTGTGAAAATATGTAAAATACATACAAAATAGAAATCTACATCTGTGACTCAGAGCTACATCTGTTAAACTGAATAGGACCCAAGCATGGAATTACAATGGCTTGCTTTGCCATAGCAACTCCGTTCTATTACACAGCAGAAGTATATTTAAGGAAGACTGATAATGTGATATTCATAATTAAACATAATTAAAACATGTAGAACAATGGCTGGCTTACAAAAGATCAATGAAAATGCTTCATCTGATTGTTGAATACTAAACATGTCCTAAACTAATTTTATACTTCAGCAAAGAGAAGGAATAAATGTTTATTTTTCTGTGTTAAGCATTGAAAAAACTGTGTAATGTGATACCACTGCACAACTTTCACATTAAACAGTACAGCAGCAAATAGAGAGCTAGAGAAAGCGTTTCATACCCAGTATGTCTGATTTCCAAATGTACACTTGGAATTTTGAGGACACTGTTGCTTGATTAATTGAGCCACTTTAGGGCCACTGTAAAATCTTTTCCAGCTCACTAATTGATTTATATTCTGATAGCAATTCAGGATTTCTCCTCAAAGGTCCTGGACACGTTTTGCTTGTGTGTTCATGTCAGTAGTAAGTATCTTGTGTTTTGCACTGCTTGTGGTGTAACGTAGGGCGTTATGCAGTGTCTGGTATTTCCACACTGTGCGCATGTCTCGTCACTCAGCTGTGCGGCAGTGCTGATATCGTATGGTCTGTGAAGTCATAGTGTGGGTATGGCAGTGGCAAATTTGGGAGATATTTAGGGCCATATTTATACTTTTTGACGCAAAACTGCGCTAACGCAGTTTTGCGCCAAAAAAATGAGCGCCGGCTAACGCCATTCTGAAGCACCATGCGGGCGCCTTATTTATTCAATGACGTTAGCCGCCGGCGCTGTCTGGTGTGCGTTAAAAAAAACGACGTACACCAGGCAGCGCCGGCGTAGGGGGAAAATGGCGTATGGGCGTCCACAAATGGTGCAAGTCAGGCTGAGGCAAAAAAAATCGCCACAACCCGATTTGCGCCATTTTTTTACGACGCCCATCCCCCATTGAAATGACTCCTGTCTTAGCAAAGACAGGAGTCATGCCTCCTTGCCCAATGGCCATGCCCAGGGGACTTCTGTCCCCTGGGCATGGTCATTGGAAATAGTGGCATGTAGGGGGGCACAAATCAGGCCCCCCTATGCCACAACATTTTTAAAAAAAAAATACTTACCTGGACTTACCTTAATGTCCCTGGGGTGGGTCCCTCCATCCTTGGGTGTCCTCCTGGGGTGGGCAAGGGTGGCAGGGGGTGTCCCTGGGGGCAGGGGAGGGCACCTCTGGGCTCATTCTGAGCCCACAGGTCCCTTAACGCCTGCCCTGACCCAGGCGCTAAAATCCAGCGCTAATGCGGGTTTTTTAGACCCGCCCACTCCCGGGTGTCATTTTTGCCCGGGAGTATAAATACGACGCATATGCATCGGAGTCATTTTTTAAGACGGGAACGCCTACCTTGCATATCATTAACGCAAGGAAGGTGTTCACACGAAAAAATTATGCTAACTCCATGAACTTTGGCGCTAGACGCGTCTAACGCCAAAGTATAAATATGGAGTTAGTTTTGCGTCGAATTTGCGTCGAAAAAAACGACGCAAATTCGGCGCAAACGGAGTATAAATATGCCCCTTACAGCTTGCAAGTCATCTTCCTCCTGGCTGGGAAATCCTACTTACTCTTGTAGCATAAAGTAAATTAAAATATAGTTGTTTTATCTGTTTAGTAATGGGGTGTTCTTGTGTGAAAGATGCCCTATTTGCAGTGTCATGGTTGTGATAGGTCGTATCCATGTGTGTTGTGGTTAAAATGGGACCCTCAGATGAAAGGAGACTCTAAAATTCTGGAAATGTAAAGGATGATTAGGGATAGTCTTGCAGATTTGATACTAATTCAGTTTAAAATGCCGGTGACAGTAAATTAATATCCAAGTCCATACCAGCAGGTAAATGTGTAGAATCTTAAAGTGAAAGATTAAAAATGTAACAAATAGTGCAAATTTGCAAACATGTTCTGTAGCATTAAGAAGAAAATCCTGGAGGAAGGTTACATTGTTGGAGTCATAATGCTATGGTTAGCTAGCTGCACTGGCCAAAGAAGCTCAAACTGTAAAGCAAGTTGGCTCTGGAAGATGCTTGCACTGTTTGAGGCCTAAATCAGTGACAACACATTGATGAATAAAGCTCCCAAATCTAAGGTCCACCACCATTAAGAAGGTACTCCTGCAAGATCCCACCGCTGGAGTCCTGTAGGATTACATACCCTTCTTGAGAAAGTTCACAATGCTGGGTTTCCAAGTACCGAGACATCACCATTGAAGAATGATGGTAATGCTGAGTGAGAATGCACTGCTGAGTGAAGGTGGCACTGCTGGAGCCCTTTACTACTCAGCATATAGTTGGCAACAAGCTTTAGTTGTTGTTTGACAACTGGTACTTTAGCTATATCCTTTTTACAGGTGCCACATCAGTACAGGCCAGCGATGCTGCACTGATGCTTCTGTCTCTTATACTATTCAGAGGCTCTATGGAAAATTGTGGTAAGTGGGCCTGCTATTGGTCTTAGTAAGCTCACAAGGGCCTCACTGTGGAAGGTGGTGTCACTGTTATCCAGCTGTTCCTCATACTGTTGTTGCTGGCCTCTCTCACTGCTGCAGTAGACAACCACAGTGCCACCTGACCAGGGAATGTTGGTTATGGTTCGGCAACAAGGTTCTGAAGTCCTCGAAATTTCCCTTAATCAGGTCTAGCCTGGCTAGTGCACCTGTTATATGAGGTGCCATGTGATATCAACAATCAACATCAAGGCTGGGCCCAGGTTTGCTATTTTAACTTTTATGAACACATTCATGTGACACAGACTACTAAAATCTGTGGCACTCTGCCTCTCTAACCATGCTGTGCATTTAGTGTGAATTGTGTAGCTGTTGCTGTAGTGGTGCTAGGGACTCTGAGAGCCGAAGTCCAATATCGATGGCAGTCTTTAATCTTAGCAGGAAGGGGCAGAGGGGAACACACACCCACATACACATTCACTCACACCCATGCATTCACACACGTGCACATGCACACCCATTCACAACACTCAGTCTGTCAAATACACATACATGCATACACACACATGCACACATGAAAGCCTCAGAGGTCCCAGGAGGGTTGGCACTGCTGCCTCCCATCATTGGCTGATTGGCTCATTAATACATTGGTTAATTGTGTTCTTTCTTATAGTTTATTGCAACCAGTGAAGCTGGGTTTCCCCGCAGACTGGAGGATTGCAACCCCCCCCCCCACTCACTTAGCAGCAACTCACAGTTATCTCATATTGCTCCCAATTGAGTTTGCAGCTCAGAACTCAGCATTATAATAAAATACAAGAGTCGTTGATGCCAGCGGTTTGCCAGAATTCCACTCCAACTAAACCGAGGGCCTTGGTTCTTTTAGCATCTACGGGATTTCCTAATATTTAAAACTGCTCAGACTAACAGAAAACGAGAACCCAATTGGCAGCACAACTAAGGATCTCAAAACATAGTAATACACCAGATGTTCATTGTAAATACAACCATTCGTCACACACATTGGCTGCAGGCTGTACAACTGACATTAAAACTGAGGTCCAACTCACAAACACCAGACTGAATTTCAGCTGTCATTAAAACCAAGAGCCTAGATATTTGCCGTAAACTAGAAACTAACTTCCATTTAACGTTAGAGTTGCAGGCCATAATTCAATTGATACTAACAATATATTGATTTCTATATTGTGTTTAATGCCACCATTTTTGTTCGTTGTAGGTGTTGGACATACAGGCTTCACTGTTATCCAATTAATTTTACTTGGCTTATCATCTTAACGACAACTTTCCAGTAGTTGAACTTGTCTCCTGCATAGCATAATGATTTTGCAGTGAGGATGTAACTTGCTGAGCCATCACATTGTCATTAAAACTGAGGGCCTTTTGGCAGAGGTAGGGGACTTATGTTTTTTATAAGTATTTACCACCAAGCTGATGTGAAGTTCACTTGCCCTTCAACATAGTTTGCAAGATGGTCTGTTTGTGCTATGCCATTATCCATAAAAGTGGCATAGTTTGGACGGTTGAAAATGCCCCAAAGTAAGAATATGGAATATATGAATTGAATATAAATATATGTACAGCTATGAAGACAACCACCTTAAACCCTAACTTAGTCAAAGACGTACTCAAGCTGCAGCTGCCATTTCATATTGGTTGGCCTTGCTAAAAGATGTAACAATCTAGGAGCAATTGTGGTCACTGTTAGGAATTCAGACAGTCTTTCTGTTTTACCCAATCCCAAAATGAAGCAGTTCACCCAGTTCTGTTTTCTGTTTGCATTGTGTAATCTTATGTCTTGCGTTTTTAATAAGGAAAAATCTAACTACAAGCACCAGAGTGCTAACAAAATATTTAGAAATGGATAAACCGCTCTCACCTGAAATTGACAATTTGTTATCTGTGACCAAGCTTTCCATTGTCTTGTGCACATTACAATCTGAACTGTATGCATGAATGTAAACAAAGGTTCAAAATAGTTTGCCCAATGTCACATGATATAAGCAAATGGGCAATCCAGGATTCTATGCCTCTTATTTCCTTGGTTTTTAACTTAAAGGTTATGCTTTTTAAGTGCAAGATTGGCCAACTATCCAATAAGGCACTTCCAAGTGGGTTTGGAACCATTGACGTTTATCCTGTCCTCCAGCTCTCAGAGATTAAGGGGCATATTTCTACTCTGTTTTCACCGAATTAGCATAATTTTTATTTTACTCTAACTCAGTGCAAAATTAACTCCATATTTATACTTCGGTGCTAGACCCATCCAGCGCCACATTTATGGAGTTAAAGTCATTTTTTTTTAGAAGTGGAAACATACCTTGCCTTAATGAAATGCAAGGTAGACATTCCTGTGTAAAAAATGACTCTATAGCCTTAACGCCTTATTTATACTCCAGCGCAAAAATGGTGCACGGGAGTGAGGAGGGGTCAAGAAATGGTGCAAAGCTTTTCTTCAGCGGCATGCATTGATCTTCCAGCCACGCTGCAGGCAAGCTTCAATTTCAGCCGCAAAGCCAGTGGTACGTCAATTTTTCAGCCGCATCTCGGAGTTGCATCGATCTTTTCCCAACACGGCGGTCTGTGCGTGGATTTCTTACTCTTGTTCTGCCAGCTTCTCCTTTCAGGGTCCCAGGAACTGGATGGGCACTACTTGGCAGGGCAGGAGTCTCAGCAGAGGCTCTAGGTGCTGGCAGAGAGAAGCATTTGCTGTCCCTGAGATTTCAACAACAGGAGGCAAGCTCTAATTCAAGCCCTTGGAGAGTTCTTCACAAGAAGGAAGGCACACAAAGTCCAGTCTTTGTCCTCTTGCACAGGCAGAAGCAGAAACTGCAGGATAGTTCCACAAACCACAGTCACAGGCAGGGCAGCTCTTCTTCCTCAGCTTTTCAGCTCTTCTCCAGGCAGAAGTTATTCTTGGTTTCCAGAAGTGATCTAAAGTCTGTGGTTTTGGGGGCCCTCCTTATACCCATTTTGCCCTTTGAAGTAGGCTTACTTCAAAGGAAAGTCTCTCTCGTTTGTGAAATCCTGCCTTGCCCATGCCGGGCCCCAGACACACACCAGGGGGTTGGAGACTGCATTGTGTGAGGGCATGCACAGCCCTTTCAGGTGTAAGTGACCACTCCTTCCCTACCTCCTAGCACAGATAGCTCATCAGGATATGCAGGCTACACCCCAGCTCCCTTTGTGTCACTGTCTAGAGAGAGGTGCAGACAGCCCAACTGTCAAACTGATCCAGACAGGGAATCCACAAACAGCCAGTCACAGAAATGGTTTAAGCAAGAACATGCCCATGTTCTAAAAGTGGCATTTTCAAACACACAATCTTAAAACCAACTTTACTAAAAGATACATTTTAAAATTGTGAGCTCAGAGACCCCAAACTCCACATGTCTATCTGCTCCCAAAGGGAATCTACACTTTAATCATTTTTAAAGGTAGCCCCATGTTAACCTATGAGAGAGATAGGCCTTGCAACAGTGACAACCGAATTTGCCAGTATTTCACTGTCAGGACATATAAAACACATTAGTATATGTCCTACCTTAAACATACACTTCACCCTGCCAATGGGGCTACCTAGGACCTACCTTAGGGGTGTATTATATGTAAGAAAAGGGAAGGTTAAGGCTGGCAAGTGGGTACACTTGCCAATTCGAATTGGCAGTTTAAAACTGCACACACAGAGGCAGGTCTGAGACATGATTACAGGGCTACTAATGTGGGTGTCACAACCAGTGCTGCAGGCCCACTAACAGCATTTGATTTACAGGTCATGGGCAACTCAAGTGCACTGTACTAGGGACTTACTAATAAATCAAATATACCAATCATGGAAAGCCAAATGCATACACATTTTGTACAGGGGCACTTGCACTTTAGCATTGGATAGCAGTGGTAAAGTGCCCAGAGTAACAAAAGCAGCACAAACAGAGTCCAGCACCCATCAACAACCTGGGAAACAGAGGCAAAAAGTTAGGGGAAACAACGCAAAGGATGAAGAAGTCTAACAGCTGCCCTTCAGATTTTTACATGAAACTATGAGTTCACCATGGTGCTTGAGAAAGGCAACAGTTTTAATTTAAAGGGATGGAGATATTAAGGCTACTATGTATAACAAAATATTGACTCTTAGGGGCCTATTCACTAACTGCATTTTGTAGTATGCAAAGTAGTACTGCAGTATTTCTACATTATTCCTACTGATGCACTACAAAATGCTGTTTACATAACTGTGTGGTAATCTTTCTTCTGCTTCTTTAGGGGCATATTTATACTCCGTTTGCGCCGGAATTGCGTCGTTTTTTTTGATGTAATTCCGACGCAAAACTAACTCCATATTTATACTTTGGCGTTAGACGCGACTAGCGCCAAAGTCCATGGAGTTTGCGTCATTTTTTAGCGTGGACACCTACTTTGCGTTAATGAGATGCAAGGTAGGCGTTCACGTCTAAAAAATCGACTCCGAGGCATGTGCGTCGGATTTATACTCCTGGGCAAAATTCACGCCCGGGAGTGGGCGGGTCAAAAAAAATTACGTACGGCCGCTTTTGCGCTGTTTTTTAGCGCCTGCAAAAGGCAGGCGTTAAGGGACCTGTGGGCTCTGAAGAGCCCAGAGGTGCCCTCCCATGCCCCCAGGGACACCCCCTGTCACCCTTGCCCACCCCAGGAGGACACCCAAGGCTGGAGGGACCCATCCCAGGGACATTAAGGTAAGTTCAGGTAAGTGTTTTTTTTTTTTTTTTTTTGTGGCATAGGGGGGCCTGATTTGTGCCCCCCTACATGCCACTATGCCCAATGACCATGCCCAGGGGACAGAAGTCCCCTGCGCATGGCCATTGGGCAAGGGGGCATGACTCCTGTCTTTGTTAAGACAGGAGTCATTTCTATGGGGGTTGGGAGTCGCAAAAAATGGCGCAAATCGGGTTGAGGCGAAAAAATTGCCTCAACCTGACTTGCCCCATTTCTTGACGCCCAAGCCCCATATCCCCCTACGCCGGCGCTGCCTGGTGTACGTCGTTTTTTTCCACGCACACCAGGCAGCGCCGGCGGCTAACGCCGGCTAATGTCATTGATTAAATGCGGCGCCCGCATGGCGCTTCAGAATGGCGTTAGCCGACGCTAATGTTTTTGACGCAAAACTGCGTTAGCGCAGTTTTGCGTCAAAAAGTATAAATATGGCCCTTAGTCTTTTCTATTCAAACATCTCCACTCCACACATGTAGTTATATGTTTTTAAGGTAAATGTGAGAAGTGGCTGAGAAATCAGGAATACTTAGTACGAAATGAGAAGGGGTTTAGGGCGGGAGAAGGAGGGCAAAAGAGAGGGATTTGCTAACACAAATGCCCACCCACAAAAGAGTAAGACCATTGATTTTCAGGTAGGTGAATATATCAGTGCCAAAATAGCGTTTTGAAGTAAAAAGAAAAAAAACAGAAATTCACCAAATATAGTTAAAAGAGCTAACTATAACTTACTTCTAAACTATGCACTGCTTATGACCTCACATATTACATCACTCATGACACATTATGTGATGTAATTGATAACAGCAGTGATGACGACCTAAATTACAACATTGATGGCATCACATCCATATTGTGATGCCCTACGATATCCTGGAATTGTTCACAGACAGCTCCCTATGAAAACTTATACAAGTTCATACAGTAGGTGCCGAAAAAAAAACTTTTATTGTTTTATCTTCTAGTCCTTTATATCTGTGGGGTAGGTAAACAACAGTCCTACAATAGAGTTTTCCCAGGTTATTCCACTTTTCCCAGTCTCCTCTTCCTGGGTTCAAGCAAAACAAGACCTCGGGAACAAAACAAAAATACGGCAGTCTGTCAGGTAGGTATTCTCCCTAGTTTATATTGAGGGTTGGATAGTGAGGGATCACCACACAAAGAGAACCAAAATAGTGCACCCCAAAGGACAAAATATAAAAAGGATGAGTGCTTGTGCTCTTTTTATAGATCCAAGACATGCACTATTACTAAGTTTTATTTCAGTCTCTGTCTCTGTTTCGCTCCCTTTTTTTTCTCCCTATGGTCCTCCTGTTCTCTAGACCCAAAAAGGAATCGTACCTTGTTAAGCCACGTTCCTCTTGGAACGTGGCTGGAACTGGCCGCCTGTAGGTTCCTTGTGAGTGGTCTTTCCTCTCCTGTTTCCTCCTTACTCCATCCGCCGCTCGTTGTCTCCTCGCGGTTCTGGCCGCGATTCTGCTCCAGCTCGTTTCCCTCCTTTCTGCTCCTTCTCGAGTGTCCTTCTTCCTCCTTTCCGCTCTCCGGCTCTCCTTACTCTCGTCCTCGTTTCTTCTTGCAGTTCTCTCTCTTATCGTCCTTGACCCAGAAGAAATAGCTACTTCAGGGAGACGCTCTCAGGCGTGCCCCCAGGAAAGGGACTGTTCGACTCCGGGGACGTGGTCTCATCTTCTGCGGGTTGTCCCCTGACGTTCGCTCGCTGACACGTATACTTACTTTTCATTGTAAAAGCATGAGTGGCAAAGGCATGTTTATAGTAAAGGCACGCATGATGAAAGAACTGTGTGGTAAAGGCAGTTTGTGGTGAAAGATGCATGGTAAAGGCATCCCATTGTAAAGGCAATGTTTTAAAAGCTCTCTCCCATCCACTTTTATTGTCGTTAAGATATCATGAGTTGCATGCGCGCACTTAGGGGTGCAAGGAAACAGACACTTAGGGCCAGATGTAAGTAGAAAGCAAATTGCGAGTTGCAATTTGCGAGTCCTTCCGACTCGCAAATTGCAACTCGCAATTTGCTATGGAGAAAGGTGTCTCAGACAGCTTCTGCGACTCGTTATGGGGTCGCAAAGACCCACCTCATTAATATTAATGAGGTGGGTCGCAGTTTGCGACCCCATAGCGAGTCTGGGCACTCACGGGGATGGTGGCCTGCTGGAGACAGCAGACCACCATGCCCGTGACTGCTTTTAAATAAAGCAGTTTTTTTTTTTCTATCTGCAGCCCGTTTTCCTTAAAGGAAAACGAGCTGCACTTAGAAAAAAATATCAAAACTTTTTGTTTCGGTTTTTTTCAGAGTGGGCAGTGGTCCATAGGACCACTGCCTGCTCTGAAAAAATAATTTTGTGATCATTCACAAAGGGGAAGGGGTCCCATGGGGACCCCTTCCCGTTTGCGAATGAGTTACCATCCACTTCAAGTGGATGGTAACTGCGAGTTGATTTGCGACCGCATCGCGGTGCGAGTCGCAAATAGGAAGGGAACACCCCTTCCTATTTGCGAGTCGGAAACACATTTTGCGAGTCGGTTCCGACTTGCAAAATGTGTTTCTGCATCGCGCGCATGCATTAGCGCCTTGCAAATGGCGTTTTTTGCGTTTGCGAGGCGCTAATGCCTTGCTACATCTGGCCCTTAGTCGGGAACTGGAGTGAAGGGATGTGCTTCCAACTCCTTTTCATTGACAACTGTGCCTGGATGGTGATAGTTGTGCATGGATGGGTGTGTGCGTTTCAGCTTGACAGCCATCTTGGAGAGGGGGATACACCATGACATGCTCTTATGACCGCTGAAGGGTTTACAGAGCACAAATAAATATACGTATGCATTTATTTATGAGTTACTGCAGCATAACTTTACCAGAAAGGTGTAAGTGCATGTTACCAAATATTGAAAGATACAAAAGTCAAATCGAACATACAATACAGAGTAACCAGTAAGAACAGAGCCAAAGAGCAAGGAGCACATTCTACATGTGACAGGGACCGAGGACCTGACTGACTTTGTGATTGTACAGGTTAATTTATGTGAGTACAGGAAAGGTGGGTATTTCAAAGTTTCATGAAGGTGATAAAGCCTGAATAGCAGTCATGGCTCATGACGCGCGGAAGGAGCAGAGGGGCATATGGGGGAGGCAGGGGGATTCCGGTGGGAATAAAAATTAAATAAAAAAAATAAATAAATCTGCAAACACTTACCTTGCTCGTCGCCACCGTACTGCTCCATTCGCCTCTTCTCTGCTGCAGGCACAGGCTCCCAGCCTGCCCTGTGGCCAATCCTGACGTTGCTCAAAGCAGCGTCCGGATTGGTTGGGAACTCTATTGCTGGGCTGGAGACAGCCTACTGCACATGTGTGTTTGGCCAGCCCCAGGCGGCCGACCAAACACACGTGCTCGAAGGAGGGGGTGCTGTGCACTCCCCCTCACTGCTCATCACCCCGTGGCCCGTGCCTTAATAAGGAAACAATCATTGCTTGTAAAGGTTTTACAACTGCCCCTAATAGAGGAGCCGCCCCTGCTGAATAGGTTCTGATGGATAGCGGAAATGAGTTCTCAGAAATGTCTGGAATTGCGCAGTGCATTGCCTCAAATCCTTCCAGATCGAGGCAGGGCTGAGCAGACATGTTACCTTCAGGTGCGGCAGGGACGCTTCAAAGGCCTATAATTTTGTTGTATGTTTTTCCATTTTATATTTTCTAATTGGAAGTTTAAATATTTACAAATAAATGCATAGATTAATGTGAATTGTTCATGATTTTGTGTGTGATTCTAAACAAGAAAAGGTCTTTTGCATACTTTTTAATAGTCACCAGTCTCCATATCTTGTGTTCTTGCATCATCACACTTTTAAAGAGTGACTGACTACTCGATTTTCTCTTTTGTTTTCAGGTTCTATAGGAACGAAAACGGATATCATTCACTGATCCTCAACCCTGAATCTCTTTAAGAGAAGTTGTCTGCAGAAGGATGGCCATTCTAAATTGGACAAACAATTGGTATTGGATCTTTTCAGAGTTACGTTCCTGAGTTTTCAATAGAATAAAAGCAACAGTTAGGTGGGTATTGTTGAAAACATTTATTTACTAACTAAATACATTTGTTTTTTGGTCTGTATTCAATATGCAGCAAAATGACTTATTTCGAAACTCTCTATTAAAGGTACTGAGGCACGTAATGTATTTCACCAGGGTTGGCCTGGGACAAAAAATAGACGTGGACACCACAATTAAAATGGCCCCCATTAGAAAACCAAATAGCTAAAAAGTAGTTCACATTTGAAAATTGTGTTTTGAACCTTTAAACATGTTGTATGAGTTTTGTGCACGGTATGGGAGACGAGTGCATTTGTGTTTGCTGCAAGCAATGTTTGTTTTAATATTAGGAAAATCAACAATTAAATCAAGCCTACCTGATCATAAAGCAGGCCTAGAAACCGTCAGTAAAACAGCTCATAAACTGGTCTCTCAGACCAGGCCATCAGGCACTGGCTGATTGCAGACCAGTTCGATCCTGTACCTCACACTGAAAGGTAATTAGGAACAGAGAACAGCAAACGCCTTATCGCAAAGGTATGCACAAATTAAGAATTACCTGGCTTTGTTCTATCTTTTGTCCATGTTCCGCAAATTTCATTTCTTTGTACTTATATTTTTCAGAAAGCAACTATTTATGTGAGCATTTCTCTGACAGCAACAGTACCCTGACCACAAACATTTCACATATCACAGACATACATTGACCAAGGAAAATTGAGTTAGTGACATAGTGTAGACAAAATAACCATTGTTCGGCTTAAGTGTGCCACTTGAGTGGTGGATTGACACACATATGCATTTAAATATGGCTAAGACATATAACTAACCATTGAATTACACAGCAAGAAATACACATCTTTACAGGGCAGGAGCAACCACCCACTCTTTTTAAAATTGTAATGGGTTGTCGTAGTTTGACCCTTGCTCAAGGCAAGACTGCTGGTTCAAGGATGACAGTACTTATGTTTGTAGGCAACTATGCCAATCCTACAACAGATCACAACTGTCGTCCCAACCCTACCAGCTCACAAGCAGCACCTCACCAAAAACCCAAATAGTAAAAGGTGAATTGTGGCAACCTTTACAAATGGACTCAAGAGTGTGACATCTCAGGGAGTGTCCTGGATAAACAGAGATTACCCCTTTCTCACAAGAAAAACCTGTCTCAATCAAACACAGGCAATGAAGAAGATGCAGTAAAGTTTGGATGGGCTGCAATGATTAAGATCATGAACAATGCAAGAAACAGAATGGTAAACACAAGAGTCATTAATACAAAGACCCCCACCATCCTGCAATAACATGAAATGACACTAAGGGGGTCATTCTGACCCTGGCGGTAAAATCCGCCAGGGCCAACGACCGCGGGAGCACCGCCAACAGGCGGTGCTCCCATGGGCATTCTGACCGCGGCGGTACAGCCGCGGTCAGAAACGGAAAACCGCCGGTGTACCGCCGGTTTCCCGCTGCCCTGGGGAATCCTCCATGGTGGCGCAGCTTGCTGCGCCGCCATGGGGATTCCGACCACCATCCTGTTCCTGGCGGTTTTGGCCGCCGGGAACAGAATGGCGGTATGGATTGTCGTGGGGCCCCTGGGGGCCCCTGTAGTGCCCATGCCAATGGCGTGGGCACTGCAGGGGCACCCGTCGCACCCCTTCCACTCCGCCGGCTCCATTCGGAGCCGGCATCCTCATGGAAGGGTGTTTCCCGCTGGGCTGGCGGGCGGCCTTCTGGCGGTCGCCCGCCAGCCCAGCGGGAAAACCAGAATAACCGCGGCGGTCTTTTGACCGCGCAGCGGTGTTCTGGCGGGCCCAGCCAGGCGGCAGCTTCCGCCGCCGGCCGGGGTCAGAATGACCCCCTAAGTGTGAAATATGCCCTAATACCTTAGCATAATGAGCCTAACCTCTAACCTAAAAGAGAGCTTGGTATGTTTGTTAATCCTAATCTGCCAATGCCATGTCCATGAGAAGAGCCCCCCAACCCTTGTTACCTTGGATGAGGTCTCTAGCTCAGACTCCGTTGGGACATGAAGACTGGGTCGGTGTCAAGGCGACGTGCAGCATCGATAGCAGCAATGGCTCTGGTCGTAATCCCTCTGACTATCTTTTTAAGTGAGGAGTATTTATACAGATCTGCTTGGACCCCTGACGTAGGTCTGTTTCCAAACAATGGATAGCATGACATGCTTGGGATAGTAATTTATGTAAACAATTCCCTCGAAAGCGTGAAGAGGGAAAGTACCTAATGCGAACACCTACAGTTTGTTTATCTTTGTTGCTTGATATTGATGCCTTAGCGCTGTGGCACTGAAACTAAAACATAGGCCTTAACTAAAACAAGACAGCCATCTTAAAAGATATAATTAAATATATGCCATAAAACAGAGCAAGCTAGGTAGGGTGAAAGTCACTAGGTGACAGAGGCACGAGTCTGCAAGCCAAAGGCTAAGCTAACTCCTGAATCCCATTAAAACAAAATAGGATTCACTACACCCTCCCCATTGCCGTAACAAGTATGACGCCAGAAGTTGACGCCACCGAAGGTGAATGAACCCAATGCTAAAACGTGCTCTGAACTAAAAAGCTAAAAGCACAAAAACTAAATAAAAAATCACATATAAAAAAAGTGTTAAAAATCAATAGCTAAAAACAAACGAAGAGATATAATGTCATCATGACAAGTACAGCAGGTCAAAGTAAGGGCACTAAATGTAAACTTTGAATTTGGTATAATAAGCCAGTCATCAAATCTTTCTAACAAGAGTCATGACCTTGAAGAGCATCTTCAAAGCCATCGAATGGAAAGGACCTCAGGAAAGAGGCCATATTGTCAGATGTTAGATTGATCACAGGATAGGCAGATGGATCCACGGAGCATTAGTTTGTAGTAGTCTCTTGTGCAGGTCCACCTGCAGGAGTAGCAGTCTCCACAGCACCAAAAAGAGCCAGCTCGTTCACCGAGGGTGGTTCATAAGTGGCCTTGCGAATCAGCCTTACTCTCAAGGGGCACAACCGTGAAAGAACCCTCATCGGGGACATCAGCAGTGCTTGGTCCACAGGAGGCACTGGCGTAAAAGCAAGACACACTTTAGGTAAGTGTTTGAGGAGGCACCATACACAGTGAAAGACTGGTTGCACGCACCATAGGAGTGGCTGGAATGATAATAACCAATCATGCTCTAATTCCTCCAGCAACGAACCATTAAAGACCTGAGCCATGCATTCACGGCCCAGTTGAGCTGGTGGCAGTGGCTCCTTTGCTTCGCATAGCTGGAGAGACACAACCACTGCGAAGCAGAAAAAATAGCAGGGGTATTCTGCCAGTCAATGCCAAAATTACAGGAAAGCCGCCAAACACACTTGAAAAGAGTGAATGGATGGCAGATGGAATGACTCTGAAGACAGTCTGGAAGATGGACACAAATCCAGACCCAACAGCCTTAAATAAATTGACAATCTCCGTAGTGCTTGAAGCATTGAAAATTCTGGATACCAGCTCTCCAAAATACTTAGGGAAGTTAGTATTTAATAGGGATTGTATCTCGGCTGATGATCTCGCAATGTGGGGAGCATAGATCTCTCTAGCTGATGTCAATGCAACTTGTTTTTGCAACAGTCAGCTTGTCATATATTACATTAGCAGTATAAGTGTGAGGCCACATTTCTGATTTTATCTCTTGTGTGGGGGGGAATAAAACATGTCTACAACACTTAACAACCTTAAAGACTGAAATTGCATAGACAATTCCTGGTTGCATACCACAACAGCTTTGATCGCTCAGCACCACATAACTTCCATTTGAATGTACATGAAATGCTGGTCGAATCAAAGGGATGGGAGTATCCTTCAGAAAACAAGCAAAATTGGCGACCCCCACATTGTAAAGGCTGTAAAGGGACACCTGCTTGCAGGTCATTGAATGACTAACAGTAGTCTCGCATTTGCTTCCGCTAAGAAAGACCTCTGTTTGCCCTTTCATTTGTATTCAAAGGGCAAATACCACTCTTTTTTAATATAGCTATCGCCCAGTCGCTCATACCTGCCAATGGCAAGATGTTTCAGGCATTTCGCAAAACGAAAAGTGGGAATGGGCAGAATAATAATGCCATGTAGGAGCCATACTGTTGAAGGACTCTCTACAACCGTGAAAGGCAACTTTTCTAACTCCTCTATGTGAAGCATGGTAAAACTTGCTTCCCTTTTAGCCAATGTCTGTTGTTCCCTGGATAAATTAAAAGCGGTGAACAATTCACTACTGTTAATGTACTTCCATGGAACTCAGCCATTTTTCAAAGTCTGTAACGTCCAACCTAACTGCATGACAGAACACAGCTGACTTTGCCCATGATGTGAAAAGGATATGTTTGTCTGAATGATACCAATCGCAGACAACACTATGTTTGTTAGGGAATAAATTCTGTTGGACAGAGTGTTCATTGACGACAACAGCTAAAGCCTTTTCTAAGTTTTCCTTGTCTATCTGCCTTAAATGCACAGCAGCTTCTAAATGAGAAAGCTTCCAGATCTCATACATAGCATAGATGAATCTTTTAGAGCATGGCTTCCTGGGACCTAGTAAAAAGTCCTGCAAGTCTTTATCCTCAGAAAGAGTGTTAAGATATTCTTTAACCGCTGCTAACGTGTTAGACTGTATCCATTGTTGGTACAGGTTACTCACACTGGCCGGCTAATCTTGGAACCCTCTGAGGAATTCACAAAATGTGCCTGACACCCATTTGGGTCCATTGGCCATATCAACCACCTGTCGTACTGGAAAGTGAAGAATTATAGGTACCCGCCTGAACCTTTGCATCTAGCTCTTCCTCAGTGACATTTAGAAAGAATTGACAATCATTAAAAGTTGCTGGTGTGGGGATACTGGGTGTGTTCATTTCTTTAGTTTTTGCTAACCCCAGACACAATGGCGGTCATTACAACATTGGCGGTAAAAGCTGCTTACCGCCGTGCAGAAGACCGCCAACACACCGCTGCGACAGCGGAAATCCGCCACAGCTATTATGACCCACATCACGGAATCCACCAAAATTCAGACACCCACACAAGTCCGCCACACCAAAAGTCATTGATAAACTGGCGAAAACAAATCCTCCACCGTCACGCCAACAGAAATACGCCCACACTATCACGACCCACGAATCCATGCGGCGGTCTTTCAACCGCGGTATTCCATTGGCGGTACACACCGCCATGCTCAAAATACACACTTACAAAACACTACCACATTGGACAATTCGAAATACACACACCTGATACACGTACACACACGACTCCCACACACCCAATACGATATAAAACACACACCAACATCACTCACAAACCCCAACAACCACAATTACTGAGAGAAGGCCAGAGAGAGACACCACCATCAATAATACTAGCATCCACAGGCACACAACACCATCACCCACATAACTTCTACGCACCTCACACTACACACCACTACATATCAGCACACTTAGCACCCCACACACCACCCCACACATCACCTACATCACCCCATGGCACGGCAAAGACACCCCAGGTTCTCGGAGGAGGAGCTCAGGGTCATGGTGGAGGAAATCGTCCGGGTAGAGCGAATGCTATTCGGAGCACAGGTGCAGCACACCTCCATAGCTAGGAAGATGGAGCTATGGCGAAGAATAGTGGACAGGGTGAACGCAGTGGGACAGCACCCAAGAAATCGGGAGGACATCAGGAAGAGGTGGAACCACCTACAGGGAAGGTGCGTTCCGTGGTCTCAAGACCCCCACCTCCTCCCCCACAACTAACAACATGGGAGGAGCAGGTCTTGGCGATTCTGCATCCTGAGGGCCTCGCAGGAGTAGGTGGAGGAATGGACACTGGTAAGTCAAATCTTAACTATTACATCACCCACCCTACCTGCATGCCAGCACATACCCCCACCCTCACCCTCACCCCCATCACTCTAACTCCTCACAAATGTCCCAACATCATAAACCACACATCCCAACACCAAGCTCTGCATGCAACAACAAAGCATGGACACCCATCACTAAAGCATGCCCACAGCACATACCCATACACCCCCCTAAACCATCATCACACAAGGACCCACACAGGAATGCAAGCACTGGGGTACACGGTCACCCACCTATTGCACACCATGGCACACACAGATGTAATAAACATCCTTTTATACCCCTGCAGGACCCCTACCCAACGTCACCGGACAGGAGGGTCCAGACATGTCCACACCACCAACAGAAGAGGCCCACACTGATGACAGCACCTCTGTCCAACTGGATCTAGATGACCAGCCCGGCCCATCGGGGACCTCTGGACAGTCGGTTCCCCTCACCCAGTCACAGGCCACCACAGACCTTACCTCCTCTGGAAACACCAGCACCCACCCACCCACCCAGCGGGCCCATACCTCCGTCCCCAGGACACGTCAATCAGTAGTGTGTCCACCACTACAGGGAACCCAGGCTAACCCACCACCCCAAGAACAACAGGGACCTGGGGGCAGTGGCAGTGGTCACACGGTCCAGGGGACGGAGGCCCAGGAACACAGGGGAACTGGGAGGGCTTCTGTGCGACAGGGGCAGACAGGCCCAGGGAACCCACTCTCCACGAGGCCCTCTCCAACATCATGTGAGCCTACCACCACTCCCAGGAGACGATGACAACGGTACTGGCCAAGTTTCAGGAGACCCAGCGCCTGCAGGAGGAACAGTATTCGGGCTTCATGGAGGAACTCAGAGCAATCAATTCCACCCAGGGCACCATCGTAGGGGTGCTGAAGGAAGTACTCAACACCAGTAGGGACACTGTGGCACTACAAGGGGCCCCTGACACTAGCATGGACGATGAACTGCCCACCACCTCCGCCGGCGCTAGTGGACAGGAGGCACCGCCACAGGACCACCACACCAGCACCCCACCCCCTGCAGAGGGAGAACCACCTCGCAAACGGTCCCTGAGATCCAGGACAAAGACAGAGAACGATGCCAAGACCCCCGACAAGAAATGAGACCACCCTGAATGTCATCCCACTGTCCCACTTTGTCACCCTGTCCATCCTTAAACTGCCCCAGCTCCACTTCCTATGCCCATTAGGGCAATGCACCTGTGAGACTAATAGACTGGACTCTGCCATGGACATTCCTCCACCATCACCCCTCACCATTTTGCTACCCCCTCCAATATTGAGCACTTAAATATACACCCTTAAAGCACAAAACAATCTGGAGTCCGTCTGTGATTTTGGAATAGTGTATTAGTAATTACTGTGGCAAAAAGCTCTTTCATTTGTAATGTCAACATACCTATGTCACACGGCTGTAGTCCATGAGGAATCAAAGCAGATGTCACACATTGGGACACACATCTGTGAAATCATAATGGAAAGTGACAACTCAGTGACCATACACTGGGTGAAAACGACAGACAGTAGAGAGGTAGTAGTGTTTAAGTACATGTAGTAGGCAGGTTTGTATTCTTACCTGTGTTTCACTGGAAATATTGCTGGATCACTGAGTCCCTGTTGTCCATGTCTTCTTCTTCTGCTTCCTCGTCTTCACTGTCCACAGGCTCCACAGCTGCAACAACACCAACACCAACTCAGAGCAATCAATTCCACCCAGGGCACCATCGTAGGGGTCTGGACCACCCTCCAGCAGAAAAGGCACCTGTCATCGCAAAGCCAAGTTGTGAAGCATACAGCAGGCCACTATGATCTGGCACACCTTCTTTGGTGAGCAGAATAGGGATCCACCTGTCATATGTAGGCACCTGAACCTGGCCTTCAGGAGGCCGAAGGTCCGCTCGATCACCCTCCTAGGTCGCCCATGGGCCTCATTGTTGCGTTCCTCTGCCCTTGTCCTGGGATTCTTCACTGGGGTCAGTAGCCATGACAGGTTGGGGTAACCAGAGTCACCTGCAAACGGCGAGGGACAACTGTTAGACACACACTAACCTGTAGGGTTATCCCCAGACCCAGACAACCATTCCCACTGTCTTGCTTCCAGGTGCTCACCTAATAGCCACACACGGTGCCTCTGGAGTTGCCCCATCACATAAGGGATGCTGCTATTCCGCAGAATGTAGGCGTCATGCACTGACCCAGGGAACTGGGCATTCACATGGGAGATGTACTGGTCTGCCAAACATACCATCTGTACATTCATCGAATGATAACTCTTCCGGTTTCTGTACACCTGTTCACTCTTGTGGGGGGGGACCAAAGCCAGATGTGTCCCATCAATGGCACCTATGATGTTGGGGATATGTCCCAGGGCATAGAAATCACCTTTCACTGTAGGCAAATCCTCCACCTGAGGGAAAACGATGTAGCTCCGCATGTGTTTCAGCAGGGTAGACAACACTCTGGACAACACGTTGGAAAACATAGGCTGGCACATCCCTGTTGCTATGGCCACTGTTGTTTGAAATGACCCACTTGCAAGGAAATGGAGCACTGAAAGCAGCTGCACTTGAGGGGGGATTCCTGTGGGATGGCGGATAGCTGACATCAGGTCTGGCTCCAACTGGGTACACAGTTCCTGGATTGTGGCACGGTCAAGCCTTTATGTGATGATCACATGTCTTTCCTCCATTGTCGACAGGTCCACCAACGGTCGTTACACCGGAGGATGCCGCCATCTCCTCACATGTCCCAGCGGACTGTGCCTATGAAGGACAACAGCAAGCACAGAGTCAAACAACTCAGAGGTACGTACCCACAGCTTACACAGAACACCAATCATAATCTAAAAAGTGGCCTGTATGTGTGTTGAGTCTAGGCCTAGGTATGTGTGACGCAGTTAAAAATGAAGCCATATAGGCCCCAGAAATGGCGGCTGCCTGACCTGTAAAGTGGGACAATTGGATGTGAGGTATCTGCCCTGGCGTTGTACACCGCTGCGTTAGGCGGTCGAAGACTGCGGCGCAATGCTGCATTGGTTAACATTGGACCCTATGGGTCCCAGGAGCCAATGATGATGTACGCCGGCGGTGACTGTACGCACCGCCGCGGGCGTGAATGCCATTTTCTATCTGTTCAATCACTCAATACCTGATCTTCGACAGGAGAGGACCTACACTGCAAGTGCTGCTGTGACTTCGGTCTGGAAGAGACAATGGCTCGAGTGTCTGGGGAAAGGGCCCCTGCCTTCACATCGGAGGAGTTGGAAAAACTCGTGGATGGGGTCATCCCCCAGTACATGCTACTCTACGGTCCTCCAGACAAACAGGTAAATATACTGGGAGCATGCTGTATGGATGTAAGAAGGAAGGGGGGAGAGTGCGGCGTGCATGAAACGCCGGTGAGTGCATGTGCCACATGCCAAGGGTAGGGATGGGGGCCAATGACTGTGATGGTGCAGTTGGTAATAAGTTTCTCTTCCCCCTGTACAAATCATGTAGGTCAGCGCCAACTAGAAAAAATATATTTGGCGTGCCATCGCCAAGGACGTCCGGACCCTGGGGGTCTACCACAGGCGGAGCACCCACTGCCGGAAAAGAGGGGAGGACATTCGCCGCTGGAGCAAGAAGACGGCGGAGGCTCAACTGGGGATGGCCTCCCAACGTGGGAAGGGTGCCCGTCGCACCATGACCCCCCTGATGTTCAGGATCCTGGCGGTGGCGTACCCGGAGTTCGATGGGCACTTGAGGGCATCACAGCAGCCACCAGGGGGTGAGTACACTCTCATCCTGCTGATTTTGTGCGCAGTGGAGGGGTCTGGGTGGGGGAGGTGGACTGTGGGTTTCCCTAAGCCAGGGCGAATTCCGTAGGCAAGGTCCCTCCGTAAGGCAGGCCATGTGGCACCCCACTGCAATCTCTGTAGAGTGCCAAGTACACCTAGTCATGCCCCTGTGTCATCCATGTGTGCATATGTTGTCCATAGCCTAGTAGGCCATTTCCCAGGAATTGAACAGTGGAGCCCAAGAGCGGGGCGTAGTGCAGGGGGCTTTTGTGTCTGTCATGTCCGCCAACGGTATCGGTAATGCATGCACTCAACATGTCTTTCTTCTGTTGTCCCCTCCATTTTTGTGGTCTCCCTGTTCTTGTGTGCATTAGCGTCATCAGGCGGAGGAGCAATGGCACCGGAGCACGAGGGGGCTGCATCCCACATGGCCATGGAGGGCCGCACTTTGGAATCGGACTTCACCAGTGGGACGGAGGGCGAGGGGAGCTCCACGGCGGGGTCAGGAGCTGAGACCAGTGACACAGACTCGTCCTCTGATGGGAGCTCCCTTGTGGTGGCGGCAAAATTTGTGCCCCCTCCCATCTACAGGTACAGCCGCCATCCCCCCTTCCAGCACCGCCCTCCCAGCAGCCCCTCAGCCTTTGCCCCGTGCCCGTTCACCCGGGAGGCTGGGCATCACCTTCGCCCCAGGCACCTCAGCCCCTGCCCCAGTCACCCCTGCTGCCCTCAGTGAGGAGGGCATGGACCTCCTCAGGTCCCTCACTGTTGGGCAGTCAACCATTTTGAATGCCATCCAGGGTGTAGAAAGGCAGTTGCAACAAACCAATGCATTCCTGGAGGTCATTCATTCTGGTCAGGTGGCCCTTCAGACTCTGGCCTCAGCACTGATGGCAGCCATGGTCCCTGTGTCTAGCTTCCCCCCTCCAACTTCCTCCACCCAGACCCAATCCCCTGTACCCCAGCCTATCCCAAGCACACCTCTAGACCAGCATGCACACACGTCAACACACAAGGGAAGCTCTGGCAAACATAAGCACCACACATCCCACAGGCACTCACGCAAGCATCAGACACATGCAGACACACCAACATCCACTGCCTCCACTGTGTCCCCCTCCTCCTCGTCTCCCTCCTCCCTCCCAGTCTTGTCTACACTCACACCTGCATGCACTACCTCTACAGCCACTACTGCCTTCCCCAGCACACCCACCACCACACCCCGCTCACGTGCAGTCACCACCCTCACTACCGTTCACACGTCCCCTGTGTCTTCTCACAGTGTGTCTGTGATGCCACCTCCCAAGATACACAAACGCAGGCACACACCCACCCAACAGCCATCCACCTCACGACAGCCTACAGAGCATGCACCTTCACCCAAAAGTCAGCAAACGAACACCTCCTACAACCACAACCTCTTCCTCCACTCCCAAACCCCCTCCAGCTACCCGTCCCAGTGTCTCCAAACACCTTTTCCTGTCCAACCTTGACCTCTTTCCCACACCTCCCCCACTCCATCCGTCTTCTAGGTCCCAAACTAGCACCTCAGCCACAACATCTCCGGGACCAGTGGTGCCTGTAGTCACCGGAATCTGGAGTGCACCGGCCACCAGGGCAGCCAGTGTGGCACGGAGCCACAGCACAGACAGTCCCCCACCTGTGAAGCATCAGAAGTTGGCCAGTGCCCGGTGGGAGAGGGGGAAGACTCCAGTCACCAAAGCCGCTCCCAGGGGTCCCGGTGGGAGTGTTGAGTCAGCTGCGACACCTTTCAAGGTGGGGAATGGCCACAAGAAACCAGGAAAGTCTGGGAAGAGCAGCACGGCGGAGGAAACCGCCATCATCCCCGCTGTCCAGGAGGCCACAGCCATCATGCCCGCTGACCAGGAGGCCACAGCCATCATCCCCGCTGGGACAGAGAGGACCGCCAGCACAAGGCCCGCTGGGCTAGAGAGGACCGCCAGCACAAGCCCCGCTGGGCTAGAGAGGACCGCCAGCACAAGCCCCGCTGGGACAAAGAGGACCAACAGCACAAGCCCCGCTGGGCTAGAGAGTACCGCCAGCACAAGCCCCGCTGGGCTAGAGAGGACCGCGAGCACAAGCCTCGCTGGGACAGAGAGGACCACCAGCTCAAGCCCCACTGGGACAGAGAGGACCGCCAGCACAAGCCCCGCTGGGCTAGAGAGGACCGCCAGCACAAGCCCCGCTGGGACAGAGAGGACCGCCAGCACAAGCCCCGCTGGGACAGAGAGGACCGCCAGCACAAGCCCCGCTGGGTCATGAAGGACCACCAGCACAAGCCCCGCTGGGCCATGAAGTACCACCACCAGCTGAGTCACTGGAAAGGAGCCTGCCGCTCCAAGCACCGCTGAACATGGCACAGCCGCTCCAAGCACTGCTGAACAGGGCACCGCCGCTCCAAGCACCGCTGAACAGGGCACCGCCGCTCCAAGCACTGCTGAACAGGGCACCGCCATCTCAAGCACCACTGAACAGGGCATCACCGCTCCAAGCACCGCTGAACAGGGCACCGCCGTCTCAAGCACCACTGAACAGGGCACCGCCGTCTCAAGCACCGCTGAACAGGGCACCGCCATCTCAATCACCGCTGAACAGGGCACCGCCGCCTCAAGCAACGCTGCCCCATGAGCGCCAAGGGCACTGACGCTACTGAGTCCGTCACGGGCAGAATGAAGCACTCTGGGCACCATGCCCCATCCAGAACCAGTGGAGAGATCCATCCACTACCTCTGTCCATAGCAGGATGAAGCACTCTGGGCACAATGCCCCCTCCAGAACCAGTGGAGAGATCCATCCACTACCTCTGTCCTTAGCAGGATGAAGCACTCAGGGCACAATGCCCCCGCCAGAACCAGTGGAGAGATCCATCCACTACCTCTGTCATTATCAGGATGAAGCACTTTGGGCACAATGCCCCCTCCAGAACCAGTGGAGAGATCCATCCACTACCTCTGTCTTTAGCAGGATGAACCACTCTGGGCACAAGGCCCCCTCCAGAGCCAGTGGAGACTGTTATCCACTTGAGAGACTGTGGCTTTGCACTCCCCAGGATTGAACAGTGGGCATGTGGCCCTCTCGTGGATTTGGTGTCGTGCACTCAACCGGCTGAGGTGCCCCCCATTTCCCTCCCCCTGAGGTGCCTGTTTTGTTGCTCTCCGATGCCCCTGCAGTGTTCTCTCCATCATGGTCGTGGATCTTGTTTGGGCCTCGCCCATACCGTGTGGGCCCAGTGTTCCACGGACTTAATTGGAGCACTACCTGGACTACTATGCTTGGTGTATATTTTGTTAATGGTGTATTTATATATATTTTTGAATATTTGCTTTTAATATATTACAATGGTTACACTCATTTCCTTTTGTCTTTGCATTCTTCCGGGGGCGTTGGGGGATGTGTTGATCATGTATTAATATGTATTAGTGTGTGTGTTGTAGTGGGTGAGGGTGGGGATGGGGTGTTGCATGTGTGTGTCCCTGTTTTTTGCCTCCGCCCTCCCCTGTGTCGTAGGTGCAGTACTCACCGTGGTCTTCGCTGCCGGCGTTCGTGCTCCTGGTAGAGGAGCAGGAAGACTATCACAGGGAGAATTTGGAGTTCCGGCTCCATGGTGTCCTAGTTCCTCGTGGGGTGTGTAGAAGTGAGCGGTTTCCCTTCGGAATCCTGTTTCCGCCGTGTTTTTATCCGCGGTGAATCCGCCCCGGAAAAGGTGGCGGATTGGTAGGTTGTGATACTGTGGGCGGTACTTTGTCCTCCGCCTGTCTGTTGGCGGTGACTGCCGCGCTGTTTGTCTGTACCGCCGTGGCGGTCGGAGTGTTAAAGTGGCTGTCTTTGTTGGCGGTTTCCGCCATGGTCGTAATTGCAAAATTTTTACCGCCGGCCTGTTGGCGGTCTTACCGCCGATTTAACACCGACCGCCAGGGTTGTAATGACCACCAATGTCTGTTGAATGGTATCATTTAGAAAGATTTTTGCAAAGAAATCAGCATGCTCTAAATAAAGCTTCCCTTCCCTGTATTTGCTAATCATGTGTTCCCCATACACTCTTCAAATTAATAGTATTCGTAACTTTCAACGGCAAGACGGGAAACAAATGCAATTTGAATGACCTCCCTTGGCCCGTATATATCAAATGGAACGTTGACCCACACATTCCCAATAAGAATTGGTACAGCTGAAATGTTCACAAGGGACAAGTCTCTTCAGATCTTATGTGAGGAATTATATGGAGTTAAGACTTCATCCACATGCTCAACAGGGGAGCGTTCAGGAAGGTAATGACCATTTATAAATAAAAAGAAAACAGTCACGAAACCAATCCATAAGAACAATGCAGAAAATGTCAAGCAGAACCACAAATAGGTCCATGGGTAGATTAAATAATTATGTTTAAGCCATAAGTATAGCTTATGTGTCTTTGAAACATGTTCAATCGCAGGAGTGGTTGAGTCGAAGAAAAGTCATCAGTGTCAATTAAGTAACCAGAAGCAGTCTCTGCAAACGCAAGAGCAGGTGCATTACTGGTGAATGGATCCACTTCGCGTGGAGGCTCATAGTAGACGGTGTCCTCAGTCTGTGTTGTATTAGTGTAGAAAACAGCCAAGTCTTGGACAGGTGTTGTCATTGAAGTGGTTGGTGGAATGAGCAAGAGCATGTTCTGCCCTCCCCAGGGTCAAGGAGGTGTTAGTAGCTTCATTGGACATACTTGTGTCATCATAAGTAGTGTTGTTATTTCTTCCTTGAAGAGGTATATCCTGTTGGGTAGTGAGAGGGGATCGAGAACTACCCAAGGGACCTCTGGGTCTACTGTACAGGATCGGCCACATGATAAAGTTTGATGTCATCAATGGAAATTAATCTGTTTGTTTTGGAACCAGACACCGGTGGTAAGAGGACAGTTCTGGTACCTTCCAGGACTGGGACCGGTGCTCTGTAGGATGGACCGAATTCCTTCTTCACAGCGATCTTCTCATGAACCAGCAATGGCATCTGGTCGGAATCCCTCTGACTATCTGTTTAAGTGAGGAGTATTAATACAGATCTGCTTGGACCCCTGACATAGGTCTGTTCCCAAACAATAGATAACAAGACATGCTTGGGACGGTAATTTATGTAAACAATTCCCTCGAAAGCGTGAAGAGGAAAAGTACCTAATGTGAACACGTACAGTTTGTTTATCTTTGTCGCTTGATATTGACGCCTTAGCGCAGTGGCACTGATAACAGGAAACTAAAACATAGGCCTAAACTAAAACAAGACAGCCATCATAAAATATATAATTAAATAAATGTGCTAAAACTGAGCAAGCTAAGTAGGGTAAAAGTCACTGGGTGACGGGGGCACAAGTCTGCAAGCCAAAGGCTAAGCTAACTTCTGTATCCCATTAAAACAAACTAGGATTCACTAGGATACATTCTTGTATTGTAAGCAAGAATTACCAATGACAGAAAAACATTACAAGCATTGACATAATACTAAATTGAGTTTCAAAATAAGAATATGAGAAAGAAGATAAGTAACAATTTTAGGCCTGGCATCATTGGCGTAGTCTCCCCTGTCTTTTTTGACTCTGCTTCCCATGTTTTAACTGTGTGCTGGACTCCGATTTTGCTGTTTTTGCTACTCTGGGCACTTTACTACTGCTGACCAGTGCTAAAGTGCAAGTGCTCCCTGTGTATATTGTATGTGTAACTGGCTTTTTCATTATTGACATATTTGATTTACTAGTAAGTCCCTAGTAAAGTGCACTAAAGGTGCCCAGGGTCTGTAAATCAAATGATACTAGTGGGCATGCAGCACCTATTGTGTCACCAACATGAGTAACCCTGTAAACATGGCTCAGAACTGCCACTGCAGTGTCTGTGTGTGCAGCATTGCACTGCCATTTTGACCTGGCAAGTGTGCCCACTTGCCAGTCCCAAACCTTCCATTTTTATACATGTAAGGCACCCCTACGGTAGACCCTAGGTAGCCCCATGGGCAGGGTACAGTGTATGTTAAAGGTGGGACATGTACTGATATGTTTTACTTGTCCTAAATGTTAAATACAGCCAAATTCGGTTTTTACTGTTGCAAGGCCTATCTCTCTCGTAGGTGAACATGGGGGCTGCCTTTAAATAAGTGAAATTTCCCTTTGGAAGTAGATAGAGAGCTGGAGTTTGGGGTCTCTGAACTCACAGTTTAAAAATACATCTTTTGGTAAAGTTGGTTTTGAAATTGTCAGTTTGAAAATTCCAGTTTTAGAAAGTGGGCATTTTCTTGCTGAAACCATTCTGTGACTCTGCCTGCTTGTGTATTCCCTGTCTGGGTCAGACTGACTGTTGGGCTGTTTGTGAAGCTCCATTAGACAGCAACACTAGGGAGTAGGGGTGTAGCCTACTTATCCTAATGGGCCATCTGGGCAAGAGTGGAAGGAAGAGTGGCCACTTACAACTGAAAAGGCTGTGCCTTCCCTCACACAATACATTCTCCAACCCCCCTGGTGTGAACCTGGAGCCAGGTCTGGACAAGGCAGGATCCTGTGAACAACAGATACTTTCCTTTGAAGTTTTCCTACTTTGAAGGCAGAAAGCGGTATAGGTAGTGGACCCAAAATCCTAGATTTTCAGATTGCTTCCGGAACCAAGAGGAACCTCTGCCAGGAGAAGAGCTAGAGGAGGATTACTGCCCCTTTGCCTGTGCTTTTCTGGGTTGGCCTGCAGTTGCTGCTTCTGTCTGAAAGAGGACTAAGACTGGACTTTTGTGGTGTATTCCGGCTTGTGAAGATTCTCCACGGGTTTGGACTGAGCTTGCCTCCTGTTTTGAAGTCTAAGGGCCATCAAAGATTTCCTCAGCCAGCACCTGGACTCTCTGCTGAGATTCCTGTTTTGCCAAGTGTCACCCTATCCAGTCAATGGGCCCTTGAGAGGTGAAGCGGGTAGAACAAGGACTGAAATCCACGCACAGGACACCGTGCAGGGAAAACATTGACGCATCACCCGCACATTGCTGAAATTGATGCACCACCTGCATCGCAGCTGGCAAATCAAGGCATCACCTGCATCACAGCTGGATAAACAATGCAAACACATGCTTGTGGCTTCTGAAAATTATACAAACCCCACGCAGCGTGGTTTTCCATCACCGTGCAGCCGGATTTCTCATGCATCCTCGATGGGCGTCAAAATCATCGTGAACCTACGTGGAACTGAGGTGCCCCATCTGGAAATCAATGCATCGCTCTCTTGTGGGAGAGAAAAACTATGCATCGCCTACCCAACTGAAGAAGAAATGACACATGGCCTCACTTGCGAGTAAGGAATCAACGCATTGCTGACTTTTCTGACGCACGCTTGCCCATGTGGCTTTATTTTTTACACAAACCAGGTACTTGTGTATGTTGGATTTGGGGAGTGAGCAAGGGTTATCTTAAGCGTGTATCTCCTTTGCCCTGACTAGAGTGAGGGTCTCTGCTTGGACGGAGTACAAACTGACTGCCAACCAGAGACCCCATTTCTAGCAAATAGGATGGGTAGAAATAATTAAAAGAAAAAAAGAAAGCATACAGCATAGAAATTGTTGAAAAACAGCGCCTTATGGACTCAAAAAACTAAAATGAATCATAACAATAACAATAGTATTGAGATAACATGATTGACACTCATAGCAGAGACAAAAACAGCGACTGGTAACCAGAGACTATTTTATTTGAGAGCAAGTAGATTAACATAAGCTGTGTCATGTTTATAGTTCGCCACATCACCAGGATGGAAATTAAATGGTTGATTAATCTTTCCAGTTTTCAGTCATTTGCTAAAACGCAACTGCAAGTACTATATCTGAAATATTGATATTTAATGAATAGCAAGACCATACATTTGACAGACTTCCTAAAAATACGTTTTTAAATTTAAATGGTGTCTGAGAATGAAATTTCTTTTTTATCCGCCTCCACACTTTCAATCAAACTATTATGTGCAAAGACATTCAAATAAAACCTGTTTCAAGTCAGAAAACCTAACATTACTTGGGCAACAAAATATTCTGATTTTCTTTTTGTAAATGAGCTGGGATGCCCATAAGTCAACTGTATATAAACAAGTTTGGACTGTTTTAGCTGCTTCAGAAGATTTTCACATTTTAAGCCAAGTTTTATTCCATGAAGAAATTGAAAAGGAAGTAATACAATGTTCCTATTTTAGTTCTACTTCTCTCTTATCTTGATTGTTAAGAGGGAAATTAAGGGTGCCATAAATAGATGGTACTGAAGAGGTTGACAAAAGTAAAGCTGCTAGTGGAGGGCTAAGATTATTGCATGGGTGGTTAGTTTGAAATGAAGAGTAGCATGAGGTAATTTTAGAAATAATAAATTGTATTTATAGCGAAAGATGAAAGAAGAGTAAAAATCAATTGAGCTTGTGAAAAAATAGGAAGGACTCTTTATCAAAACGTTGGTGTACCCCTAGTAATCCTTTGTTCTGCCAAATGCACCAAAAGATAATTATAATATTTATCTAGATATATTTGTTTAACCATATTGAGGATTAAAGAGATATTTTGCTAACCTGGGGACGAGATATAAAAAGCATAGGAGTTTACATGCATTCTTAAAAATAGGCAGTGATGTAGAGATAGGTTTCTGTGTAAACGATAACAATTATCGAAGAGAAAAGCAGTGAATAAACAAGGATTCATTATACGCCTACAAAGGAAGGGAATCAAAACACTTCTTACAGATCCAAAAGGAGGCTTGTTTCATAAAGAACGCAGTAGGAAAAGAGGGAAATTTGGTACGCGTGGGGAATCCAAGATGGCGGCCAGATTTCCCGGCTGATCGCCACTACCGCTCTAGCCCATCCCCAGACTACACGCGGCTCTCGCTCACCTGCAGCCGCGGATGCCGCAGACGCTGTGCGCCGGCAGCACGGACCGCTGCGGGCGCTTTTCGGCTTTCTGGTGGTCCCTGCCAGGATCGGGGCCGCAACGGCAGGCACCGGTGGGCCCCGCAAGAATAGGCGAGCGTGGCGCTCGCTCCAGACCCGCGCTCTTGTCCCTCTCGGCTAAGCGCGATTCCCTCCGCTTCCTGGCAATATGAGTTGGTGTTTGGGGCGTGTGGGACGCTCGGATGGCGCCGAAGATAATCAGGACCCCTCGCTCCTTACGGGCACGGCAGAACCAAGACCCAGGTGGAACCAGAAAGGACAAAAAGCTACCGGTCCCCGGATCAAAGGAGCACAGCAATCTTCATGTGAAAGGGAGCCCGCATAAAACAACCGACATGGAAAAAGTCGCAAGGTACTCTGTTCCAACAATGTTTTCTAGCGTGATGCGGCCTAAGCAAAGGTCCACGGAAAAGGCAGCTTGTGATGCGCAATCAAACGTGTTAGGAGTCAACGATGAGTATGTACCTGTTGCATTTACATCTCCTGAAGTATTCACTCCTATGTTCGATGCAGGGGGGAGGGAGCCACCCTGTCAAGAGACCGCCAGTACAAGTCCAGGAAATAGCGGGGAGGGGGTGGCCCTCCCCCCAATGGGGTGTGCGAAGCTATCTGAGCAGGAACTTAAGGAGTCAAATCAGAGGTCTCAGGAATCCATTCCAGAGAAATGTGTAGTACAATCTAGTCCATCAAGCTGCAAGTTAAATTTGCAACAAATTGATGATATGGCCAAGTCCTCAACGATATATGAGACTACCTCCCCAGCTCCTGCACAGAGGGGAAAAGAGGCGAAACCAATAAACACCGATCAGGGGCCATTTGATACAGCAGAGAGTTTTTTTCTCTCTCCGATCAGTCTAAAGACTCAGATTTGGACGAAGAAATTCCTTTAACAGATTCAGATATTGAGAGTAGCTCTACTGCAAGTATCTGGGTATCGAACTACTTAACATGCAGAAGAAAATCAGTTGAGCAAACTGAAGCCAGGAGCAGTTCAGGGGCCAAGCTTAGGAGAGACCCGTTCAAGCCTCAAGAGGAGGATGGTGAAATGCAGTGGGATTATACGGCCACCCAACAGGCCTTTTCGAAAAGGGATTCGGCCTGTAGTACTCTGGTGCCCCCCCCCCACGGGCGACCTTGCAGAACCTCCTTCTTTGGATCTTATTTACAGGACAATGGTTCAGAATCATGAACAGACTCAGAGGGAGAGCAGGAAAATGAAAGCAGCAAGCAGACAGCTACAACTATCTATTAAAAAAGCGGTCAAATCCTGCCAGGATATTGGTGTACGCATTGCCACCATGGAGACTCGAACGGAGGAGCTGGAAATCGAAGTTAAAGCAGCAACAGCACAGAGGACACAAGGGCAGCAGATCTCGGATATTCAATGGAAACTGGAAGATGCTGAAAACCGTCAGCGGCGGAATAACTTGAGGATCTTGGGTATAGCAGAGGACCTCGAGGGGCAGGATACTAGGGCTTATATAGCTTCACTTTTTAAGAAAGCATTCCCAGACTTGAATGGGTGGGATTGGGAAAAGGAGATTCAGAGAGCACACCGTTTTCCGTTAATGAAGAAAAAACAAGCTTTGACTGCTACTAATAGAGACCAGAGTTACCCACGGGCCATTATAGTGTATTTTGGTAATTTTTTACTGAGACAGGCTGTGTTTGAAAAAGCTCGCCCCAACTCAAAGGTGACGGTGGAAGGTGTATCATTCTTTAGTAGGCCAGACTTCGCACATGCCACTGTAGAAAGATGGTGGCGACTTAGGCAGATGATTGCTCAATTTCAAGAGTTGGGGGCGGAAGCCTACTTGTTAAGCTCTGCGCGTCTAAAAGTTGTCTACAAAACAACTACAAGATTTTTTCTTTCAGAAATTAAGTCGGGGGAATATGTACAGCAGCTGAAAACCGGTCAAGTGCAGGGGGTACGGGAGAAGGGGGGGGAGGGACTGCCATGAATATTTGTTTATATGTAAATGTATGTGATACTGATTGGGGTGTTTTTTTTTTTTTTTTGAACATTTATCGGTTAAGGGTTTTGATCGGGAGGGTGAAGATGAGGGGCCGCGTGTATGGATTGGCAAGCCATAAGTGTGTGAAGGTGTTTTACGTATGGGTGGGCTAACGGGACTGGCAAATACCATCTTACAGGCTCAGAAGCCTGGCGATTCCATTTGTAGGGGTAAGGGTTGGGGGGTGGGTTAGAGGAGGGTGGGGGGGTCACAGGGACAAAAAGGATTATGGGACACGCAGCAGGGGGAGCGGGGATGGCTCTTATCAGTGGAAAAGGTGTCAGGGTGTGAAAGCAGCAAAGTCGAACGAGGCATACAGGGGAACTAGAAGGATCAGCATCCATAAAAATGGGACAGCAAAGTGAAATACGTATTGCCACAGTGAACGTTTGTGGGCTCAATAATAACAAGAAGCGGCAGTTTGTAGGAGAGGTTTTCAAGTCATGGAATGTCGATATTATTTGTATGCAGGAAACACATATTCCAGGTACACAAAAGCAGCTAATGGAGTTTTATGGGTGGAAGCTAGCAGTTTTTACACGACAACACACAACCACTAGAGGGGTAGCGATATTAACTCGGATCAGTACTCTGGTTATACATAAACAATTTGCTGATAATCTTAGCAGGCTTGCTCTGTTGGAATGCTCGGTTAAGGGACTAAGGTTCACTCTATGTTCTATTTATGGATCTAACACAGATGATCCAGAGATACTGGATTGGCTTAATTTAGAACTTACGAATTGGGCAACACCTATCATAATGTGTGGAGATTTCAATATACATTTAGATAGTAAAGAACCCATTCAGGAACAAACACTTTACCTGGGTAGAAAAAACAAAGGGGGTTATTCTAACTTTGGAGGAGGTGTTAATCCGTCCCAAAAGTGACGGAAAAGTGACGGATTTACCACCAGCCGTATTACGACTCCATTATATCCTATGGAACTCGTAATACGGCTGGTGGTATATCCGTCACTTTACCGTCACTTTTGGGACGGATTAACACTCCTCCAAAGTTAGAATAACCCCCAAAGTTTTTAGGGCACTTCAGTCATTGGCCATTAATCATGGCTTGATCGACGTCTGGCAGTTGTGTTGCCCGCAGGATTCAGGGTCCACCTTTTTCTCTGCTCCGCATAAGAAATTAGTCAGGTTAGACTACTTTTTTGTGACAGCCTCTTTACACAACCAAATAGGGGTCAATAGACTTCCTAGAATCATATCAGACCACAACCCATTGGTTTAGGCTTTGGAGACCGGGAGAAAGGGCCCGCAGCCTAGATCTTGGACATTTAATAGGACAGTATTAGCTGATCCAGTGTATATCCATAAAGTGAAGGAATGGATCCCTGAATTTTTTAAGATAAATCAGGGCTCTGCTTCTTGTCAGATAGTTTGGGATACTTTTAAAGCTGCTGTCAGAGGAGAAACCCTGAGTTATGGGTTAAGAAAGGAGAAAATACACACGGATCAGCTAAAATTAGTTCAGACAAAGCTGGTTAAATATGAGCAGCGACTAGGGGAAGTGATCCGCAGTGGAGTAGATATTTCAGACATTCTGTGTGATGTGAATATCATTAAGGCAGAAGCGGCCAAGATTTTCATGGATAAGGCAGCTGCAAAATGTTTAGTATATCGTCAGAAATGCTATGAGTATAGTGGGAAAGTGGGCCAACAGCTGCCCTTAAGAATAAGACAAAAGCAGGTATTTGGGAGTATTAAAAGCTTAGTGAATGAAGAGGGGCGGATGGTACACAACGGTCCTGAGATTATGGAAGTCTTTAGACAATTCTATCAAAAATTATATACCCAGGAAGAACAGCCCCAAGAAGAGGAAGGGATCGATGCCGCGGGCAATGAGATATCAGGTCAGTTAAGAGAGGAAGATAAGGCAGCTTTAGAAGCACCTATGACATTGGAAGAATTGGATGTAGCAACTCGTGCCTTGGCAAGCGGGAAGGCGGCAGGGGGGGATCTAATTCCACTAGAATTCTAGAAAGTTTTTTTTGTGGAGATATGTAAACATCTACTTAACTTATTTATTGAAGTACAAGCAGGGGCTCCTCAACCGGCCTCCTGGGGGGGGGCTAAGATAGTAGTTTTTTTGAAAAAGGACAAGGAACCCACTCAGCCTGGTTCATATCGCCCAATCTCTTTAATTAACAGCGATGCCAAAATCTACGCTAAAATACTTGCTAGCCGCTTGAGTTTGGTAATCTCAGGCTTAGTATCTCCATGGCAGCATGGCTTCATCCCGGGGAAAAGCACGGCAGATCATATAAGACGAGTTATTACGTTACTTGATGTTAGTGCAACAGCCAGGCTTCCCATGGCAGTAATCTTGTTAGACGTGGAAAAAGCCTTCGATCGGGTCCATTGGCCCTTTTTGTGGTCTGTCCTGCGTAAAAACAACATCGGTCCCGGGTTTGTCAAGGCAATTCAACAGCTCTACCAAAACCCAACGGCTACGATACAAGTTGCCGGGCTAAAGTCGTCCTCAATTAATATTCAGAGGGGTACGCGACAAGGGTGCCCGTGTTCACCACTGCTTTTTGCGCTATATATTGATCCCTTGATTAGGAAAATGATCCGGAATGGTCGGATCATGCCAGTCTCATTGAAAGGAGGGTGTACTAAGATTTTAGCATATGCAGACGATATCGCGGTGGTGACCACGGACCCCAGGACTGCTATATTGGAAATAGAGCAGGAAGCCCTGCAGTTTGGGAAAAGATCTGGTTATTTGCTGAACAAGAGTAAATGCCAAATATTGGTGAATGAATCAGTAGATTTTAAGGACGAGCGGGTGCTGACACAGGTACAATATTTAGGTGTTAAACTTACAGCAAACCTTGACGAAGTGGTGAAAATAAACATGGGCCCAATTTTAACAAAGACTAGGAAAGATCTCGCTCGCATTAACAATCTACACTTGTCACTCCTGGGACGCTGTAATGTGATAAAAATGGTGTTTCTACCCAAAGTACTCTACCTCTTTAGAACAATCCCCCTAGAGATTGGACAAGATTGGTTCAAATTAATAGAGGGATTGGTTAATAGCTTCATTTGGTCCTATACAAAACCGCGCCGGGCTTTCCATTATATGACTCTCCCAAGAGAGCAAAGGGGGTGGGCACTTCCCAATTTTAAACTTTATTATCTGGCAGCAGTGCTTCAGTATGCACAGATACTTTATGTTACGGATAGACCCGGGCAAGATGCTCTCCCTTCGATATATACCCTGATTCTGGGCAAAGAAGCAGACGCAGTCTTCCTGCGGATTCTGGAACCCAGCTACTATAAAAAGGTTAAATTTAAGGTAATTTATGCTGCATTTAAGGCATGGACCCAGGTTAAGCGTAAAATAGGTATAGGACGAATCTGCCACTACACTCCCTTGTGGATTACCCCCACGCTTCCAGCAATATTTAAAGACCACTATTGCTTGAGGTGGAGTAATCGGGGTATTCACAAAGTCGGGTACTTGTTTCACTCTGGCAGCCGCCTCAAATCATTTGAGGAACTGAGTGCGGAATTTGCGTTGGAAAAAATAGACTTTTTAAAATTTTTACAGATTAGAGCCTTTTTATTAACTAGTATGACCCAAGGTTGGCACACGGATAAGATTAAGCTAATGGAAGTCTCACGACACCCCACTATGTTGATCCCCCACGGTTCAATCAATGGTTTTCACAACTCTTATCTATGTATTACCTGGAGAATAGCCTGTATGAACTAAAAGGAGCAGCGGCCTGTAAAAGATTCACTAGAGCTTGGGCACCTCTCTCCGTATGGCTCTTGGGCCCTGAGAATGTGCCGACTAAATAAGTAAATTTATGAGATCCCTAAGAGTAGAAACTATTATCATTGACTCTTGTTTAGAATGTTTGCTTCACCTGTACGACAATATTGATGTATTTACGCTTCTTTTTTTTTGTTTTTTTCTCTTTATTATTGCAAACATGTAACCCGCTGCGTGTCCTTAAAAAATAAAATTAAAAAAAAAAAAGGAAAAGAGGGAAATTTTGGGAAATTGACCACTTCCAGTTCTTTAGTGTGCTTACATTTTTGAAGGGACATACAAGACTTTTTTTTATTCCACAAAAAATGATATTAAATAGAGTGCATATTTTTTTTTTTAAATAAGGAAGATGGAATGTTAATGGGAATCGTGGAGAGATAAAAAAGTGTTACAGGGACTAACGTCATATTGATTGAATCTAATCTACCCCACCATGATATGAATACTGGACTCCATCTAGATGCCAGGACTGATAAATTTGTAAGGCCAACATTCATATTTAGCGAAATAGTATCTTTTATTGAATCTTTAAACTAAAAACCTAGGTTTTTGATTTTTGTCGAATTCCAATGAAATTTAGAGGAAGGAAAATCTGCACTAAAACACCACTTATTAAGAGGAAGGATTTCACATTTATCAGAATTCATATTATACCCCAAAAGGGAAGCAATTTAGTGATTTCAACAAAAATAAAGAGAGGGAGGTTGGTGGATGGGACATGAATATAAGAATATTGTTTGCATACACGGAATCCTTGAATGTTGGTATTTTTTCTAATTTTAGCTAAAAAGGGTTCTAAGGAGAGGATAAAAATTAAGGTTTCAAGGGGGAAGCATTGTCTGACTACTCCCAGTTAAGATAATAATGAAGAAATTAAAGATTTGGCAAAAATGTAAGAATTGGGTGATGAATATAAAATGGAAACTAAATAAAAAAATTGGGACCAAACAAAACCAAATCACCGTGGGGTATATAAACGTCCAATTCATAAGATCAAATGTCATCTTTGAGGTTAAGGAAATAGCCACCAGAGAATTTTTCTAAGCCTTAAGTGTACTCAAGAGGTTAAAAAAATAATCTAGTATTATCTGAAATGTGACGACCTTTGACAAAACCTGACTGTTCCCTCCCAATCAAATTAGGTAGTAAAGAATCAAGATGCAAAGCAAGATTTTTTTCAAAAATCGTGTAGTCTAAATTAACAAGGGAAATTGGTCTATAATTTTTTACAAAGTTTAGGGTCTTTATTCTCTTTGGGAAAAAGACAACTTATGACATCCTGAAAGGATTCATCAGCTCAATTGGAAGTTATAAGGTACATATATAGTTGATATAATTTAGGAAATAACATTTTGGGAAATTGGAGATAAAATTCTATGTGAACTCCATCAAGGCCTGGGGCTTTCCCCTTTTTAAGGGGCATCGTGGAATATTCTGAGCAGCTGTATCATCTTCTTAAGAAGAAAAATCTAGCCCTAAACTAAAATACTTCTGAATGTAAGATAAGTAATGAAGTATGTTATCCGGATGAAGATATGATTCAGGAATAAAGAAGATATTATAATATTTAGTAAATTCAGCAATAATGTCTTTATCTTTATGAAATATTACATTGTTGTCTCATAGAATGGAACCTATTTTAATACTGTCTTTCTTTACTTGATGATAGTTACCTAGACATTGTCTGGCTTTTTAGTCCCCTATTATACTTAGAAATAGATCTACAAAGATAGAAAGCAGCATCTTAATTAGAAGCTTTATTGAATTCAAATGTGGCTTTGATCAATTCATCTAAACATGTCTTAGATTTTGTATGTATAATATAAATGTTCTAATTTCTTTAATCTGGAGTGTCTTGCCCTTTTTGAAGAAAGCTTTGTTTTTCTTAGCAACAAATGTGCTATAATCTCTCGTGGCAACCTTGAAAACATCCCTAATATTTCAGGTGATATGTCTGGTAATTCATTACTTGAAAAAGTTAATCATAAAACCTTCCAAACTTTGTGTGTAAGAAGGGCAAATAGAAGGGAGGCATGGTAGTGCCATCTTCTACTTCTCTGAACACCAAGAAGGAAACCTAAATCTAATCTAACAGGGACTTAATCAGTAATCAATATGGGGCCAGTGTCTTCTTTTAAAATATGCTGTGAGATGGGCTTGGAAACAAATTAGTAATCAAACCTCGATTGGGAAAAATGTACAGGAGAGAAGAAAGTGTACTCTTATGAAGCAGGGTTCCCACATGCTCCAGGTATTAATCAGAAATCTTTGTTTAATTGTGAAGATAAATTGTGTATGCATTGAGGATGGGATCAATGTAGTTTTGGAGTGTCAGTCAATAGAGGGATCCATAACCATATTACAGCCGCCACTAATAATTAGATAGTCTTCTGTAATAGACATAAATTTTGTTAAAATATTGCCTCAATTTTTTTTTCTCAGTGTGTGGGAAAATGCACAATAAAAATCATTAAAAATCATTAAATGTATTTTAGCTGCAGTGAGAGTCACTATAATCAATGTTCCCACGATGTCTAAGAATATCTAAAGGTTTATTACTTCCTTTATCAATTATTTGAGTTTCATGTAACAACAACATCTGCCTTTTATTTGTAGAACCTAGGGCCATATGTATCAAGCAGTCTTGCCAATTCTGTGTCTATGGGAAAATGTGTTCGTACATATGGCCCCTAGTCTCTTAACCTTCCATGAAACAACTCATAATGCCAAATATAATTATTTATCTGAAACTTAAGATGATTTACTCAAATGAATGATTACAAGTAACTTTGAAGAATGAGCAGTTGTCTAATGAAAATATCAAGCATAGAAGAGTAGAAATTAGAATATGATGGAAAAGAAGGTGCAAGAGATGAGTAGATGAACAAGGAAGACAGGAAACTGTAAAGAGAAAGAGAGAAGAAAAAGAAAGAGAGAACATAGGACATAAAAAACATAAAGATAAAAAGACATACCGGTATGACTAACAAATGGTTGAGGGTGGTGAAACTGCATGAGGAAGATGAAGTAACTGTAATCCGGGGCAGTCAAAAAAAGGGAGGATCAAACCACATAAATGATTATTGGTGAGTATTTGCAAGGCGAAGGAGAATGAATATAAGATGGTAAAAGAAACAAAGAATAATAAACAAGATTATTCAGTGGGGTATATAAAACATAGCACATTTAGGAGATCATTCTGAGTTCACCAAACCCAATCCGCCACCTGACCGCTGGTGGTGTCAGGACACTGCCGGCCCTATTCTGACTTCACTGCAGGGCTGGCGGGTGGAAACAGTGTTTCTGCCACCGGCCCTGTGGTGAAGAGGGCCTTAACGTTGACGCCGGCTCGGAATCGAGCCAACGCCAATGTGGCTGTGCAGCGGGTGCAGCAGCAGCCATCGCGCATTTCACTGACCGTAATTTGGGCAGTGAAATGCGCAATGGGGCTGTGCATGGGGGCCCCTGCACTGCCCTTGCCAAGTCTATGGTCCCTGGCATACCCAGTTTTTCCACGGCGGTATGAACCGCCATGGAAAGGCTGGATGGAATGGAACTTGTAATCTGCCCTGGAAGATTACAACCACTGGGACCGCTAGGCTTGAGGCTGTCTCCAGCCTGGGGGTGTTGGCTGTATTACCGTAACGTTTTGCCCGCAGTTGGAATGTGGTGAATCGGACCGCCTCTACCGCGGCCGTCCAATGGCCTCCCCGAGTCTGGCGGCCTCAAGACCGCCAGACTTTTGAATGACCCCCTGAATATTGAAAACTATAATGGACATAATTTCACATGCTATAGAGTAATCTACAAAAGTCAAGTGAAGGTAAACTTTGAAATATTAATTGCTTCCACTATCTAGAAATTTCTGCAGAAGAGAAGGGTCTTTCTTTCTCATAGTCTTAAATAGACAATAATGGAAAATACCAAACCTGGCGTTGAGGGAGCAGAGAGCTGGTCTTATGTCTTGGAAACTATGGGCCTGATTCTAACTTTGGAGGACGGTGTTAAACCGTCCCAAAAGTGGCGGATATACCACCTACCGTATTACGAGTCCATTATATCCTATGGAACTCGTAATACGGTAGGTGGTATATCCGCCACTTTTGGGACGGTTTAACACCGTCCTCCAAAGTTAGAATCAGGCCCTATATGTCTAGCTGAAATGGATTTTCCCAAATCCTGATCAAAAAATAAATTAGCCCAGACCAAGAAATTCAAGCTTTTCCTTTGGCTACCTTTAAGACTTTAACTCCTTAAGTGCAGTGTTGGCCCAAGACCGGCACCTGCACTTCCTCCGCAGTGGAGTGAGTCTGTCACTGGAGATGTATATAAAGGCCCCTCTGGTGCTCTGCACCAGAGGGAGTCCTTTATTTTATTTTTAGCTTGGGCTGCTTGGGAAGACCTTTATTAGAAGACTGGGTGTTTTTTACTAAAATGGCGATCAGTGTTCATGGTGAGCTGACATCATTGCAATAAAAATGAAAGTAATATGAGCCGATGGGTAATTTTACTCTAACTGAATAAGTGCTTGGGGGCATATCTCAGACCCTTAAGCACTGATTCTCCTGGGGGAGCTATCATTGTAAAGGGGATAATCTCCCCTTCTGATGGGATGCCTCCTCAGTAGCTCCCTGTTTGGGATCACCACAGGAGAGCAATCCCCAAGCAGAGATCCACCCTGGGAGGTGGATAGGGGACGTCACCCCCATACTGTTGCTTTGGGGGGGAAGAAGTCTCACTAGACACCAAGGTCAACTGCAAAAATAAATATAGGGATGGGGGCTGGTCATGGCCCACCTCCAAAAAACAAAATGACAGTCTTTCTGCCCTCCTTGAGAGCATATGGGGATGATTTCTCCCAATCTATTCCTGGGGACAGAAACCCCACTATACTCCAGAAAATGCCTTTCTGAAAAAATATAGGGGTGGGGCAACTTACCAGGGGCATGGCCATGTCCCCAGCCTCAACAAGAGGACATGCAGTCTTTCTGCTCCCTGGGGGGCAGATGTGACAGTTACCCCGACCCCCCGCCCCCCCCAGGGGGACAGCAAGCCCACTAGACACCATGGTCAATAAAAAATAAAAAATAAAAATGTAAGGATAGGGGCTGCCACACCCCTAAAGAAATATGGTGACAGTCTTTTTACACCCAAGGAAGGCAGATGGCAACTTTGCTCCCAATCTGCTCTGGGGCAGGAGAACACCCACTAGAAACCATGCAATGATTTTTTTTTTAATAAGATAAAGGTGGATGTTGCCTACCATTGGCATGTTCATGCCTCCATGGTATCCAGTGAACAGACAAACTTTCTGCCCACCGTGGGCAAATGGGAGTAATTACCACAATGTTCTCCCCCATGAAAGCAGAGTGCCTACTAGACACCAGGGCCAATAAAAAGTAGATATTGGGGTAGGGGTTTCTCACTATGGACATGGCAAGGGCCCACTCCTAAAAAAAATATGGTGACAATCTTTCAGAACCCCATGGAGGGCAGATGGGGTGATTGCCCTCAATCTGTCCCCGTAGAGGGGCAGAAAGCCTATGAGACACCATTAAACAAGTTTAGTGTTGGGGCCCATTAGACTCTTTGCCACCACAAGGGGCTGGATAAGGGTATTCACCTCCAGTCTGACCTCCAGGGGGACAGAATGCCCACTCAGCACCAGGCATTTCAAAACGAAGCCAAACAAACAAAAGGAGGGTGTGGGGTATCCTGGCATTGACCAATACCTCTTTTCTTTCTGCCCTCCATGGGGCAGGTAGGATTTTATTTCCTGTTGGGTAGATTGCCCCAAATATGTACCTGGGGGGTGGAAAGTCCACCTGACACCAGGGATTTTGCCTCTGGGGCAAAGGAAAGTGGTGAAGACGTTGTACTCTTGCATTTGCCACATCCCTACCTCTAAAAAAGGAACAAGCCAGTCTTTTTGCCCCCTGGGGCAGACGGGAGGTTTGCTCCAATTTGCATTTGGGGGCCAAAAAGCCCACTATACAGCAGGAATATAGTTTTTTAATAAAATAATGGGGTGGTTCTGGCCCACTCTAACATCTGCCCCACCCTCACGCTAAAGCCTTAAAAGTTTTTCTGCAGTCTTTGCACTAAGAAATCCTATCCCAACGGCAAATAGGAGGGCTTTTTATTCCTTTGGATGATGTTTTTACCTATGGGCCAGGAGAGTGTGGCTAACTCCCAATATCTTCCTAATTGCAATGAAGAATAGCTGAACTCATTAGGCTTGGGTAGGTTGCCACCTGGGAAAACCTACCAGAGCCAGACAGCTCTGAAAACTAGACATCCGGAGGAGTCCAGATTGGTGTGCTATGTGCAGGTCCCACAACTTTTTGATACCCACAATGCCCTGCAAACCACAAACTTTTACTAAAAGATTGACTAAAAACACACACTTACCTCACATGTCTAAGAGGAAAACTTCTGGCATTTGTGGGGAGCCACACATTTCCTACCACCCAGCACTGCCCTAAGCCTCCCAACATGAATGGTACCTCGCTTGTGTGGATGGGGCAAGAGACCTTGATTTAAAAGGCTCTAAAATTCTGTGTGGAGAGATCAGTGACAGGGGTAGCTGTGTTATTAGGGGCCAGGCTCAGCCACCACCCATGGAAACCTATGAACCACAGATTTTTTTTTAAACTAGACAACCAAGGTATTCTACAGTATGGTGGTGTGCCTTGCATGGATCTCATGAGGAAACCTTACTTGCAATTCCCTACAAACTTTAAACTATGCCTTAAATCACACATTTCCCTTACTTTTCTGTAATGGTAATCCACAGGAATTTACAAAATTCCTACCTTCTAGCATTATCCCACTTGTATTGATAAAAACCCTGAGCTATGTGTGTGGCAGGGACTAGTGACCTGTTGCGGGAACAGATCAAACCAAGGTAAAGGGCTTCCATAGGTTTCAGTTATACCAATTTTTCAATATATTGAATTGCCATGTTTCAATATATGAATTAGTCCATAGTTGCTACACAATGAAACCCATTGTACAGTGCAGTTCAGTTGTTGACTCTGGGTACCTTTGGTTCTTGGGGAATGTAGAAAAAAAGGGTGTATCAGGCATAATGGTATATTTATTTTGTAAATCGAACATTGTGGCAAAACGTTACAAATGAAAATGTTGTCACAAAAGGCCATTTTCCCTTTCTCATGTTCAGTATTTCTTTAATTCAATGGTTAATTTCTATGAGGAAATCTTGAGGGATCTACATGTATGACCCCTTTCTGAATGCATAACTTAAGTGTGTAAGTGCTTCAGATATTGTTTAACATCTTGAGAGTCACTAGCATGTTGCTCCACTGCCATAACTGTTGTCTATCAAAGACCATTTGGCAACAAGGTATTGGCGTTCTTTGTTTTTTTCCTACCAATATAGTTTAAGAGCTCTTATATCCTCATGTATAAGTTTCTTTGAAATAGAAGTGGGAGATTTCTGAGGAGAATGAGGATCTTGTTTTGTTCTTTAATTGGTTTGTGGCATTGTTGATGCCACAGCACTTCTCGGATTTGATTTTGAGGGGATTGCACTCAGAATACTATTGAAATTTTGGTCTTGTTTGATTTAGATACACTGAGGATGAGGCTTGTTGAAACTTGAGAGGGGCCCCCTAAAAGGTTCCTGGAGGGGGCCCCCCTTTCCCCTGGACCCAGTCAGGGGCCTGCCACCAGTGCGCAGTGTACTGTGCTGAGGGAGCCCCTTGGAGCTCGGGCTCACCCGATGCCACAGGGGCTGCAGAGTCCTTTGTTTCGCCACTTGTGTTCTCCAAGCCTTTATCCAAAGCAGTGAAATAATTCAAAGTAGGAACATCAGATTTCTGTGTCTTAGATATAACAGGTGCCTTGAGCTTCAAATGTCTGCCTCTTCCCATATGAAAGATGAGAGAGGAAAAACAGCACAAACAAAAAGTGCAAGCAATATTCACTGGACAAGGTTCTCAAAAGGCAACAGAATCAAAAGCACTGGTACGACTGCCAGTTTCAGTTCCTTCAAATCTGTAATGCAGCATGTTTGCACTGTCTGGGCTACTCACTTTAATCATTTAGAGTAGAGCGGTGAAAAACATTAAAAAATTGTGGCAAAGAGGAAACATTTGTTACCTCAGGAATGACTCCAAAACTGACATATTTTTGTATCAAACACACCGTCTTGTCAAAAATCATCACACAGCAGTGTAGTCCCTGCTTAACAAAGTCAAATCACCTGCTGTGGCATTTTTAGAAATAGAGGTGGTCATTACAACCCTGGCGGACAGTGTTAAAGCGGCGGTAAGACCGCCAACAGGCCGGCGGTAAAAAATTTGCAATTCCGATTGTGGCGGAAACCGCCAACAAAGACAGCCACTTTAACACTCCGATTGCCACGGCGGTACAAACAAACAGCGCAGTGGTCACCGCCAACAGACAGGCGGGAGACAAAGTACCGCCCACAGTATCACAACCTACCAATCCGCCACCTTTTCCGGGGCAGATTCACCGTGGATAAAAACACAGCGGAAACAGGATTCCGAAGGGAAAACGCTCACCTCTACACGCCCCATGAGGAACGAGGACACCATGGATCCAGAACTCCAAATCCTCCCTGCAATAGTCTTCCTGCTCCTCTACCAGGTGCACGAACGCCGGCGGCGAAGACCACGGTGAGTACTGCACCTACGACACAGGGGAGGGGGAGGCAAAAAACAGTAACACACACACGCAACACCCCCACCCCCAACCTCACCCACTACAACACACACACTAATACATATTGATACATCACAGTTACACCCCCCAAACCCCCCAAGGAAGAATGCAAACACAAAAGGAAATGAGTGTAACCATTGTAATATATTAAAAGCAAGTATGCAAAAATATATATATACACCATTAACAAAATATACACCAAGCATAGTAGTCCGGGTAGTGCTCCAATTAAGTCCGTGGAACACTGGGCCCACACGCTATGGGTGAGGCCCACACAAGATCCCCAACCATGACGGAGAGAACACTGCAGGGGCATCAGAGAGCTAGAAAACAGGCACCTCAGGGGGGGGGAAAGGGGGGCACCTCATCCGGTTGAGTGCACGATGCCACATCCACGAGGGGGTCACATACCCACTGTTCCATCCTGGGGAGTGCAAAGCCACAGTCTCTCAAGTCATACAGTGGGTGGTTTGCCCATTGCTTCATCCTGGGGAGTGCAAAGCCACAGTCTCTCAAGTCTCTACAGTGGGTGGGTTGCCCACTGCTCCATCCTGGGGAGTGCAAAGCCACAGTCTCTCAAGTCTCTACAGTGGGTGGGTTGCCCACTGTTCCATCCTGGGGAGTGCAAAGCCACAGTCTCTCAAGTCTCTACAGTGGGTGGGTTGCCCACTGTTTCATCCTGGGGAGTGCAAAACCAGTCTCTCAAGTCTATACAGTGGGTGGGTTGCCCACTGTTCCATCCTGGGGAGTGCAAAGCCACAGTCTCTCAAGTCTATTCAGTGGGTGGTGTGCCCACTTTTCTATCCTGGGGAGTGCAAAGGCACAGTCTCTCAAGTCTATACAGTGGGTGGTGTGCCCACTGCTTCATCCTGGGGAGTGCAAAGCCACAGTCTCTCAAGTCTCTACAGTGGGTGGGTTGCCCACTGTTCCATCCTGGGGAGTGCAAAGCCGCAGTCTCTCAAGTCTCTACAGTGGGTGGGTTGCCCACTGTTCCATCCTGGGGAGTGCAAAGCCACAGTCTCTCAAGTGGATAACAGTCTACTGGTTCTGGGGGGGGCTTGGTGCCCAGAGTGCTTCATCCTGCTAAGGACAGAGGTAGTGGATGGATCTCTCCACTGGTTCTGGAGGGGGTATGGTGCCCAGAGTGCTTCATCCTGCCCGTGCTGGACTCAGTAGCGTCAGTGCCCTTGGCGCTCATGGGCCAGCGGTGCCTGAAACGGCGGTACCAATTCAGCAGTGCTTGAGACGGCGGTGCCCAGTTCAGCGGTGCTTGAGACAGCGGTACCCTGTTCAGCAGTGCTTGAGACGGCGGTGCCCTGTTCAGCGGTGCTTTAGACGGCGGTGCCCTGTTCAGCGGGGCTTGAGACGGCGGTGCCCAGTTCAGCGGTGCTTGAGACGGCCGTGCCCTGTTCAGCTGTGCTTGAGACGGCGGTGCCCAGTTCAGCGGTGCTTGAGACGGCCGTGCCCTGTTCAGCGGTGCTTGAGACGGCAGTGCCCTGTTCAGTGGGGCTTGAGACGGTGGTGCCCTGTTCAGCGGTGCTTGAGACGGCGGGCTCCTTTGCAGTGACTGAGCTGCTGGCGGTCCTTCATGGCCAAGTGGGGCTTGTGCTGGCGGTCCTTCACGGCCCAGCGGGGCTAGTGCTGGCGGGCCTTCATGGCCCAGCGGGGATGATGGAGGTCACCTCCTGGGCAGCTGGGCTGGTGCTGGTGGTGGCCTTCTGGGCAACAGGGCTGGTGGCGGTGGCCTCCTGAGCAGCTGGGCTGGTGCTGGCGGTGGCCTTCTAGGCAGCAGGGCTGGTGGTGGTGGCCTCCTGGGCAGCTGGGCTGGTGCTGGCCTCCAGGGCAGCTGGGCTGGTGCTGGCGGTGGCCTCCTGGGCAGCAGGGCTGGTGGCGGTGGCCTCCTGGGCAGCTGGGCTGGTGCTGGTGGTGGCCTCCTGGGCAGCAGGGCTGGTGCTGGCCTCCTGAGCAGCAGGGCTGGTGCTGGCCTCCTGAGCAGCAGGGCTGGTGGCGGTGGGCTCCTGGGCAGCGGGGATGATGGCGGTATTCTCCGCCCTGCTGCTCTTCCCAGACTTGCTGAGTTTCTTGTGCCCCTTCCCCACCTTGGAAGGTGTCGCAGCTGACTCCACAATCCCACCTGGACCCTTGGGAGCGGCTTTGTTGGCTGGAGCCTTCCCCCTCTCCCGCCGGGCACTGGCCAACTTCTGATGCTTCACAGGTGGGGGACTGTCTGTGCTGTGGCTCCGTGCCACACTGGCTGCCCTGGTGGCCGATGCACTCCAGATTCCGGTGACTACAGGCACCACTGGTCCCGGAGATGTTGTGGCTGAGGTGCTAGCTCTGGACCTAGGAGACGGACAGGGTGGGGCAGGTGTGGGGAAGAGGTCAAGGTTGGACAGGAAAAGTTTTTGGGAGACACTGGGACGGGTAGCTGGAGGGGGTTTGGGAGTGGAGGAAGAGGTTGTGGTTGTAGGAGGTGTTCGTTTGCTGACTTTGGGTGAAGGTGCATGCACTGGAGGCTGTCGTGAGGTGGATGGCTGTTGGGTGGGTGTGTGCCTGCGTTTGTGTATCTTGGGAGGGGGCGTCACAAACACACTGGGAGAGGACACAGGGGATGTGTGAATGGTAGTGGGGGTGGTGACTGCACGTGAGCGGGGTGTGCTGGTGGGTGTGCTGGTGATGGACGTAGTGGCTGTAGAGGTAGTGCATGCATGTGTGAGTGTAGACAAGACTGGGAGGGAGGAGGGAGACAGGAGGAGGGGGACACAGTGGAGGCAGTGGATGTTGGTGTGTCTGCATGTGTGTGATGCTTGCATGAGTGCCTGTGGGATGTGTGGTGCTTATGTTTGCCTACAGTGAAAGGAGCTTCCCTTGTGTGTTGAGGTGTGTGAATGCTGGTCTAGAGGTGTGCTTGGGATAGGCTGGGGTACAGGAGATTGGGTCTGGGTGGAGGAAGTTGGAGGGGGGAGGCTAGACACAGGGACAATGGCTGCCATCAGTGCTGAGGCCAGAATCTGAAAAGCTCGCTGAAGGGCCGCCTGACCAGAATGAATGCCCTCCAGGAATGCATTGGTTTGTTTCAACTGCCTTTCTACACCCTGGATGGCATTCACAATGGTAGACTGCCCAACAGTGAGGGGCCTGAGGCGGTCAATGGCCTCCTCACTGAGGGCAGCAGGGGTGACTGGGGCAGGGCCTGAGGTGCATGGGGCGAAGGTGATGCCCACCCTCCTGGGTGAGCGGGCACGGAGCAAAGGCTGAGGGGCTGCTGGGAGGGCGGTGCTGGAAGGGGGGTGGCGGCTGTACCTGTAGATGGGGGGGCACAGATGTTGCCGCCACCACAAGGGAGCTCCCATCAGAGGGCGAGTCGGTGTCACTGGTCTCAGCTCCTGTCCCCGCCGTGGAGCTCCCTCGCCCTCCATCCCACTGGTGAAGTCCGATTCCGTAGTGTGGCACTCCATGGCAATGTGGGATGCAGCCCCCTCATGCTGTGGTGCCAATGCTCCTCCGCCTGATGATGCTAATGCACACAAGAACAGGGAGACCACAAAAAGGTGGGGGACGACAGAAGAAAGACATGTTGAGTGCATGCATTACCGTTGGCGGACACAACAGACACAGAAGCCCCCTGCACTACGCCCCGCTCTTGGGCTCCACTGTTCAATTCCTGGGAAATGGCCTACTAGGCTATGGACGACATCTGCACACATGGATGACACAGGGGCATGACTAGGTGTACTTGGCACTCTACAGAGGTGCAGTAGGGTGCCACATGGACTGCTTTACGGAGGGACCTTGCCCACGGAACTTGCCCTGGCCTAGGGAAACCCACAGCTCACCTCCCCCACCCAGACCCCTCCACTACGCGCAAAATCAGCAGAATGAGAGTGTACTCACCCCCTTGTGGCTGCTGTGATGCCCTCAAGCGCCCATCCAACTCCGGGTACGCCACTGCCAGGATCCAGAACATCAGGGGGGTCATGGTGCGACGGGCACCCCTCCCACGTTGGGAGGCCATCCCCAGCTAAGCCTCCGCCGTCTTCTTGCTCCAGCGGCGAATGTCCTCCCATCTTTTCTGGCAGTGGGTGCTCCGTCTGTGGTAGACCCCCAGGGTCCGGACGTCCTTGGCGATGCCACGCCAAATATATTTTTTCTGGTGGGCACTGACCCACATGAGTTGTACAGGGGGAAGAGAAACTTATTACCAACTGCACCGTCAAAGTGATTGGCCCCCACCTCTACCCTTGGCATGTGGCACATGCACTCACCGGCGTTTCATGCACGCCGCACTCTCCCCCCTTCCTTCTTTCATCCACCCTTCTCCTCACAGGCATAGCCCATACAGCATGCTCCCAGTGTACTTACCTGTTTGTCTGGAGGACCGTAGAGTAGCGTGTAATGGGGAGGACCTCATCCACGAGTTTCTCCAACTCCTCCGTGCTGAAGGCAGGGGCCCTTTCCCCAGTCGCACAAGCCATTTTCTCTTCCAGACCGAGGTCACAGCAGCACTTGCAGTGTAGGTCCTCTCCTGTTGAAGATCAGGTATCGAGTGATTGAACAGATAGAAAATGGCGGTCACGTCAGCAGCGGTGCGTACCATAACCGCCGGCGTACATAGTCATTGGCTCCTGGTACCCATAGGGTCCAATGTTAACCAATGCAGCATTGCGCCGCGGTCTTCGACCGCCTACCGCGACGGTGTACAACGCCAGCGCAGTTACCTCACATCCCATTGTCCCACTTTACAGGTCAGGCAGCTGCCATTTCAGGGGGCCACATGGGTTCATTTTCAACTGCGTCACACATACCTAAGCCTAAACTCATCACACATACAGGCCACTTTTTAGATTATGATTGGTGTTCTGTGTAAGCTGTGGGTACGAACCTCTGAGTTGTTTGACTCTGTGCTCGCTGTTGCCCTTCATAGGCACCGTCCGCTGGGACATGTGAGGAGATGGCGGCATCCTCCGGTGTACCGACCGTTGGTGGACCTGTGGATAATGGAGGAAAGACATGTGATAATCACATACAGGCTTGACCGTGCCACAATCCAGGAACTGTGAACCCAGTTGGAGCCAGACCTGATGTCAGCTATCCGCCATCCCACAGGAATCCCTTCTCAAGTGCATGTGCTTTCATTACTCCATTTCCTTGCAAGTGCGTCATTTCAAACAACAGCGGCCATAGCATCAGGGATGTCCCAGCCTGTGTTTTCAAACTTGTTGTCCAGAGTGTTGACTGCCCTGCTGAAACACATGCGGAGCTACATCGTTTTCCCTCAGGTGGAGGATTTGCCTACAGTGAAAGGTGATTTCTATGCCCTGGGACATATCCCCAACATCATAGGTGCCATTGAAGGGACACATGTGGCTTTGGTCCCCTCCCACAGGAGTGAAGAGGTGTACAGAAACCGGAAGAGTTATCATTCAATGATGTTTGGCCGACCAGTACATCTCCCATGTGAATGCCAAGTTCCCTGGCTCAGTGCATGACGCCTACATCCTGCGGAATAGCAGCATCCCTTATGTGATGGGTCAACTCCAGAGGCACCGTATGTGGCTATTAGGTGAGCACATGGAAGCTAGTCAGTGGGAATGGTTGTCTGGGTCTGGGGATATCCCTCCAGGTTAGTGTGTGCCTAACAGTTGTCCCTCGCCATTTGCAGGTGACTCTGGTTACCCCAACCTGTCGTGGCTACTGACCCCAGTGAGGAATCCCAGGACAAGGGCAGAGGAACGCTACAATGAGGCCCATGGGCGAACTAGGAGGGTGATCGAGCGGACCTTCGGCCTCCTGAAGGCCAGGTTCAGGTGCCTCCATATGACAGGTGGATCCCTATTCTACTCACCAAAGAAGGTGTGTCAGATCATCGTGGCCTGCTGTATGCTTCACAACTTGGCTTTGCGACGACAGGTGCCTTTTCTGCAGGAGGATGGTCCAGATGGCGGTGTTGTTGCAGCTGCGGAGCCTGTGGACAGTGAAGACGAGGAAGCAGAAGAAGAAGACATGGACAACAGGGACTCAGTGATCCTGCAAGATTTCCAGTGAGACACAGGTAAGAATACAAACCTGCCTACTACATGTACTTAAACACTACTACCTCTCTACTGTCTGTTGTTTTCACCCAGTGTATGGTCATTGAGTTGTCACTTTCCCTTACGATTTCACAGATCTGGGTCCCACAGTGTGACATCTGCTTTGATTCCTCATGGACTAGAGCTGTGTGACATAGGTATGTTGATATTACAAGTGAAAGAGCTTTTTGCCACAGCAATTGCTAATACAGTATTCCGAAATCACAGACTGGCTCCAGATTGTTTTGTGCTTTAAGGGTGTTTATTTTAGTGCTCAAAATTGGAGGGGGTAGCAAAATGGTGAGGGGTGATGGCGGAGGAATGTCCAGTCTATTAGTCTCACAGGTGCATTGCCCAAATGGGCATAGGAAGTGGAGCTGGGGCAGTTTAAGAATGGACAGGGTGACAAAGTGAGACAGTAGGATGACAATCAGGGTGGTCTCATTTCTTGGCGGGGGTCTTGGCATCATTCCCTGTCTTGTTCCTGGATCTCAGGGACCATTTGTGAGGTGGTTCTCCCTCTGCAGGGGGTGGGGTGCTGGTGTGGTGGTCCTGTGGCGGTGCCTCCTGTCCACTAGCGCCGGCGGAGGTGGTGGGCAGTTCATCATCCAGGCTAGTGTCAGGGGCCCCTTGTAGTGCCACAGTGTCCCTCCTGGTGTTCACGAGTTCCTTCAGCACCCCTACGATGGTGCCTAGGGTGGAGTTCATGGTTCTGAGTTCCTCCCTGAAGCCCATATACTGTTCCTCCTGCAGGCGCTGGGTCTCCTGAAAGTTGGCCAGTACCGTTGCCATCGTCTCCTGGGAGTGGTGGTAGGCTCCCATGATGGAGGAGAGCTCCTCGTGGAGAGAGGGTTCACTTGGCCTGTCCTCCCCTGTCGCACAGCAGCCCTCCCAGTTCCCTTGTGTTCCTGGGCCTCCGTCCCCTGGACTGTGTGCCAACTACCACTGCCCCCAGGTCCCTGTTGTTGTTGGGGTGGTGGATTAGCCTGGGTTCCCTGTAGTGGTGGACACACTGCTGATTGTCGTGTCCTGGGGACGGAGGTATGGGCCTGCTGGGTGGGTGCTGTGCTGGTGTTTCCAGAGGGGGGAAGCTCTGTGGTGGCCTGTGACTGGGTGTGGGGAACCGACTGTCCAGAGGTCCCCGATGGGCCGGGCTGGTCATCTAGATCCAGTTGGACAGAGGTGCTGTCATCACTGTGGGCCCCTTCTGTTTGTGGTGTGGACATGTGTGGACCCTCCTATCTGGTGACTTAGGGTAGGGGTCCTGCAGTGGTATAAAAGGATGTTTATTACATCTGTGTGTGGCATGGCGTGAAATGGGCGGGTGACCGTGTACCCCAGTGCTTGCATTCCTGTGTGGGACTTTGTGTGATGATGGTTTAGGGGGGTGTATGGGTATGTGCAGTGGCCATGCTTTAGTGCTGTGTGTCCATGCGTTGCTGTTGCATGCAGAGCTTGGTGTTGGGATGGGTGGGTTGTGATAGTGGGACATTTGTGAGGAGTAGGAGTGATGGGGGTGAGGTCGGGGGTATGTGCTGGCATTCAGTTAGGGTGGGGGATGTAATAGTTAAGATTTGACTTACCAGAGTCCATTCCTCCAGCTACTCCTGCAAGGCCCTCAGGATGCAGAATCGCCAAGACATGCTCCTCCCATGTTTTTAGTTGTGGGGGAGGAGGTGGGGGTCGCTGCCAGTCCGCTGAACCGCCAGGTGGTGTCTTGAGACCACAGAACGCACCTTCCCCCGTAGGTCATTCCACCTCTTCCTGATGTCATCCCGATTTCTTGGGTGCTGTCCCACTGCGTTGACCCTGTCCACTATTCTTCACCATAGCTTCATCTTCCTTACAATTGAGGTGCGCTGCACCTGTGCTCCGAATAGCTGTGGCTCTACCCGGACGATTTCCTCCATCATGACCCTGAGCTCCTCCTCTGAGAACCTGGGATGTCTTTGCCGTGCCATGGGGTGGTGTAGGTGATGTGTGGGGTGATAAGTGTGCTGATATGTAGTGGTGTGTAGTGTGAGGTGCGTGGAAGTTATGTGGGTGATGGTGTTGTGTGCCTGTGGATGCTTGTTAGTTGTTCGTGGTGTCTCTCTCTGGCCTTTGTTTGTGAATTTTGGTTGTAGGGGTTTGTGGGTGATGTGGGTGGGTGTTATATATTGTATTGGGTGTGTGTTTGTGTATCAGGTGTGTGTATTTTGAATTGTCCAATGTGGCTGTGTTTTGTATATGTGTGTGTATTTTGAGCGCGGCGGTGTGTACCGCCAATGGAATGCCGCGGTTGAAAGACCGCATAGTGGATTCGTGTGTTGTGGTATTTCTGTTAGCGTGACGGAGGAGGTTTTGTTTTCACCAGTTTATCACTGACCTTTGGTGTGGCGGACTTGTGTGGGTGTCTGAATTTTGGCGGTTTCCATGTTGTGGGTCATAATAGCTGTGGCGGTTTTCCTCAGGCGCAGCGGTGTGTTGGCGGTCTTCTGCACGGCGGTAAGCGGCTTTTACCGCCAATGTTGTAATGACCGCCAGAGTCTGTAGTTGACAGTCAGTTTACACCCTGTCCAAGTACGGACCCTCACTCTAGCCAAGGTAAGGGATGTACATGGCCCAGATAACCTCCTGCTCACCTTCTTGGTAGCTTGCTACAAACAGTCAGGCTTATCTAAGAGGCACTGTGTAAAGTATTTGCACAAACACACACAGTAACACAGTGAAAACACCACGAAAAGACTCCACAACAGTTTAGAAAAATAGATACTATTTATCTAAATCAAACAAGACCAACATATCAAAAATCCAACATCCACAAACAAAGATATGAATGTTTTAAATGAGTCTTAATCTATAGAAAACAGTGGTTGCGTGGTTTTAGCACAAAGTACCTGGTATGCATAAAAAATAAAGCTGCACGGGTGAGCATGCGTTGGAAAAGCAAGTGATGCATGGATTTCTTACTCGCAAGTGAGGCCATGTGTTGATTCTTTCTCCGCCGGGTAAGTGATGCGTCGGTTTCCAGACAAACTGCTTCGGGTCCGTGTGATGATGTTGAGGATTTTGACACTCAAGGACGATGCATGGAAAATCCGGGTGCACAACAGCAATGATGTGTCAATTTCACCAGTGCTGCATCGATTTCTCAGCTGCTGTGCAGGTGCTGCATCAATTTTTCTGCCGCTTGGCTCCGGTGCGTGCTTTTTCACTCTGCTTCTGCCAGCTTCTCCTTCCAGGGATCCAGGGCCTGGATGTGGCACCACGTGGCAAGTCAGAGGGTGTCTCCAAGAGAGCCCACATCCTGACAGATGAGACTTCTTAACCGGAGTCAAGCTCAGTCCAAGCCCATGGAGAATCTTCACAAGAAGGATGCACAACAAAGTCCAGTCTTTGTCCTCTCTAAGGCGGAAACAGCAGCTGCAGGCCAACCCAGCCAAGCACACACAGCAAAGAGGCAGTACTCCTGCTCACTGCTCTTCAGCTCTTCTCCTTGGCAGAGGTTTCTCCTGATCCGGAGGTGTTCTAAAATTGTGGCGTCAGCAGTCCAATACTTATACCCCTTTCTGCCTTTGAAGTAGGAAAACTTCAAAGGAAAGCCTCTGTTGTTCACAAGACCCTGCCTTGCCCAGACTTGGCCCCAGACACACTCCAGGGGACTGGAGACTGCATTGTGTGAGGACAGGCACAGCCCTTTCGAGTGCAGGTGTCAGCTCCTCCCTCTCAACTCTAGCTCAGGAAGACTCATCAGGATATACAGGACACACCTCAGCTCCCTTTGTGTCACTCTGTAAAGGGAAGTCACAAACAGCCCAACTGTCAGTGAGACCCAGACGTGGATTCCACAGGCAGGCAGAGGCACAGAATAATTAAGCAAGAAAAGGCCCACCTTCTAAAGTGGCATTTTCAAACAGACAATCTAAAAACCAACTCTACCAAAAGAGTTATTTTTAAATTGTGAGTTCAGAGACCCACACCCCAAATCTCTATCTGCTCCCAATGGGAAACTGCACTTAAAGATTTTTCCCATGTTAACCTATGGAAGAGATGGGCCTTGAAATAGTGAGAAACAAATTTGGCACTATTTCACTATCAGGACATGTAAAACCCACCAGTATATGTCCTACCTCTTAAATAGACAGCACACTACTCATGCAGCTACCTAGGGTCAACCTTAGGGGTGATTAACATGTAGTAAAAGGGAAGGTTTGGGCCTGGCAAGTATCATAGGGACTTAGTAGTAAATCATATATACCATTCAGGGATACCCACTCATAATCACAGTTTGCAAAGAGAACATTTGCACTTTGGCACTAGTCACCAGTGGTAAAGTACCCAGAGTACAAAAAAACAGCAAAAACGAAGTCCAGCACACAGTCAAAAATACAGGAAGCAGAGGAAAAAGGACAGTGGAAAACATGCCAAGGATGCCAGGTCTAACACTCATGTATTGAGTAAGAAACACCTTTGCTTCCCAGCCTTTTCTGGCAATGACAGCAGCCCAAACTCTGTCTGTGACAACACCAGAGTTCAGTTAAAAGGCAGCCATGCCCCCTGCAACCACTCACTCTTGTCTATGACTTAATAGTGCTATTTAGAATTCCTATAATTAGGGACTTGTGCCAGTGTCTGGTGGTAGAAGGTTCCAATCCACAGCGATTAGGAGTTAGAAAGATTAAGCCGTGGAGGGTCTAATGACATAGACTATTGAAAATTAGGAAATATAAGTATCATGTTTTTATTTTTTGCAGAGGCCTCACTAGAAGATATGTATGGAGGTAGGGGAAGGTCATCAGGCTTATTGTAAGTTAATAAGCATCACTTTAGTCAACCTTGGTTGTGTGTGTGCAATACTGTCTCTGTATTCACATTATTTCAAACCTGTGCTGGGGGTTTTGGTGTATTGTCATCCTTTTGAATTCCTCAGAGATTTTCCCTGATATTAATGAATGTTTTGAATTTTTTTAATTTGTATTGGTGTCCAAGAGACCTTGTGTGCAGCCCAGAGACTTTATTTCTAGGTTGTATTTTTTACAATACCCCTTCTGCATTCCCGGGGCTGATTGAGGTCTTTATAAACCCTTAAGGAAATATTGTATTTTTTATCTAATTAACGTAGTAACCCTGTCAGTGCTATGTCAGTATTTAGGCCCTCATTACAACCCTGGCGGTTAGTGTTAAAGTGGTGGTAATACCGCCAGCAGGCCGGCAGTAATTACCGCCAAATTAAGACCATGGCGGAAAGATTTCCGATATACAGCCAATGTACTACACTGACCACTAGGGCGAAAACAACAGCCACCAAAGCGGTAGCCACCTACAGCCATGCGGAAGTCAATGTACCATCCACCATATTATGACTTGCCAAACAGTACCTTTACTGGGGCGGTACCAATGACATCAAAAGCCTGGTGGAAACAGAGCACAAAAGTCAAAGGACTCACCATTGGAGACACAGGGAACAACCACGCCGCCATGGAGCCGAGCTGCATGTCTTCCCCATGATTTTCTACGTTCTGCTCCACCACAAACACCAACGCCGGCGAAGACGACGACAGTGAGTACAGCTGCCTAGCACACAAGGGAAGGACAGAGGAAAACAATAGTGACACACACACGCAAAACACCCCCCAACACCATACACACAATCAGCCTCATTACTAAAACATTTTTACCCCGTACCTCGGATGAATAATGCAAGGACAAAACGATTTTGAAAAAGTGAATGTAATGAGAGCAAAACATCAAGAAAAATAAGTGAGACAAGATAATAGATATATACATATGTACACAAAAAGGGACACAGCCCAGTCCACAATGTATGTAGTCCACATGGCCACAGGCCAAAGTCAAAGGCCACACATGGCACCTGCATCAAGGTGGGTAGAACACTGCAGGGGCATAATTTGGGAAATAAGCAGGCACCTCAAGGGGATGGGGGACGGGGGGCACCTCAACCGGCAGATGTAACAAGAGCACTGGTTCTGCAGGGGGCAACATGCCCCGTGCTTGGTCCTGGGGAGTGCAAGGCCACAGTCTCTCAAGTGGGTGACTTGCCCACTTGTTCTGGAGGGGGCATCATGCCCTGCGCTTGGTCCTGGGGAGTGCAAGGCCACACTATCAAAAGTGGGTGACTTGCCCACTTGCTCTGGAGGGGCAACATGTCCTGTGCTTGGTCCTGGGGAGTGCAAGGACACAGTCTCTCAAGTGGGTGACTTGCCCACTTGCTCTGGAGGGGGCAACATGCCCTGTGCTTGGTCCTGGAAAGTGCAAGGCCACAGTCTCTTGAGTGGGTGACTTGCCCACTGGTTCTGGAGGGGCATCGTGCCCTGTGCTCTTGATCCTGGGGAGTCTGGGTTAGGTGGGTGTCTTACCCACTGGTTCTGGAGGGGGCATCGTGCCCTGTGCTCTTGATCCTAGGGAGTGCAAGGTCACAGTCTTTCAGGTGTGTGTCATACCCAATGAATTTGCAGGGGGGAGGCTGCACAGCAGCCCATGGAGGCAGGATTACATACCGTCCACCGGAGTGACAGCTACTCAGTGGTGGTGCTGCTGCTCGTGGGGGGAGGCTTCTGCCCATCCCCTGCAATCTCGGACGGCTGCTGACTGGAGGTGGCGGTGCTGCTGCTGGTGGCAAGAGGCTCCTGCCCATCCCCTGCAACCTTGGATGGCTGCTCACTGAAGGTGGTGGTTCTGCTGCTGGTGGGGGGAGGCTCCTGCCCATCCTCTTCAACCTCGGACGGCTGCACAACCATGGCTGGTGGTGAGGGCTCCGTCACAGTTCCTGCCACAAGCCCCTTGCTCTTCCTGCCTGCTGGTGCTGGCTCCTTGCTCTTCCTGGCAGCTGGGACAGGCTCCTTAGTCTTCCTGCCAGCTTGGGCAGGCTCCTTTCCCTTCTTAGCAGCAGCTGGGGCAGGCTCCTTTGTCTTCCTGGCAGAAGCTTGAGCAGGCTACTTTCCCTTGAGGCTGCCTGGTGCAGGCTCCTTCACCCTCAGGACATGTGCCCTGGATCCTTTTCCAACACAAGTGGGTGTGATGACGACTGGGCCCATGGACTGGGTTGCCGAGGTGCTTGGCTGGGTTCTTCCCACCCTGTCCAGACATGCGGGATGGGGGGGAGTGGTAGGGAAGAGGTCAGGGGTGGATAGGAAAAGTTTCTTAGGAACACTGGGGAGGGAAGAGGGAGAAGGAATGGAAGTGGAGGAAGAGGGAGTGGTTGTTGGAGGTATCTGTCTGCTGATTTTGGGTGCAGGTGCATGGGCTGGATGTTGTGAGGTGGATGACTGTTGGGTGTCTGAGTGCTTGCGTTTGTGTACCTTAGGGGGGACAGACACAGTGGGAGAGGACACAGGGGACATGTGCATGGCTGTTGTGGAGGTGACTGCCAGTGAGGTCTGTGTTCTGCTTGGTGTGGTGCTGATGCTGGAGGTGAATGATGATGTAGTGCATGCAGGTGTGAGTGTAGACAGAACAGGGAGGGAGGTGGATGAGGAGGAAGAGGAGGGGGAGACAGTGGAAATAGTGGATGTTGGTATGTCTGCATCTGGATGGTGTTTGTGTGAGTGGCTGTGGGATGAAGTGTGGTGCTTGTGTTTGCCTGAACCACTCTTGTGTGTTGTCTTGTGTGCATGCTCGTCTGCCTGTGTGCTTGGGATAGGTTGGGGTTGAGGAGAATGGGATTAGGAAGAGGAAGTTAGAGGGGGAGGGTGGAAACAGGGACAATGGCTGCTATCAGAGAGGAGGCCAGAGCCCTGATCGATCTCTGTTGGGCTGCAAAGCCAGTGTGAATGCCCTCCAGGAACGCATTAGTCTGTTGCATCTGGGCTGCGAGCCCCTGGATAGCATTCACAATGGTTGACTGCTGTACAGAGATGGATCTCAGGAGGTCAATAGCCTCCTAACTTAGGGCAGCAGGGCTCACTGTGGCAGGGCCTGAGGTGCCTGGGGCAAAGGAGATGCCCACCTTCCTGGGTGAGCGGGCACGCGCAACTCGATGATGGGCTGCTGGGAGGGCAGTGCTGGTGCGGGGGTGGTGGCTGTAGCTGGGGTGGTCACAGGGGTGTCCGCCACCACCAGGGAGCTTCCATCGGAGGAGGTATCTGTGTCTGAACTGTCCCATCCTTTCTCTGCCGTGGTGCTCCCCTCGCCCTCCATCCCACTGGTGCCATCAGTGTCGGTGAACTCTGCTTCCTGGGTCCTGTGGGATGCAGCTCCCTCCGCAGGCGGTGCCACTGCTCCTCTGCCAGTTGATCCTAATGCACATAAGGACAGGGTGACAAAACAATAAAGGGGGGGAAGAGACAAAGAATACAGTTAGTCAGTGGCAGCACCAACACCACCGTTGGCGTACACAGCACCCTCACACACAGGGAACAGGCAGACGCACTATGCATTGCAGTACCAGTGATACTGCTAGCCACCAAGGCATGGGGAGGGACACACACCGGCAAATGCAGCACACCTGGGACACCTGGGACCCACGCAGTCCAGACCAGTAGTGGATGCCTAAGAGCTAGATAGCAGGATTATCCCTTCAGAACCCTAGACACCAGGTGACCTACACTGCAATGCCAGGCCTGGCCTCGGGGATACCCACTGACACACATCCCTCACCCAGATACCAGCCTACCATGCGTAAGTTGTAATGATGGTTACTGTACTTACCCCCTTGTGGCTACTGTGATGCCCTGAAGCACCCATCCAGCTAAGGATAGGCCACCAACAGTATGCGGGCCCTCAGGGGGGGTCAGGGTTCAACGGGCACCCCTTCCTCATTTGGAGGCCATCCCCAGCTAGGTCTCCGCCGTCTTCTGTGCCCAGCTTCCTAGGTCCTCCCACCGTTTGCGACAGTGGGTGCTCCACCTGCCTTAGACCCCCAGGGTCCTCACCTCATTGGCGAGGGCATGCCATATACCCTTTTTTTGGTGGGCGCTGACATGCAGAGGAAATACACACAGGAAAATAGTATTAGTCAAACAGTCCTGCCTGTTATACTTCTGGCCCACCATATCCCTTCACATCACCATTTCCACACACATGGCCCAGCACACAACCAATACACTGCCCAGAGGACATCCACCTACTCCCCTTACAAGAGGCCTTCACACACACCACTCCATGCATTCATGCCACATGCATCGTGCCCATAGTGTACTCTCCTGTAGGTCTAGAGGTCCATACAGCACTCCGTACTGGGCTAGGACCCCATCCTCCAGTGTCTCCAACTCCTCCAAAGTGAAGGCTGGAGCGCTTTCCCCGGTGGACACTGTAAGCCATAGGGCCCAATGTTATCTAATGAGGAGTTGCACAGCGGTTTCCGACCGACTCCCGCAACGGCGCACAACGTCAGCGGAATTACCTCACTTCAACCTGTCCCTCCACACAGGACAGGCAGACGCCATTTCAGAGGGTGGGGGCAGGCCCTGGACATTTGCTGCGTCACTAGTGAAATTTGAACAGACTGGACAATTCACACTCACCCATTACAAGTTCACAGCATGCAAAGTTCTGTTGTAGCCCCATTGTTCTGTTTATGACCGGCTCCTCACTATTTTACCCCATAGATTGCTACCACTGTGGATGAATAGCTGATGGAGACATACCTTCGTGTACAGACCCCTGGTGGACTTGGCAACAAAGAATGACAGGCGCATCATCCTCACCTATAGACTTGACAGTGCCACAATCACAGAGCTGTGGGCCCAAATGGAGCCTGCCATGATATCTGCTATCCGTCACCCCACTGGGATCCCTCCTTTTGTGCAAGTTCTATCTGTGCCCTATTTTCTGGAAACTGGTTCTTTCCAAGTGACAGTGAGCTTGGCAGCAGGAATGTCACAGCCAATGTTCTCAATAGTGTTGACCAGAGTGTTGTCTACCCTGATTAAATACATGTGCAGCTACATTGCATATCCCAAGGTTGAAGATTTGGCCACAGTGAAGGCCGAGTTCTATGCAATGGGACATATCCCCAACACAATTGGGGTGATTGATGGAACACATATTGCATTTGTCCCCCCGTCTAAATGAACAGGTGTTCAGGAATCAAAAGAGTTTCCACTCTATGAATGTACAGATGGTATGCTTGCATCTCCCATGCCAATGGTAAGTATCCTGGGTTGGTGCATGATGCCTTTGTCCTGAGGAATAGCAGCATCCCAAAGGTGATGTCCCAACTACAGAGACACAGGGTGTGGCTAATAGGTGATCCCTGGTTCCCACCCAATATATGCTGGTGTATGGGTATGGTGTGGGCCATGTGGGATAGTTTGTGGCTAAATGTTGTCCCTCAATATTGCAGGTGACTCTGGTTACCCCAACCTATCATGGCTGCTGACCCCTGTGAGGAATGTCAGGGCAAGGGCAGAAGAATGTTATAATGAGGCCCATGGGCGAACCAGAAGGATAATATAAAGGACCTTTGGCCTCCTGAAGGCCAGGTTCAGGTGCCTCCATCTAACAGGTGGATCCCTGTGCTACTCACCCAAGAAGGTCTGTCAGATAATAGTGGCATGCTGCATGTTGCACAACCTTGCCCTGAGACGCCATGCGCCTTTTCTGCATGAGGAGGGGGCTGGAGATGCCCGTGTAGCAGCAGTAGACCATGTGGACAGTGAGGATGAGGAGACAGAGGATGAGGATGAGGACTACAGAACATCAGTCATCAGACAATACTTCCAATGACACACAGGTAAGACAGTGTTACTTCACATTTCATTGACATTTTTTGGAATTTCTGTGGTACTGGCATGCTGTTATTTCCCACTTCTATGCCCACTTACTGTACCCTTTGGCAATTCATTTTACAGATGTTGGTGACCTGACATATGCTCCTGGTGTGATTACTGCAGCCAGCTACAGGTAATACACCTATGCTCATTTTCTGTACAGTTGAATTGCAATGTCTGTGCCTGTTGAAATGAATACATACTTAAAAAATTTGACATACTACATACTTCCTTTTTTCCAAGGGTGTTTATTGAAGTGCTGGAATATTGAGGGGCAAGTGCAATGGGATGGGGTGATGATGGAGTAAAGTCCAGGGTATTATTTCAGTCTGTAGCACAGGTGCATTGTCCATGGAGACATAGGAAGGGGAGCAATGGCAGTTCAAGGTGGACAGGGTGACAGGGTGGGACACAAGAGTGACAATCAGGAGAGTCTAATTTCCTAGCTGGGGTCAGGAGAGTCTAATTTCCTAGCAGGGGTCTTGTCAAGTGTCTCTGGCTTCTGTCTAGATCGCAGGGAACGTTTGTGGGGTGGTTCACCTTCTGCAGGTGGAGGGGTGCTGGTGGCCTGTTGGTCCTGTGGCGGGGCCTCCTGGCCACTAGCGGCAGCAGAGTTGGAAGGGTGTTCAGATATATAGCTAGTGACAGGGCCCCGCTGGTGTGACACTGCCTCCCTCATAATATTGACCATGTCTGCCAGCCCCCCTGCTATGGAGACTAGGGTGTTGTTAATTGCTTGCAAGTCCTCACTAATCCCCTGGTACTGTCCCTCCTGCAGCCACCTGTTCTACTGCACATTTTCCAGGATCTGGCCCATCGTATCCGGGAATGTTGATATGCTCCCAGGATCTTTGCAAGTGCCTCCTGGAGAGTCAGTTCCCTTGGCCTGTCCTCTCCCTGGGGCACAGCAGTCCTCCCAGTTTCCCTGTTGGCCTGTGCCTCTATCCCCTGAACAGTGTGCCCACTGCCACTGACCCCCGGTCCCTGATTGTCTTGGGTATGACGTGTGGCCTGGGGTCCCTGTAGAGGTGGACACACTGCTGATTGATGTGTCCTGGGGACAGAGGTATCGGTATGCTGGCTGGGTGCTGTGGTGGTGTTTCCTGATGGGGGAGGCTCTGTCGTGGTGCGTGACTGGGCCTGGGTAACCAGCTGTCCAGAGGTCCCTGATCGGCCAGGTTGATCATCCAGATCTTGAAGACTAGAGTTGCTGTCATCACTGTGGGCCTCTACTGTTGGGGGACTGGATATTGCTGGCACCTCCTCTCCACTGACATTGGCTGGGGTACCTGTGGGGATGTAAATGCTTTGTTATTATTTCTGTGTCTGACATATTGTGCATCCGTGGCTTGCCCTCTTTGATTGTATTTGCCCTGGCAGCTTTCACTTGTGTAAGATGGTATATGGTGGGATAACTGACTCTCTCTAGTGTGCATGCTTTAGTGATAGGTGTCCATGCAGGACTCTGAGTGGTGTCCATGCATTGGTATGGCATACAGGGCTTGGCATTGGGATAAGTGAGATGTGATAGTGGGGTGTGTAGGAAGTGGTGGAATGATGGGAGCGAGGGTGAGGGTGGGGGTATGTGATGGCATGCAGGTAGGGGGGTAGTAGTAGTAGAGAGTTGAATTACCAGAGTCCAGTCTTCCTCCTCCTCCGGCCAGGCCCTAAGGATGCATGATTGCCAAGACTTGCTCCTCCCATGCTGTTAGTTGTGGGGGAGGATGTGGGGGTCCACCGCCAGTCCTCTGTACAGCGAGCTGGTGTCTTGCTGCAGTGGAACGTACCTTCCCCCGTAGGTCGTTCCACCTCTTCCTGATGTCATCCTTAGTTCTTGGGTAGTGTCCCACGGCGTTGACCCTGTCCACGATTCTCCTCCATAGTGGTGTGGGTGTGTGGGTGTGGTGGGTGTGGTGGCCGTATCGGTGTCAAGTGTGTGTTATTTAAATTGACCGTTGTAATGTTGTTTTGTATGTTTGTGTGTATTTTGAGAGAGATGGTATGTACCGCCAATGGCTTACCACCGTTGAATGTCCGCCATGGTGATTTGTGGGTCATAATGTAGTGGGCATCGTTCTGTTGGCGTAACAGTGTGAGTTTTGATACCGCCACTTTATCACTGACCTTTGGTTTGGCAGAATTGTGTCTGTGGCTGAATTGTGACAGATTGGTGTATGTGTGTCATAATACAGTGAACGGATGTCCGCCGCGACGGCGGTAAGTTGGCTACATCAGCGTGCGGGTAAGTGGGATTTACCGCCAGTGTCATAATGAGGACCTTAGTGCCTTATTTGATCCATTGATGCTATTTATTTTTTATTGCTTATCCATAGACACACTGCTGGAGTCCTGGGGACAAAGGGGTCTGTGTATGGTCCTAGATTTTATTTCAAATGTTGGTAATTTTGTTTTGTATACATTGCCTTACATTTAGTTAGTGAGGGAAATGCCCATATTCCACAAATCCACTGATCCAGTGTGTGCATATGTGGGTACATGCTTTTTGATTCATTCCTTTGAATTTGTATGTAATTTTAAAAGCTTTCTGGTGATGTCTTATGGGGTTGTTTTTGGCCTTTTGGAGCTTTCAGATAGTTTTACTATTATTACATTTTTCCAACATCCCTGTATTTGCTCTGGTGTGTGTGGGGATTTGTGTAAGTCATGGGCTGTAGAAGTTATTCTTGAATGTTAACATATTTTTACAATCCTCATGCTGTTGTGCTGGGGGGTACAAGAGCCTAGTCTGGAGAGCTTTACTAGTGTTCAAAAGGAACTAGGAATTGAAAACAAATGATTTCTTCTTAAAGCAGCTGGTTTAGCTGTGTTATACAAAAGTCATAGATACTTGCCATAAGTCTTTTAGCTTGAGCTCCGGCAACGATTCGTTCCATAAGTCTTCTGGAAGAATGAATTCGCCATCCGCAATATCAATAATCAGCCAGTACTATCTGGTCACTTCCTTCTTCAAAGGAGTTTCCATATGCCACTGCTCCTCCAAATCATTAGTACCCCCCCACTTCCTCATTCGGATGCCTCACCGCGGCTGTTATCTGGAGGTATTTAAATTAAGACAGGTTTCCCTCTGCTTCCCCATTAAGGTTCTCATACGATCTGACTTCTCCATTATATACTAAAGTTAACCCCACTCCAAAAACCCAGCTTTTTTCAATGGGATTGCCAATGCATCTTTAGTTCACTTCGGTGAACCTAGGGAGTCCCAGACAGGGGCATTTTCACTATAATATGAAAGGTTTGTAGCCCTCCTGACCATATACCAGAGTTTTGCTAAAGCCTGTAACACCTTAAATCGAATTTTCTTTTAAAATGTAGGTTCTCCAAACTTATCTAAAAAACACTTCTGTAACTCACAGTTTTCCTCCATAATGGCTGTTAAAATCTGTCCCAGTTCCGAGCAACCTGGCATGTTACAACTTTCCCTCGTATTTTTTAAAAGGTACGCTCATGCATACTATTGCATGTCAGGAACTGCCAACCCTCTTTTCTCTTTCTTTCTTCTGAAGTGTTTCCAATAAATACGAACCCCTTCGGAAGCTCAAATAAAGCTACTTATTTTTCCTTAGCAATCTTATACATTAATGGTATTGAATTGAAATCAAAAGTAAACTTGGGTACAATCACCATCTTAATTAAATGTATCCGCCCTATAATAGTAAGAGGGAGATTTAACCATCTCTTCATTTAATAATCTACCTCCTTCATCACCTTATTAAATTTATAACTGCTAATTTATTTATGTCATGAGTTATGGTAATCCCCAAATATTTAACTTCTTCCTTCTTAATTACAGGGCTACCTATTTCCATATTCCAAGCCATGACCTCCGTCTTTTGATTATTGATCTCATAGCCAGAGGTTCCCCCAAATTCCACCATCAATTCTTACAAAGCTGATTTAGCTTGACTTAAATTAGATGTATAGCTCATCAAATCATCTGCATAGAAAGAGATCTTCCTAGACAGATTGCTGTACATAAATGGGGTATTCTCTGATTGCATCTAATTCTACCGGCCAATGGCTCAATATAAACATTGAACAGTAATGGAGATAATGGTCATCCCTGTCTTGTTCCTCTTTCTACCATAAACTGGGGGTTAGGCAACAGTTAACCAAAATTCTTGCACTGGGATCATGGTAGATGTTTTGTAATGTTCTTAATGTTATAAACCTCACATAATGTATTTAAATGGCCCAGTTAACCCTTTCAAATGCCTTTGTTGCATCAACCATTATAATTGTTAGGGTGACTTGACACATGGTGGCTAAATCGATTGAGCCTACCAGGCCATGTGTCAATTCATGCATTTATCTCTCTTTTAAAAAAACCTTTATGATCGGTGTGTATAAGCTTCCCCAGAACACCCCCTAATCCATCTGCCAAACTTTTTTTTGCAAATATTTTATATTCACAGTTTAAATGGGATATTGGGTGATATGATTCACATTTTTGGGGATCTTTGCCTGGTTTTAAAATTATTGTAATAATAGCTTATTTCTAAGAAGGTGGGATCCTGCCATCGGCCTCTATAACATTATTACACTATTCCCTCAGGATATTCGTAATACTGCTCCCCAGGGCTCTATAAATTTCCATGGGTAACCCATCTGGTCCTGGTGCCTTACCTAATTTACCTGATTTTATAGCCCGCTCTACTTCTATCATCTTAATTGGATCATTAATTACCTTATTTTTTTCCTCATTCAAGACGGCTAGTTCTAGTCTCCCAACCATCTCTTTACTGACTCTGGTGAAAACTCTAATTTCTCTGCATATAATTTCTTTAAACAATTTAGGAAACTTTCTTCCTCCTCCTTTCTACTGCTCCTAACCTCCCCTGAGTTCCCATCCCGAATTTCTGCTACCCTATTTCTAACAATATCAGTTTTCATTTTCCAGGCCAGCATTTTACCACTATTTTTCCCATACTCAAAATGCGCTACCCTATTAACCTCACATCTCAGTCTAACCCTTTTATCTATGACCGCTGCCAATTTTGAGAGAGCCTCCTGCCCATGTTTACATAGCTGTTCGACTTCATCCTCCTCAAGGTCTGTGTGTGCCAATCTCTGCTCAATCTGCTGTACCCGATTTTCTAATCTACTCATCTCTTCATTATAGATTTTCCTCCTATATGCGGCTATCCTTATCAATCTCCCCCTCAAAAAAGCTTTAAAAGTATCCCATACTTTTGCTGGCACAGCAGACTCTTTATTAAGAATCAGAAATTCCTCTGTTTCCTCCTGTAACTCCGCAACTACCTCGTCATCCAATAATAGCATTCTATCTAAAGTGCACCTTCTTTCTTTCTTATTTACCGGCAGCCCAAGCTTCAAGCTAATAGCAGAGTGGTCTGATAAGTGTGCCCCTACATGTAATACTTCCTCCACAAACTCTTTTAAGCCACAATCTAATAGACAATAGTCAATCCTAGACTGATGTATATATTTTTTATTATTATAAGTGTAGTCCCATCTTCACTCTCCATGCATCATATAATCCAAATTGGGTCATCATTCCATGCACCTCGGCTTGCATTTTCTCATTAACTCTCGATCTACTATGTGAGGAACTGTCTAACTAATAGTTCAATACCACAGTAAAATCCCCCATCCATATTATAAGGTCCCAATATTGCAGTAAAAGGTGAGACAATTCAATAGCCCTACATAATCTATATTAGGGCCGTAATACCCCACCAATGTGAAAGCACGATTGTTCGCAATTAACTTCCCTACAACCCACATCCTAGATTTGTCTACCGAGCCTTAAACAAAGGTTATGTTGAGATTGTTCTTAAGTAAGATGGCCACCCCCCACTACCTCCCGCATTGTTGGAACTTGTTATCTGCTGTACCCATCTACATGGTTGAAATACCTCTAAACATTGTTGCTGGGAAAGATGTGTTTCCTGCAGAATCAATACATCTGCTGGGGTATCCTTCAAATATTGCACTAACCTTTTTTGTCTGCTCTTCACCCATAGGCCATTGCCATTCCATTACAGGAATTTCAAGTTCTTTACTGTCATTTTTCAGAATAGCGCCCAAGCCCATTTCCACTCCCCTTCCTTTTCACAACACTAAGGGCCCCCACCCAGTGCTCCCCATCACCTCCCCCAATCCATCCCCTCCCTACATACCCTGTGAAAGCCCACACCTCCACCCTTAATACCATTGGAGAACCCCCCTTTCCTTTTTCTCTGGGCAATATTGTCCTGGGAGATTTCCACTGGGCTCAAAATTAAACATTAAACATTGCTGGAACAACCAATTGAATTAACCAGACTGACCACTCTTTTCTAACATTTTGATCAAATCGTCTACCTCTCTACAATCTCTGAAATTATACATTTGATTATTTGCCATAACTTTCAAGGATGCCGGAAATTTCAACAGGGCCGTTGCACCCAGTTTTTTGAGCATATCAATTCTTTTCCCCAACTCCCATTGCCTGTTTAATGTCACACTTGAAAGATCTGATCTGATCTCAAAAGAAATTCCTTCCACAGTTAGTAACTTCTGCTTCAAAGCAGCTACTAAAATACATTCCTTAAATGCATATGTATGGAGACTAACCAAAATTTTCCTTGGCTTATCTCTATGTGGAGGTCTCCTAAATGGGTGCCTATGCACCCTTTGAATATCCCTTGCAATGGCTTCTTGTGTTTCTTCAATTTTTACACCTTGTTTCATCAGACAAACTTCAAATCCCATCAAATCATTACCTTCTGCTCCCGCTGGAATTTTCAGAAGTCTCAGATTACATTTTAGCTGATTGTTCTCCAGGGATTCAAGTTTAGGCCTAACACTTTCCTCTCCTGCTTTCAGGCTTTGAATTTGCTCAGAGTTCTTTCCACCACATTTTTCAGAAGCCCTACTTCCTCCTCAAGGGCAGCAGTCCTCCCTTCCAAGTCACCAATGTTGGTTCCCAAAACTTCCCAAAGATTTCTTATCTCCTTTTGATTAACATTAGAGGTCTCAAAACCTCTCTTGACCTCCAAGGAAAGAGCTCTCAGCATTCCGGCGATTATTTGCATAGGGGCCCCCTTCACCAAACTCCTCCCTGTCTCATCCTCGCCCCTTGATTACCTAACTGAAGGGGGCGTGCCCAATGAATTTGCAGATTGGACTGTTTGGTCCTGCTGCAAGGTTTTTTTAACTAACGGGGTGTAATAATGAGGGAATGATAGGCGCTCTGGATTCAAGTCAGCCCAATTATCAATGACCTAGGAGGTGCCCTCACAAAGGAAAACACCCATCCCTTACAGGTTTGATATAAACCCAAATATACAATAGAAACAATATGAGGCACCTCACGTAATATTATGATTACAGCAATCAAAATTGAATAATAACTCAAATGAGTAGTAACAAAAACCAAAACAAAAACTTCATGTAAACTCTGACAAAATTCCGCAATGTCCAGTACTATCCAATGATTTATTTGAATCAAATCTTCACTTCATTCAGCAATTGATCCATAAGAATACATTTCAAGCCAAGTCAACACGTGTTTCGTCATGGGAAATTCATTCATCCCAAACGACTTCTTCAGGGCTAGAAATCACAAACAAATTGTTTGAGTTATAAACCAAAATGCTCAAACGTCAATAAATAAGTGTTATGTGAAAAACCCCAAATTAAAAAAATTCCAAATCGATAGTCAAAGCACCCAAATTAAGTGAGAGGAAAGATGTGTTGTGAAAAACCTCTTTGAAATCCACTCGAAAGAAAATAATCCACCCTTAGAACTAACCAGTAACTAAATCCAATCATTGATTTTCACCAACTCACACAAATGTTTAATGCCACAATATCACCACTTATTTGTGAATGCCATCCTGTGTCACACTATTATATGTTAGTAATAATGTGCAAATCAATATCCCAAGATCGATGACGTCTCATGCAAAATCTCGTGCACAAAATCTTGTCAGTTAATAGTGCTATCCCAGAAATTGTATAAGACCAATGACATGCTACTTATAGCAGTACCTTATTGTCCACCAAAATCAAAATAAATGGATAATCCTATCCATATACAGTTGTTGCCAATATATACAACAACTCACTCGTGGTAATCCAATGCTAATTAAAAAAGAAAAACCAAAATGAAAAAACAAATTTATTATAAATACACCAAAATCAACAAGACATGTCCACAATCCCATATGTGGCTGCTAAAATGACAACAACTCAATACCTGTTTATATATAGTCCAGTAGTAAACGCTAATGCAAAACTTGTTTGATGGTCCAACCCGACTCAATCCACACACTATAAAAAAGAAACAAACTCATGGTTTATAAAATCTTAAATCACCAAAATACTTAATTCAGATCATATCTTTGCAATACAGCAATGCGCAATCATTACGAGGAGCAGAAAAACGGCGTCTACATATTAGAATGCTCGATGGCGAGTGTGCTCCTCGTGCACGTGACCCCGGAAGTTAAAAAGAGCTCCTGAGGTCACGGCGCGGATTACTGCCAACAACAGTGAAAAAGGACAAGTGCCCAATGGTATAGAAGAAGGACCAAGAGTTCGTGTAAGTTAACCGTGACTCCTGTATACAAATAGTCTATTACAGCTCATAATGTAGTCCAGATACCAATCGCTATCCTTTACATCTAAATTCCCTGATATCAGGAAACAAACATTGATAAATCTCATATGCAGAACGAAAAAACCACTCAAATGCAAACAACTCAATTAGTCAAAAATATCCATAACCATCCGCATAAATCAAAATCCAAATATGTATTCAATTACTGCCAACAACTGTGAAAAAGGACAGTTGCCCCATGATATAGAAAGAGGACCAAAGGTTTGTGTGTGTTAGCCGAAAATACAGCTCCAATATAGTCCAGATGTCGATTGCCATACTTCACATTTAAAACCCCTGATCTCTGATGACAAATATTACCAAATTCCGTATAGAGGATGAAAAAGCCACTCAAGTACAAACAAATAAATTTGTCAAGATTAACCATAGTCATCCGCATTCATCAAAACCCAGACACGTACTTCAAACAATGACCATCACTTATTTAAACCACCACCTTGAATATTGCTATAAAAGTCATATAAAAAGAAAAAGATCAGACCAAGAAAGTCAAATAAATGACTAACAAATACAACCCATTCAAATTATATGTGAAGAGATATTATGGATACATCAAATCCCCTTTATCAGATTGGCTTTAGTGTGTGTTTGAGAATTTTAGTTGTTCACTCTTATCATAGAGATGCTTATTTTAAGTCAACAAGGTAATGATAACAAACCAAATAGGCAGCCTAATGTAAGTGATCAATGGATACAGTCTAATATATGAACAATCCAAATGATATATAGATACATCCCAGATTATCAATCACCCAGAAAGAACTCCAATTCTCTATCAGAGTTGAGACCCGAATCTACGGCTCTCAATCATAGTGCCTCTTTCTTTCGTAGAGATAATTCCCTATTACCTCCCCTCGAATCTCTAGGAATATTTTCAAATCCCAAAAATTCTAAACTTTTGTGGGTTGGTTGAGAATCACAAGTTACAATATGTGCCACTATTGGATACCTTACATCACAGTTTTTGAGCATTCTCACATGTTCTCCAATTCTGACTTTAAGTGGACGTATTGTGCTCCCTACATAGATTCGAGTACATTTGCATCATATTATGTATATGACATAAGTGGTATTACAATCAATGGTTGAATAAATTGTAAAAAAATTCCCACCAATGGAGAATTCTTTAATATTATAGCATGCCCAACGACATACTCCGCAGCAGCCACATTTAAAGAAACCTGTTCCTCGTGTAGATAACCAGGTTTTAACGGAGGAAGTAGCGGTAAAGCTAGGACTCAAAATACTTTTCAAAGTTCTACATTTCCGATATGTTGTAGGTACTCTTTCTGATATTAAATTTTTAAGTGATTCGTCCTGAAGTAGTATGTTCCAATGTTTACCCATAAATCTTTGTAAGATCAAAGATGCATCATTGAAGTCTGTTATAAATCGGACCTTCTTAGATTCATCCACCACACTATCTCGTTTTTTACTTCTCAAGGTACCTCCCCTATCCAATTGTTTAGCTTTAAATTGTGCTCTTTTAAGTACCTTGTTTGAGTAGCTTTGTGCTCTAAATCTCCTACCCATATCATCAACATTGTCTAAAAACTCGTCATCACAGCTGCAGTTATGTCGTGCCCTTATAAATTCCCCCAGAGGAATTGATATCACCTGATGTCTAGGGTGTGCACTTTTGGCATGAAGAATAGAGTTGCATGCTGTAGCTTTACGAAAAAGTCTACCTTGAATTTTACCATCCGCAATAAAAAGCTCTACATCCAAGAATTCAATACTCACTGAACTGAATTGATAAGTGAATTTAACATTCATGGAATTCGAATTTAAAAAGCTGCAGAATTCCACCAATTTCTCCGCCCCACCGGTCCAAATCAAGAAACAATCGTCTATGTAACGACCCCAAAATAGTATATGGGTTTGCCATTGAGTAGAATCGGGACCCCAAACCCATTTGTGTTCGAACCACCCCATGAAGAGATTCGCATAGGAGGGAGAGAATTTGGAGCCCATTGCTACACACTGCTTTTGTCGATACCAATCATTATTGAACAGGAAAAAATTATTAGTAAGAATCAAATTGATCATCTCGATTACCATTGTGGTATGTTCCCAAAGGCTCACTGATCTTTTATTCAAGAAATATCTTATAGCTTCCTGTCCTAACTCATGATTGATACAAGTGTACAAAGATACCACGTCCAATGTAACTAGTAACATATTACTCTCCCACTCCACATCATTCAAGATACTGAGAATATGTGTGTTGTCTTTAATAAACAACGGAAGATTGTAAACCATAGGTTGCAAAAAACAGTCCACAAATTCTGACAGTCTCTCAGTGGGGCCTAGTATACCAGAAACAATTGGTCTACCCGGTGGGAAAGGCAATCCCTTGTGTACTTTAGGTAGTGTATAGAGACAAGGATACCTAGGATGGTCCACCTTTAAATAAAGAAACTCATCTTTATTGAGTAGCCCCTGTTGTTGCCAGACAAATAGCCTCTTATTGATCATGTACATAAGGTTGGGAATAGGATTACCAATGACCTTTTCATAACATGTGCCATCATTCAGTTGTGATAAAATCTCGTTATCATAGTCAGTCTTGTTCATGATGACGACATTTCCCCCTCTGTCTGCTTGTCTAATAATAATATCCTTATCATGTCTAAGTGTTTCCATTGCAGCTTGTTCATCTGTACTTATGTTTTTAGAAAAATGTCGATATTTGTTCTTGGCAAGATAATTATCATAGTCTTGACAGACCAAGTCAAAGAATTTGTCAAAGGAATTCATACCTAACAATCTCGGAGACCAACATGATTTCCTTTTTAAGCCACTAGAGATACTTTTGCCAGAGACTATATCCAAAACCTGCAGTACTCTTGAAAAAATATGGGGATCCTCATCTCGTTCGGCTATAGATAATAAGAGTGCTGTATCATAAACCTCTTCAATAGACAATGTACTTAATGCAGATGCAGTTGCATCTGGAGTTGGACTGTCAATTGGGTTCAATTGGAAATGCTTTTTAAGTTTAAGTTTGCGAACAAACTTAAATAAATCAATTTTGGACCTACAGGGATCACCAAAGATGTTAGGACAAAAATTTAAACCCTTGGCTAAAAGACTCTTGATCCCTGGGGTCAATTCAACCTTCGAAAGATTAATCACATTGATGGATGATGACCCATCCAACTCTAAATCTTCTTGTCCTGAGATCTCGTTTTGACTCCATCTTGATCTTTTGCCTTGTCCTGCTGCAAGGTGCCTTTGTCTGACTCCAATATCCTAGGCACTCTACACCCCTGTCGGTCCACATTCCATACCCCAACTTCTAGATCTAGTGGGGAGTGTCTGCCATCTTGTGTAGTCTCCATATTCGCCAAATCCCCCAGGGCGTGGAATCTGTTAGGGCTGCACTCAATATAGGAGATTTGATTTGCACCAGAGTTCCCAGTCTCAGCTCGTGGCTCTCTCTGCATGTAAGTACCTAGTTGTTCTGGTTCCCTTCCATCCATATCTGTAGCGCCAGGTAAAACTCTAAAGTTAGTTTTAAAGGATGGAGTTATTTTAGTCCTTTTACTTAGTAGCCCTTCAACAGATGGATTAGAAATATTATAATCTTTACCCAGAATACTAGGGGCTTGAATACCTACTTTAATAGTTTTACGGGGGACCACCCCACCAAGAAGAGCTGGTGTAACCTTAGCCCTTCTGCCGCTTCCTAACAAATATGGAGAGCAGGGTTTATTTACTCCAGTCCCCCTCCACTGCTTCTTATCAGAAATCAGGCCCCTGGGGCCATACATGCCAAGTTCCACTCCCCCCCAGGTAAAATCTCAAGGCTCGCTGAATGAACAGAGGGGCCAAAATTACCTTGCTCTGCCAGCCCTCCTGCAGCTGGATTCGTTCTCAGAGAAGTGCAAGCCGTCTCCCCATACCTTGCTCACTGAAATTCAAGTGTGCTGCCTCTGCCTCCTCTACCCCGCAAAGGAATTCTTCCCACTGCTTCTCTCCCTCTTCGGACAATGTGAGCTGCTTGGAGCCAAGGGGCAGGCTCAGCACACTTGGAGCTATGCTCCCCCTGTAAACCCTCCACCACGGCTCCCTTCTACATCTCGGGTCACCACGGATCTCCAAGATTCAAGTATGCTGGTAAGCCTTCAATTCCGGCTATTTTAAATAAATCTTAGCTGCTTCAGCAGCCTCTATGATGCTATCATTCTGGGTCCAACGTGATCCTCCTGCAGTCCGCTACCTATCCGGCCACCATGTTCTCCTCCAGCCTCCGTGTCAATGCTTATTTATAGCATTCTTGCTTCTGTCCTCGGGTACCCAAAAGTTTGGTCCTTGAAATATTTTATTCCAAATTCACTGAACTGTTGTAATCCTTGACATGTTATGTGTTTGTGTTACGGTGTTGCGTGTGTGTGTGTGTGAAGGGGTATATGGCAGGTGTCTTTCTTGCATTTGACTCCCTATTGCATAAGTTTTCTTGAATGCCTGGTATTTATCGATTGCAAGTATTGTTTATGTGAATGTATGTGTGTGTTTATTGATTCACTTGAATACCTCCAACTTTCAGGAGATTTCTGTTGGCGTTCTGACAGTGTTAGGGATTGCGGAACATGTATTGTTTCCAAATTTTATATGATTTCAAATTTTTCTGCTACTGTCTTGGGGGCTTTTGAGGCTTTTTGAGGCTCACAGATTGTATCCCGTTATTGATTTCTCCGTTTGTCAAAAGCTAATTGATTAGCATTTTGAGGAAGGTGATTATCAGCTCCCAAGACATGCTCCACAGACAGTATTTAGCATTGAAAAATATTTTTGAATACTTTTGTAATATGAACTTTTTGGAAAAAGGATCAGGTCAAATGATCACTTAGTATGTTTTGAGATGTTATGGTCTGCTCCTTCAGTTTCCTTCTAATTTCTTCTTGCCAGCAGGTAGACAAGACAGATTGTTAGATTTACATTTATTTCAAGTGAAAAAGTAATAAATGCAGCACTGAACACAGAACTGTGCTTGTCAGGGAAGATGGCCAGTGATAAGTTTGACTCTTCTGGAAAAATCCCCTTCATTGTGTATCCAGTATTACAGCTTGTACAGCTTTAGACAACGTAGGTTTTTTTGGTGTATTAAGTCCTTCCAGCAGCAGGAAGTAGGAAGTGGCTTCTAATCCAATACACTACAACCTCTGCTAACACAATTAGTGCCTCAGTAACAAAAGCCTGCTACTCTCATTTCTGCTGTGGATGCAACAGCTGCTGATGCTGAGTTACCTCAGAAAACAGAACAGGAATAAGACTGAGAAACAGTGAATGTAGAAGCCTAGTTTGAACTTTTACTTGTTTAGTCATCAACACCATCTTCTTCTCTCTTAATCCTACTAAAAGGAAAACCAGCTCCTCGGCATTTCACAGTCCCCTTTTAGATGACCATGAAAGAAAGCAGGACTCCAAGCCTGGGCGCTAAGATAGACATGACAAAAGTACATTTCCAAAAATAGTAGTTGGAATTGTCACATGATGGTTCTGAAGATGAACTTGTGATTCTTCATGGTGAGAGGGACAGTGAGGTAGTGCAAGTCACCTCTATTCAAAATACAGTACATGCTTCCTGATTTGACAAAATTTTCGTACCAAGGAAATTGGAAAAGAGCCTAAATAATAACAAAAATATTCAACTTCTTTTTCTCCCACCTGGACCCAACCGTGCATGAGCCCATTGAGTCAGGTACTGCAATACATTGTGAGTCTGCTACCATAGGAAAAAGCATATGTGTGCTTTACCATTAGCGATATCCAGCAACATATTCCAGTGCGTACACTTTGCAAGTTTCAAGTGGAATGTGGGCAACTATTGTGACACTAGGTTGCAATTAACCCTATTGAGAGGCCAACATGAATGTAGCTGAGAAGAGCACCAAGGAAGGCAGCTGCTGGCGCAGAATCAACAGTGCCTGAAGAAAGAGGTGATGAGAATGTTTGAAATTCATCCAGGTGCCAGGATACCATGTCCAGCAACCCATAGCCTGTATCCATCATCAGTATTCCACACCTAAGCATAAGGATAAGTACAACATCCCTTCCATACCTGGACACTGTGAGTTCATAAACTGCTCTTTAACACTGTCAGGAAAAACACTCTATTGGCAAATACTGACAGGAAACATGTCACACCCAACCATCCAACTGCCAGTTTAAAAACAGGAAGCTGGCTATAATGTTGGTGCTTAATCTCCTTCTCTTTTCTATGTAGGTTAGAAGAGGTATTCCAGGAGCATGTGGTGCCAATTTTCTGGAAAGTTCTGAGCCAGACTTATTTCTCAACTCTTGCTAAGCTGTGTGGGTATTGCTTGCATTGGTTATCAGTGCCCTAGTGGATATAGTCACTCACACCATCCATCTATCAACATTCCTCTAAGGCAGTAAAAAAGCTACAGATGGTATGTGCCTCACTGTCCACTTGACTACTAAACAAGAACTCAGCCATCACCTACACAGATGTTGGAGGCATTTGTCAGATTGCAATTATTTCAGTGTTCTCCCAGGAGAAAGAGCACTCAGTGGTCAACACTGTAGCAGTTTTTGAATGGCGAAGGTGCAAGTTATAGTTACCCTACAGCTTGAGTTATAGTTACTTGAAGTAACTCTAACGGCTGAATTTCTATGGCTTTGTACAAGTAAATTCAGAACCTTACTATAACATCTCTGTAACCTTTGGGTTTTTAAATATATATACACACACATACACATTTGGTACAGGACAGGTGAAGGTATTGTTATTCTACAGTCAGGACCCACTAAAGGTGTAATGTGATATGAGGATTACACCACAGGTGCATAATTTGTAATTTAATGCATAGTATTTAGTAGCGTGTGTGTAATAAAAGTATTTTTCTTTTTTTAAAGAAATACTACTGACTGGACAATAATGTATTTGATGTTGTTGTTGCTTACCAATGAGCAAGGGTCAGTGCCCTACACCATGAGAAAGTCAAGTACTACAATGGGGTAGTTTATCCTAGTAAAAAGGCATTTGAAGACTTATTACTTGCGGAGGACTCACATCATTCGAAACTAATAACCCATTCTTTTTACATGGCCTAAAGAATTGCAGATTGGATCTCAACTACCATTGATAGAGAACCAGGATCAATTTGCCACCCGATCTTCTATGAGACTTAAATGTTTTTTAACTTGTCCTACCATTAGAAGAACAAATTGGCAACAATCTGCTTCTCCACTGACCATTTTTGGGCTAAAAAGAACGTGTGCTTTTCAGTTGCTATATTCCAAAGTGTGGCTCTTCTTATGGAATACAGCACAGGAGTAAACAAGGTTCCTCTTGAAAGGGGCTAGAAGAATGAGCACTACCATAAGCTGCTTTCGCATAAAATCATTGGTGTAAAACCTTCAGATTCACTGCTCCTTTTTCAAAGACGAGAATTCTCAGAAGCTGATGTATCTTTAATAAATATGTTGCCAAATAATAGCCATCAGCAGTGGAGCAGAGATCTTTATCTAACATGTCAGCCTGCTTTGAATTTATGTGCATCAGCAAACATGTCCTTTGTTTTGCTAAAAGCCAAGTATTGACTTTACCCAGTAGACATATTGCTCTTAGATCCAGGCACAAATTATGCTGCGACTGAATCGTTGTCATGAAGCAACTACTTCCTATTTCAGTTCAATTATCTGAACGAGTGGACCTAAAATGTCACGGGGTTTATCGTGGCACGGTTTCAATGCCTTATAAAACTCTTACTTAAAGTTCTCTCCTACTTTTAGCAAGAAAGAGACCATTAAAACCCACGATGTCTGGAGCATATGCTAATTTGTTCTGTAGGTTTACATGTGTGAATTTAATAGCTGACAAAATCAGTGATTGTTGGGGAAGTAGATCACTGATACTTGATAGCCTTTTGGTCAAAATACGGCGCTACAAGTGCATTATCCAAGGTAGAATCTAAATCAGGAGCCTTTATGAGGCAGTTTATGCCCATTCAAATCATCGTCATTATTATAATGAGTAGCGTGATGGCCAGGTCACCCCCCTGAATCATCACCCCTCATGAACTATAGTCCCGCTTCACATTCAACAACGATAATGAATAACATATTCCACTCTGCACATCTTTTCACACATGCTGGCTCTCCTAACAAAAACGCCAGACGTTCGTTTTCCAGCGCATATTTAAGAAAAGCGAGACCTAATGGCTCGGGCAATGCTTGTGTAATAAAACTCTTCCTTCCTTGTCTGAGCAACTGTCCTGAAGACGGAATAACAGTGGATAACCTGGTTTGTACATTCCTATAAACTATCTTAAAAGCAATTCAGACAGGATAGTCCATGTCTTTCGCCGTCCATTGGTTTCTTTTCTGATGGTCTTTAAAAAGAGTGCTGCGTGGCAAAACACTATTTACAACTATGTTAGCAGCCTGGACAAGTGCTGTTTGGACTTAAACAAGCTTTGACGTGCCCTCTATACATTGATGTCACAGGCCTCGATACATGGGCACGGATTCGGTGTTTGTCTCCGTAAGATATTTAAGCACAGTTTCAGTGCACTGCCTTCATAGCATACAAATCCTTCGAAAGACGAGAGAAAACGGGACTGTAGACCGCTTTCTACATATGAGCCACTAGACACGAGAATACATTGGTTGAAGCGGCAGGCTAACACTTTTAAAGAAAGAAGCACGACTCCGTCCCGGTAGATTGACAGATTGCTCTGACCATTTGCTGCATGTGTTCATCTTTGTTTCCATAGCTCCTGGGAGAGCGTCGCCTTGTCAATTGCTGTATATTCATGTTTCTACATGTGATGTTTATGGGTGTTTTTTCACTTCCAATTAAATGTGCTGTGCAGCTCAACATAAAGCTTTCTTGCACAAGGAGAGGGGCCTCTTAGCTCGTCTTCTGGCTGCGGCTGAAGTAGCCGTCCTTGCTGCTGCATAATTGCTCTGTCCTCTGTCACACAAGTCCACCCACGCATCCACAAGGCCGAGAAACAAATTGGTTATGGGACTCGGAAAAGCCCAGGCGTTATCACGTGCACGCAGCAAAGTATTAGCAAATTATTTATTCATGCCATTTATTTTTTGAACAGTCTGACAAATTTCAAATGAGGCAGTTCGAACTGGACCAGATCCAGGCGGAAATGCAGTAATGATTCTCCCTCTCTCTTCACCAAACACCCTTAAACCCTCTACGCAAAGTGTTAGTCTAAGAGGAATGAATACAGGGTTGCTTGCACTGCCGTGTATATTTTGTGCAAAGAATCATCATTCTGTTCTTATTTACAGGATGCTCCCAAACTTTACTCAAGTGAGATCCATACAAGGAACAAAAAGGATGTATTTCTTTATTGGAAATCTATTGGTTGCGCCCACACTGTCAAATTCCAATGGTTCACTATACATTTGCTTTATGTCCTTATCTTACCTTCCTTTACCCAGAGACATATTTTTTCCAGCACACGCCAACTGAGTCTGCCCTTAGATTGTCTGTCACCTCAGACATCGTTCACATGTTAGTTGCAGCAAGCTCACTCAAGCAGGTTGAGGCAGGGCTGTGCAGAAAACCAGCTAGAAGCATAACAAAATGTAGACAGCCTTTCTATCTGAGCAGCGCTTGCATTCAATCATGAGTAGCTGACCTTGCCAAGGGCACACCTCATACATGCCTTACCCTTTTCCTGGCTTGCTGTTCTGTTTATTTTTCCCATTTGTCCCTGACTGAAGTGCCTACCACTTTTCAAGATTACATATTCCACTGCTGAAGATGTCATGCCAGGGGCGGTTCCTCTGTAGTGGCAGAGGGGCGTTGCCCCCCTGGATGAGCCAGCAGATGAAAATTAAAACAATAGCTTGCTATCGTTTTATTTTTCATTTTTCATCTGCGGGCTCAGCCAGCAGTTGCAGGGAGGGGCGGGGCTGGGCCACAGGGAGGAGGGTAGAGTGCAATGAGTGTGTAAGTGTGTCCGGCCTGCAGTTTCAGGCTGGCCAAACACATGCGCACTTGGATTTCCGCATAGCCAGGCTGGAGAACCTGCACAGACCCCAGGCTTGTGCCTGAGTGGCAGTGACTGCTGCTCAGACCAGTCCTGGCGCTGCTTACATGCAATGTTTAGCATGTAAGCAGCACCAGGATTTCTGGGGAGCCTGTGCTAGTGTCCCAGCGAATGCTGGGACACGATCAGAAGCAGAGGAGCGACGAAGCAGAAGACGGTGACGGGAGAGGGGCGGCGAAAGGTAAGTCGTTTTTTTGGTTTTTAAAAAAATATAATGTTTTCCCCATTGTCGCAATGCCACCCCCACACACCTCCCTCCTTGACATATGCCGCCGCTGTGTCTTGCTATAATTCAAACTGTCAGCTGAAAGATTCCTTCATGTCCGCATCCATCGCTCTACACTTGGTGTACCATTCCCTCAACATCGACTCTTTAGTAATATGCAAACTGTTAGTGGGAATTAAGTACCTCACGATTGCGTTTGAAACATTTTGTACTCACTGACCACACTTTAGGAATACCAAACTCTGTATATACTGTTCCTGCTTAACCATGCCTTAATATGTTATTTTGTGAACACACATGAGTACCGTTGAAATATCTTGATAGTGACCTTTATCACTTTGTTTTACAGACCTAGGATCATCAGGGGTAGAGTTCTCCCATCTTTTTTATGATTTCCACAGTCTTCTTAAATTATTTCCTACATTCTATTTGATACTTTTTGTGAATTAGGCATGCCTTAATTGAGCTATAAACTTGTGGAACCACATATTTATACCAAGGAGGCTTTGCCTAATGCAGTACAAGACATGAGACATCAGTACGGGGTATTTCAGACACTGGCATTTGGCCCGCCAGTTCACTAGGCGAGAAAGAGGCTCTTGCCTCCGCTGCCCTGGTGGAGGCCCACCTGCCATATTTTGATATGCCTGTCTGCCTTGTAGGGATCTCACTTCCTTCATAACAACCACTAGTGTGGCAGTTTGGGCCAACCACCAGTGTGGCAGTTGCATGAATGCAAAGCACTTTGCTGGGCAAGTGCCATGTTGCTTTGTTCCTCTTCACAAAAGTTTTTTTTTTCCCAAAACAAAATGTAGGGCGTTTTCTTTTGCCACCAGGTAAAAGCTTTTCATGGGCAGAGATGTCGAAGAGTCTGATGGTGGAAACTGAATGCTTCCAAAACCAAAGCTTGGTGGGGTATATGAACCGGCCATTTGTGATGGTTCATATACTCTGCCAAACTGTAAAGGGAAACCTTATTGTCATGCTATAAGGGGCAAGTAAATACAAACTCTTTTCCATAGAAGTGCAAGTTTGTTCACACAAAACAATTCTCAACTAATGAGACAAATGTACCTCCTATTGCTGAGGTTTCCTTTGACACCTCCTGAAGGGATTTCTAGGGACTCCACCAATTTTACACCATCTTGAATCAATGTAAAGTACATCTATGTTCTATGTCATCACTTAATGTGTACAGTGTTCATTCTAATAATAAGGGGGTATTAGACTTGTAATGCTTGGCGTGGTCTCCTTTAACTTTTTGTCAGCGTGAATGCTGTGATCAAATGAACGCCACCACTTGTAGAACTACGCCCAAGCCTATATACAACCAGGAGGGTATGGAGGTTGTTAGACTTGGCATCCTTGGCATGGTCTCCCCTAACTTTTTGCCTCTGTTTCCCAGGTTGTTGATGTGTGCTGGACTCTGTTTTTGCTGTTTTTGTTACTCTGGGCCCTTTACCACTGCTAACCAGTGCTAAAGTGCAGGTGTTCCTATACAAAATGTGTATGTAATTGGCTTATCCATGATTGGCATATTTGATTTACTACTAAGTCCCTAGTAAAGTGCACTAGAGGTTCCAGGCCTGTAAATCAAATGCTGCTAGTGGGCCTGCAGCACTGGTTGTGCCACCCACCTAAGTAGCTCTGTAATCATGTCTCAGACCTTCCACTGCAGTGTCTGTGTGTGCAGTTTTTAACTGTAAATTCGCATTGGCAAGGGTACCTTCTTGCCAGGCCTAAACCCCCCATTTTCCCACATGTAAGGTACCCCTAACGCTAGGCCCTAGGTAGGCCCAAGGGCAGGGCGCAGTGTATGGTTAAGGTAGGACATATAGTAATGTGTTTTATATGTCCTGACGGTGAAATATTGCTAACTTCGTTTTTCACTGTTGCAAGGCCTGTCTCTCACATAGGGTAACATGGGGGCTACCTTTAAATATGATTAAAGGGTAGATTCCCTTTAGGAGCGGATAGACATGTGGAGTTTGGGGTCTCTGAGCTCACAAGTTAACAATGCATCTTTTAGTAAAGTTGATTTCAAGATTGTGTGTTTGAAAATGCCACTTTCAGAAAGTGGGCATTTTCTTGCTTAAACCATTTCTGTGACTCTGCCTGTTTGTGGATTCCCTGTCAGTTTGACAGTTGGGCTGGTTGCACCTCTCACTAGACAGTGACACAAAGTGAGCTGGGGTGTAGTCTGCATTTCCTGATGAGCCACCTATGCTAGGAGGGAGGGGAGGGTGGCCTCTCACACCTGAAAGGGCTGTGCCTGCCCTCACAATGCAGTCTCCAACCCCCTGGTGTGTGTTTGTTTGGGGCCTGGGCAAGGCAGGATTTCACAAACAAGAAAGACTTTGCTTTGAAGTAGGCCTACTTCAAAGGGCAAAATGGGTATAAGAAGGGCACCCAAAACCACAGACTTTAGAACACTTCTGGAAACCAAGAGGAACCTCTGCCTGGAGAAGAGCTGAAGAGCTGAGGAAGAAGAGCTACCTTGCCTGTGACTGTGCTTGTGGAGCCCTCCTGCGGTTGCTGCTTCTGCCTGTGCTAGAGGACAAAAACTGGACTTTCTGTTGCCTTCCTTCTTTTGAAGAACTCTCCAAGGGCTTGATTTAGAGCTTTCCTCCTGTCTCAGGGAAAGCAAAAACTTCCCTGTGCCAGCACCTGGAGTCTCTGGAGAGACTCCTACTCTGCCAAGTGGTGCGCATCCAGTTCCTAGGACCCTGAAAGGAAAAGCTGGCAGCCCAAGAGTGAGAAATCCACACACGACAGCCGTGCAGGGAAAAGATCTATGAGACTCCGATCTGCGGCCGATCTGCGACTAAAAATCAACGCTCACCTGCAACGCGACTGGAAGATCAACGCCCAGAGCTGGAGAAACAACGTGCAGCATTGCTGACAGAGGCAGGTGAGATCGCAACCCGTGCTGTGTGGTTTTCTGACCATTGTGCGGCTGAGTTTCTGATGCAAACACCACTGGGCATGTAAAAACAATGCAAGGCCTGCCCAGACCCGAGAGTGCTGACCGGATCGACGCATCACTGTCCTGCGGAGAGAAGAAACAACACTCGCCGACCCGACTAAAGAAGAAACAACGCAAGATCTTGCTCGTTAGTGAAATCGATGCATCGCAAGCCCTTTTTGACGCACACTCTCCCGTGCAGGGTTATTTTTGACGCAACCAAGGTATATTTTCACGCTAACAGCGTTAGCGTTGTGTTTAAAATTACATGAAGACTCTTTTTTTTGCATTTTTTGTGATAACTTGACTGGTGTAGTGTGGATTTTTGTCATTTTGGTCCTGTTTTGTTTAGATAAATATTTTCTATTTTTCTAAACCTGTGCTGTGTCATTTTGTAGTGTTTTCATTGAATTACTCTGTGTGTTGGTACAAATACTTTAACCTAGCACTCTGAAGTTAAGCCTACTGCTTGTGCCAAGCCACCAAGGGGGTGAGCAGGGGTTAGATAAGGTAATTCTCCATTACCCTGACAAGAGTGAGGGTCCTTGCTTGGACAGGGGTAACCTAACTGCCAACCAAAGACCCCATTTCTAACAGTCGGTATAAAGAATCCGTTAAGCTATGTTGCCTTTTCCAAGTGTCTAGCAGTTGAAAAACCCTGGCCTGAAGCTATGAAGAAGTCATTGTCTTAAAGAGGGGGAGGGGCTCAAAGATGAGTTTAATACATTGTAGAATCCTGTCGTATCTGCAGCTCTTAGATTTGATGATCAACATTGTCAAAAGTTTAATAGAGTCTAGGGATTTTTTAGCATTTAATGGATGCAGGACATCCACCAAACCTTGTTGTATGCACCGTCCACTCTGTTTAGACTGTATACAAATGAATGTACCCAAAATCACCCCAGGTTCAAGTTCTCTTTCACCAGCAGTGGCATTTCTAATTTTGCACAGTGCCACCCAATGAGCATTGACAGGATTTGCACTGATTGTGCTAAGGTCTTGAGCAAAGATGTATATAGTGTTGTGAATCAGCTTATTGCATTTCAAATTTCTTTTGGTTGTAGTGTTGTTTTCACCAGACATCCTTGGCTTTGCAACCCCCCAAACTTTTTGCTTTACTTCCCTAACTTTGCTGAACTTAATTTTGTTGGCATTCAGACTCTGTGCACGTTACCCCTGCTAGCCAGTGCTAAAGTGCATGTGAACACTCCTTAAAAAGAGGTAACATTTGCTTACATCCAATTGACATATTTCTTTGACTTGTAAGTCTGTAGTATATAGTATTACCTGTACGATATGGGCTGTAAGCTAAACCCTACTAGTGGGCAGCAGTACCTATTGTGCCACCCACTAAGGTAGCACTGTAAAACATATCTCAGACCTGCCACTGCGGCCTATAGTGCAATTTTAAACTGCCTCTCCGACCTGGCAAAATAAACATCTTGCCAAGCCTAAATTTCTCTTTCCCTGAAGGTAGACCTAAAGGCTCATAGGGCAGGGAGCATGCTCCTTTAAATGTAGGACATGTGTGTTTCAGTTTCATAGGTCTTGGTACTGAAAAACCCCAAAAGTCATTTTTCACTTTTGTAAGGCAACCTTCCCAGTAGGCTAACTGTGGGTTACCTTATTACAGTTAAATAGAACAAACTTCAGTTTAGGAACAAGTAGAGAGCTAATGTTTATGCTCAAATCCACTGTAATTCAAATTCTTCTTTGATGGTAAAGTCGGACTTTGTTACATTTTTTAAAATACCACTATAAGTAAGTTGACATTTTCTTGCCCAATTTGTGCCTTTCTGCCAGTGTCCTGTGACACATGACTGTGAGTCACTCTGCTGTTGGGGTTTGAGAATTGCTTCCTGATGGGGGAACAAAAAAGACCTAGGTGTGAGGGGAGTGGGCCTTCTTGACAGGATAGCTCGGGAGGCATTGTCCCCTGCCGTAATTATACTTCAAAGGGTTCTGCCTGCAGCACAGATATAGAAACCTGACACCAGGTCTGCACTCCCTTTTGTTACCCTAGACAGTTTAGAGCCAGGACTAGGAATAGGGGGGTAACTGACCAGAACCAGTTTTGAAGGTACGTCAGGGAATTGTCCCACACAAAGGTTGACATGCAATATAAAAATGGGACCTTCAGAAGACTGCCTACTGTTTGAAGAAGGAAGATTGGATCTGTCTGCCTTGATCACAGGCTACCCAGAGTGACTTCAAGGGTCAGTTAGCTGACTTCTTGTGTGAGCTACAGGCTCGAGAGGCCTCCCTACAACCACCCAGCTGATCAGCACCAGTTGGACCTACCTGTGCCTTTCCGCTGGCCTCAGGCCTCTGCTGGACTGAGTCCTGATACTCAAGAGGTGCCCCCAGGTCCTCTTGCTTGGCTGGCATTAGTGTGAACTCATCTTAAAGCAAATCTTGAAGTTTGGCCCCATTGTGACCTTGAAGTGACCTCTATGCATTGAGAATCGAACACCGGTGAGGACCATCAACACAAAGCTGACAGCAACTGTTCACGATAACTGGCAAAACAAGGTCTGCATTTTGCACCAACAGTGACCATCTGTGACAATCAACTAATGTGAAGCTCTAGTGCAGACCATCTCTTTGCGCCACAGCAATGACTGTCTGTGACACTCGACTTGGGTCACACGCTAAAAGCCTCCTCCTCATGACCCCTACACCACAAATAGAATTCTACAAGTCAGATATGAGAACCCTTCAGCGGGGCTAACCTGGTCCCTGTATCTGACCCGTGCTCCATTGCTGTCTGCCTGAACTTGTGACTGTCTCCCGCTCTAGGACAACTTTGTGCTTCTTGGCACCATTTCTAACCTAAAAGTTAAAAAAATATATTATCGCTGGTTCTACTGATAGGAATTGTGTGAATTGTGTTGTTCTGGTATCTTTATATTTATTAAAACTAACTCGATTTTGCTACATATGATTGGGATATTTATTGTTCTTTGTTTTTACTTTATTGCTGTTTGAGTGCCTCTTAAATACTTTACACATTGCCTCTAAGTTCAGTCTGATGTCTTATGTGCCAAGCAACCGAAGCATTAAGGACAAGTCAATTTAGTGACTTTTGTGGTTCACCATGACAGGAATTGTGTTTATTATTTGAGAAGGTCTTTCACCCTTCTCACTACTACCCTTATTTCTTTCATCCCGTAACTAGCACAGATATTCTGATTTTTTCATAAGCAGCAGTATTTTTGTCACACATAGCAATAACAAACATGACAAAAACATTGTCAGGTAAGCTGGTATTAAACGTTTAAGGGGCATCAGTGGTTCTGAAACGTTTTCTGGTCCCAGTGAAGCTCATATGCTACTCCCCTTACACATTGACTCTCTAAACCCATGTTGCTGACATATCCTATGAGGTGTTTTATCCTTCTTTTGTTTGATTTCTTGTTAACTTGGCTAGTGACAGATAACTCAGTAATTTTTAGTTTAGTATTGGGTTTTCCTGCATTTATGCTTTTTGTACTTTTAGTGGTGCTGGTAGACATACTGAATTGTAACAAGTAGCTCATTTTCCTGATGTCTTCGGAAAGGCAGAAGCGGAAATACTATTTTTCTGTTGCATATAAGGCTGTCAAACAAGGGTGGACACAACTGCAATTTTTTTTTGATTTTTAGTGAAGATCTATGAAAACCATTGCAACTTCATTTAGTTTGAAACATCTATTGCTCTAGATATCAATATGTAAATCTTGCCTTTGGCGCTGATTTTGTGCTGCATTAGCACTTTCACTCCAGGATCAAAAATGCCACAGTATTAGAGCTTTTCCCTATTGAAAAAGGAGTTGTGTCAGAAATTGATGTTTCTTCGCTGATTTTTAAAAGTTATTATCGATTTCTGGACTGACGAAGGCATAAAATTCAGTATAAGCTTTTCAAACATTTATGATTTTTTCACTTTTCGTATGGAGGTAGGTAAATAAATTCCAGAAGAGTATCAGGATCTATCTGCTGCCTTTGGTATGGCAGACGGGTAAATAGTACATTTCAGTCATTTAAATGGCTACCAATTATAAAGGTGTGTCATTTATATGGCTACCAATCATAAAGGTGTTTTTCAGCATTTGTGTAGTTCTAGAAAAAACATTGTAACTTTTTATAAATTGCAAATTAAATAATCTGAAACATGGTGACAAGGGAGAAAGCAGGGATGGAAAAGAACCCGAAACAGTGTGATAAAGGAGAAGGGAGTTTTATTGGAGGTGAAAGAGGCATGAGGTGCAATCTAGAGTATGCATTCTTGTTGCACAGGCCGCTGGCTTTTGAACAATACTTTGGTCCCCAGCACTTATTGTATTACAAATTACGCACTGCAACTCCCACTAGCTGCCAAATCGGGAAATCTCACAAACTCTTAACGGGCCTTAGTGTTTTTCTCTTTTGCAATGCAAGGCTCCATAAAAAAGCTCAACAACATGGAAACTCGCAGAGAAAATATCTACATAGATTTTCCAGCATGTGTCGAGTAAATATTTAAATAGCTTAGTTGGTACATATTAAAATGAAGATTATCTTGATAAGTGGAGAACAAAATTACACTGGTAACTATGTAGGAGCATCGAATAGCTTTTTTAGAGTATATGGACTGAAAAACATTCACAAAACCTTGCCTGAGGAAACGAAACTTTGCACACTTCTACTCTAAACTGATTCTGAAGCACGAGTGAGAAGACTGTGTAAGAGGATCTATTCTGGACCAGAATCTAGTTATTTTATAGCACAGCAGGATAACAATCTTCTAGAGCGTTTTATTTGTCATTCAAAGTCTCTGGAAGCCTCTCCTCTTACTTTTGAACCAAAGAAGGGAGATGAGCAGCCTTAGGGATACTGAGCCAAAAACAAAATAACAGCATAAGAATCAAAGACTGATATATGGTACCTTTGATTAGGAAACTCTTACACCAAGTTGACCATTAAGGCACAGTCTGCACTTTGCTACGTATGAGGGCTGCATATCTCATCAATTTCAGAAGTGGTGACAGTGAGTGTTCGGTATACAATCCTACATTTCATTAATGCTGCTTTTGATACATCACTGGAAATCCCTCTTACCTTATCTGGATGTTTGCATCCCTTATTTCCTGCACTACTAATTCACAACATACATGTGATAAAATTCATCCAGCACTTACAAATATATTAGCATCCAAAGCAAATGATATGCATACTTTCAACATTTTGTTTCTGGTGTACCATGTGTTGCTTGAACAAATGCATCAAGGGCCTGTAGGAGGCATGCTTTCACATGTACACAGGTACAATATGTCTTCAACCTGTTTTTACTATAGCTTTTAGTAAAAAAACAAATGTCAAAACTAAGCAAAGTTGTGATCTCAAGGGAACCAGACATGCAGTGTCAGTAACTTGGTGAGTAATTTGGGATGAGGGTACCCCTACCAACTTAATAAATACAAACTGGTTAGGTCAGATTTGTAGGTCTTCTGCCCAACCCCTAAAATTAATGGCACAAGCAGCAGACAATTCCCTAAACAAATGCCTGTTAATTTTAAGAACTATCAAATGATTTTACAGTCAATAAAATAACTAAGTACATTCCAAAACAGATTTAGACAACTAAAGAGAAATAACAAGCAAAAAGGCAATCAAATTGGATACTTGCAATCGAAGATAAGAATTGTTAACCCCTTCCCCGCTGTGGACGTAATGGTTACGCCATGGCTGCGCTGCTCCAGGTACCCGCACTCCCCCGAGTGCTGCCCCCCCCCCATGTCAGGGCTAGAAGGGGAATCGCTTCCCCATCCACCCCTGAATTCCCCAGTGACGTCTCATGACGTCAGCACGCAATCGCGTGCTGACCTCATCAGAGGTCACCTCCCATCGCGCTGGACGATGAGGAGGAGAAGTGCTCAGCATTTCTCTTCCACTTAGGAGGAGGAGGCCGGCAGAGACGTGAAAGGAAAGGAAAGGCCCCTAGACACCAGGGCTAATTATTTTTTTTTTTAATATGTGGGGAGCGACCCCATAGGCAAGGGTCCCTTCCCGGGGGGGGGCTAAATTATTTTTAGGGATCTGCCTAATATAATTAGGCCGACCTTCCCCGGGGGGGGGGGGTGGCAAAAACCGCTAGACACCAGGGATTTTTTTTAAAAATGTTATGCTTACGCTTAAGGGGAGGGGCCCCTTGGGCAAGGGCCTCTGCCCAGGGGGGCAAAATATTTTTAGGCCTTTTTGCCTCCCCCCCGGGGGTAGATCGGCCTATTATAATGAGGAGATATATATATTTTTTTTATTTACTTTATGTTTTTATGTATGGGGAGCGACCCCTTAGGCAAGAGTCACTCCACTGGGGGGCAAATTGTATTAAGCATTTCTGCCCCCTTTGGCCTATTATTGTTAGGCCAATCTGCCCCCAAGGGGGACATAAACAACTATACACCAGGGATTTTTATTTTTTTGCGTCAATTTCACGCAAGGGGAGCAACCACTTAGGCACCAGGGATTGGTGTGTGTGTGTTTTGTTTGGGGGGCGGCCCTTTGGGCAAGGGTTGCTCACCATGGGGGCACATTACTATTGGCCATATCTGCCCCCCTTGGGGGCAGGTCGGCTTATTTTTGGAAGGCCCATCTGCCCCCAAGGAGGGCAGAAAGCCTACCAGAGACCTGGGAAGATTTTATTTTCAAAATGAGAGGGTGGGGGTGTGGCCATACCCCCACCCCAAATAAATGGGGCCCAAGTTGTTCTGCCCACCAGTGGGCAGATAGGGCAATCATCCCCAACCACACCTCAGGGCCGAAAAATCTAATAGATGCCAGGGAATTTAAAAAAAAATAGTGAGGTTATGGCTACCAAACAGTATGGGCCTGGTTATGCCCCCACCCCAACTGAAGGGGGTAACAGTTTTTCAGCTCTCCCCCCGCACACTAAAACATCTTATCCCACCACAGCCCCCTACCCCTTCATGCACGCATGCATTTACATACACACCCGTTCAGCATACGTATACATCCACACAGACACCACCACTCACTCGCAAACATGCACTCAGGCACCCCCACTCACTTGCATTCATCCACACAGACACCCCATACATGCGCACATACACGCACACACATTCACATTCACTTGCATACACCGACGCATTCGCCACCCCCCTCCACAGACACATACCCTGCAAACACAAAGACACCAGCATCCCCCCCTATGGATGCCCACTTACCTTCTCCATTTAGGAGGATGTCCGGGAGGGCGTGGGTCCTGACGGTCTTGCATCGCAAGCACCACCATGCCAGCAGAACTCTGTCAAACTGTATTACGGCTTGTAATACGCTAGGTGGAGTCCTGCTGCCATGGCTGTGCTGGCGATGCACCCACCACTTCAGAGTTGGACTTCCTCACAGAAATGGGCAGAAGTCCTCCAAGGACTCATAATGTGGTGGGCAAAAGACTGCCAGCACTGGTGGTCTTTTGTCTGCAACATTTTCGGCGAACCTGGAAAAGGACCACCAAAGTCATAATGAGACCTATAGTTTGAGCGTATTCATTTCACATTTTCCGAATATATAACAAGAATGGACACACCATGAGAACCTAAATCTATTTTAGGTGCTTTGAGAATGGAACCCAAGGTGTTGGGTGTAAAAGGAGGGATATGTGAGACCTCGCAGGGCAGGACACAGAAAGTGCACCTAGAAAGCTCCATGCAGGGAGCAAAGGGGGATTCCAATACAGGAGCTGGGCAAGGAGGGACTTGTGCAAAGAGTGAAGGAAAGTCACACTGGTTTGGAACTAGGCAGCGAGGGGCATGACAACTGGAAAAGGACTATGGTAAACAGGCTGGATAGAAAGGTATGTATCAGGGACAGAGTATGATAGACCGGGACAGGTTGCTAGGAAGAATGTGGGGAGTCTACTCCTTGCTAGGGAAGTGCAAAGTAATGAAATTTAAGGTAGTTTGGTGGTGTATTACATTATAATTTTCCACTTGGACATACCTGATTTAAAAAATCATATCAGATACTAATAAGATACTAGTTTGAGCACAAAATGTCTTTCTATGAGATTTTGTTTGCTTGAGCCACTTGTCCCCAGAAAAACAATGACACAAAATTGCCTAATTTCAATTTTTCAAATTTCAAGTATGCAATATTTGCAAAATCATCAAATTTCACGAGTGTAATTAAAATTACATCTGAGCATTCTTACCTCCCTTCCATGTGCGAAATGAGCCAAGATCGCAATATAATAATTTAGTTGTGTTAACTTTACTGGCATCGAAGCCCGCAATTTCATTTCAACATGAACAAAAAAAAAATCTTCATCAGATAAAGATATAATCAAGACATTGCCCAATATTTCAAAGTCGGTAATATGACATTGATTCTAATATGGGCCTCAACCTGAGTTGTCATTCGGAGTACTCAATTAAAAGCTTAAACTTTTTCTTGTGTACTTAAGTTCATCTTAAATGAGAAAAATTAAAAATGTAGGCGTAATTCCGGTGATCTTGACTGACAGTATTAGGATGTGTAAAGATTTAATCATGCAGATGTAGTTTCAAAACGTACAATCTACCAATAGTGCATACCGTACAGCAGTGCTGACATTAGGGGCAAAGTGGGATCAGGAGTGTTTCCAATGGAGGGCTAGCTGGTCACCATTGGTAGGGCGGCGATAACCACAAGTTCAAAACTTACCCAGTGATTTTTACTACCCAGTTCTCACACAGAAATTTACTCCAAAAAGTTTGGATCAAATATTAAATGGGCTGAAGATTTTAGTAAACTCTTATGTTTTTTTCCGGAGCTTAGAGGAATGGACTTGTCCATTGTGAAAATAGTTAAAAGTGTAGACTTGAATCAGTGTATAGTATATGGTATGATTGCCGTTTTTAGCAATGCCTATATTTCAAAGTTATGGCTCAGCTTGCTTATTGAGTAACATGTTGAACCTGATTGCCCATTGAATTAATGATCGGTTTTCAAAAGGGGAATTGTTTGTGCATATGTTCCATTGTTTTGGTAGATACTTGCACCTGACCCCAGGTAATGTGGCTCTCCCATCGAGAGTGGGATGCCATGCATTTGAAAAACAATTTTGATTCTGTGACAAGTGAAATGCAATAGTGCACAGTTGCTATTGATTATGATCAATAGTGACTGATTGTTTCATCTGCCCATTAATGATCTATATATTTCTTCTTTTAAACAGGGCACAAATATGGATTCCGAGCGCAAGGACGATAACAACAAAACAAATAACAAAGAGGACAATAGCACAGCAACTTCAACAAGCTCAAATTTCCCTTCTTGGGAAGACTACAACAGCAGTGTCGATGACATAAGATACTTTATCATTGGCTTGTACACCTTTGTCAGTCTTCTCGGCTTCATGGGGAATATTCTCATCCTTGTTGCTCTGTTCCGGAAGCGCAAACAGAAAACGATCATAAACTTTCTCATTGGAAACCTGGCTTTTTCTGACATTCTCGTTGTGCTTTTCTGTTCCCCTTTTACACTGACCTACGTCCTACTTGATCAGTGGATCTTTGGTGAAATCCTGTGCCATGTGGTCCCTTTCTTGCAATGTGTGTCTGTTCTTATTTCTACTCTCATGTTAATGTCCATTGCCATGGTTCGTTATTACATGATTAAGCACCCGCTGTCTACTACCCTCACAGCTAACCATGGATACTTCCTAATAGCCACTGTCTGGACTCTGGGCTTCACAATTTGTTCCCCGCTACCAGTCTTTCACAAGATGATTGACCTCAGTGAGACAATTAATCTCGAGCCATTAAAGGACAGGTACTTATGCATTGAGTCCTGGCCTTCTGGGTCCTACAGAATTGCCTTCACAATGTCATTGTTGATTGTGCAGTACATATTGCCTTTGGTCTGCCTGACTGTTAGCCACACCAGTGTCTGCAGGAGCATAAGCTCTAGGATGCCAAGCAGAGACAACAAGTGTGAAGAAAATGAGATGATTAACTTAACACTTCAACAGCCAAAGAACAACCAGCCCCAAATGGAAATTTCCAGCAGCCACAGCAGGTGGAGTTACACTTTTGTGAGGAAACACAGAAGAAGGTATAGTAAAAAATCTTCCAGTGTGGTCCCGGCCACTACAAGGCGCCATCAAGAGAGTCATTATGGAGAGGTCCCCGAAACCTCAACTACAGACCGAAGCCAGGCAATGCCCTCCAGTGTCTTCTTACCCGGCGTTCCAATATGCTTTGATATGAAAGCGGAAGACAACTACGAGCTGCAGAACATGATCTCTGTATCCAAGTCCATCACACGGATCAAGAAAAGATCGCGGCGAGTTTTCTGCAGGCTGACGGTGCTGATCTTGGTTTTCGCTATCAGCTGGATGCCCCTTTATCTTTTCCACCTTGTTACGGATTTTAACGCCAACCTCATTTCCAATCGCCATTTTAAATTAGTGTTCTGTATCTGCCATCTCTTGGGTATGATGTCCTGCTGTCTGAATCCGATCCTGTATGGGTTCCTGAACAACGGGATCAAAGCTGACTTAATATCCCTTGTTCAGTGTTTCCACATCTCTTAACCTGGAGTGATCAACAAGGGACCTTTCCACAAACAATACCCACTTTCCTCATAGTTTCCATCCTATTTCACTTGATTAAAAATATATATTGAAAGCTACGTGTGTGAGAATAAAGACACTGTACAGCCCCTTGTGTGAGAGAACTACTCTTTCCCAGCATTGCTATGTTTTGCTAACTGGATTGTCATTTTATCCTTTGCCCTTTATAACTGCCTCATGAACATACGAGTAGATTATTTTCCAAGAAACTCTATTTATTTTGTGGCTTTAAGTTTGATCTTTTCTTTTTCGTTGCAGATTACCAAAACTGAAACTCACTGACCAGAAACTACACATTGGTACACCAATGCTATTTTAATTAGTGCTCGAGGGCCATCCAGTAGGCGAATAATAATTAATGAGGAAGAAAAACATTCACAAAAAAATCAGGAAAACTGTTCCCCATTGACAGACTTTCTACATTAGTTTAATAGAAGCAGTCATATTTTTGTAGAGATTTACAACCTAATAAGTGTTTATGATTATGCACTACACATATTACATTCGTAATGCACATAACTTCAGCAGATGCAGTCTTCCTAGGATGAAAGAAAGCCTTGATTGTTGCATTTTTCACTTGGTATATCCAATTCTAATGTTAGTCGGAAATTTCCAAAAATACCACTGCATTTTGCAAGACAAATACAGTATGCAATCACCCAAGAATGATTTCAGCGAGACCAAAATCCCCAAATAAGAATACATTGAGGCAGCTCTTTACGCGACCCCGCAGAACAACGATCCTAAAATACAGTGGCTGTACGCCTGAGAAATGGATGTGACAGAACTACTTAAATTAAGACATCTGCGCACCGCCTTCCCTGAAGTGCTGCGGGCTTTAACAGCGCAGCATCTTGAGCAGAAGGCAGCAGGCGCAGTGACAGCTCTGTAACACAAACTGGGAATGACAGCGACACATCACCTTCCCAGTGGAATGCTAAATGCTGAGGTACGGGTGATAGATGGGGGTAGGTGGGAGGGGGGTGTTCTCCTTCGTTCAGTTGTTTGCTGTGCAGTCTTTACAAGTCAACCGTGATCATCTTGCAAAAAATGTAATGTGCAAGCTCATCCTTTGTGTCGCGCGACTGACGCAACAAGTAAACCACCCACGACTGCCCATTATGATTAAAAGGGCCCTGGTAGACATGGGGAGTAATTTAAACGAGTGCGTTTCCCACAAACTGCAGGGGTTTCTGTGATACGGGGAGAAGGGACAGGTAAGTGCTGAACACTCCAGACAGAAGTCTTGAAGATGAAACAGAGAAAACAATACCTTTTGTGCGCTCACAGGCATTTGAATGAAAGCTAAATGCCAACGCGCCTTGCCATAACAATGCGATCTGTGGCAATCTGATTATCGCCATAAGCTTTAAGGGGCCCTTTGTCGACTAAGGGCAAAGATCGCTTTAAAAAATAAACGCTTTTCAAAGCACTGAGTTGGAGCAGCATACAAGTAATGGGAAAATACTGCCTCTCTGATGTCACCCACAACTGGATATTTTGGCTGCAAAAAGTATCCCAAAAAGGGTGAATGAATTGTTGAATTCGGTGCAGTTATCTTGACGTCCATTATATCCATTATGTCCATTATATTACTGCCTTATTTTTGGGTTCGGGGATGGGGGGGTTCAGGGTAGTTTTGTTTTTAAGGCAGGCTGGGTGGGGGTTATCTGGGTAGTTACATTTTTAGGGGTGGGGTGGAGGTGTTGGGGTAGTTTTGTTTTTACAGGTGGGGGTCAGGGAAGTTTTGTTTTTAGGGGCGAGTGGAGGGGATCAGGGTAGTTGTGTTTAGGGGCTGGGGAGGGGGTCAGGATACTTTGATTTTTAGGGTGGGTTGGTTGTTTTTAGGGCAGGTGCGGGGTCGGGGAAGGATTTAGGGCTCAGGGTGGGTGGGGGTGTCAGGGTAGTTTTGTTGTTGGGGGCGGGGGAGGAGGGGTCGGGGTAGTTTTGTTTTTAGGGGCGGGATGGGGGTTGGGGTAGTTTTGTTTTTAGGGCTGGTGGGGGGTCGGTTGTTTATAGGGTAGGTGGGGAGTCAGGAAAGGTTTTAGGACTCAGGGTGGGTGGGAGTTGTCGGGGTAGTTCAGTTTTTAGGGGGCAGGATTTGGGGTAGTTTTGTGTTTAGGGCGGGTGGGGGTTGGGTTATTTTTGTTTTTAGGGTGGGTGGGTGGTCAGGGTAGTTTTGGTTTTAGGGGCGGGTGGGCGTTTGGGGTAGTTTTGTTTTAAGGGCAGGTGGGGGGTCGGGGTAGTTTAAGTATTAGGGGTGGGGTACTTTTGGGCCTTAGGGCGGGTGGGCTGGGGTCAAGGTAGTTTTGTTTTTAGGGGCAGAGGTGGAGGGGTCGTGGTAGTTTTGTTTTTAGGGCAGATGGGGGGTCTGGGTAGTTTAAGTGAATAGGGGTGGGGTACTTTTGGGCCTTAGGATGGGCAGGGGGTGGCATGATAGAACCACGCATGCCATTCCCACCCATGCCTTTATTAGGCATGCTTTTGCAATGAAAAATCATTGTAAAGGCATGCGTGGTAACAACACAGTCGTTGTTCCGACCACACTGTTAAAACGTGTGGTTCCCACATGCATTGTCTCATCATACACTCAACAAGGAGAAATGCTTTCATTTCTCCTTGGTTTTTGCTCTTTCTATGTGTGCTGCAGAATGCGGGGTCAGGGTAGTTTTGTTTTTGGGGAAATGTGGAGGGGTAGGGATAGTTTTGTTTTTGGGGGCAGGGATGGTAGGTCAGCGTAGTTTTGTTTTTAGGGCTGGTGGGGGTCAGTTGTTTTTAGGGCGGGTGGGGGGTTGGCAAGGATTTAGGGCTCCGGGTGGGTGGGGGTTGTCTGGTTAGTTAGTTTTTTAGGAGTGTGGTGGGGGTTTTAGGGTAGTTTTGTTTTTAGGGGTGGGGTGGGGGGTCAGGATAATATTGTTTTTAGGGGCGGGTGGGTGGGGTTTGTCTGGGTAGTTCATTTTTTAGGGGTGGAGATGTCGGGGTAGTTTTGTTTTTTGGAATGGGGTGGTGGGTCAGGGTACTTTTGTTTTTAGGTGCTGCGGAGGGGGATCGGGGTACTTTTGTTTTTAAGGCAGGTGGGGGTTGGTTGTTTTTAGGGCAGGTACGAGGGTTGGGGAAGGTTTTAGGGCTCATGGTGGACGGGGGTGTTGGGGTAGTCTTGTTGTTAGGGACGTGGTGGGGGGTTGGTGTAGTTTTGTTTTTAGCGGTGGGTAGGATGGTCAGGATAGTTTTGTTTTTAGGAGCGGGGTGGGGGGGTCGGGGTAATTTTGTTTTTAGGGTGGTGGGGGTTTTGTTGTTTATAGGGCAGGTGGGGAAGGTTTTAGGACTCAGGGTGGGTGGGGGTTGTCGGGGTAGTTCAGTTTTTAGTAGGGGTGGGGAGTCAGGGTAGTTTTAGGGGCTGGGGTTGGGCTAGTTTTGTTTTTAGGGCTGGTGAGGGGGTCGGGGTAGTTTTGTTTTTAGGGGTGGGTGGGGGTTGGGGTAGTTTTGCTTTTAGGGCAGGTGGGGGTCGTGGTACTTTATGTATTAGGGTTGGGGTACTTTTGGACCTTAGGGCAGGTGGGCTGGGGTCGAGGTAGTTTTGTTTTTAGGGGCAGAGGTGGAGGGGTCGTGGTAGTTTTGTTTTTAGGGCAGGTGGGGGGTCTGGGTAGTTTAAGTATATGGGGTGCAGTACTTTTGGCCCTTAGGACGGGTGGGGGGTGGCATGATAGAACCACGCATGCCATTCCCACACATGCCTTTATTAGGCATGCTTTTACAATGAAAAATCATTGTGAAGGCATGCGTGGTAAAGGCATGCGTGATAACAACACAGTTGTTGTTCCGACCACACTGTTAAAACGTGTGGTTCCCACATGCATTGTCTCATCATACACTCAACAAGGAGAAATGCTTTCATTTCTCCTTGGTTTTTGCTCTTTCTATGTGTGCTGCAGAATGCGGGGTCAGGGTAGTTTTGTTTTTGGGGAAATGTGGAGGGGTAGGGATAGTTTTGTTTTTGGGGGCAGGGATGGTAGGTCAGCGTAGTTTTGTTTTTAGGGCTGGTGGGGGTCAGTTGTTTTTAGGGCGGGTGGGGGGTTGGCAAGGATTTAGGGCTCCGGGTGGGTGGGGGTTGTCTGGTTAGTTAGTTTTTTAGGAGTGTGGTGGGGGTTTTAGGGTAGTTTTGTTTTTAGGGGTGGGGTGGGGGGTCAGGATAATATTGTTTTTAGGGGCGGGTGGGTGGGGTTTGTCTGGGTAGTTCATTTTTTAGGGGTGGAGATGTCGGGGTAGTTTTGTTTTTTGGAATGGGGTGGTGGGTCAGGGTACTTTTGTTTTTAGGTGCTGCGGAGGGGGATCGGGGTACTTTTGTTTTTAAGGCAGGTGGGGGTTGGTTGTTTTTAGGGCAGGTACGAGGGTTGGGGAAGGTTTTAGGGCTCATGGTGGACGGGGGTGTTGGGGTAGTCTTGTTGTTAGGGACGTGGTGGGGGGTTGGTGTAGTTTTGTTTTTAGCGGTGGGTAGGATGGTCAGGATAGTTTTGTTTTTAGGAGCGGGGTGGGGGGGTCGGGGTAATTTTGTTTTTAGGGTGGTGGGGGTTTTGTTGTTTATAGGGCAGGTGGGGAAGGTTTTAGGACTCAGGGTGGGTGGGGGTTGTCGGGGTAGTTCAGTTTTTAGTAGGGGTGGGGAGTCAGGGTAGTTTTAGGGGCTGGGGTTGGGCTAGTTTTGTTTTTAGGGCTGGTGAGGGGGTCGGGGTAGTTTTGTTTTTAGGGGTGGGTGGGGGTTGGGGTAGTTTTGCTTTTAGGGCAGGTGGGGGTCGTGGTACTTTATGTATTAGGGTTGGGGTACTTTTGGACCTTAGGGCAGGTGGGCTGGGGTCGAGGTAGTTTTGTTTTTAGGGGCAGAGGTGGAGGGGTCGTGGTAGTTTTGTTTTTAGGGCAGGTGGGGGGTCTGGGTAGTTTAAGTATATGGGGTGCAGTACTTTTGGCCCTTAGGACGGGTGGGGGGTGGCATGATAGAACCACGCATGCCATTCCCACACATGCCTTTATTAGGCATGCTTTTACAATGAAAAATCATTGTGAAGGCATGCGTGGTAAAGGCATGCGTGATAACAACACAGTTGTTGTTCCGACCACACTGTTAAAACGTGTGGTTCCCACATGCATTGTCTCATCATACACTCAACAAGGAGAAATGCTTTCATTTCTCCTTGGTTTTTGCTCTTTCTATGTGTGCTGCAGAATGCAGAATGCAGCACACATAGAAAAAGCAAATCACTATTAAAGATTGTTTTTGTGCAGTAAGGTGCTCCTTCCTGCACAAAAACAATCTCCCCCTCAACCCAGCCATTCTTGCACTATGGTGCAAGAGTTGCTGCATTGTTCAACATGCAGCAAATTTAGCACCGGCGCAGGGGGAAACACAGGGGTGCGCTGTGTTCTAGTAAATACGGCGCATCCCTGCATTTTGAAAATGACGGTGCGCAACACTGCCAAATTTGATGCAGCGTCGCACACCATAACTTTCTATTAAATCTGGCCCCAAGTGTTTTACCCTTTCCTAAGAGTGAAAACTATTCATACTGTTTTTTCCCCACGTGAATTCCAACAGGTTTTCTCTAGTGTTAAACGTGAGGGGAAAAACTTTATGGGTGGGAGAATATCCCCACAATTTGGAATCTCAGAGATGCAAATTTCAGTTTGTGCTGAAATCTGTGTTCTCTCACCCATAAGGATCCCCTGATTCCATTCTCAATCAATGCATTAGTGTGACAAGCTAAATCCAAAGGTAATATTGCAACTGTTTAAATACTGCCTTTTTCAGTTATTGATGATGAGAAAGTATAAAGATCAGTCAGAAAATTAAAATTTCAGAAGGGGGCTGAAAAAAGTGCACACGTCTTGATTAAAACTTGTCATGTACATGAGATAAAACTAATTAATAAATCCATAAATTGTAATCTTGATGATTACCTCTTCACAAAGATTGCCCTCATTCATGAAGAGTCTGCTAACAGGAACATTTTGTTTAAGCTGTGACTAACCATAGTCTATTAGGAGTCAAGGAAACATTAATTCTTCAGTCTGCAACGCCACTGCGCAAAGGGAGGCGTGCACAATCAACCTGAATAGTATATTAGGTTGCAAAACCGCTCTGCATCACACTGTACGCAGTTTTCAAAGCGAAGACAGAAACTTTTATATGCTGTGCATGCTCTGTCCTTTAAAAGCCATAGTTCACAATGCCACAGAAGATTGGCACATTGGGAATGGGGCATCAGGCGCAGCACACAGTAGTCTGAACTAGCAGACTGTTAGCTGTCAGAAATGGACAATTTGCAAATTGCTAATGGTTACCCCATGCCTTCAACTGGTGATCACAATGTTATGCCATGCTGCGGGAAGAGTGATGAAATGCATTTGTGCATAACATTTATAGTCGAAAAGAAGAGGAACACAGCTGGCATTCCCAACTTTTTGCTGCTTGCAGGGGTTTGCAATGTATGCATTGTGATTAGCAGTGGAGACTTGTAACACATTTATTCATTACAAAGTGGTACTTTTGAGGCAAGTAACATTCTGGATTAACAACTAGGGTGAAGATCAGGTATTGACAACCACAACGCCAATAAAACAATGCCTTGTTAGGTGGCATAGACGATTATCTGCGCTTAACATATTCTACCAATGGGATACAGCAGTAGGCTTTTCCTTAGATAAATGCGAGTTAAGTATTTAAGCAGAACCAAAGCAGAATTTAACTGACAAAATCAATCAGTAATGCTCCCAAACTAGTTGAGTGATAGACGCTAATCTTAATGATTAAAACTAAATCAAAAATCGGACACGGGGATTTGAAGACAAGACTTGCTGAAAGATATGTTAAAAAAAAAACAGTCTTAGGAAAAGCTTGGCCTAAAAGTCATTGTTAGTCTATGGCCTATATTTATACTCTTTCACGCAAAACTGCTCTAGCACAGTTTTACATGAAAAAGTTTACCACCGGCTAGTGCCATTCCAAGACGCCTACCAGGCATCTTATTTATTGAATGGCGCAATGTGGCGCAAAGGGTGGGCTAACACCATGGAAAATTACGTTAGCTGGATGGGGGTGGTGGTATGGGAGAAGGGTGTTTTGCACCAAAAAATGCGTTAGGCTGGTTAGAGTGAAAAAAGATGACTCTAACCAGCCTAGCGTCATTTCTTGACACTAAACCCACTATACCACATGACTCCTGTCTTATAAAAGACAGGAGTCATGCCCACCACCCCAAAGGCCAGCACAGGGGACAGGGGTCCTCTGGGCACAGCCATTGCACCCAGTGCCATGTAGGGGTCCCATTTCAGGGCCCCCACTGGCACTTTCATAAAAATAATAGAATACTCACCTCTACTTACCTATACCTACCTGGGATGGGGTCCCCAACCCCCCACTGTCCCTCTTGTGTGAGTGGGGATGTCCATTGGGCCTGGGGAGGGCACCTGTGGACTTATTCCATGGTGTTCCACCATATAAATAGGCTCATAGGTCCCCTAATGCCTGCCCTGACCCAGGCGTTAAATAATGGCGCTAAGCAAGCTTAGCGCCATTATTTAGGCCCACCTCCGTCCCGTGTACCATTTTTGCACGCGAGGATAAATAAGGCGCCTGGGCCTTAGAGTCATTTTTTGCCCAGGAACGCCTACCTTGCATCTCATTGACACAAGGTAGTTTCCCACTAGCAAAAAACGACTTTAACTCCGAAAATTTGGTGGTAGACAGGTCTAGCGCCAAAGTATACATTTGGAGTTAGGTTTGTGCTGAATTAGCGTAAAAAATGACGCTAATTCAGCAGAAAGCAAGTATAAATCTGGGCCTATGTGTCTCACCAAAAACAGTCACCAGAGGCCAGTCTTGCGTGAAGATGAAAGCAAGAAAAAGTTACCAGAAAACTGTTCTACCTCAAAGAGCATGATAGGACTCGAAAGAGGCAGAGTCAATTTCCTTTCAAATTGGTACACTCAAATACTTCCGAACCTCCCAGTGGTTCTGCGAGACTTCATCCCTCAGCTCCAAGGTGGAGAAATAACTTTCTACCCCTGATTCCTATGACAGCCACGAGTCCCAGTTTCTTCAGATGCTTGCTAGTTTCCACCAGTCATGCACAAAGTTTCCAGAAAACTGGGAGAGGTTTCCAGTGTCTGCAACAGTTCAGCAGTGGGAGGCATGTTCATCCACCGACTTCAGCCAGGGCCCTTGCTCAGTTAACAGTGCCCACTGGGCTGCCGCCCTTCATGCAAGATGTTCTGCTTCAGGCTTTTAGCTCTCTGAGGCTAAAATAGGCCAGATGGTATTACAGTGAGTGGTAATTCCGGAGATGGCTATTAGATAAGCAGGTGCAGACTTCAGTCTGCTTCCAGGTAGATACAGCAACATGTTCTTCCTCTTCTGTTCTTTTCCAGTCCAGTTGTGTTCCCAGAAAGTGGTGGCAGCCATTTTTCTTGAATGTCGCACTACCCAGTGATTGGTAACAATTCTGGATCGAATTGCAAGACAATTCCCATGCCAAAACAAGTCTCTATTTTCAGTACGTCCTGTTGATTTCTCATAAACAAACCTGTGAGACATTCTCGGGGGGGAGGAAAAGGGGGTCTTTCAAAAGGAAAGAACCGCAGTGGTAGTGTGTGGAGCTAGGAAGTCTCACCCATGGCTGGTATATTACAGCACGGTAACTCCTTGTAATAAACTCTTTACCTGATTTCCTACCAGGAAGAGAAGCCTATTATCTTCTCCCAGGAAATATTTTGTTTTACATAACTCATGAAAGGTAGTCAGTGTCAATGAAAAAGAGAGAGCTTAATCAGAACTGATTTAACTACTGTCCAGTCTGTCAGTCAGGGAAAAGCAAGTTTTGATAATTACCTGTGCAGCCTATCTAGCAATTAACTTAGTCTACCAACAAATTGTACTTTGATTAAAGTTTATGAAGTTTCACAAATGAAGACTGTTTCCTAAGTGGATGTAGAATTCACATGTTAAATTCTACTAAGGAAAAAATATTTTGGCTGATGCTGCATAAATGCATGTGCATTTTGTCACTTCTTATGTATACTAATCAAAATATTAGGACTATCTATGCATATTATGCACATAGACTTTGCAGGCTTTGAGGTACTACTTATAGGTGAGTAGATTGATGTCAATAACTGGTTTATAAATAGTCAAAAATGGCTTATTTTTACACAGGACTGCTTCAGGTTTAACCTTGTATTTATGTAAGAAGTGGCCAAGTATTACTCACAACATCGGCTAGTTAGCATTACAACAAACAAGGGACATGTTGATTTGTAAAAAAAAGTACATCTTCTACACTTACTCTGGGGGTTGAAAGAATCTTTGCATCTCTGAAGAATCACTTGGAAAAAGTTCTAGCACACAGTGGTAGTGACGATTCTTTCTATTGGGTAAATCATATATTGTTTATTATAATTACCATCACTACATCAAAAAGAGCCGAAGAGCTCCATGAATAGCGCAAAAAGGCGCAGTGCTCATGCAAAAACAAATCCGTGCAGTACATACAGTTATGTGCATGTTAAAAAGTAGCAAAACCTGGCCTGACAAATCCTGATTGTTTATAATAGGCAAAACATATCCAAATTAACATTTTTGCCAATAGAGGTAATTAACTCCAGGCACATTAGTGTAGATTGTCGACCAGTTAACCCACAAAACGAGTCTTAATCAGGACAAAGCATGGAGCTACCAGACATGGTAGAGAAAACAAGAAGTTTAGACTTATCTTCCTTAAAGGCATAGACCGTTGAGGTCATATGTCTACTATTTCCACCTTTGCATACTCAATACATTTTAACATAAGGATATGCTAAAAGTTGGATGGTGTTTATGTGAGTGGGATTTACAAAGATGGCATTGTGCAAACACTGTGAACCTGCTCTTAAGAACAAATAAAACAAAGCCTGGAGCCTAGACAAGGTGCAGTGAGGTGCAAGATAGTATTGTTACTAGACTGTACCCCCCGTGCTAAACCTTTTTTTGGCTATTTGGGGTAGTTTGCTCTTAGGACTTTTTGTCAACATAATATTCACGCTAAATTTGCATCCTTTTTTCCAAAATCTAGGGGATCCTAAAGACACCAAAGGTTTGTGGATTCCCCTGGAGGGTACCAAGAAATTGCCCTACATCAAGCTAAATTTTGTTTTTTTGGGGAAAATGGTAAACAAAAGTTCAGCAAAAGAAAGTGTCTGATTTTTTCCCTGCAACTGACATCAACATTGACATTGTGGTGCTAAAATGACCATCTGCCCATCTTTCAGGAACAGGCAGACTTTAATCCGAAAACCAAATTTTTCATCACTGATTTGGCATTTTACTGAGACATAGCCAATGTTTCCTATTATTTGTGCTTTCAACCTCCTTCCAGTTAATGGTAGAAGTGGGTGTGAAACTAATGGTGGATCCCGGAAAACTATTCATTTATGAAAAGTAGACAACATTCTTAATTCAACAAGGGGTCATTTGTGTAGATTCTTTAAGATTTTTTTTTAAAAAGTAACAGTTGAATTAAAAAAATATTGAAAATGAGTTGAAAACACAGCTATTTGAGCCTACGTTTTCATCTGTAACTTCTTCAAACTATGGCAGATTTTCAGAAGCAATACACCGTTGTGTCTACTGGAGCCTTCTGGTTGCGGGGATATATAGGGCTTGTAGATTCCAAAAGCCAAGAACAGAGCTACACCTTGCAATGGTTTTTGATTGTATATTAGGTATGCAGTAATTTGTTTGGTAAAATATAAAGAGTGAAAAACAGGTGTCAAGGAAACCTATGTATTTCCAAAATGGGCACAAGACATGGAGTTTAGTACCAGTGGTTATTTGCACATCTCTGAATTAGGGGTTACCCATACTAGCATGTGAATTAGAGGGCATTTCCCAAAATGATCCATTTCTTACACACTGCCTTACATTTGGAAGGTGTAGATGCAGACAAAGACCATAGGTAATAACTCATGTTTCACTATTCTGTATTTCCTGAAGTCTCCCAATTAAAATGGTATCTCACTTGTGTGGGTAGGCCTAGTGCCCGCCACAGGAAATGGTCTAAAATGCAACGTGGACACATCACAATTTTCCACTGAAAACTGACCCTTTTTTTGCAACGTGCCTAGCTGTGGATATTAGGCCCAAGCTCAGCCGGCACCCAGGGCAACCTAGCAAACTTGTACATTTCTGAAAATTAGACAGCTATGGGAATCCAGGATGGTGTGACATGTGTGGCTCTCACCAGGCTCTGTCACCCAGAAACTCTTGCAAACCTCAAAATCTGTCTAAAAAAATGAATTTGCTGACATTTACATGGTGGAAAGCTCTGGAATATGAGGAGAATCACAACCTTCCTTCCACCCACCATGTCCCCAAGTCTCCCAATAAAAATTAACCTCACTTCTGTGGGTAGGTCTAGTACCCGCAGCAGGAAACGGCCCAAAACACAAGATGGACCCCACATTTTTCCACTGAAAACAGACCCTTTTTTGCAATATGCCTAGCTGTGAATTGTGCAAGCTCAGGTGGCACTTAGGGAAACCTATCAAACGTACACATTTTTAAAAGATAGAATCCAGGATGGGGTGATTTTTATGGCTAAGAACAGGTTCTGGTACCCAGAATCCCATGCAAATGTCAAAATGTGTCTAAAAAGCACATGCACCTCATCTTTCTGTGAAGTAAAGTTTTGGAATCTGGGGGGAGCCATACATTTCCTTCCACCCAGCATTCCTACAGGTTTCCCAATAAAAATGCTACCTCACTTGTGTGGGTGGGCCAAGTGCCCGAAAGGGCCCAAAATGTACAGTGGACACATCAAACTTATCTATCACTAAACACTTAGTTTTTGCATGAGAGGCACCTGTTTTTTTGGTCCTGAGCCAGGTGGCCAATTAGGCAAACCTTACAAATCCAGACATTTCTGAAAACTAGGCACCTGGGGAGTCCAGGGAGGTGTGGCTTCCATGGATCCCCCAAACGTTTTCTTACCCAGAATACCCTGCAAACCTCAAATTTAGCTAAAAAATCACATTTTCCTCACATTTCTGTATGGGATCCCAACGCTGGCACAAATTTCCCATCACTCAGCATTACCCTCGGGCTCCTGATAAAAATAATACCTCACTTGTGTAGGTGGGCCAAGTGCCTGCGACAGGGAAGGGCCAAAAACGAGTAGCGATTAAAGGGTAAATGTGGGTCCAAAAGGGCAGGGTTTTTTCCATACATTTTTAGGCTGAATGCTTTGGGCACCCTCACAAGTGGAGCAGACATTTTATCAGTACAGATGGGAAAATAGTGGGTGGTAGGAATTTTGTGGATTCCTGTGGATTTTGGAAGTTTCCATCACAGAAAGGTAGGGAAAATGTGTGCTTTCAGGCAAAGGTGGAGGTTTGCAGAGCATTGTGGGTAAGAAAATGGTGTGGGTTGCATGTGAAGCACACCACCTTGCACCCCACAGATTAGCTTTCAGCAGTGTCTGGGCCTTGTAGGTTTTTCCAGGTGGCAGCATACTGAAGTCCAAAAAGTGCAGCCGCTCACCATTTCAAGATTTGACGATATTGGGAGCTAGCCGGGCTCTCTTGGCCCATATATAAAATCAAAATCCAGATTAGTCAAATTTCCTCTTGTTTGCAATTAGGATGAGATGCCTTAGTCCATAGGGGGCACAGAAAGACTGTTTCTGCCTTCTGGTGGTGTGGGGCACATAACCATGCCAATGGTGGTGGGCAGCCCCCACCCCTCTATTTAAAAAAAATGCCTAGTGGGCAGGCAGATTGGAGGTAATAATTTCCATCTGCCCCCTGGGTGGGCAGAAAGACTCTGTCCATTCAGTTTGGAGGACAGGAGGGGAGCATTGCAAGGCCCATTCATGACAGCCTTCACCCCTAGATGAAAAATAAAATCCCTGGTCCCTAGTGGGCTTTCTGCCCCCACCTCCCCCCTTGGGGCAGATTGGGTGCTATTGCCCCATCTGCCCCCCCATGGGGGCAGAAAGACTGTGCTGATTTGTTTTGGGGAGGGGCGGGGCATTGCATTGCCCATTCAGGGTAACCCCCACCCCTAGAAGTATAAAAACCTCACTGGTGCTGAGTGGGCTTTCTGTCCCCACCAGGAGGGGGGCAGATCAGGGGCTGTTAGAAATGAAGTTTCTGCTTGGCTAGAATATGCACCTAAGCCAGGCAGAACCCACCCACTCTAGTCTGGGCAAGGGAGTTACACGTCCAAGATAACCCCTGCTCACCCCTTGGTAGCTTGGCAAGAGCAGTCAGGCCTATCCTAGAGGCAATGTGTAAAGCGCTTGCACAACACACACAACACATGTGATGCACTATCCCCACCACAAAGGAAACAAAACACCAAGTTATATAAAAAAAAACTGTATTGTACACAACATCATTAGACCACACACAACATGTCAGTAATACCCTGCTACACAAGCAGTTGTCAGAACGTTACATAATACTGTAACTCTGCAAAAACCAGCAGTAGTCACACATAACACACAGGTTACTCACTATTCTGCAACATAAGCAGTAGACAGGAAAACATTACTATAGAAATGCACTTGTCATAAAAAAATCATAAAGGAACATTAAAAAACATATGGCAAGTCATGAAAACATATCAGCATATCATTCCCATAAAAGGAACATTGGCAAATATATGGCACATCATAAAAGAAAAATATATCACCCTAGCTGCACAGGTCATAAAAGAAACATGACCATTGTTGTCAAAACCATCCCATGGATACACTGATCACAACAGCAGGACACCATAAGTTAGTTGTCAACATCCTTAGGGGTACCACAAACCTGAAGGCAATCAGGCAACGTGGGGACGTCCATACCCCAATATCAGAGTTCCTGCGCTCCCGTTGTGGCACCCGTGGTGCCAGAGTTAAAGATGGCCAGGGACCTCCCTTGAGGGTCACCACCTGGGCCTGCAATGTGGAAAGGCAGAGGGGGAGAGGGGTGGCGTGCACCCCCTCCGTTTTAGCACTGAGGCTCGTCCTGGGGACCTGCTCCAAAACTGGGCCAGTCGTGGCACCCCTGGGCCATGACTGACCCTCTCAAAGGGGGGGGCAGAGCCTCAAACAGCACAACGGGCCAATCAGTGCAGGGGGCCTCCGATGAGGCCTCATCCCCAGCCACGAACTCCAACAAATAAAGGCCCGGAGGGGCGGGGAGCCTCTGTTGAGGCTTCCTTCCCTGCCTGTCACACAGCTGACTCGGCCACAGCCGATCTGGTTCACGAGTCGGCTGAAGCCACCTGGGCTGCAGCTATGAGGAGGCACCAAAGTGGATGCCTGTTTGTGCCAGGCGGGCACCTCCCTCAGCGGGCACATTCCTCAGCGGGCCTCACCCCGGGGGCACTAACAGGAGCACGGTTACTCCATTCCTAGGCTCCGGGGGCACCCAAGGAAGCACGCTTCGGAAGCACTTCAATTACCTAGACACCCAGGTCACATCAGTGATTCCGGCAGTCATGCGCTCTCCAGGCGCTTCGACAGAGGGATACGCAGTGCTCACCATGTGCTTCAGCCACAAGGGGAAAGCACTCATGAGGCATTATATTTATAAAAGAAAAGGCACTTTCCAAGGCGCTATGAAGGAATCCAGCACAGCGCTCCACACGGTCTGAAAGCAGGCATTTGCAGGGGACAAAGGCCACAGCAGCTAGTCCCTGGGGACACTAAAGGTGGAGCACAAGGCTGTAGGGCCTAGCAGCAGTCCAGCGCAAAGGGTTGTAGTCAGTGGCAGTTCCTACAAGTGACCTAGCATGACACAGGTCAGCAAAGCAGCAGCAGTCCAAGGCGGTTTCTGGTGAGTCTCTCCAGCAGCCTTCAATGTCCAGTTACAAGCATGATAAAAGTGTTGTGTCTCTCTTTCATGGGGAAAACCCCCTGTACTTACACTCAGTTTTGCACAAGGTTAGTAAAGAGGGGAGAAGAGGTTCCAACCAGTTACAACTGGTTCCAGGAGTGTCCCCTCTCTCCTCCAACACATGCTCCAGACATCAGTTGGGGTAAACGAGGCCTTTGTGTGAGGCTAGGGCACAGCCTTTTCAAATACAAGTGTGCCACACCTCCCCTTCTCTCAGCCTAGGAAAACCATTCAAAATGTAGATGCACCTCTGTGACACCTCCACCCTCCCGGTGTACAGGCTGTCTCAAAAGTATGCGCAAAGCCCAGCTGTCACTCTGCCCAGACGTGGATTGGAGTCAAGCTGCAAAACACCAGAGTCATAAGTACAGAGAAATGCTCACTTTCTAGAAGTGGTATTTCTATAACGGAAATAAAAAATCCACTCACACCAGCAAGCAGCATTTCTCACTACCATTACAACCATACAAAACATGCATATACTACCCCTCATAAATCAGACAACACCTCCTAGTTGTAAGGCAGTGTATTTCCGATGCAATCCTATGAGCAAGGCAGCACTCGCAGCAGGGAGAAACCAAATAGGCTGTTTGTCACTACCAGGACAGGCCACACAACCAGGCACATATCCTGCCTTCTACATACATAGCACCCTGCCCATAGGGCTAGCCAGGGCCTACCTTAGGGGTGACTTACCGGTAGTAAAAGGGGAGTTCTGGGCCTGGCACGTAAATTTAGATGCCAGGTCCTAGTGGCTGTAAACTGGGCAAGCAGGCCCTGTGCTAGCAGGCCTGAGACAGGTTTGAAAGGCTACTTCTGTGGGTGGCACAAGCAGCGCTGGAGGACCAATAGTAGCATTTAATTTACAGGCCTGGGCACAGCGATACCACTGGACAAGGGACTTACAGGTAAATTAAATGTGCTAATTAGGTGTAAGCAAACCATACCAACTTTAGAAGTAAGAGCACCTGCACTTTAGCATTGATCAGCACTGATAAAGTGCTTAGACTCCTAGAGCCAATAGCAAGAGTTCAGAAAAAATAGGAGGAAGGAGACTAAAAGTCTGGGAATGAACCCGCAAAAAGGGCCAGGTCCAACATCATTGTTACAAGGTAGTCTTAGGGTCCCATTCGTAGCTTCTGTACTCTAGTTTAAGAACATTAATTGAATTTGTTTGTTTTATTTAGTTGTTACTAACTGAAAATATGGTAAAAAATAAAGATTATTCACATAAATAGCAGATGCACTTGTTTACATGATAGTGAACAATTCGATTTTTTCCACATGTGCATACTGTTCATGATTTAATACCAGATTTTAAGTCAGCACACTTATTTGTGTACATGAAAGTGAACAATTCGATTTTTCATCATGTGCATACTGTTCATCATTTAACACCAGATTTTAAGTCAGCACACTTAAAGATTATTTTTCCCCAAGTAATGTATTAAACACAGAGCAGATTAAGTACTGGTGTTATAGGTCCAGCAGGTAAGATACTTTTGGTCCCTAAAAGAATATGTGGGTTTTTTATGACATTTGCCCCTATTCACAATGGTAAATTTGGTTGAAAAATAAGTTTACAACAAAATTGACCATTTTATGCCTCCGGGGAATCCAGAAAGGAATTCCTGTGTGGTGTAAATCAATTTCCTACTGCTGATTTCAGTAGAGTACCTCACAATCAAGTTTTAAATAGCCTACTACCAATACCATAGCCATTATATCAACTACCAAAATATCATGAAGATAAGTAAGAATAGGTAAGAATGCATTTACTGCGCTTAACTACACATGTATGAACCTTGAGAGCACATACATCTTCAAGGTCTGTAGACGTTGAGTTAAGAATAGTAAATCTATATTGACTTGTAAATACCAGCCATCACAATAATTTAATAATCTACATTTAGGCTACAATATTGTGCGCACAAGCTTTTTTGTTCAATACTTCGATATATATCCTCGGATTTCTCTACCACAGGTGGAATATGCTGTAGCAGTTCCCATGCCGTGGTTGGGAATTGGGCATTCCAAGGTGTGGTTTACCTTGGAATTTTGTAAACACTCACAAACATGTCTGTTCGTGGGCATTCTAAAACTCATCTGTGGCTCGTTTCCACCCTCAAAATGGTTGGAGATTTACTCTGCCCATGTGTTGGTGTAACTTCCCTTTTAGAATAATAAGATGGACATATCAACTCCAGACTTGCCGAAGGTCTCCTGGAGGGGCTTTCTACATTGGGAAAAGTGTGTTCTCAGAGTGAAAAATGTTGAATTTTGAATACTGCAAGGAGTTCATATTCCTCCCGTGCAGAATACTTCCCTATATGAAAATCACAGCTTTCCCGGGCTACCTGAGGGAACGGATGTAAATCCCCAAAAAACATAAAAGTAAGTTTAGATGAAGATTTAATACTTTCTAGATCCAATCAAGGTTTTATTTTCATAAGATGATCATTATTTTTATGTTTTTCCAGTCTGGCTCACACGTTACAACGTGTAATTAATTGTAGGTCTCCTTCACTGCTATGCCTTGATTGTTTAGCCAAAGCATGAATTAATGGGAGTACTTTTCAGCACTCTTCCACCCAGAGGCCTGTGTGTAATAGGACTAAATCATCACAAACAATTCAGCGAGGGGCAAAGATAACAAAAGTGGTGGGGTCTTAAGAGCATTTAAAAAATGTTGTAACTCTCAGTGGAACGAAAAGTAGTAGTAAGCGATTGTGGTACTGGTGCTCCAGAACAGAAAAGGCTGTCCCTCCCAAATGAGTTTTAATCCTGTGTGGAACCGATAACATGAACAGAGCTCCGGATCGATGTAGGTAGGGGCTAAGTCTAGAAAATAGACTGAAAAAAAAAAACATTCAACAGAATGTGTTGAGACACAAGCAGCTAATCTAAGATGCAAGGAGCCGCCCAGAAATTAAAGATCTATTCTTAACCCCTTCGCTGCCAGGCCTTTTCCCCCTCCTGTGCCAGGCCCTTTTTTGCCTATTTGGGGCAGTTCGCGCTTAGGCCCTCATAACTTTTTGTCCACATAAGCTAACCAAGCCAAATTTGCGTCCTTTTTTTCCAACATCCTAGGGATTCTAAAGGTACCCAGACTTTGTGGGTTCCCCTGAAGGAGGCCAAGAAATTGGCCAAAATACAGTGAAAATTTCGTTTTTTTCAAAAAAATTGGAAAAAGGGGCTGCAGAAGAAGGCTTGTGGTTTTTCCCCTGAAAATGGCATCAACAAAGGGTCTGCGGTGCTAAACTCAGCAGCTTCCCAGCTTTCAGGAACAGGCAGACTTGAATCCGAAAACCCAATTTTTCAACACAATTTTGGCATTTTACTGGGGCATACCCCATTTGTGCAATTTTTTGTGCTTTCAGTCTCCTTCCAGTCAGTGACAGGAATGGTCATGAAACCAATGCTGGATCCCAGAAACCTAAACATTTCTGAAAAGTAGACAAAATTCTGAATTCAGCAAGGGGTCATTTGTGTAGATCCTACAAGGGTTTCCTACAGAAAATAACAGCTGAAAAAGAAAAATATTGAAATTGAGGTGAAAAAACCATCAATTTTTCTCTACGTTTTACTCTGTAACTTTTCCCTGCAATGTCAGATTATCGAAAGCAATATACCGTTACGTCTGCTGGACTCCTCTGGTTGCGGGGATATATAGGGTTTGTAGGTTCATCAAGAACCCGAGGAACCCAGAGCCAATAAATGAGCTGCACCCTGCAGTGCGTTTTCATTCTATACCGGGTATACAGCAATTCATTTGCTGAAATATAAGGAGTAAAAAATTGCTATCAAGAAAACCTTTGCATTTCCAAAAAGGGCCCAAGATAAGGTGTTGAGGAGCAGTGGTTATTTGCACATCTCTGAATTCCGGGGTGACCATAGTAGCACGTGAATTACAGGGAATTTCTCAAATAGATGTCTTTTTTACACACACTCCTATATTTGGAAGGAAAAAATGTAGAGAAAGACAAGGGGCAATAGTACTTGTTTTGCTAATCTATGTTCCCCCAAGTCTCCCGATAAAAATGGTACCTCACTTGTGTGGGTAGGCCTAGCACCCGCGACAGGATATGCCCCAAAACACAACGTGGACACATCACAGAAAACAGAGCTGTTTTTAGCAAAGTGACTACCTGTAGATTTTGGCCTCTAGCTCAGCCGCCACCTAGGGAAACCTACCAAACCTGTGCATTTCTGAAAACTAGAGACCTAGGGGAATCCAAGGAGGGGTGACTTGTGTGGCTCGGACCAGGTTCTGTTACCCAGAATCCTTTGCAAACCTCAAAATTTGGCTAAAAAAACACATGTTCCTCACATTTCTGTGGCAGAAAGTTCTGGAATCTGAGAGGAGCCACAAATTTCCTTCCACCCAGCGTTCCCCCACGTCTCCCGATAAAAATGATACCTCACTTGTGTGGGTAGGCCTAGCACCCGCAACAGGATATGCCCCAAAACACAACGTGGACACATCACAGAAAACAGAGCTGTTTTTAGCAAAGTGACTACCTGTAGATTTTGGCCTCTAGCTCACCCGTCACCTAGGGAAACCTACCAAACCTGTGCATTTCTGAAAACTAGAGACCTAGGGGAATCCAAGGAGGGGTGACTTGTGTGGCTCGGACCAGGTTCTGTTACCCAGAATCCATTGCAAACCTCAAAAGTTGGCTAAAAAAACACATGTTCCTCACATTTCTGTGGCAGAAAGTTCTGGAATCTGAGAGGAGCCACAAATTTCCTTCCACCCAGCGTTCCCCCACGTCTCCCGATAAAAATGATACCTCACTTGTGTGGGTAGGCCTAGCGCCCGCGACAGGATATGCCCCAAAACACAACGTGGACATATCACAGAAAACAGAGCTGTTTTTAGCAAAGTGACTACCTGTAGATTTTGGCCTCTAGCTCAGCCGCCACCTAGGGAAACCTACCAAACCTGTGCATTTCTGAAAACTAGAGACCTAGGGGAATCCAAGGAGGGGTGACTTGTGGGGCTCGGACCAGGTTCTGTTACCCAGAATCCTTTGCAAACCTCAAAATTTGGCTAAAAAAACACATGTTCCTCACATTTCTGTGGCAGAAAGTTCTGGAATCTGAGAGGAGCCACAAATTTCCTTCCACCCAGCGTTCCCCCACGTCTCCCGATAAAAATGATACCTCACTTGTGTGGGTAGGCCAAAGCGCCCGCGACAGGATATGCCCCAAAACACAACGTGGACATATCACAGAAAACAGAGCTGTTTTTAGCAAAGTGACTACCTGTAGATTTTGGCCTCTAGCTCAGCCGCCACCTAGGGGAACCTACCAAACCTGTGCATTTCTGAAAACTAGAGACCTAGGGGAATCCAAGGAGGGGTGACTTGCGGGGCTCGGACCAGGTTCTGTTACCCAGAATCCTTTGCAAACCTCAAAATTTGGCTAAAAAAACACATGTTCCTCACATTTCTGTGGCAGAAAGTTCTGGAATCTGAGAGGAGCCACAAATTTCCTTCCACCCAGGGTTCCCCCACGTCTCCCGATAAAAATGATACCTCACTTGTGTGGGTAGGCCTAGCGCCCGCGACAGGATATGCCCCAAAACACAACGTGGACATATCACAGAAAACAGAGCTGTTTTTAGCAAAGTGACTAACTGTAGATTTTGGCCTCTAGCTCAGCCGCCACCTAGGGAAACCTACCAAACCTGTGCATTTCTGAAAACTAGAGACCTAGGGGAATCCAAGGAGGGGTGACTTGCGGGGCTCGGACCAGGTTCTGTTACCCAGAATCCTTTGCAAATCTCAAAATTTGGCTAAAAAAACACATGTTCCTCACATTTCTGTGGCAGAAAGTTCTGGAATCTGAGAGGAGCCACAAATTTCCTTCCACCCAGCGTTCCCCCACGTCTCCCGATAAAAATGATACCTCACTTGTGTGGGTAGGCCTAGCGCCCGCGACAGGATATGCCCCAAAACACAACGTGGACATATCACAGAAAACAGAGCTGTTTTTAGCAAAGTGACTACCTGTAGATTTTGGCCTCTAGCTCAGCCGCCACCTAGGGAAACCTACCAAACCTGTGCATTTCTGAAAACTAGAGACCTAGGGGAATCCAAGGAGGGGTGACTTGCGGGGCTCGGACCAGGTTCTGTTACCCAGAATCCTTTGCAAACCTCAAAATTTGGCTAAAAAAACACATGTTCCTCACATTTCTGTGGCAGAAAGTTCTGGAATCTGAGAGGAGCCACAAATTTCCTTCCACCCAGGGTTCCCCCACGTCTCCCGATAAAAATGATACCTCACTTGTGTGGGTAGGCCTAGCGCCCGCGACAGGATATGCCCCAAAACACAACGTGGACATATCACAGAAAACAGAGCTGTTTTTAGCAAAGTGACTAACTGTAGATTTTGGCCTCTAGCTCAGCCGCCACCTAGGGAAACCTACCAAACCTGTGCATTTCTGAAAACTAGAGACCTAGGGGAATCCAAGGAGGGGTGACTTGCGGGGCTCGGACCAGGTTCTGTTACCCAGAATCCTTTGCAAATCTCAAAATTTGGCTAAAAAAACACATGTTCCTCACATTTCTGTGGCAGAAAGTTCTGGAATCTGAGAGGAGCCACAAATTTCCTTCCACCCAGCGTTCCCCCACGTCTCCCGATAAAAATGATACCTCACTTGTGTGGGTAGGCCTAGCGCCCGCGACAGGATATGCCCCAAAACACAACGTGGACATATCACAGAAAACAGAGCTGTTTTTAGCAAAGTGACTACCTGTAGATTTTGGCCTCTAGCTCAGCCGCCACCTAGGGAAACCTACCAAACCTGTGCATTTCTGAAAACTAGAGACCTAGGGGAATCCAAGGAGGGGTGACTTGCGGGGCTCGGACCAGGTTCTGTTACCCAGAATCCTTTGCAAACCTCAAAATTTGGCTAAAAAAACACATGTTCCTCACATTTCTGTGGCAGAAAGTTCTGGAATCTGAGAGGAGCCACAAATTTCCTTCCACCCAGGGTTCCCCCACGTCTCCCGATAAAAATGATACCTCACTTGTGTGGGTAGGCCTAGCGCCCGCGACAGGATATGCCCCAAAACACAACGTGGACATATCACAGAAAACAGAGCTGTTTTTAGCAAAGTGACTAACTGTAGATTTTGGCCTCTAGCTCAGCCGCCACCTAGGGAAACCTACCAAACCTGTGCATTTCTGAAAACTAGAGACCTAGGGGAATCCAAGGAGGGGTGACTTGCGGGGCTCGGACCAGGTTCTGTTACCCAGAATCCTTTGCAAATCTCAAAATTTGGCTAAAAAAACACATGTTCCTCACATTTCTGTGGCAGAAAGTTCTGGAATCTGAGAGGAGCCACAAATTTCCTTCCACCCAGCGTTCCCCCACGTCTCCCGATAAAAATGATACCTCACTTGTGTGGGTAGGCCTAGCGCCCGCGACAGGATATGCCCCAAAACACAACGTGGACATATCACAGAAAACAGAGCTGTTTTTAGCAAAGTGACTACCTGTAGATTTTGGCCTCTAGCTCAGCCGCCACCTAGGGAAACCTACCAAACCTGTGCATTTCTGAAAACTAGAGACCTAGGGGAATCCAAGGAGGGGTGACTTGCGGGGCTCGGACCAGGTTCTGTTACCCAGAATCCTTTGCAAACCTCAAAATTTGGCTAAAAAAACACATGTTCCTCACATTTCTGTGGCAGAAAGTTCTGGAATCTGAGAGGAGCCACAAATTTCCTTCCACCCAGCGTTCCCCCATGTCTCCCGATAAAAATGATACCTCACTTGTGTGGGTAGGCCTAGCGCCCGCGACAGGATATGCCCCAAAACACAACGTGGACATATCACAGAAAACAGAGCTGTTTTTAGCAAAGTGACTACCTGTAGATTTTGGCCTCTAGCTCAGCCGCCACCTAGGGAAACCTACCAAACCTGTGCATTTCTGAAAACTAGAGACCTAGGGGAATCCAAGGAGGGGTGACTTGCGGGGCTCGGACCAGGTTCTGTTACCCAGAATCCTTTGCAAATCTCAAAATTTGGCTAAAAAAACACATGTTCCTCACATTTCTGTGGCAGAAAGTTCTGGAATCTGAGAGGAGCCACAAATTTCCTTCCACCCAGCGTTCCCCCACGTCTCCCGATAAAAATGATACCTCACTTGTGTGGGTAGGCCTAGCGCCCACGACAGGATATGCCCCAAAACACAACGTGGACATATCACAGAAAACAGAGCTGTTTTTAGCAAAGTGACTACCTGTAGATTTTGGCCTCTAGCTCAGCCGGCACCTAGGGAAACCTACCAAACCTGTGCATTTCTGAAAACTAGAGACCTAGGGGAATCCAAGGAGGGGTGACTTGTGTGGCTCGGACCAGGTTCTGTTACCCAGAATCCTTTGCAAACCTCAAAATTTGGCTAAAAAAACACATGTTCCTCACATTTCTGTGGCAGAAAGTTCTGGAATCTGAGAGGAGCCACAAATTTCCTTCCACCCAGCGTTCCCCCACGTCTCCCGATAAAAATGATACCTCACTTGCGTGGGTAGGCCTAGCGCCGGCGACAGGAAACACCCCAAAGCGCAACGTGGACACATCCTAAATTTTGGAAAAAAACAGAGGTGTTTTTTGCGAAGTGCCTACCTGTAGATTTTGGCCTCTAGCTCAGCCGGCACCTAGGGAAACCTACCAAACCTGTGCATTTCTGAAAACTAGAGACCTAGGGGAATCCAAGGAGGGGTGACTTGCGGGGCTCGGACCAGGTTCTGTTACCCAGAATCCTTTGCAAACCTCAAAATTTGGCTAAAAATACACATGTTACTCACATTTCTGTGGCAGAAAGTTCTGGAATCTGAGAGGAGCCACAAATTTCCTTCTACCCAGCGTTCCCCCAAGTCTCCCGATAAAAATGATACCTCACTTGTGTGGGTAGGACTAGCGCCCACGAAAGGAAAGGGCCCAAAACACAACGTGGACACATCACATTTTTTTTATAAAAAGCAGTGCCTACCTGTGGATTTTGGCCTGTAGCTCAGCCGACACCTGAGGAAACCTAGCAAACCAGTGCATTTTTGAAAACTAGAAACCCAGGGGAATCCAAGATGGGGTGACTTGCGGGGCTCTGACCAGGTTATGTTACCCAGAATCCTTTGCAAACATCAAAATTTGGCCCAAAAAACACTTTTTCCTCTCATTTCGGTGACAGAAAGTTCTGGAATCTGAGAGGAGCCACAAATTTCCTTCCACCCAGCGTTCCCCTAAGTCTCTCGATAAAAATGGTACATCACTTCTGTGGGTAGGCCTAGCGCCCACAAAAGGAAATGGCCCAAAACACAACGTGGACACAACATATTTTTCACAGAAAACAGAGGTGTTTTTTGCAAGGTGCCTACCTGTGGTGTTTGGCCTGTAGCTCAGCCGGCCCCGGGGGGGGGGGGGGGCAGAAATGCCCTAAAATAAATTTGCCCCCCCCAACCCCCACCCTCCCCCGTCGGGAGCGACCCTTGCCTACGGGGTCGCTCCCCCTGCGTGACATTGGCACCAAAAAACAAATCCCCGGTGCCTAGTGGTTTCTGCCCCCTTGGGGGCAGGTTGACCTAAAATCAGCCAATCTGCCCCCAAGGGGGGCAGAAATGGCCTAAATACAATTTGTCCCTCAGGGGAGCGACTTTTGCCTGATGGGTCGCTCCCCATCTCTAAAAAAAAAAAACAAAGAAAAAAAAAAAGAAAAAAAATGAAAAATTCCCCTGGCGCCTAGAGGTTTCTGCCCCCCCCCCCCCGGGGGGCAGATCGGCCTAATAATAGGCCGATCTGCCCCCCGGGGGGGCAGAAATGTCCTAAAATAAATTTGCCCCCCCAACACCCACCCCCCCCCCGGGAGCGACCCTTGCCTACGGGGTCGCTCCCCCTGCGTGACATTGGCGCCAAAAAACAAATCCCCGGTGCCTAGTGGTTTCTGTCCCCTTGGGGGCAGATTGACCTAAAATTGACAAATCTGCCCCCAGGGGGGCAGAAATGGTCTAAATACAATTTGCCCCCCCCAGGGGAGCGACCCTTGCCTGATGGGTCGCTCCCCATCTCTAAAAAAAGAAACAACAAAAAAAAAAAAACACAAAAAAAAAATTTGCCCTGGTGCCTAGAGTGTTCTGCCCCCCCCCCCCCCGGGGGCAGTTCGGCCTAATAATAGGCCGATCTGTCCCCCGGGGGGGCAGAAATGTCCTAAAATAAATTTGCCCCCCCAACCCCCATCCCCCCCCCCGGGAGCGACCCTTGCCTACGGGGTCGCTCCCCCTGCGTGACATTGGCGCCAAAAAACAAATCCCCGGTGCCTAGTGGTTTCTGCCCCCTTGGGGGCAGATTGACCTAAAATTGGCCAATCTGCCCCCAGGGGGGCAGAAATGGTCTAAATACAATTTGCCCCCCCAGGGGAGCGACCCTTGCCTGATGGGTCGCTCCCCATCTCTAAAAAAAGAAACAACAAAAAAAAAAAAACACAAAAAAAAAATTGCCCTGGTGCCTAGAGTGTTCTGCCCCCCCCCCCCCCGGGGGCAGTTCGGCCTAATAATAGGCCGATCTGTCCCCCGGGGGGGCAGAAATGGCCTAAAATAAATTTGCCCCCCCAACCCCCATCCCCCCCCCGGGAGCGACCCTTGCCTACGGGGTCACTGCCCCTGCGTGACATTGGCGCCAAAAAACAAATCCCCGGTGCCTAGTGGTTTCTGCCCCCTTGGGGGCAGATTGACCTAAAATTGGCCAATCTGCCCCCAGGGGGGCAGAAATGGTCTAAATACAATTTGCCCCCCCAGGGGAGCGACCCTTGCCTGATGGGTCGCTCCCCATCTCTAAAAAAAGAAACAACAAAAAAAAAAAAACACAAAAAAAAAATTGCCCTGGTGCCTAGAGTGTTCTGCCCCCCCCCCCCCGGGGGCAGTTCGGCCTAATAATAGGCCGATCTGTCCCCCGGGGGGGCAGAAATGGCCTAAAATAAATTTGCCCCCCCAACCCCCATCCCCCCCCCGGGAGCGACCCTTGCCTACGGGGTCGCTCCCCCTGCGTGACATTGGTGCCAAAAAACAAATCCCCGGTGCCTAGTGGTTTCTGCCCCCTTGGGGGCAGATTGACCTACAATTGGCCAATCTGCCCCCAGGGGGGCAGAAATGGTCTAAATACAATTTGCCCCCCCAGGGGAGCGACCCTTGCCTGATGGGTCGCTCCCCATCTCTAAAAAAAGAAACAACAAAAAAAAAAAAAGCAAAAAAAAAATTGCCCTGGTGCCTAGAGTGTTCTGCCCCCCCCCCCGGGGGCAGTTCGGCCTAATAATAGGCCGATCTGTCCCCCGGGGGGGCAGAAATGGCCTAAAATAAATTTGCCCTCCCAACCCCCACCCCCCCCCCCGGGAGCGACCCTTGCCTACAGGGTCGCTCCCCCTGCGTGACATTGGCGCCAAAAAAACAAATCCCCGGTGCCTAGTGGTTTCTGCCCCCTTGGGGGCAGATTGACCTAAAATTGGCCAATCTGCCCCCAGGGGGGCAGAAATGGTCTAAATACAATTTGCCCCCCCAGGGGAGCGACCCTTGCCTGATGGGTCGCTCCCCATCTCTAAAAAAAGAAACAACAAAAAAAAAAAAACACAAAAAAAAAATTGCCCTGGTGCCTAGAGTGTTCTGCTCCCCCCCCCCCGGGGCAGTTCGGCCTAATAATAGGCCGATCTGTCCCCCGGGGGGGCAGAAATGGCCTAAAATAAATTTGCCCCCCCAACCCCCAACCCCCACCCCCCCCGGGAGCGACCCTTGCCTACGGGGTCGCTCCCCCTGCGTGACATTGGCGCCAAAAAACAAATCCCCGGTGCCTAGTGATTTCTGCCCCCTTGGGGGCAGATTGACCTAAAATTGGCCAATCTGCCCCCAGGGGGGCAGAAATGGTCTAAATACAATTTGCCCCCCCAGGGGAGCGACCCTTGCCTGATGGGTCGCTCCCCATCTCTAAAAAAAGAAACAACAAAAAAAAAAAACACAAAAAAAAAATTGCCCTGGCGCCTAGAGTGTTCTGCCCCCCCCCCCCCGGGGGCAGTTCGGCCTAATAATAGGCCGATCTGTCCCCCGGGGGGGCAGAAATGGCCTAAACCTAAAATAAATTTGCCCCCCCAACCCCCACCCCCCCCCCCGGGAGCGACCCTTGCCTACGGGGTCGCTCCCCCCTGCGTGAGATTGGCGCCCAAAAAACAAATCCCCGGTGCCTAGTGGTTTCTGCCCCCTTGGGGGCAGATTGACCTAAAATTGGCCAATCTGCCCCCAGGGGGGCAGAAATGGTCTAAATATAATTTGCCCCCCCAGGGGTGCGACCCTTGCCTGATGGGTCGCTCCCCATCTCTAAAAAAAAAAAAAGAACCAAAAAAAAAAACACACAAAAAAAATTTGCCCTGGCGCCTAGAGGTTTCTTCCCCCCCTGGGGGCAGATCGGCCTAATAATAGGCCGATCTGCCCCCAGGGGGGGCAGAAATGGCCTAAAATAAATTCCCCTCCCCCCCAGGGAGCGACCCTTGCCTAAGTGGTCGCTCCCTTTGCGTGAAATTCACGCAAAGAAAAAACTCCCTGGTGTCTAGTGGTTTCTACCCCCCTTGGGGGCAGATTGGCCTCATCAAAATAGGCCAATCTGCCCCCAAGGGGGGCAGAAATGGCAAAATATAATTTTCCCCCAAGGGGAGCGACCCTTGCCTAAGGGGTCACTCCCCACCAAAAAAAAAAAAATGAAAAAAAAAAAAAAAAATGGTCCCTGGTGCCTAGAGGTTTCTGCCCCCCCTAGGGGCAGATCGGCCTAATAGTAGGCCGATCTGCCCCCAGGGGGGGGCAGAAAAGGCCTTCCCGAAAATATGCCCCCCTGGGAGCGACCCTTGCCCAAGGGGTCCGCTCCCTTTTGTCAATAACCATAAAAAAAAAAAAAATCCCTGGTGTCTAGTGGTTTCTACCCCCCTTGGGGGCAGATTGGCCTCATCAAAATAGGCCAATCTGCCCCCAAGGGGGGGCAGAAATGGCCAAAATATAATTTTCCCCCAAGGGGAACGACCCTTGCCCTAAGGGGTCGCTCCCCACCTCAATAAAAAAAAAATGAAAAAAAAAAAAAAAAAGAGGTCCCTGGTGCCTAGAGGTTTCTTCTGCCCCCCCTGGGGGCAGATCGGCCTAATAAGGCCGATCTGCCCCCAGGGGGGGCAGAAAAGGCCTTTTCAAAAAAATGCCCCCCCTGGGAGCGACCCTTGCCCAAGGGGTCGCTCCCTTTTGTCAATTTCTACCAAAAAAAAAAAAAATCCCTGGTGTCTAGTGGGGTTTCAAAAACCGGATTGCAAGCAATCCGGCTTTTGAAACCCTCGGAGGGACTTCAAAGGGAAGGAAATACTTTTCCTTCCCTTTGAAGCCCCTCCGGGCCTCCCAAGTGATTGAAAAAGAAATGCTTTTGCATTTCTTTTTCAATCGCGCTGGAAGCAGAGCTTCCAGCGCGACGAGGGAGGCCCCTGTGACACATCAGCGCGCGCGCGCGCGCTGACGTCACAGGGGGGGTGGGGGGGGGTCGGGGGTGGAAGGGGAAGGTCTTCCCCTTCCCATCCCCGACTTGGGGGGGGGGAGGGTGGGGGTGCACGGGGGGCGCGCTAGCGCGCCCCCCAAGTTCCCCTGTGCCATGGACGAGATGATCTCGTCCAAGGCACAGGGGAACTGTAGCCTTGGACGAGATCATCTCGTCCAAGGCACAGAAGAGGTTAATAATGTGAAGCTTTCGAACTGTCCTGGCAGGCAACCTCTGAAAGCATACTTTAGCATAATCGAATCTGGGTAAGCTCCCCATACCACACTTAGAGCTCGATGTTGTGGAGCTGTGACAGCCAAAACGATCTTGAGTAATCTGATCGTCCGGAAGCCAGCCGAGGCAACATGACTGACTTGATACTTCAAATGCAGTTTAATACCCCCACGATGGAGTGCAGGTATTTCGCCTTGGTAGATCGAACTGGTCTGTACATAAAGCAGACGTGAATAGACTATCCGGGCTGAAATCGGAACATCATCTTTACTTGAAGTGAGCTTCCGCAAATATTTTTTCTTCCAGCTCTAGATAGCTACAAAGTATGATTGAAGGGGGTCTGTTAATTTACAGGATTACCTGCGTATCATCGGTGTACGAGGCCAAATCCAGGCCTAAAGACTTCAAAATGGCCGAAAAAGGCTGCATGTAAAAATTGAACAGAATGAGAAACAGCGAAGATCCCTTGGGGAAGTCTACAAGTGACAGAAGGTGACAAGGAACTGAACGGAAAATGTCTCCAACTTTATTAAAAGAATGACAGCCACCCAAAAGCATAGTGATGTCAACTGTGTCCAAGCATAGGTTTACATTTAACCATCCATGTCTTTTGTTCACTATAGAAACGTAACATATATGTTAGAAATTGGGTCTTTGGTTGGCAGTCAGATTACCCCCTGTACAAGCAAGGACGCTCACTCTAGTCAGGGTAAATCACACACAATCCAAATTATCCTGTGCCCACCCTCTGGTAGCTTGGCACTGAGCTGTCAGGCTTAACTTAGAAGGCAATGTGTGAAGTATGTGTGCAATAAATCATACAATACCACAATATAACACCACAAAAATACACCACAGTGTTTAGAAAAATATATAATATTTATCTGAAGAAATGAAGGTCAAAATGATTAAAGATGAAATAAGCAAATGTAGGGATGTCACTGAAAGTGATATCAAGTGTCTTTAGAGTTAAAAGATTACTGTAAAAGCAATAAAAAGTGTCTTTAGTTCTCCTAGAAGCAACAAGTGTCTCTTGCACGGCAAAGTACCTGGTTTGCGTTTAAAAATCCTCGCAAAGGGATTGCAGAGGAGGAGATGCGTGGAAAACGGTGAGTGTGCGTCGGTTTCGCCCCTTCGCACACAGACTTGCGTTCTTATTGTCCATGCGGGGAAGACGTTTTGTCGATTTATGGCGCGCGGACTTGGATCCTCTTTGGGTCGCGGGGTTTTCAGACACCCTGGGGACGATGAGTAGAATCTTGGGCTTGCGGAGCGAAGTCACAGTGGCTGCGTCGATTCCGGTAGGCGATGCGTGGAATTTTCTTCCGTACAACAGGCGCTGGGTCGATTCCTCTCAAGAAGTCGGGCAGCATCGCCCTGAGTCGGCTTGCATCGATCCAGTAGGGCTGTGCGTTGAAGTTCCGGTCGCGTCACTGGAGCTGCGTCGATCTTCTGTTTGCAAAGTTGGACTGCGTCGTTCCGGACTCGGCGTGTGGTAAAACTTTCCCCACGAGCAGGCTGTGCATCATTCTTGGCAGGCTGTGAGTCGAATTTTCACCGCACGGGGATTTCAGCTGCAGGAGAGAAGTCTTTTTGGTCCTGAGACTTCAGAGAACAGGAGGCAAGCTCTATCCAAGCCCTTGGAGAGCAGTTCTGCAGCAAGGCAATAGAGACGCAAGACAGCAGGGCAACAGCAAGGCAGCAGTCCTCTTCAGAAAGAAGTCAGGTGACATGTAAACCACACAGGTACATGTCCTGCCTTTTACCTACACAGCACCCTGCTCTAGGGATTACCTAGGGCACTCCTTAGGGGTGACTTATATGTAGAAAAAGGGGGGTTTTAGGATTGGCAAGTACTTTTAAATGCCAAGTCGAATTGGCAGTGAAATGCACACTCAGGCCTTGCAATGGCATGCCTGAGACAAGGTTAATGGGCTACTGAAGTGGGTAGCACAATCAGTGCTGCAGGCCCACTAGTAGCTTTTAATCTACAGGCCCTGGGTACATATAGTGCACTCTACTAGGGACTTATAAGTAAATTAAATAGCCCAAATGGGTGTGATCCAATGTTACCATTTTTAAAGGGAGAGAGCATATGCACTTTAGCACTGGTTAGCAGTGGTAAAGTGCTCAGAGTCTAAAAACCAGCAAAAACAGTATCTCAAAAGTGGAGAGAGGCAGGGAAAAAGTTAGGGGTGACCAACCTAAGGATGTCAGGTCTAACAATGTACTATCAATGTCCTGTTTTTTTTCTTTCTAATGGCCCATTACATTATATCATATTATCAGTAGCCTTAATTTACACCCCCACTGTGGGGAGAGAGAAAGACTCCTCACTTAACCGTTTCGGTAATGATGAAACTGCAGGTTAATCAAAATTAAAGATTGATCGCTGTTAGACTTTTCATCCTTGGCGTGGTCTCCCTTAACTTTTTGCCTCTGTTCCCCAGGTTGTTGATGTGTGCTGGACTCTGATTTTACTGTTTTTGTTACTTTGGGCACTTTACCACTGCTAACCAGTGCTAAAGTGCAAGTGCTCCTGTTTAAAATACGTACGTAATTGGTTCTCCATGATTGGTATATTTGTTTTACTGTTAAGTCCCTAGTAAAGTGCACTAGAGGTGCCCAGGGCCTGTAAATCAAATGTTACTAGTGGACCTGCAGCACCGGTTGTGCCACCCACACAAGTAACCCTGTAATCATGTCTCAGACCTGCCACTGCAGTGTCTGTAAGTGTATTTTTACACTGTAAATTCGACTTGGCAAGTGTACCCACTTGCCAGGCCTAAACCTTCCCTTTTCTTACATGTAAGGCACCCCTAAGGTAGACCCTAGGTAGCCACAAGGGCAGGGTGCAGTGTATGGATAAGGTAGGACATATAGTAATGTGGTTTATATGTCCTGACAGTGAAATACTGCCAATTTCATTTTTCACTGTTGCAAGGCCTGTCTCTCTCATAGGATAATATGGGGGCCACTTTTAAATATGATTAACGTGTAAATTCCCCTAGAGAGTAGATGGACATGTGGAGTTTGGGGTCCCTGACTCACAATTTAAAAATACATCTTTTAGTAAAGTTGATTTTAAGATTGTGCGTTTGAAAATGCCACTTTTAGAAAGTAAGCATTTTCTTGCTTAAACCATTCTGTGACTCTGCCTTGTTTGTGGATTCCCTGCCTGGGTCAGTTTGACAGTTGGGTTGTTTTTCACCTCGCACTAGACAGTGACACAAAGGGGGCTGGTGTGTAACCTGCATTTCCTGATTCGCCATCTCTGCTAGGAGGGAGGGGTGGAGTGGTCACTCTCATCTGAAAGGACTGTGCCTGCCTCTGACAATGCCGGCTCCAACCCCCTGGTGCGTGTCTGAGGCCTTGCCTGGGCAAGGCAGGATTTCACAAGTAGGTGTGAGTCCCTTTTGAAGAAAGGTGACTTCAAAGACTAAAATGGGTATAAGAAGGGCACCCAAATCTACAGACTTTAGAAACACTTCTGGAACCAAGAGGAACCTCTGCCTGGAGAAGAGCTGATAGCTGAGGAAGAAGTGCTGCCCTGCCTGTGACTGTGCTTTGTGGAGCTTTCCTGCAGTGCTGCTTCTGCCAGAGTAAGAGGGCAAAGACTGGACTTTGTGTGCCTTCCATCTTGTGAAGAAATCTCCAAGGGCTTGAGTTAGAGCTTGCCTCCTGTTGTTTGAAGTCTCAGGGACAGCAAAGACTTCTCTCTGCCAGCACCTGGAGTCTCTGGAGAGACTCCTGCCCCGACAAGTGGTGCCCTATCCAGTCCCTGGGCCCTTGAAAGGAAAGCTGGTGGAATCCAAGGAAATCGACTTCGGACGACTTCGGACCGATGCCGCTGCTAAAACCGGTAACGCCGCCTGCACCTGACGCCGTGACCTTCGCTGGAACGCGACGCTCTTCACAGGCCCGACGCCGCAGCAGCCCCGCTGAAGTCCGCGACACTGTGGTAGTCGCCGCACCACGTCGTGACCGATGCCGCTCGAAGTGCACGGATTCAACATTTCGCACAGACGCCGCGATTCCCGACTTCGCGCATTGGCTTGTTTTCACTCTTCACCAAAGGTACTGTACTTAGGGGTCTACGCGACTCCGTGTCCGGCGCCGCTGGTGTCGGCTTGTTGGGAACGACTCCGTCACGACGCCGTGTTAACACCTCATCGAAGCATTTTTTGTTTCTAAGCGCTATTTTTGAGTTTAATCTTTAAAAATTCATAACTTGACTTGTGTATGTCGGATTTTTGTCGTTTTGGTCTTGTTTTGTTTAGATAAATATTTCCTATTTTTCTAAACCGGTGTTGTGTCATTTTGTAGTGTTTTCATGAAGTTACTGTGTGTGTTGGTACAAATACTTTACACCTAGCGCTCTGAAGTTAAGCCTACTGCTCTGCCAAGCTACCAAGGGGGTAAGCAGGGGTTAGCTGAGGGTGATTCTCTTTTACCCTGACTAGAGTGAGGGTCCTTGCTTGAACAGGGGGTAACCTGACTGTCAACCAAAGCGCCCATTTCTAACAATCGCATATTGTATTTTGTCAATATTGATGTGAATGTATATACACCAAATATGCTTATAGTCACTGCTCCATCCAGTGAGTTTTGAATAATTTTAGAAAATCTGTGAATGGTTTTTGCACAGTATTTCTATAATCCAAAACACATTGCTACCAAATGGAAGTTAGATCCTATAGCTGTATATTTATAAGATACATTTATGGAAAGTTTCTCAAATCATCTGTCTGTAGAGTTCTGACAATGTGTTTCATTCAAGATTAATATACTTAGCACGGTGAGCCGCCTTATGCAATAACTGGCTTGAAAGTTCCCTTATGATACTACCTACTGCTAAATTCTTCCCCAGTGAGTTGAACGTTCGTATCAATACTTTATTATGTTACTATAGATTTAGAAAAAAAAAATCTCAAGCATTGATTATAATTCTGGTTGTGATTCTTGCATTGTTATGTAGCTTTCTATGCATTTACCTTTCTTTATATTTGAGCCGATAAATCTGTTAATAATGGCTGCGCCCCTTAAGCTTCCCTTATAAGGTTAGAATGTGTTTTATGAAAAAAATGAGAAGATTGTTTGCGTTTGATGTGAATCCAAGGAGACACCAAGTCAGCTTAAGCTTTATCAACCATGATTTGATAATTGAACAATTCCTTAACATCCTAAATGATCTTGCTACCTTTGCAAGGTAGTACAATGATTTGTCGAACCGCCAGGAGATTGCCATCACCACCGGGAACATAGTTCCCAGCGGGGGGATGGCAGGCAGACTTGTGGTCAGCGACAGCAGAACTGAACTCAAAACCACCATGCTGATCATGACTCCTGTTTCTGCAAGCCTCTCCATGGAAAGCCATGGAAAAGCTGGCAGAAACACAGTGCAGTGGCCACAGGGGGGTCCCTGCACTGTTCATGACCTGGCAGTGCATGGGCCCTCCTGCCCAGCACCCTAAAGGGTGCTGTTGTGCGACAGCATTAGCCTCGGATCCCTAAAGGGAGCCGAGGCCAGTACCGTAGCAGTGTTCAGGAGTAGCAGGGTAGCAGCGTAGCAGGAGTACTTAAAGCAGACATGTAAATTGTGGTTTGTTTTACCGTACAGCAGAGGAAAATGTGAATCCTTGTGATTTACTGTGTCCTAAAGGCATGAGTTAGACACACAAGATGGCTGAAAAAGAATAAAAATGCAAAAAAAGGATTTGGCAAAATGAACCACTAGCCCGCCAGATCTGGCTTTGAAGTGAACTCTGATTTAGGTGAATGTGCTCATACGATCAGACAAAATGCAATAATTCACAATACAAGTGAGCTAATCGCTGAAGTGGGCTGTCCCATTATTTCGTAAAGGGAGCAAACTGTGAATGACCCAACACTTCTTTCTGTATGTGTTTATGGATGTATTTCTTTACATATGCACTTGTAATCACAAGAGGATGGCAAACAGAGAAAGATATCATTAGGCCAGACCTACAATTACTTTGTTCATGTAAATATTGATTTAAGCATCAAAAGAAAATGTCAGTAGTGTTCCAGGATACTACTGACATTTTCTCAATATCATATATGTAAACATTTCTGCTGTCAACAGGGGCCAAATAACATAATCAGTGGGGAAAAAGCTACATTACACCTACACTCAAATGTACACATACACTAGGATGCAGGCATATTGGATCTTTATGAGTTGTTCACTTGTGAATGGGAAACTAAATGCCTGAAGGTGTGGTACCATAATATTGACATTTTATTATTGGCTTGCACATATTGGCTTCACACTTTTGAATATACAGAATACCAGGGCACACCAGAGGGAGTCCTGTGTGATGAATCCAAGGGGTCATTCAATCAAAGTCGAATGCAGCGACGTAGGTGCAAGTGGAGTTTATTTGATAATGTGCATAGCTAAGACCAATGTCCAGGCAACAATCCAATGTACAACGTGTCATCAGATAAACAGCAAACAGCATCTCAACACTGACGCGAACCGGCACGGTTTCATTGAGTTAGACATGCTTATCTGGGCCTTTGTCATTCCTTACCTTTGGATTACCCTTGGCCGGACTAGGCCTGATCCTCATTTCTGCCCTGGATGGCTGAACTTCACTCTAATAATTCAAACACTTTTTGTTCTAGACCTTACCAGCCTTGACAAAGTCTAGGAGACGAAACACGTGTCGGCTGTTTGCTGTTTATCTGACGACTCGTTGTACATTGGATTGTTGCCTGGACATTGGCCTTACCTATGCACATTGTCAAATAAACTCCACTTGCACCTACGTCGCTGCATTCGACTTTGATTGAACAACCACTTGGATTCATCACACAGGACTCCCTCTGGTGTGCCCTGGTATTCTGTATATTCATTCGTCAGTACTGACTACCCTTAGTCAGTTACTCTGGACACCTGTGGTGGACAGGTGGACCTACGGGTTTGGCACCCACCCTATTTCTGACACTTGCTGTCACTAAGGACCTTCCTAAATAACATTGTTCTCAATCATAGTTGGCTGTGCGAGCGCCTTTGCCATTCTCCACCCTTATTGTTTTGTGTTGTACGGCTAATGTCTCTGGGGAATAGGGTGATGGTTCCAAGAACCCATTTACTTCTCACCATCAACAGGCAAAGGGTGAAGGCTCTGAGGGACACGGATGTCATCATGGCTACTGTTTGGAGTCAGCTGGTGTCCTTAGAGTGTGTCTTCCCTACCACATTCTACCAAGAAATAGTCGCAGACACCTGTGAGAACCATTTGCCGGTGGCTCTGGTTCCCATTGAGTGGAGAGGGGTCTCAGGTTCTCTAAAATTAGCTTTGAGCTCTGCCATGTCTGTAGATTGTATGTTGGGCAGCAACCTGGAGCAAACAATTTGAAAGGAGGTAGAGCTCAGGTCACACGTGGAGCAGCTGGAACTGCCTGAATGAGTCTGTATACCCACACGGTACATGGATGCCCTGGAAGGGAGTCAAGAGCACTTGGAGTCTGGAACAATGGCTCAAGCCGCTGGCACAAGGTGTGAGGGCAAGGAATGTGGTAAACCAGCCCCTGAAGTTCCTGCATTCCAGATATATGAAGCACCTATCGAGGATGCTCCTGAGCCTACTGGAGGGGGGGACAACACTGCTGCACAAGGTATCATGCTTGAGGTTTTGGGATCGCAAGTTAATGGGCCCCCAAGGCAGGAATTCTGCAAAGCTCATAAGGAGTTCCTCACTCTAGAGGTCTTGAAGTGGCAAGCTGAGACCTTGGCAGCAGGTGATACCTCTGGAGGCTACCTTCTCTATTATGAGAATGACCTACTATACAGTGAGCCTAAGGTTCTGGGTGTGGGACAATCCATGTGCTGGTGGTCTCCTAGTGTTACAGGGTCGTTCCACTGGGGTTGTCTCATGATATCCTCCTAGCAGGACATTGGGTCAGGACAAGACCTTTGTCGGTCTTGTTACCCACTTCTCTTGGCCCCGGATAAAGACAGCCTCAAATGCCTTCTGTAGGACCTGTCCCACTTGCCAGGCTAGGGGGAAGTCAGGGAAAAAACACAAGGGTCCCATGACCCCATTACCTGTCATTGACACTTCCTTCAAGATGGTGGGCATCAACATTGCCAGTCTCCATGTCAGCCTAATGCAATAGGTTCCTCCTGGTCTTGGTGTACCATGCCACTTGCTATCCAGTGGCTATCCCTCTGCGGTCAGTGACTGAACCTGTGGTGGTCAGGACCCTGTTTAGGATGTTTACCCAAATGCAGTTTGCCCAAGAGGTATTGTCTGTCAGCGTACATGAAGTCTATGTGGGATCAGTGAGGAATGAATTATAAGTTCTTCACACCCTATCACCCTCAGATGAATGGGCTTGTTGAGTGATTCAACAATGGGCTTGTTGAGTGATTCAACAAGACCATCCGAGGCATGATAATAGGCCTACCTGAGCCCATGAAACATAAGTGGGACATTCTCTTCCCATGTCTTCTTTTTGCTGACAGGAAGGTGTCACCGAAAGGAGTTGGATTTAGCCCCTTTAAACTCCCCTATGGACACCCTGTTAGGGGACATCCTAGCCTTATCAGAGAGGGGTGGGAGCAAGCTCCCAAGGAGTCCCCTCAGGATGCGGTCAGTGACATGCTGGCACTCCGCAATCAGAGAAAAAAGGTGAAACGCATATTTGAAGCCAGTGCAGCAGTCATTAAATTTTGGTATGACCAGAAGGACTCTCTGGTACAGTTTCAACCTGGCCAGAAGGTGTGGGTTTTGGAGCCTGTTTAGCAGAGGGCTCTCCAGGATTGCTAGACGGGCTACATATGAGGTGAAGGAGCAGAAGGGGGAGTCGACCTACCTGGTGGATCTCAAGTCTCTAGAAAACCCTTAAGGGTGGTTCACATGAACCACCTCAAATCACACTTTGAAACATCAGAAGTGTACATGTTCCCAGTGATAGATGAAGGGGTGGAAGAGGAGAGTAGGCCTCTCCCTGACCGCCTGCCATCTTAATAGCATGATGGGTCAGTGTAGGGTGTCAACCTTCCCCCTACTCTAACCCCAGAACAGCAGAGTGACTATCACCAGTTGCTGGGGCAATTTTCCTTTCTGTTTTTCCCTCACCCCTGGGCTCACATTTGTGTACCCATGACATAGACAACAGAGACAGTATACCTGTTAAATACAACATTTACAGGCTTTCAGGCAAGATGAGGGCTAGTATCAAGGATGAGGTCTCCAAGATACTGGTGTGATTGAGCTCTCCAACAGTCTCTGGTCCAGCCAAGTGCTGCTGGTATGCAAGGCTGCCCCACCGGCCAACATTCCAGAACTTAGGTTCTGGGTAGACTACGGGAAATCCATCACAAAGACTTCCTCCCCATCCCGTGAGCTGATGAGCTCATTGACAGGCTGAGCACTGCCAAGTACATAAGTAGCTTTAATCCCACATCAGGGTCTTGGCAGATTGCTCTGACAGAGGGGGCAAAAGAGTGGTCTCGATTCTTGATCCCAGGTGTCCACTTTCAATTTAGGATAATGCCCTTTGGCTTAAAAATGCCCCTGCTACTTTCAGAATTGTTCAACAGGGTTCTGGTGGAGAAAGAGGGATTCTATGCCGCCTACCTTGATGACAATGCTGCCTTCAGCTCTAGATGAGAGAAGCACCTGTACCACCTCCAGGAAGTGCTTCAGGACCTGCAAGAGGTGGGCATGACTTTCAAGGACAGTAAGTGCCAGATTGGGCAGGGTTCCACAGTGTATCTGGGCTACATTGTTCATGAGTTCAAGGTGCAGCCCCTCCAGGACAAGATTGAAACTATCCTAGCCTGGCAACCCCCTAAAACAAAGACAGAAGTGAGGGCCTTCCTGGGCATCACCGGGTAGCATAGGAGGTTTATTAAGGGATATGGAAAAATTGTTGCTCCTTAACATAGCCGATGTAAAAAAATAGTCAGAAGGGGGATCTGGGCATAGGCCTGCCAGAAAGCTTTGATTCTTCAAGGAGGCCATAGTACAGCACCTCAAAGCGTCTGACTTCTTTAAGCACCTTATAGTAATTGAAATGGAGGGCTTTACTATGGTCTGGGCACTGAAGAAGCTGAAACCCTATCTGTTTAGGGCTCACGTCCGGGTTGAGGCAGAACACAGGCCCCTTAGGTGGCTCATCCAAATGAAGGGTGAACATCCCAAGCTGTTTCCCCACAGGGAATGGATTTTATGGTAGAACACTGTCCTGGATCAGACCACGCCAATGTTGAGGTCTATACAGGTTCTTCTACCTTAGTGATGAGAATAGCCAAGAGGTTGTGTCATTCTCCCCACTTTCAGCTGGGTGGCACATGTTAGACCCATCAGTCTTAGGATGGGCTTGTCACAAACATTTTGCCTCCCTCCTTTAATTTTAATGATCTTGCTTTTGCTGGTTTTAGGACTCTGTGACACTTTACCACTGTTAACCAGTTCTAAAGTGCATGCGCTCACCCCTTAAAACATGGTAACTTTGGCTTATTCCCAATTGGAATATTTAATATACTTGTAAGTCCACAGTAAAGGGGTACTACATGTGCCCAGGGCCTGTAAATTAAATGCTACTAGAGTGCCTGCAACCTAATTGTGCCGACCACTTAAGTAGCCCTTTAAACATGTCTCAGGTCTGCCATTGCAGCCTGTGTGTGCAGTTTTAAACTGCCATTTGTACCTGGCAAATTACAACTTTTGCCAGACCTAAATCTTTCTTTTTAATACATATGTCACCCAGAGGGTAGGCCCTAAACAGCCCACATGGTAGGTTGCAATGTATTTAAAAAGTAGAAAATGTAATTTAAACATTTCCATGTCCTGGTGAAACACCTTTAAATTAATTTTTCACTACTGCAGTATCCCATAGGATAACATTGGAGTTACTTCATTACATTTAATAAGCTGGAATTTCTTAGTGGGAACATGTAACCAGTTCATATTTGGTGTCTTTGGACCTGTAATGAAAAGTCCCCTCTTATGGTAAAGTCGGATTTTAAATTATAATTTTAAAAATACCACTTTTAGAAAGTTGGCATTTTCCTGCCTTAGCCATTTAGTACCAGTAGCCTGTCTCTGGGTCACATGACTGGATGTAGCTGACATTTGGGCTTTGCTTATTCCTCCTAGTCTGCCAAACACAATACAGAGGTTAGGTGTGCATGGATGGGCCAACAGTGCCAGGATAGGAGGACGGAGTGGTGCACAGCCCTATTTACACTTGGATAGGCTGTGTCTTGCCTCTATGTAAAGGTCTGCATATACAGAGGCAGAGAAGGAAGGATGTCTAGGGACTTCAAATTGAAACCTCTAGAAGCTTCACCCACCTTCCAGAGGAAGGGCACCAGTTATAATCTTTGGAACTCAGGCGCCACCTCTTCAGTTTACTTCTGGACTTCTCTGCCACGAAGAAGGACTGCTGTGCTGCTGAAAAGACTACTGCTCTGCTGGACTGATGCTCTGAAGGGGCTGCTGCCCTGCTGTGCTGACCTGTTGCTTGCTGCCTTCTTGCCTGGGTGCGAAGGACAGGGCCTCCATCTGGTGAACTGAGGACCCCAAAGTGCCCTAAGTGCTAGTTGGCTGGCTTCCTGACTAGAGTCACAGGGACTAAAGACTCCAAAAACCTTAAACCCAGCAGCTGGACTCTGCCATCTGTGAGCCTGTCCTGCCAAGTTGTGCCACCCTAGTCTTGTACCCTTGGGAGTGTGTCTGAAGGTGCTCTGCCAATCCAAGTATGGACCCAGCAGATCTGATGCATCTCTTCTGATATGCGGTACAAACCAGAGCAGAACCAGCACATCACCTCTGCTGTGACGGTTCTTGTTGGACATTTTTGCTTATGCAGGGTCATACCCAATCTTTTTGCCTCCTGCCTCCTATATTTTCTGACCTGTTACTGTTCGCTGTTGAACTCTGAGCACTTTACCATTGCTAACCAGTGCTAAAGTGCATATGCTCTCTGTGTAAAATTGTATGCAATTGGTTTATCCCTGATTCGCATATTTGATTTACTAGTAAGTCCCTAGTAAAGTGCACTATAGGTGCCAGGGCCTGTAAATCAAATACTACTAGTGGGTCTGCAGCACTGGTTGTGCCACCCACATAAGTAGCTCTGTAATCATGTCTCAGACCTGCCAGTGCAGTGTCTGTGTGTGCAGTTTTAACTGTAAATGCGACTTGGCAAGTGTACCCACTTGCCAGGCCTAAACCTTCCCTTTTCTTACATGTCAGGAACCCCTTAGGTAGGCCCTAGGTTGCCCCACGGGCAGGGTGCAGTGACCCCTGACCCCTGCATCCATTTCTAGCACAAGGAGTGCTGCTGGTGTCTTTCCTCTGATCCTCAAAGCGCCTGCGGAGCACTCGATCTCTGCCACGCACAAATGCCTGGGGAGCGCTCTGTTGAAAGTGGAGTTAAGCACCTCGAGATCGCTGCTGTGATATCAGCTCTTGTGCCCTGCAAGCGCCTCTGCCCTTGTTAATCACCACCGTGACCCGAGTGCGAGGAGAACAACGAGCGCATCGAAACACGCTGCCTGGTGTGCCCCCGGGGCACGAGGAACAGGTGGAGAAAAGAAGCCCGATGTTGTAGTGCCCCCGGGGAACGGGGTCGCTGTAATCAGTGCCCCCGGGGCTCGGGCAGGCCCCATCTCATGTGAATCACCACTGCAGCCCGGGCCCAGTGCTGTACCTCGCTGAAGAGGTCCAGAAGGAAGACGGGAGTATTTCCCTACCGGAGCCCTCCGTGCCAAGGCCGGGTGGGGCCTTGAGTTAGGTGGCTCCCCCAGGGTACTGAGACCCGGTACACGCGGTTTCCAACTCTAGGATCGAGTCGGGGCTGGCTGTAGTCGCCCCTCTCGCCCCACGCTGCACTCTCCGGCCAACGCACTCGATCTGCAGTTCGGACCCGAGGTGAGGGTCCCTACTGCACCAGGGGGCCCCGGTTGACCCTGGGCGCCCCCCTTTGTGGTTGGATCTCAGAGCACGTAATTGTGCCCCCCCTCCTGCCCTAAGTTGTTTTTGCTGGCTTTGGCTCCCCCTGTGAGGGCCGGTTGAGGCCCGGGGGGGGGCTCCCCAGTTGTCCCGGTCCCCAGAGGGGCCCGTCTATAAGAGAAAGGAGGTGCAGGTTGCCCTCCTCTGACCCCAGAGGATAAGGGAGGCCCCCATTTTGCACGTAGGTGTGCCGTGGGGCCCATTGTTCGCCTTCTAGGCACTGGAGGTGCCTTCATCCAACCAGGTACTGTCTTAAGGACCAATATAGTTACAATCCAAAGTTCTTTCTACAGACTTTTATTGATTCGTATATTACCTACCTGCGTTTGATTTTTTTTTTACATATGTATGCAAATGTTCCTTTTATGGGCATGACTTGCTAATATGTTTTTCTAACTTGCCATATGTTTTCTAATGTTCCTACTATGGGCATTTTATGATATTCTTATGACAAGTGCTTTAATGTGATAACGTGTTTCCTGACTACTGCTTATGTTGCAGAATATTGAGTAACCTGTGTGTTATTTGTGACTACTGCTAGTTCGCATAGTAACTAATGTGTAACGTTCTGACAACTGCTAAGGTAGCAGGATACTACTGTTATGTGATGTTGGTCTAATAATTACGTTGTGTACAATACAGTATATTCTCATATAATCTGGTGTTGTGTTTCCTTTGTGGTGAGGATATTGCGTCACATGTGTTGTGTGTGTTGTGCAAATACTTTACACATTGCCTCCGGGTTAAGCCTGACTGCTCGTGCCAAGCTACCATGGAGGTGAGCAGGAGTTATCTTGCCCTGACTAGAGTGGGTGGGTTCTGCCTGGCTGAGGTGCATACCCTACCCAACCAGAAACCCCATTTCTAACAGGGTATAAGAAGGGCACCAAAAACCACAGACTTTAGATCACTTCTGGACATCAAGAGGAACCTCTACCTGGAGAAGAGCTGAAGAGCTAAGGAGAAGTGCTGCCCTGGCTGTGACTGTGCTTTGTGGAGCTATCTGCAGTTGCTGCTTCTGCCAAAGTAAGAGGGCAAAGACTGGACTTTGTGCACATTCCAGCTTGTGAAGAAATCTCCAAGGGCTTGATTTAGAGCTTGCCTCCTGTTGTTTGAAGTCTCAGGGACAGCAAAGACTTCTCTCTTCCAGCACCTGGAGTCTCTGGAGAGACTCCTGCTTTGACAAGTGGTGCCCTATTCAGTCACTGGGCCCTTGAAAGGAAACTGGTGGAAATCCAAGGAAATCGACTTCGGACGACTTAACCAACGCCTCTGCTGAATCCGGTGACACCGCCTGCACCCGATTCCGTGCCCTTCGATGGAACGCGACGATCTTCGCAGGCCCGACGCCGCTGCAGCCCTGCTGAAGTCCGCGACTCTGTGGAAGTCACCGCACCACATCGTGACCGACGCCGCTCGAAGTGCACGGATTCAATGTTTCACACAGACGCCGCGATATCCGACCGCCCATCGACTTGTTTTCACTCTTCACCAAAGGTACTGTACTTGGGGGTCTACGCGACTCCGTGTACGGCGCTGCTTATGTCGGCTTGTTGGGAACGACTCCGTCACGACGCAGTGTTAACATCTCATCGAAGCATTTTTGTTTCTAAGCGCTATTTTTGAGTTTAATCTTAAAAAATTCATAACTTGTGTATGTCGGATTTTTGTCGTTTTGGTCTTGTTTTGTTTAGATAAATATTTCCTATTTTTCTCAACTGGTGTTATGTCATTTTGTAGTGTTTTCATTAAGTTACTGTGTGTGTTGGTACAAATACTTTACACCTAGCACTCTGAAGTTAAGCCTACTGCTCTGCCAAGCTACCAACGGGGTAAGCAGGGGTTAGCTGAGGGTGATTCTCTTTTACCCTGACTAGAGTGAGGCTCCTTGCTTGAACAGGGGGTAACCTGACTGTCAACCAAAGACCCCATTTCTAACATTGGTGATCAGCGGTTGGGATTTGGGCTTGTATTTGTACTTGACATACAGTGATTAAGTGTACACTACTGTTTTGATCTCAGACCACTACGTGACCACATACTATTTGTTTGGTGATCTTTCATTTTTCTCTTTGGGACGCATTTTTGTTCTACTTCCATGATTTTGCTGATCTCTTGACTGATTCTTTTTACTTCATTGGGAACTTGTTTTCTGCCGTTGGAACTTTGCACTTTTTGCCATCATGTCTCAATCTGGAGATGCAACAGCTGGAGCTGAGTTTGAATTAGGGAAACTGAAGAGGTACTCAGTTGTTCAATTGAAACAGTTCTGTGAAGATCTTCTCTGTCCGATTAGAGCTCTGCCAGGAAGGGGGAGCTGCAAGAGGCATTGAGGGCCTGGGTGACAGCCAAGGAAGCTGGGGGGCACACAGAAGATTTGGATGGGAAAGTGCAGAGTCTACACAGTGGTGTAGTAGAGGTACCTATTACACTTGGGGGAGGGTCTCCAGGAGTGGTAGCAGTAGATCCTCTAAGGGTCTGGCTCCTAAAGATGTGCAGGACAGACAGACAGAAAGGGCTTACCGGTTGGAGGCAGAAAAGTTGAGGATGCAAAGGGAGTTCGACGAGTGGAAAAGAGACTTAGGGGGTCATTCCAACCCTGGCGGTCGGTGTAAAAGCAGCAGCCAACCCGCAAACAGGCAGGCGGCCAAAAAAAAGAAATTCCGATCCTGGCGGGAACCCGCCACTTTACCACTCCGACCGCCACGGCGGTACAGACAAGTAGCGCGGCGGTCACCGCCAACAGACAGGCGGCAGACAATGTACCGCCCACCCTATCACAACTCACCAATCCGCCACCTTTTCCGGGGCGGGAGCCCTGCCGATAAAAACACTGCGGAAACAGACTTCGAACGGGAAAATGCTCACCTCCATACACCCCACAAGGAATCTGGACAGCATGGAACCCGAACTACACATCCTACCAGCTATTGTCTACCTGCTCCTCTACCAGGAGCACGAACGCCGGCGCAGAAGACAACGGTGAGTACTGCACCTACGACACAGGGGAGGCAAAAAATTACGGGGACACACATACGCCACACACCCACCCCCACCCTCACCCACTACAACACACACATCAATGCAGAGCAACAAGTCAGAGTGACAGTCGCCAACCCCCCCGGAAGAATGCAAAGACAAAATAAAATGATCATTAAAAATGAAGTATATTATAGCATAATTGAAGTTAAGTGAAATATGAAAATATAAATAAAATATATTACATCAAGAACAATATATACATAGGTCAAAAGTCCGGCCCATATTGGCTATCATCCATTGTTCGTGGGCGAGTGCAAAGCCACAGTCTCACAAGTCTCTACAGTGGGTGGGTTGCCCACTGTACCATCCTGGGGAGTGCAAACCACAGTCCATCAAGTGGATTACAGACTCCACTGGTTCTGGAGGAGGCATGGTGCCCAGAGTGCTTCGTGAAGCCCTGGCCGACACAGATCCGGCCCAGCCAATGGGCCAGCGGTGCTTGAGATGAAGGGCCCAGCGGAGCGGTGCTTGACAGGAAGGGCCCAGCGGAGCGGTGCTTGAGATGAAGGGCCCAGCGGAGCGGTGCTTGACAGGAAGGGCCCAGCGGAGCGGTGCTTGACAGGAAGGGCCCAGCGGAGCGGTGCCTGACAGGAAGGGCCCAGCGGAGCGGTGCTAGAGATGAAGGGCCCAGCGGAGCAGTGCTTGACAGGAAGGGCCCAGCGGAGCGGTGCTTGACAGGAAGGGCCCAGCTGAGCAGTGCTTGACAGGAAGGGCCCAGCGGAGCGGTGCTTGAGATGAACGGCCCAGCGGAGCAGTGCTTGACAGGAAGGGCACAGCGGAGCGGTGCTTGACAGGAAGGGCCCAGCGGAGCGGTGCCTGACAGGAAGGGCCCAGCGGAGCGGTGCTTGATATGAAGGGCCCAGCGGAGCGGTGCTTGACAGGAAGGGCCCAGCGGAGCGGTGCTTGACAGGAAGGGCACAGTGGAGCGGTGCTTGACAGGAAGGGCCCAGCGGAGCGGTGCTTGACAGGAAGGGCACAGCGGAGCGCTGCTTGAGATGAAGGGCCCTGTTCAGCGGTGCTTGACAGGAAGGGCCCAGCGGAATGGTGCTTGACAGGAAGGGCCTAGCGGAGCGGTGCTTGACAGGAAGGGCCCAGCGGAGCGGTGCTTGACAGGAAGGGCACAGCGGAGCGGTGCTTGACAGGAAGGGCCCAGCGGAGCGGTGCTTGACAGGAAGGGCCCAGCGGAGCGGTGCTTGACAGGAAGGGCCCAGCGGAGCAGTGCTTGACAGGAAGGGCCCAGCGGAGCGGTGCTTGACAGGAAGGGCCCAGCGGAGCGGTGCCTGACAGGAAGGGCCCAGCGGAGCGGTGCTTGAGATGAAGGGCCCAGCGGAGCGGTGCTTGACAGGAAGGGCCCAGCGGAGCGGTGCTTAAGAAGAAGGGCCCAGCGGAGCGGTGCTTGACAGGAAGGGCACAGCGGAGCGGTGCTTGAGATGAAGGGCCCTGTTCAGCGGTGCTTGACAGGAAGGGCACAGCGGAGCGGTGTTTGACAGGAAGGGCACAGCGGAGCGGTGCTTGCCACGGCGGGGCCCTGTTCAGCGGTGCTTGTCACGGCGGGGCCCTGTTCGGCGGTGCTTGTCACGGCGGGGCCCAGTTCGGCGGTGCTTGTCACAGAGGGGCCCTGTTCGGCGGTGCTTGTCACGGCGGGGCCCTGTTCGGCGGTGCTTGTCACAGCGGGGCCCTGTTCGGCGGTGCTTGTCACGACGGGGCCCAGTTCGGCGGTGCTTGCCACAGCGGGGCCCTGTTCAGCGGTGCTTGCCACGGCGGGGCCCTGTTCAGCAGTGCTTGTCACGGCGGGGCCCTGCTCAGCGGTGCTTGTCACGGCGGGGCCCAGTTTGGCAGTGCTTGCCACGGCGGGCCCTGTTCAGCGGTGCTTGACATGTGTTCCCAGGGAACCAGATCGGGCCAATATTTTCCGCTCAGTCGCCATCCGACCTTTCGCTTGCGGGGCCCTCCTGTGCTGGAGTCCTGGGCCCATGGGTGTCCTCCTTCACACCCGAAATGGGGCTGGTGGGGCCCTCCTGGGCAGCTCGCCTGCTGCCGGACATGTCCGCCCTGCTGCCCTTGCCCTCCTTCGCCAATTATCTGGGGCCCTTGCCTCCCTTTGTGGATGTGCCAGGTGACGGTGCCAGGGTATTGCCTTTGGGGGCTGCCGTCTCTGGCCTCTCGCGCCGGCCCTTCCATTTTTTAGTTTTTTTCCAAGGGGGTGGGCTGGCTGTCCCCTTGCTGCTGGCTGATGTTGCTGCCCTAGAAGCTGGTGGACTCCAATAGCCCTGGACTATGGTCCTTGTAGGTGCAGGGCTTGTGGTGGCTGAGGTGCTGTTTGGACTCTTACGAGATGGAGGGGGTGGGTCAGGTGATGCAAAGAGGTTAATTTTGGAGAGGAAAAACTTTTTAGGAGCAGTGGGAAGGGTAGGTGCAGTGGGTATGGGAGTGGAGGAAGAGGATGTGGTTGTAGGAGAGTCAAGTGTGCTGTCTTTGGGTGCAGGTGCTTGTGACGGAGGCTGTCGTGAGGTGGATGGCTGTTGGGTGGGTGGCTGCCTGCGTTTGTGTGGTTTGGAAGAGGGGGTGACAGACACACTGGGAGAGGACACAGGGGACGTGTAAATGGCAGTGGGGGTGGTGACTGCACGTGTGCGGAGTGTTCTGGTGGGTGTGCTGGTGATGGACGTACTGGCTGATGGTGGTGTGCATGCAGGTGTGAGTGGAGACGTCACAGGGAGGGAGGAGGGAGACGAGGAGGAGGGGGACACAGAGGAGGCAGTGGCTGTTGGCATGTCTGCATGTGGATGTTGCATGTGTGAATGCTTGTGTGATCTGTGGTGCTTATGTCTGGATGAGCTGCCCTTGGGTGTTGATGTGTGTGCAGGCTGGTCTGTAGGTGTGGCTGGGATAGGCAGAGGAACAGGGGAGTGGGACTGGGATGAGGAAATTGGAGGGGGGAGGCAGGAGACAGGGACAATGGCTGCCGTCAGTGCTGAGGCCAGAGCGTTGAACGATCACTGATGGGCAACCTGACCCGAATGAATGCCCTCCAGGTATGCATTGCTCTGGTGCACCTCCCTTTCTACACCCTGGATGGCATTCAAAAGGGTAGACTGCCCAACAATGAGCGTCTGGAGGAGGTCAATGATCTCCTCACTGAGGGCAGCAGGGGTAACTGGGGCAGGGTCTGAGGGGCCTGGGGCGAAGGAGATGCCCGCCTTCCTGGCCGAGCCGGCACGGGGCGAACCCTGAGGGGCTGCTTGGAGGGCAGAGCTGGTGCGCGGGGTGGCGGCTGTACCTGTTGTAGCGGTGGGCACGGATGTTGCCGCCACCACATGGGGGCTCCCTTCCGAGGACGTGTCTGTGTCGCTGACGTCTCCACGGGTCCCCGTTGTGGAGCTCCCCTCGCCCTCCGTCTCACTGGTGAACTCGGAGTCGGTTGCATGGCCCTCCGGGGCCATGTGAGATGCAGCTCCCTCGTGCTCCGATGCCACGTCTCCTCCGCCTGATGATGCTAATGCACACATGAACAGGAAGACCACAAAAAAGGCGGGGGGGGGAAAAAAGACATGTTGAGTGCATGCATTGGCGACACCGTTGGCGGAGAGGACAGACACAGAAGCCCCCTGCACTACGCCGCGCACTCGGTGTACACTACTCACTTATTGTGACTTGGCCTACAAGCCTATGGACGACAACTGCACACATAGGTGACCCAGGGCCATGGATAGCTGTACTTAGCACCCTACAGAGGTGGGGGGCGGGGGCACAGGGCCAAGCCTTATGGAGGGGACCAGCCTACAGAAGTCGCCCTGGCCTAGAGATACCCACAGCCCTCCTCCCCCACCCAGACACCTCCACTGTGCGCTAACATAGCAGAATGTGCTGGTACTCACCCCCTTGTGTCTGCTGTGATGTCCTCACGCGCCCATCCAAATCGGGGTAGGCCACCGCCAGGATCCGGGACATCAGGGGGGTCAATTGACGGGAGCCACCCCTCCTACGTTGGGAGGCCATCCGCAGCAGAGCCTCCGCGGTCTTCCTGCTCCCGTGGCGGATGTCCTCCCACCTCTTGCGGTAGTGGGTGCCCCGTCTGTTGTGGACCCCCAGGGCCCGGACGTCCTTGGCGATGGCACGCCAAATGTCGATCTTCTGATGGGCCCTGACCTATGTGACATGGACAGGGTGGGAAAAAAAATATCATCATTTTCTGCATGGTCGATGCCTCCCCAACCTTGCCATATAGCACATGCTCTCATCTGTCGTGCGATGCATGCCTCATTCGCTCCCCTCCCCACCATCTTTCATCCACCCCACTCAACACAGGCAATGCCCACAAAGCATGGTCCCAGTGTACTTACCTGTTGGTCTGGAGGACCGTAGTGTAGCGCATACTGGGGGAGGACCCCATCAACAAGTTTCTCCAATTCCTCAGATGTGAAGGCAGGGGCCCTTTCCCCAGTCGCAGCAGCCATTGTATCTTCCAAACCGAGGTCACAGCAGCACTTGCAGTATAGGTCCTCTCCTGTGGATGATCAGGTCTCGAGTGATTAAGCAGATAGAAGATGGCGGTCACGCCCGCAGCGGTGCGTACCGCGGCGGTGCGTACCGCGACCGCCGGCGCACATCGTCATTGGCTCCTGAGACTCATAGGGTTCAATGTTAACCAATGCTGCTTTGCGCCGCGGTCTTCGACCGCCTACCGCCACGGTGTGCCACGCCAGCGCATTGACCTCACATCTCATTGTCACACTTCACAGGTCAGGCAGCCACCATTTCAAGGGCACACATGGCTTAATTTCTGCTGCGTCACACAGGCCTAGGCCTTGCATTGCCACTCATACAAGCCATTCAATGCATAGCGAATCGTGTTCTGTGCAAGCTGTGGTTACGTACCTGTGGGTTGCTTGACTCCATGTTGTCCTTCCTAGGCACCGTCCGCTGGGACTTGCGAGGAGATGGAGGAATGTTCCCGTGTACAGACCGCTGGTGGACCTGTCGACAATGGAAGAAAGACATGTCATACTGACATACAGACTTGACCGAGCCACTATACAGGAACTGTGTGTCCAGCTGGAGCCAGACCTGATGTCCCCCATTCGCCAACCCACAGGGATTCCCTCTCTGGTGCAGGTTCTGTCAGTACTCCATTTTTTGGCAAGTGGATCATTCCAAACAACAGTGGCCATATCATCAGGGATGTCTCAGCCTATGTTTTCTAAGGTTTTGTCCAGAGTGTTGTCTGCCCTGATGAAATACATGCGGAGCTACATTGTTTTCCCTGAGGTGGGCGATTTGGCTACAGTGAAGGGTGATTTCTATGCCCTTGGCCATATCCCCAACATCATTGGTGCCATTGATGGGACCCATGTGGCTTTGGTTCCCCCCAGTGAAAGTGACAGGTGTACAGGAACAGAAAAAGTTATCATTCGATGAATGTCCAGGTGGTCTGTTTGGCTGACCAGTACATCTCCCATGTAAATGCCAAGTTCCCTGGGTCAGTGCATGACGCGTACATCATGCGAAATAGCAGCATCCCTTACGTAATGGAATAGCTACAGAGACACTGTGAGTGGCTAATTGGTGACTCTGGTTACCCCAACCTGTCGTGGCTACTGACCCCAGTGAGGAATCCCAGGACAAGGGCAGAGGAACGGTACAATGAGGCCCATGAGCGTACTAGGAGGGTGATCGAGCGAACCTTCGGCCTCCTGAAGGCCAGGTTCAGGTGCCTCCATATGACAGGTGGATCCCTAATGTACTCACCAAAGAAGTTGTGCCAGATCATCGTGGCCTGCTGTATGCTTCACAACCTGGCTTTGCGACGTCAGGTGCCTTTCCTGCAGGAGGATGGTCCAGATGGTGGTGTTGTAGCAGCTGAGGAGCCTGTGGAGAGTGAAGAGGAGGAAGACGACGGGGACGACACAGACAACAGGGACACAGTGATACAACAGTATTTTCAGTAGCACACAGGTACGAATCAACCCGCCATTTTACATTTACTTAAAGTCTCCTGCCTCTCTACTGTCTGTGTTTCCCCCCAGTTCCTGTTAACTGAGTTGTGACTTTCCCTTCCGTTTTCAGAGCTGTGGGCCCCACTGCGTGACCTCTGCTTTGTTTGCCCATGGACTACAGTTGTGTGACAGTGGTATGTTGTCATCACAATGTAACTGAACATTTTGGCAACGTTATGTCTAATACATTTGTTCAAAATACAAGCAGACTCCAGATTTTTTAAGTGCAATTAGTGATTTTATTAAAGTGCTAAATTTAGGGACATGATTGTAAAACGGTGATGGGTGATGGTGGAGTAATGTCCATGGCAGAGTCCAGTTTTCAGTCTCACAGGTGCAATGTCCATATGCCTGTGGAAGGATGGAGCAGGGGCAGTTTAAGTTTGGACAGGGTGACAATGTGGGACAGTGGGATGACATCAGGGGGTATCGTTTGCTGGCGGGGGTCTTGGCATCCTCCTCTGTCTTCTTGTGAGATCTCAGGTACCGCTTGCGGGGTGGTTCTTCTTCTGCAGGAGGTGGGGTTCTGGTGGCCTGTCATTGTGTGGGGGCCTCCTGTCCACTAGTGCCGGCGGAGGTGGTAGGCTGTTCCTGGTCCATGCTAGTGACAGGGGCCCTTTGTGGTGCCACATGGTCCCGCAATGTGGTGACTATCTGGTTAAGGGCCACGACGATGGTCCCCATTGCGGAACTAATGTTTCTCAGTTCCTCTCTGAACCCCATGTACTGTTCCTCCTGCAGTACCTGGATCTCTTGGAACCTGACCAGTACCGTAGCCATCATCTCCTGGGAGTGGTGGTATGCTCCCATGATGGAGGAGAGGGCCTCTTGGAGAGTCGGTTCCCTGGGCCTGTCCCCCCCCTGTCGTACAGCAGCCCTCCCAGTTCCCCTGTTTCCCTCGGCCTCTGTCCCCTGGACCGTGTGCCCACTACCACTGCCCCCAGGTCCCTGTTGTTGTTGGGGTGGTGGGTCAACCTGGGTGCCCTGTAGTGGTGGACACACCGCTGATTGACGTGTCCTGGAGACAGAGGCATGGGCCCGCTGGGTGGGAGCTGTGCTGGTGTTCCCAGAGGGGGTTAGGTCTGCTGTAGCCTGTGGCTGTCTGTGGGGAACCGACTGTCCCGAGGTCCCCGATGGGCCGGGCTGGTCATCTGGGTCCAGGGAGACAGAGCTGCTGTCATCACTGGGGGCCTCTTCTGGGGGTGGGATGGACATCTCTGGACCCTCCTGGGCGGTGTGGTGGCGTTCGGGTCCTGCAGGGGTATAAGAGTATGGTTATTGCTTCTGTGTGTGCCATTTCGTGTAATGGGTGGGTGGCCGTGTTCCCCAGTGCTGGCATTCCCTTGTGGGGATTTTTGTGACGGTGGCTTGTGGGGTAGATGGGTATGTGCAGTGGGCATGCTTTGGTGATGGGTGTCCATGCTTTGGGGAGGCATGCAGGGCTAGGTTTTGGGATGGGTGGGTTGTGATGGTGAGCCATTTGCAAGGAGTTGGTGTGATGGGGGTGGGGGTGAGGGTGGGGGTATGATTTGGCATGCAGGTGGGGTGGGGGGAATGAAGTAGTGAAGATTTGACTTACCAGAGTCCATTCCTCCGCCTACTCCTGCGAGGCCCTCAGGATGCAGGATGTGCAAGACTTCCTCCTCCCATGCTGTGAATTCTGGGGGAGTAGGTGGGGGTCCGCCGCCAGTCCGCTGTACCGCGATGTTGTGCCTTGATACCATGGAACGCACCTTCCCCTGTAGGTCGTTCCAACGCTTCCTGATGTCGTCCCGATTTCGTGGATGTTGTCCCACAGCGTTGACCCTGTCCACTATTCTGCTCCATAGCTCCATCTTCCTGGCAATGGTGGTGTGCTGCACCTGTGCCCCGAAGAGCTGGGGCTCTACCCGAACTATTTCCTCCACCATGACCCTGAGTTCGGCGTCAGAGAACCTGGGGTGTCTTTGGGGTGCCATGGGGTGGTGTGGATGGGGTGAGGGGTGGTGTATGTGTTGTAGAGTGTGGTGAGTGTGGTGGTGTATGGTGTTTTGTGTGTGGAAATTGTGTGGGTGATGTTGTGATTTGCCTCTGTGTGATGGTCTACTCTATGCTGTGCTGTCTCTCTCTGTCCTTCAGTCGCAATTGTGGTCGTAAGGGTTTGTGATTGATGTGGGTGTGTGTTTTATATTTAATTGGGTGTGTGGGAGTGGTGTGTGTATGTGTCTCAGGTGTGTGTATTTTGAATTGTCCAATGTGGTAGTATTTTGTAAAGGTGTGTGTATTTTGACCGCAGCGGTGTGTACCGCCAATGGAATACCGCGGTTGAAAGACCGCTGCGGGGATTTGTGGGTCGGAATGGCATGGGCGTATTTCTGTTGGCGTGATGGTGGAGGTTTGGTCATCGCCAGTTTTTCGCTGTCCGTTGCTGTGGCGGACTTTTGTTGATGTCGGGTTTTTGGCGGTTTGCCAGTTGCGGGTCAGAATGACGTGGCGGTTTACCGCTGCGGTGTTATGGCGGTCTTCTGACCGGCGGTAAGCGCCTTTTACCGCCGAGGTTAGAATGACCACCTTAGAGATAAAAAGGATGATTTTGGCTTATGAGCTAAAACTGGAAGAGCTGGCAGTCAGGAGGGCCGAGTCCAGCTGGAATGGTGGCAGCAACAGTTTCATATCCAGTGCTGCTGAAGAAGTACACATGCCCAGAGATGTGGTGCCCTATTTGAAGGAGGGAGTTAACACACGCCAGGAGGTTCAGGGGTATGAGGTAGCTCCAGTGATGCACATGGTCCCTGAGGTGGATTGGGGAACTGGCATGGGGAGTCATATTCCTACTGGTGGGAGGGACACTCTACTGACTCTAAGTGAGAGTGACAGGGAGAGGGGTTCCCCCAGGTAGAATGCCTGGTTATGGAGTGTGAAGACATCCCAGAACTGTGTGTGTTGAGTGTCAGGGACAGTCAGGTACTGTCTCACCAGTCTCTGGAGGATGATGTGGGGTGCTTTTTAAAAGCAGAGTCACTGGATGGTTGGGTGAAGGGTACTTTGGTTAATTCATGCGAGGGGCTGAGTGATGTACTTGCTGGAGAGCATATGTCTATTCCTTATTTTCCAGAGCTACACCAACACCAGGTCGAGTGTGAGTTCTCTGACCCCAGGGAGCTTACAATGGAGGCAGACTTCTGGGTGAGTACCAGAGAGTCTGAAGAGGCATTTAGGGGTGCTCCTGAGAGGAGTGGTCTAGGTATTTCCCAGCCAGGTAAGCTATGGAAGGATTGTAGTGTCCCAGGTAGGTCCCAGTGTAGTGGGATGGGTGAGGGACCCCAGTTCCAGTCTCAGAGGAGAGGGAATGGGGATGGGTTGAGCCCAAGGTGCCCGAGATCTGGTCCCAGGTCCTGGAGGGTTCCCTGAGGGAACTCCAGGAGGCAAGCCTAGCCTGTACTGTAGTGCCATCTGTTGAGGGAGACCCCACAGTGTCAGGAGAACTTGGGGGGGGTGGCTGTAGCCAGCGTCCCACCAGTTCTGGTGTCTGGCAGTACCACTCCTAGTGAGGGGTGCAGAAGTCCAGACAGAGGGTTGAGAGGGGGATGCGGACCCCAGTGGAGAACTTGGAGGGTCAGGGGTTAGCTCTGAGAACAGAGCCCCCCTGGAATGACCTTAGTGAGACCATTTCTGGGTTGGGGGGAATCCAGACTCTGTCAGATGGGCAGAGGCCAGGAGACCTGCATCAGCCAGACTCTTCTGTGGCCCTTGGGGATGGTGTGTCCCTTAAGCAGGGTAAGTGTGCCCCCCTAGAAGTCCTGGTGTGCCAGGCAATGGTTCAACCGCAGGGTGGGGATTCTGGGTTGGATGACCAGGTTCAGAGGGTAAACTCTGACCTGGTGGGGGGTAGGTATGCACCCCAGAAAGTCCTGGATTGCCAGACGGTGGTCCAGTCTTTGGGTACAGACCCTGGACTGGAGGATCAGGTCCAGGGTGCTCCCCCTGACCTGGAGGAAGGGGCTACTGCTAACAGTGCCCCCACCATGTCGTCTTCTGGGGAGGCCACTCCTTGGTGGGGGGTTCAGGACCCCAGAATGGAGGGCAGGGGGAGGGAAGCCTCACCCCTGGCCCTGGTCCAACTTGAAGGTACAAACCCCTGGTTGGAGGACCAGTTGCAGGTTAACAGCCCTGCACTGGTGGAAGAATTGTGCAGGACTGCTTCTACAAGCACCCTGACAGTTTTTGACTCTGGGGGTCCTGCTCCTGGAGGGAGGGTACAGAGCGCCAGAGGGGAGGACCAGGGTCAGGTTGTCAACCCTGACCTGGTGGAAGAGAGAGTTGTCAAAGGGTGCCAGGCACCTGGGGCTGCCACCCCCCCACTCTCCACAGTCACAGTGGTTGGAGAGGCATGAGGTCGGGTTTTCATCCCTGACAGTTGTCAGGGGTCACTGTAGCTTGCTGTCCTGGTGTACAGAGTTGCCCCTAGGGGGGGCGAGAGTCACACCCCGGGGTGGAGTGGGCAACACCACTGTGTTGGTCCTGGTGGTGCTATCTGCCCATTGAGATACAACTGTGAGCAAAGTAAAGTTAGGTGCTGCACAGATGGTATCTGCAGATGTGGAGAAGGGTTCCCCGTGGGTTAGCTTAGTGGGCCTTGAGAGTATGGACAGAGGGATCCAACTGGAGTCAGGAAGGTGTAGAACCGGAACATGCCCCGGCTGTTGTGAGCCTGTGTCCCTGTTCTATCACCCCAATCAGGGAAGTACATCAAGGTATTGATTGTTCTCCCCTTGCTTTAGGCTGGTAGGGGGTCGTGTTGGAATTTTTTTGCTTATGCAGGGTCATCCCCTCCTGACACAAAGGACTCAATGAAGATGTAGTTACTTGTATCGCTTCGCCTCCTCACAGCTCCTCAGAACCAATGCATCTCCTCGGCTGCACGACATATCTCTGACACCAGATTTTGCAACGTAAGCCCTTGTCAATGGGATCCCCGATGACACTGCAGGACCTTGCATCGCAGCTCTGCAGCACCTCAGAATTGATGCATCACTTCAACTGTGCTATGCATCCTCGGTGCCACCAAATATCCACAGAGGGCGCTTCGTTTAGCTTTTTCTTTGGCACTAGTTTCACTGAAATCTTTCAACCTGCATATCTCTGGTTCTACTGATTCGATTTTTGTCATTTTGGTCTTCTTTTATTTGTTATAAAATACTCTATTCTTCCATATCTATTGTGGAATCCTTTTGTGGTATGTTTACACTGTGTTACTGTTGAAGTGATGCACAAATACTTTACACATTGCCTCTGAGTTAAACAAGACTGCCCTGTGTCAAGCTACCAAGGGTTGAGCACAGGTTAATTAAAGGTTTTCTTGTCTCTTCACCCTGAGGAGAATGGTGGTTGCTACTTGTGAAGGGTTTCACCCCCCACAACCAGTAACTCAGTTTCTTACAACATGTATGTTGGAGCCTTTTGGAGTACATTGTCTATGGCCAGTAGATTTCTCATATTCAGGAAAAGATTTGCTAAGAGTTTATGCAACACAGTGCAGAACCTTGTCTTACTATGCTGCATACGTGAATGGTAGAGAGCTGAACAGCCCCTGATTTACAAAGATATGGGGTGGCTGTTCAGCTCTCTCCCTGCTCTGGTACTTCTGAAGCTGTCTAGTGCTGAAGAACACGAGTCGGTATCCTGCAGCACGTCCTATCTATTTTCAATGAAGGAATAGGAGAGAAAAGCCTTGACATTACACTTCACTACAACAGCCAATCCAAACATTTATAGATCGCTGTTATACGAGGCAATAATTGACACACCCTGTTTATTCAGAGTGGAGGCAGTGTGGTCATTGTGTCCCACATCGTTAAAAGGCTGTATTCAGAAGACAGCTAGATCTTAATCTCAGACCTATGAAAAGGAGTAATACTGTTGTCAACTTCCATTAGGAAATAAGATTAGATGATCTTGGAACAAATAGGTGCTATCAATTCAAAAAAAATTCCCAGTCCTGATGACCCATTTGTGATTTATGTCTCTATAAGGGTCGAAACGTCGACATAAAAATTATTGATGTGGATTGATGTAGAAATAATATAGTGACTTCAAGACTTCTGGATTGAAAGAATCTTATGGAAGTTCACTGGCTGCTGTTTTTAACCACATTTTTGTATATATTGTATACAACACAGGCACTTTATGTATCACAATATTCACTTTCACTGTGTTTTTTTTATTTTAGGAGCACCTAGTAATTAATAGCTAAGAGTTAACTTAAAAACTTCTGTCTAGAATATATGTTTTTGAACTAAAATGTTGTGCTGAATTTTGTTGAAAAGAAATAAAATATGTATCAACTTAAGAATATGATAATGAGTAGAATCACTTAACCTTTACAGTGGAAGTATAGGTATATACTTTCCCCTTTTTTGACCAAAATTTTAATTTGTGTTTACTAATAGTGCTGATGCAGGCATCCTTGCAGTACACTTCTGGAATTGTGGATACTCTGCCAGAAAGAAAGACTGCTGTGCTGCTGAAAGGACTGCCATTTTGATTGACTCTTCTGGACTCCTGCTCTGCTGTGCTGACCTGCTACCCTCCTTGCATGGTAGTGAGAAGGACTGATCCTGAATCTCTGAAACCCAGAACCAGTGATTCCAAGGGCTTGCCTGCTTCCTTCCTGTTCTTTTGAAGTTGTAAGAACACAAAAGACTTCCAACTCACCTGCTACAGGTCTTGGACCCATCTTCAACCAGATCCTGACACCTAATAGATGCCCCTTCAGACCTGGGCCCTTAAAAGTGGTATTATGTCTCCGGATATCAAGCTTTCGGGCTCTTTGTGACTCACACTGGAATCAGCATGAACCACCTCAAGTTCATCTCTTTGCACAGCAAGCATCTCTGCTCAGGACCACAATGCTAAAGTCCACCTGTACGGCTGACTCCTTGTGCCCATGTACGCCTTGAGTGATGCTCTCCTTGTACCCAGAAAACCTCTCTGCAAGCGAGTTTCTTGGCTCAAGTTTGAGAAAGTAAAACTTCAGCAGGACTTGTCTGGGACTGTATCAGACCTGCACTCTATCACGGTCAGCCTGAGGATTTGGATTACACATGGGTTAGCACAACCAGATTGCCCTATTTGGCGCATTATGCTTTCAATCACTATGCTGTATTGTATTCTTCAGAAAATGTATATCTCGACTTCTAGTTATTGGATGTTTATTGTTTTGGTCTTGCTTTGTTCATAAACATGAGCTCTTTTCTTCTAACCAGGTGTAGTGTCTTTTTGTGTGGTGTTTCCACGGTTTTATTGTATGAAGTGTTATGCAAATACTTTAAACATTGCCTTTGAAGTTAAGCCTGCCTGCTCTGTGTGAAGATACCAGAGGGTGAGCACAGGATAATTTATAGTGTGTGTCTGACTTTCCCTAACAATCTGAAATAAATGTTTAGTTCTAGTTCCCCATGGCAAACCAAACACCAAGACTACCAAAATATAAAGCAACTTGAGCTACGGATGCACAGTTGGCTAACAAGATAAACAAAGAGTCCAGGTTGGTCAGGTGCCTACTCAGTCTCACTCAGGTGCCTACTCAGTCTCACTTATTTTTGCATTCTTGTACTTTTGTTTTCTTATTATAATTTCAGGGCCACAATCAATAGAAAACAATATGACTCAGCTGTAACTGCATTAATTGCTAAAGATTTGACAAATCCATTTTTTACAAAACTCACCTAAGCCAATGCCATACAAAATGAGAGGTTTCATCACTCCGCTCGATGAAGCGGTCCCTCCTTTCACCACAGCAGCATTGAGTCTCTTTTCTCTGCCTCAACAAGCCTCTTAACCTCCCATCCTCTGTATTGTGCCTCTCTTCTGGTGTTCAGTCTCTTATAGTAGCCTCTTGGCTCATGCATGAATAGGGCTGGTATGTGTACATGCAAGTAGTGCCATCAGGAACATAAACCAATAAAAAATAATCGGCAGATACATTCTTATCTGAAGGGTTTTTTAACCACTAGGGTGCCTGGACGTAATGGTAATGGTAATGGTTACGTCCTGGGCAGCACCGCTCGTGTGCCCAGGACATAACCCTTACGTCCTGACCCTCGGGAGAAGCGCTGACGCACCCTTGAGGCCCTCCCTCTCACCCCCGGGCAGGGATGGAAGGGGAATCACTTCTCCTTCTACTCCCGAGCCCCTCACCTCTCCAGTGACGGTGGAGGGGTGGAATCGAGCAGCAGAAATGCCCACTAGACACCAGGCATTTCTTTTTTGTAGATTTCAATAAGGTGAGCGGCACCTTGGGCAAGGGCCGCTCCCCAAGGGGGGCAAATCATTTTTAGGCCATTTCTGCCCCTAAGGGGGGCAAAACAAACCTAGAAACCAGGGATATATATATATTTTTGTTTATTTTAATTTGTTTATGTGTGGGGAGCGACCCCTTCTGCAAGGGTCGCTCCCAGGGGTCCAAATTATTTTTAGGCCATTTCTGACCCTCCCCCCCCCCGCCCCCCCCCCCGTGGGCAGATCGGCCTAATATAATTTTCCAATCTGCCCCCAAAGGTAGCAGAAACCAATAGACACCAGAGAATTTGTTTTTATCAATACTTACGCATAAGGGGAGCGGCCCCTTGGGCAAAGGCCGCTCCCCAGGGGGCCAAATTATTTTTAGGACCTTTCTGCCCCCAAGGGGGCATGGGGGCAGAAACCCCCTAGACACCAGGAATACTTTTTGTTGTTGTTTATTATTCTTTTTTTTAATATATGGGGAGCAACCACTTAGGCAGGGGTCGCTCCCCTGGGGGCCAATTATTCTTAGGCCATTTCTGCCCCCCCGGGGGCAGATCAGCCTAACATAATTAGGCCGATCTGCCCCTGGGGGGCAGACACCTCTAGACACCAGGGATATAAATATTTGTATTTACTTTATGTTTTTATGTATGGGGAGCGACCCCTTAGGCAAGGGTCACTCCACTGTGGGGCAAATTGTATTTAGGCCATTTCTGCCCGCCTTAGGGGCAGATCGGCCTATTTTTGTTAGGCCGATCTGCCCCCAAGGGGGGCAGAAACTACTAGACACCAGGGATTGGTGTATGTGTATGTGTGTGTTTTGTTTGGGGGGGCAGTCCCTTGGGCAAGGGTCGCTCCCATGGAAGCACATTACTGTTGGCCATATGGAAGGCCCATCTGCCCCCAAGGGGGGCAGAAAGCCCACCAGAGACCAGGGAAGAATTATTTTTCAAAATAAGATGGTGGGGGTATGGCAATACCCCCACCCCAATTAAATGGGTCCAAAGTTGTTCTGCCCACCAGTGGGCAGATTGGGCAATTACCCCCGATCCACACCCCGGGGGGGCAGAAAGTCTATTAAATGCAGGGAATAAAAAAAAAAAAAAATTATGGGGTGGTTGCTACCAACCAGTATGGGCCTGGTTATGCCCGCACCCCAACTGAAGGGGGTAACAGTCTTTCAGTTCTCTCCCAAACACTAAAACATCTTATCCCATGGCATGCAAGAGGACATTTGATTATTTTGGGTTTTTGTGTTACATTTGGGCCATTAGAGTTTGGTAACTCTCAAAATCGTCCCACTTGGAATGGTGAAGGCTGCACTTTTTTTACTTTGGGACGCTGCTGTGTAGTAAAATCCACAAGACCTAGACACATCTGGTTGATTCCAGAGTGGTGTGCTTCACATGCACCCCGACCATTTTCTTACTCACAATGCCCTGCAAACCTCCAACTTTGCTGGAAATCCCAAATTTGTTTCACATTTTTGTGATGGAACCTTCCTGAAACTGCAGGAATCCACAAAATTTCTACCACCCAACATTGTTGCATCTATACAGATAAAAATGCTGCTGCACTTGTCAGCCTAAACATGTTTTTTTTTTTTCAAACTGCCCTTTTGGACCCGCTTTGGTTCCCCCTCAATTTCAACATGTTGTTGGCTCTTCCCTGTCACAGGCACTTGGCCCACCTACACAAGTGGGATATCATTTTTACCAGGACATTGAGGGAAACGTTGGGTTCTAGGAAATTTGTCCCGGTGCAGTGATCCCACACAGAAATGTGGGAAAAATGTGATTTTTTTAGCGCAATTTGAGGTTTGCTGAGGATTCTGGGTAAGAAAACATTGGGGGATCCACACAAGTCACGCCTCCCTGGACTCCCATGGGTGTTTAATTTTCAGAAATGTCTGGATTTTGTAGGTTTCCCTAGATGGCTGCTGAGCCCAGGACCAAAAATAAAGGTGCCCCCGCAAAAACAGGTAGTTTTGTAATTGATAATTTTGATGTGTCCAGATAGTGTTTTGGGGCATTTTCTGTCACAAACACTAAGCCTACCCACACAAGTGAGGTACCATTTCTATCGGGAGACTTGGAGGAATGCTTGGTGGAAAGAATTTTGTGGCTCCTCTCAGATTCCAGAACTTTCTGTCACCGAAATGTGAGGAAAAAGTGTTTTTTTGGCCAAATTTTGAGGTTTGCAAAGGATTCTGGGTAACAGAACCTAGTGAGAGCCCCACAAGTCACCCCATCTTGGATTCCCCTAGGTGTGTATTTTTAAAAAATGTGCAGGTTTGCTAGGTTTCCCAAAGGGCCGGCTGAGCTAGAGGCCAAAATCCACAGCTTGGCACTTTGCAAAAAACAGCTCTGTTTTCTTTGAGAAAATGTGATGTGTCCAAGTTGTGTTTTGGGGCATTTCCTGTCGCGGGAGCTAGGCCTACCCACACAAGTGAGGTACCATTTTTGTCAGGAGACTTGGGGGAACACTGTGTGGAAGATAATTTGTTGCTCCTCTCAAATTCCAGAACGTTCTGTCACCAAAATGTGAGGAAAAGGTGTTTTCTTTGGCCAAAGTTTGAGGTTTGCAAAGGATTTTGGGTAACAGAACCTGGTGTGAGCCCCACAGATCACCCTATCTTAGATTCCCCTAGGTGTCTAGTTTTCAAAAATGTGCAGGTTTGGTAGCTTTCCCTTAGTGCCGGCTGAGCTAGAGGCCAAAATCCACAGCTAGGCATTGTGCAAAAAACAGCTCTGTTTTCTTTGGGAAAATGTGATGTGTTCACGTTGTGTTTTGGGACATTTCCTGTTGCGGGCGCTGGGCCTATCCACACAAGTGAGGTACCATTTTTATCGGGAGACTTGGGGGGATGCTGGGTGGAAGGAAATTTGTGGCTCCTCTCAGAATCCAGAACGTTCTATCACCAAAATGAGAGGAAAAAGTGTTTTTTTTTTGGGCCAAATTTTGAGGTTTGCAAAGGATTCTGGGTAACAGAACCTGGTGAGAGCTCCACAAGTCACCTCATCTTGGATTCCCCTAGGTGTTTAAAAATGTGCAGGTTTGCTAGGTTTCCCCAGGTGCCGACTGAGCTAGAGGCCAATACCCACAGCTAGGCACTTTGCAAAAAACAGCTCTGTTTTCTTTGGGAAAATGTGATTTGTCCATATTGTGTTTTGGGGCATTTCCTGTTATGTGCGCTAGGCCTACCCACACAAGTGAGGTTCCATTTTTATTGGGAGACTTGAGGGAATGCTGGGTGAAGGACATTTGTGGCTCCTCTCAGATTCCAGAACTTTCTGTCACCGAAATGTGAAGAAAAAGTGTTTTTTTCACCAATGTTTGAGGTTTGCAAAGGATTCTGGGTAACAGAACATGGTGAGCGCCAACCCATCTCAGATTCCACTAGGTGTCTAGTTTTAAAAAATACACAGGTTTGGTAGGTTTCCCTAGGTGCTGGCTGAGCTAGAGGCCAAAGTCTACAGCTAGGCACTTTGAAAAAACACGTCAGATTTCAATGTAAAAATGTGATTTGTCCATGTTGCGTTTCCTGTCGCGAGCATTAGGCCTACCCACGCAAGTGAGGTACCATTTTTATCGGGAGACTTGGGGGAACACAGAATAGCAAAACATGTGTTATTGCCCCTTGTCTTTCTCTACATTTTTTCCTTCCAAAGGTAAGACAGTGTGTAAAAAAAACGTCTATTTGAGAAATGCCCTGTAATTCACATGCTAGTATGGGCACCCCGGCCTTCAGAGATGTGCTTCTCAACACCTTATCTTGTGCCCATTTCGGAAATACAAAGGTTTTCTTGATACCTATTTTTCCCTCTTTAAATTTTAGTAAATGAATTGCTGTATACCCAGTATAGAATGAAAACCCATTGCAAGGTGAGGCTCATTTATTGGCTCTGGGTACCTAAGGTTCTTGATCAACCTACACGCCCTATATATACCCACAACCAGACGAGTTCAGCAGACGCAATGGTATATTGTTTTCAAAAATCTGACATCGCAGGGAAAAGTTACAGAGTAAAACGTGGAGAAAAATTGCTGTTTTTGTACCTCAATTTCAATATTTTTTTATTTCAGCTGTTATTTTCTGTAGGAAACCCTTTTAGGATCTACACAAACTACCCCTTGCTGAATTCAGAATTTTGTCTACTTTTCGGAAATGTTTAGCTTCTCAGGATTCAGCCTTGGTTTCATACCCATTTCTGTCACTAACTGGAAAGAGGCTGAAAGCACAAAGAATAGTGAAAATGGGGTATGTCCAGTAAAATGTCACAATTGTGTTGAGAATTTGGGTTTTCTGATTCAAGTCTGCCTGTTCCTGTAAGCTGGGAGGATGGTTATCTCAGCACCGCAAACCCCTTGTTGATGCCAATTTCAGGGAAAAAACAACAAGCTTTCTTCTGCAGCCTTTGTTTCCCTTTTTAAAAAAAAAAGAAATTTTCACTGTATTTTGACTAATTTCTTGGTCCCTTTCAGGTGAATACAGAAACTCTAAGTACCTCTAGAATTCCTAGGATGTTGGAAAAAAAGGACGGAAATTTGGCATGGGTTGCTTATGTGGACAAAAAGTGGACAAAAAGTTATGAGGGCCTAAGTGCAAACTGCCCCAAATCGCCCAAAAAAGGCCTGGCACCTGAGGGAAAAGGCCTGGCAGCGAAGGGGTTAAGCTTGCATGACCATTATGCATCCTATTTTCTTCTGACAATGACTTGGTTTAGTTATTCAACTTTCTAGGAATTTCTTCAGGGAAAACAGTATCATAATATATAGTACTGAATCTAATATCGAACGTTGGAAGGAATTATTCTCTCTCAATAAAACGAACGTATGTTGTGACTATGAGGATTTAAATAAAGAAGGACGTGGTGTAAGACCTCCTTGAATACCCGAATTTGGAATGATAAAAAAATGGAGGCAATGAACAGGTCTCTATGTGATAACCAGAAATTGTTGACAGCACTTTTTGTTGAAAACTAGAATGTGCTTCCGAAATCAGCATTAAATAAAAACTGACGTACAAGAATATCAAGGGAGAAAATATCGAAAGGTAAGTGCGTAGAGGGAAGTTTAGAGTTACTATTCCTAACATACCTTAACGTTATATGTACTACATAGGTACATGTATGTGGAGCAAGATCCAGAAAATCTAGACTATCTAGTAATAGTTTGCAATATTTTTCTTTAGATATTGGCTCTCCATATTTAGTACCATTGATATTCTGACTTCACTATTTAGTATACACACCAAAAACTACAGATAACACAGATACCATTTGCTCCCTCTTTCGTGTATGAGCTGTAGAAACAAGAGCTAAGAATAAGCCAGGCTGAGATACAGTGGGAAAACTCACACCAATGAACTATAGAATTCAAATCGGAACAAAGCAATTTTTCACCCCTAGTACATAAAGTTCAACGATTCCAATGTTGCCTCACTTAAGTGTTGTGGTTAATCAGATTGCCCTACCTGCTAAACCACTATCCGAGAGTCTAAAAATATTTCCCTTGTCTTGAGAGTAATTAAAGTTTTTCTAGTGTCAGAACAATATCGTCATAGAGCAACTACTAAATTACATGCTGTCCCTTGGACCAGTCCTTCCAACCCCTGCTCATCAAATCAGATAATAAATGTCACTCAAAGGCAGCCTCACAGAGCAAGGAGTGCACCTCAGATGATGTGTAGAATTTAAGCATCACAGTCATCCACTATTTCCCTTGCTCACTATAACCAAGATGCAGCTGTGGAAACAATGGCAAGGAGCCAGTGACACCCAGCTCTGACACAAACAAGAATAGCAAGGGGAGGCAAGGGGCTGGGTGAGCAGTAATCCCATTCAAGTGTGGAGGTCAGAGGAGGCCAAGCAAGCATTAAAAACAAAACAGTGGTAAATGTCAGTACAATCAAAGGTCATCAAAGATCATAGCAGGTGGGGGTTATTTGTCTTAATTGATGCATATTTCAAAACAGAACAGATGTTTCACTGAATTTAAGTAGCAAGGGTTGCATGTGTAAATGCAACATTATATCATGTTATAGCCAGACACAGACAGCTAGTTTGTCTTTATTTCAAATGCTGTATCAAATACATAAAACACATAGGCATCTGTAAATGGAGAAATGAGAGGAAACCACAGTGCAGTCAGTTTATGACAATACCCACCTGGGACTTTACCCTTAGGGGCAGATTTAAGAAAAGTGGCGTTGCATCTGGTGCAGCACCACTTTTCTTTCACCCCTTAGCGCCCCCCTACCATCCCCATGTGTGTGCTGTATTTAAAATACAGCGCACCATGGCACGGAGTAGGGGGCAATAGCATCAGAATTTGTGACACTATTGATGTACTGTTCAGGGTTAGCACCAACATTTTGGCGCTAATCCTGAACAGTACATAGGGGCCCATTGTAACCAATGGTGTGCCCCCTTTTGATGCCTGATCTGAGCAGGCGTTAAAAATGCTGAAAACAATTGTGCAAAAAAATATTTCTTACCGCCTTTTTTTGCCCCCCTAACAAGGGACTATCCCACTTGCATACATTTGTGCCTGGTGCAGGCATAATGTGGCGCCAGAGATTACAAAGTGGCACAATGCATCACTTTGTAAATCTGGCACGGTGATGTTGGCCTCGTTGGGCCACATTAGCGTAAAAAATGACACTATTGTGGCTAAAGGAGGCTATAGGCCCTCTTAAATCTGGGCCTTAATATTCATTGTGTGAGGTTGTAATGCACTTTGGCACCACTGTTGCATCATTAGATTAATAGGCAGCCCCTCTTTTTTGTGTATAGAAAGTGTAGCCAAGGTGCGTGTTCATGCTGGCAGGTCAGTGGGATGATTCAATCATGATTCCAGGGGGTGCATCATTTTGATCCAACACTATAAATGAATCGGTTAATTAAAATCTAAGCCTTTCCATCCACCGTACATTCTCCCTACACCACCATCCATCTCACTTTTTGCTCTTCTTCTGCACTGCACAGAGCCAGAATAAAGGGTAAAACACTGTGATGAGAATCTTGAATAGATTTCACATTGAATGACAGAATGGTCTGTAAGTAACATAAAGATTTATAAATGGGTAACAATGAATTTCAGGGATGCTTGTCACCAAGTGCGAAGCTCGAGTTGAATATCATCTCCATAATTCACTCTTTCCCCTTCCATAATTTAATGTTATGTATGGCTCCTACCATCATCACCCCCTGCGTCTTACTACGCATGAACAAAGGAGTAAATGAGTAAAAGAGTAAATGGGAAACCATATGTAACATGTCATCTCCTCCCTGTCTAGATGTTTAAAAAACTGTCCTTCTGCCAACCACCCCCATCACTCTCTGTCCCTTCCCTTCTATCCCATACTGAAACTGTGCTCCCTCTGTTCTCCAGCGCTCTGCTGCCAGGGTCTGGGAGAGCTCTGTCAGAGGATTTTCACATCCCTTAACCGCAGAGTAACTGTGGGCAACAGATTTTGTTAACAACTGTTTCTACTTTATAGCACTTGAGTTACAGTATTTGAATCCAGTTATCGAAAACCAAGACGGAGGGACCGGGAGGTTAATGGTCCAGTGTATGGTCTCCCAAAACAGTAAAAATACAAAGGTGTACACTGTTCCAAAGCTAGCCAACCAGAGGACCAGGAGTGGCTAAGAGTGTAGAGCCCTCATGCATCTCAATGGATGACTGGCTTCATCATTGGGAACGCTCTACACCAGGCTGGTGCTGCAATGCCTAGTGGGCTCCCCAAAGGGAGCTCTTGACCATATTGCTCTCTAAGTAGCAAGTGGATCCAAGTGAGGGAAATGTTAACCTTGTTTAAGGATCCAATACAAACCGGAGAGAGTAATATAGGAATAAAATTGGTTATCCACCTCAAATCAACGTCAGAGATTTAATCAGTATAAGTAAGGTGGAGACCAAGATTAAAAACCAAAAGAAAGTAAAATGATGAGTGACAATGCTCAATTACTTTCAACAAAAATTACTAGAGAACTCCAACAATCTAGAGATTCTAGTACAAGGTCGACATGTTTCACGTCTAACGGTCCACACGGATCCTGCGACGCTTCATCAGGACCATAAGTGAGTTAATTTAAGAACATTTCCTCCAAAACTGTATATCTAAGGAGTCATTAAGCTTTAAGGTAAAGAGAAACCGTCACTTACATTAAGTTGACTGGTTATTACAAAAGGTCGCCCTGTAATAGAAACACAAATTCACGTGTGTCAAAAAGTGATATAAAAACAGTGTTAGAGGTGCACTAGTGAACACAGTGTATGGTGGAGTATCATAAATAAATGTAACAAGCTTACCACCCCCAGAGTCAGGAACGGCTCCTTGGGAAACGCATGTCAGGGACAGAAGTTGGCACTACATGCAGTTGTAGTTATAAAAAAGGTCAAGATTGGATAACAAATAAACATTTAGTTGAATACATCATAGAGAAAACATAGATCAAAATACAGTGATCCTGAACACAAAATGTGAAAGCAAAACATCAACTTGATGGTCTCAACTGAATAGCATCGGGAATTAATAATGACAGAACTGTGTTATGTCAAGAAAAAAGGTTCCTAAAGGTCCTACATGTAGTAAAGATGCCATATTAATTAAAACCCCCCGCATATATGGTTGGATGAAATAATTATTATTAATTGAGTTGTTCATGTTTTCTCTATGATGTATTCAACTAAATGTTGATTTGTTATCCAATCTTGACCTTTTTATGGTGTAGAGCGTTCCCAATGATGAAGCCAGTCATCTATTGAGATGCATGAGGGGTCTACGCTCTTAGCCACTCCTGGCCCTCTGGTTGGCTACCTTTGGAACAGTGTACACCTTTGTTTTTTTTTTTTTTAATCCAGTTACTCATCCTAGTGGCTTTGAACCAAAGCCACAGATAACAATGCTATTAGAAATTATTCTGTTTTACAGCTTAGAATGACTGAAGATTGTCTTCTTCTAACACAATACATACACACTGGACGTGCTACTTCAAAAACGGAAATATGTATAAGTACTAGACCTCTGACACCACATAGTTAGAATCCTACTGGACTCAGGACATTCTGCCAGAAAGAAGAGCTGGGTGCTTTATTGCCCCGGCCTGCTTGCTGCTTCTGTCCTGGGAGTGAAAGGACTGGACTTTGCTTTCTACATCCTGCTTCCAAAAGTTCTCCAAGGTCTTGGTCTGACCTTGCCACCTGTTAAGAAGTCTCAGGGACATCAAAGGCTTCACCTGCCAGTGCCTGGGCTCACTTGCTGAGAGTCCTGACTTGCCAAGTGGTGCCAAATCCAGTTCCTGGGCCCTTGGAAGTGAACACTGGTGCAATCAAGACAAAAATAAGCACATCGAGTGACTTCAGAACCAGTGTGGCTCTCTGACTCTGTTCCGCCTGCAGTGGAGCCTTGGTCCCTGCTGAGTGCAATGACTGTGACCTGGAACACAGGCTCAATGCCGCAGCAGTGCCTTTGAAGACCTACCAAAGTGTGAGTCCAGAGTGCCGTGTCACCGACATCTGTGACACCCGACCCCACCGCAGCACCTGTGGCCCTATGTTGTCACACCACACTGCAGTGTTGATGTCTCACATCTTGACCAGAGGGATTCATCGATCCCACCTGCAACCTTGAGGAGCCAACATCTCACCTTCCCTGCCTAGGAGTAATTAACTGACAACTCACCTCTCTGGTAGCAGTAAACAACCGACGCTGCACTGGCTCCAGTGATGCCTCACTTCCCCAACTCTGTGCAATGTCTTCGTTTCCTCATCGTTTTCCAAGGTACTGTACCTGGGTCTGTGCGACTTCATAACAGGCCGCACTTCCTGTCAAGTGGCGGGCAGCCGGTCTGATGTTGGAGAGGTCATTGTCCTTTGCAGGATATAGGTAGGAGTCAGCAGGGCTGTGTCTCAGTCACAGTGTACTGCATCCCAGCAGGAGTTCTCCTCTGCCAAATGAAGCACAGAGAGTAGGTATATATAAAAAAACACTGCTTATATTACACTGTGTCAAAAGTGCAGAGATTATGCAATGGTTTGTCTAAAGCCTTAAAGCTGTCTCCAATGGAAATTCATAACTCAAGGACATTGAGTTCTATGTGACCAGTCGTCTACAGAGTGTACAAAATATATGGCAGCAATGCTTACTAGAATAAGCTGCATGTACAGTGTCTTCTCAGTACATTACTGTATAAGTGTACAAAAGTGAAAAGTCAACATAAAAAAAGATGTCAAGCTAAAACATGCAATCTAAAATGGAGACTTTCTTTGGGCTATCTAATGTACATCATTACAACCTCCCCTTGGCCATGGGAGAATCAGCTCAAATTAGGAGCATAAAACCTAGGCTAAAATGTCAATGTACAACAAAGATATAATACACTTTAATAAAAAAAGCAAATGAAAGCCATTCAAAATGACAATTAAAAGAATGAAACTAACAAAAACAAATATAAATCAATCTATTTTAAAAACGAAGGGGACAAATTAAAAGTCTAGGAGGTGTCTGAAAAGTTTCCCATGTTCAGAGAGTCAATGGGGTCCAGGAAGGAATCCACATCCACAGATGACAGATCCATGGTGACCTGAAGAACAAATTCCAATGAACAAGCATAGTTATATCCAGCCCAATCACCAGTTGCTAAAGGTGTGGCATCCAGTAGTGCAATCGCAATGTGAGGACCAGATCCAGGGATCCAGGAGCCGAAGCATCCATATCGACCAGCGGCAATGGCCCATAGTAAGCATCCTGCAGCAATGGCAGTATCATAGGACACCACTGAAGGTGTGCCCTGAACAGAGGCATTTGCAGATCCATATCTGTAGATGAAACTAACTGCATTGCAAGACACAAGTCCAGTGCACACTCAAAAGGGCATCATAGCCAGCATAACACAGGCTGCACACATTGTAACTACACAGGTCTAAAGGGGACAGAGCAGTTTACGTTCAATTGTTGAAGCAAAGACACTCCAAACTATTGTATCATGCACTCACAACATAGCAGAACGTGTGATGATTTCATCACCATATGACCTATGGGTCAACCATCCATTGTGGAGCAACTAAAATACAACTAAAGTAGCAGGACCAGGAATAACACAAACGGGATGCCTCTAAATACACTGGAAACCAAAGAGTGCAAAAAGGATGGTTTTACTCTGAATACAGTCTGGAACACGCTCACATAGCCAAAACAAATCACTTTAAAAAACTTTTCCATTCCTGTGAAAATAATAACATATTATTGCAGCAAGTCACAATCCTGGAAACCGATATCACATATCGGACACCTGACTTCATTCCACAACAACCTTGGTTGGTACTGATTAAATAACTTCTATTTGAAAGTAATCGAACAAAGGAGCAATACTCTGTACTTGCCAGTGTTGTGTTCCCCAAATCAATTTAACATTTTCTTTCCAGTACTCATTGCCCTTTAGAGTCGACCGGAAAATAAATGAGTCAGAATAAATTGATTTTGTTTGTGTCAGCAATATTTTATTCACTGGGCAAGGCTTAAACTTATATTAATAAGAAATCATGTCTAAAGGGTTGTAAACAGAAATATTTACACATTTTATCAAATGTGTTTTTCACCTACCCACTGGTGTTCCCATTATGTACAGTTGAAAACTGTACTTGGAGTTCCAGCTTTTTGTAAATAGTGATGAGCATAGTGATAATGATAAAACATTTCACCATAATTAGCAGAATTCTAACAGAATTTTAATACAAATTATGGTACAATTTAAATACAAATCTTCAGTCTGAAATACTGTATGAGACTCTAATTCAGAAAGCATGGTTTTAACAGTCTCCAGGTCCCATTCATCAGGTACTGAACCTGGATCAATTATTTCATCCATAATGACCTTAAACACATAAGGAATCTGTAAAGTTTCTGTAGGACCAAAAATATCAAATGGGACCTTATTCCAAACAATCCAACAATCCCATTTGAGCCAAGAAATGCAGAACTGTTGACAACAGATAAGTCTCTTCACACATTTTGTGCAGAAAAATGAGACTTCAACACTCCAGCTACCAGTTCTGGAGCAGAGCATTCTGGAAGATAATGCCCATTAAGAAGCAATAAGAACACTGCAACAAATTCAATCCAAATTAATAGAAAAAGCAGTGAAATATAAATACAAGTATAGGGCCATGGAGGAATCAGATATCTGTTTTATTCAAAGAAGAAATGCATATACACCATGTTGTGAAGTATGTGAGAAATTTGAAGAAAATAATTAATATTGAAAAAAGTAACCAGAGGCAGTCTGTGCAAAAACAGGGACCTCATTTGGCAAAGGCACCTCCAAAGGTGTTTGGTAATAAACAGCTACATTGTTAGAAACAGCAGCAGAAAACTGTAGACTCACGTCTGATGTGTATCCTTCATTAGGAGCAGCAAAAGGAGCTAGGGAACGTTCAGCATCTGAAGTCTCAGGCTGGGGAAAAGCAATACTGGTCTTACTTATTGCTTGCACAGGGATCTCTTGTAGGGTAGTGAGAGGAGACTACCCTACAAGAAGCCCTTGTGGCCTACTTTGTAAGACTGGCCACATGATGTAGCTTGATCAGCTCAATGGAAACAAGTCATTTGTTTCTACACCAGCAAGCAGTGGCAAGAATCACAGACCTGGTACCTTGAATGCTAAGGACTGGCACCAGTGCTCGGTATGATGGGCTGAATTCCTTTCTGTCCATAACCATCTCAAAACTAGATCCCCAACTTTAGGAATCCAGCCAAAAGATGCTGGTTGCTCCTTCACTTCGTCAATGGCAGAATGTTTAGAAATTTCATTTGAGTGCTGATCTCAGAAGTCTAGCCATCCCTATAAGACAGCGAAATGTTCATTGATATCAAAAGGCGTGTCTACTGCCACTGTGCCAGGGTTATCAAGATCTGTAACGTACATCTGGATGCAAAAGAGGACCTCATAGGGGGTTCGACCACCCTAAGATCACCTTTGTAGATTGTTTAATGCTCTCTGGACTCTATACAAGTGATGGATCCAACGATCACCTGAACCTAATGCTCTCGCTATTAAGGACTGCTTTAAGGCACAGTTGTACCTTTCCACTATTGGATTTCTTGTGGATTGATGAGGGGAGGAATAATGCACAACAACACTCAGGGTTCCTATGGTATCCCAGTATGCATTAGAAGCAAACACTGGTCCCCATTCTGCGTGTAATGCTGCTACTGCATATGTCCCAATAAAGACCTGAAAATCTTTAACAGTTTGAGTGTCAGACAATCACTGTGGCCACACCCATAGAAATCTAGAACATGAATCAATGGCCAGTAGAATAAAGTTAAAAGCAGCATTTGAGTGGAGAGGTCTGCAATGATCGAAATAGAGACATTGTAGAGGTTTATTTGAAACTAAGAGGGGCAAGTTGTGGTGGAGCTTTTAAGTTGTTGACCAATGTCACATCTGAGGAAATATTGTTTTGTCTGTTTGTACAGAGCATACCACCAATAGCACTTCTGTAGTAAGGAAACCGTAGATGCCACACCTGCATGGGCAGACACTAATCCCTCATGAGCAGCAACAACTAATTCAGGACTGCAGTCCTGGTAGGGTATCACTCAAATGCCCACCCTAGGAATGCAAGCAGAAATAATTTTTTGGGGGACTCAACTGATAGGAATATTTTGCTGGATATTTTTAGGTAATGGAGTGCCACTATGTGGTGCAGTGACAGCAGCCAGTATATCATCATCCACCCTTGTATGTGAATGCGTAATCACAGCTACAACAGCAGTCTGACCATCCGCTTTAGCAGCTTCATTAGCCAGTGAATTCCCTGCAATGTGTTTTCCAAACACGTTGATGACTCAGTTTACAAATTACATCAGCACGTGATAAGCAATCTTTAAAGTGCGCTGCTTTTCCCCAAGGCAATTTATGCTTAATAGCATTCCCTTTAGAATCTACGAATCAATTCAGGGGCCAGTAATGAACATTTTCATTCTAATACTGGACACAGTAATATAAATCACAAACTATGAGTGTTAGGGAATTCAGGATCCATATTCTCCAGTGGCAGAATCAAAGCTTTCAATGCACCCTCTGAGCAGTACAATCCCCCAAGGACTGTGGAAGTGTTTTTTGTGCATGAATCACTCAATGTTCATGACACTGTGTACTGGAGCACATGTGGCCAAGTATTGTTTAGTACCAACTGTGGGCTGAGCTGAACCATTAGCATTTATTATGTATTGCTACTGATCAAGAGGCAAAATAGTACTGGGCACAGGGTATTCTTGTTCATATTGGAGACCTTCTTGTGCTTGCAAAGTAGGGTCAAAGACATAGTTAACATAAATAGCTGTTAAGGATGTGGCCCATTGTATCCATGTTGGATGTAATGCTTTTTGGATGAAATGCTTGCCTTGGTGACAGCCTCTAAGGCTGGAATGGGAGTCACAATGTTTAAGCATTTCCTCTGAAACAACCATGTTTCCTTTATAACAGCTGTCTGAATTGCAGTCAGTAATGTTTCTGTTGATGCAAAATACATTTCAGCATCGGATTATAAAGGCAATTTATAAGCATTTAGCATAGCGTCAACCTCATTAAAAGTGACAAATGAATAACCAGTGGACCCCACAATTATGTGGATCACCAAGTTAGTTGCTGTTAGACTTTTCATCCTTGGGGTAGTCTCCCTTAACTTTTTGCCTCTGTTCCCCAGGTTGTTGATGTGTGCTGGACTCTGATTTTACTGTTTTTGTTACTCTGGGCACTTTACTACTGCTAACCAGTGCTAAAGTGCAAGTGCTTCTGTTTAAAATGTGTACGTAATTGGTTCTCCGTGATTGGTGTTAGAAATGGGGTCTTTGGTTGACAGTCAGGTTACCCCCTGTTCAAGCAAGGACCCTCACTCCAGTCAGGGTAAAAAAGAATCACCCTCAGCTAACCCCTGCTTACCCCCTTGGTAGCTTGGCAGAGCAGTAGGCTTAACTTCAGAGCGCTAGGTGTAAAGTATTTGTACCAACACACACAGTAACTTCATGAAAACACTACAAAATGACACAACACCGGTTTAGAAAAATAGGAAATATTTATCTAAACAAAACAAGACCAAAATGACAAAAATCCGACATACACAAGTCAAGTTATCAATTTTTAAAGATTAAACTCATAAATAGCGCTTAGAAACAAAAATGCTTCGATGAGATGTTAACACGGCGTCGTGACGGAGTTGTTCCCAACAAGCCGACACCAGCGGCGCCGGACACAGAGTCGTGTAGACCCCCAAGTACAGTACCTTTGGTGAAGAGTGGAAACAAGCCGATGCGCAAAGTCGGGGATCGCGGCGTCTGTGCGAAATGTTGAATCCACGCACTTCAAGTGGCGTCGGTCACGACATGGTGCGGCGACTTCCACTGAGTCGCGGACTTCAGCGGTGCTGCTGCGGCGTCGGGCCTGCGAAGAGTGTCGCGTTCCAGCGAAGGTCACGGCGTCAGGTGCAGGTGGCGTTACCGGATTCAGCAGCGGCATCGGTCCGAAGTCGTCCGAAGTCGATTTCCTTGGATTTCCACCAGCTTTCCTTTCAAGGGCCCAGGGACTGGATAGGGCACCACTTGTCAGAGCAGGAGTCTCTCTAGAGACTCCAGGTGCTGGCAGAGAGAAGTCTTTACTGTCCCTGAGACTTCAAACAACAGGAGGCAAGTTCTAAATCAAGCCCTTGGAGATTTCTTCACAAGATGGAAGGCACACAAAGTCCAGTCTTTGCCCTCTCACTCTGGCAGAAGCAGCACTGCAGGAAAGCTCCACAAAGCACAGTCACAGGCAGGGCAGCACTTCTTCCTCAGCTATCAGCTCTTCTCCAGGCAGAGGTTCCTCTTGGTTCCAGAAGTGTTTCTAAAGTCTGTAGATTTGGGTGACCTTCTTATACCCATTTTAGTCTTTGAAGTCACCTTTCTTCCAAGGGGACTCACACCTACTTGTGAAATCCTGCCTTGCCCAGGCAAGGCCTCAGACACACATCAGGGGGTTGGAGCCGGCATTGTCAGAGGCAGGCACAGTCCTTTCACATGAGAGTGACCACACCATCCCTCCCTCCTAGCAGAGATGGCTAATCAGGAAATGCAGGTTACACCCCAGCCCCCTTTGTGTCACTGTCTAGTGCGAGGTGAAAAACAACCCAACTGTCAAACTGACCCAGACAGGGAATCCACAAACAAGGCAGAGTCACAGAATGGTTTAGGCAAGAAAATGCTCACTTTCTAAAAGTGGCATTTTCAAACGCACAATCTTAAAATCAACTTTACTAAAAGATGTATTTTTTAATTGTGAGTTCAGGGACCCCAAACTCCATATGTCCATCTACTCTCTAGGGGAATCTACACTTTAATCATATTTAAAGGTAGCCCTCATATTATCCTATGAGAGAGACAGGCCTTGCAACAGTGAAAAACGAAATTGGCAGTATTTCACTGTCAGGACATATAAACCACATTACTATATGTCCTACCTTATCAATACACTGCACCCTGCCCTTGGGGCTACCTAGGGCCTACCTTAGGGGTGCCTTACATGTAGGAAAAGGGAAGTTTTAGGCCTGGCAAGTGGGTACACTTACCAAGTTGAATTTACAGTGTAAAAATACACTTACAGACACTGCAGTGGCAGGTCTGAAACATGATTACAGGGTTACTTGTGTGGGTGGCAGAACCAGTGCTGCAGGCCCACTAGTAACATTTGATTTACAGGCCCTGGGCACCTCTAGTGCACTTTACTAGGGACTTAACAGTAAAATAAATATGCCAATCATGGAGAACCAATTACGTACACATTTTAAACAGGAGCACTTGCATTTTAGCACTGGTTAGCAGTGGTAAAGTGCCCAGAGTAACAAAAACAGTAAAATCAGAGTCCAGCACACATCAACAACCTGGGGAACAGAGGCAAAAAGTTAAGGGAGACCACGCCAAGGATGAAAAGTCTAACACGTGTCCCCCCCAGCTAAAAGTGGGGAGCAACTACCCAACCTCATGGGAGTTCTCATCACTAAGGCGGAAGAACCTGGACAGACCATCAGCATTGGCGTGCTCTGTACCAGGACGATGTTCCACCGTAAAGTCCATCCCCTGTAGGGAAATGGACCACCTCAACAGTTTTGGATTCTCACCCCTCATCTGCATTAACCATCTGAGGGGCCTGTGGTCGGTCAGAACTCGGAAGTGAGTCCCAAACAAGTAGGGTCTTAGCTTCTTCAGTGCCCAGACCACAGCAAATGCTTCGCGTTCTATGGCACTCCACCTACGTTCCCTGGGTAGTAACCTCCTGCTAATGAGGGCTACGGGTTGATCTAGGCCCTCTTCATTAAGCTGTGAGAGTACTGCTCCAATACCATGCCCTGAGGCGTCTGTTTGCACAACAAACTCCTTGGAGTAGTCAGGTGACTGCAGCACAGGTGCTGTGCACATGGCAGCCTTCAGGGCATCAAAAGCGTTCTGGCAAGCCTCTGTCCAGATCACTTTCTTGGGTTGCTTCTTAGAAGTCAACTCAGTTAAGGGGGTAACAATGGTACCATATCCCTTAACAAACCTCCGGTAATATCCTGTGAGACCTAAAAAGGCTCTCACTTCAGTCTGGGTCTTGGGAGGCTCCCAAGCCAGAATCGTGTCAATCTTAGGCTGTAGGGGTGCCACCTGGCCACTCCCCACCTGGTGTCCTAAGGACACCACACAACCCTGCCCTATTTGGCACTTGCTCGCCTTTATAGTGAGTCCTTCCTTCTGCAGGGCCTCTAACACTCTCCAGAGGTGTTGCAGGTGTTCCTCCCATGTGGAACTAAACACAGCAATGTCATCCAGGTAGGCGGCACTGAACTCATCCAGTCCTGCCAACACCTGCTTGACCAACCTCTGAAAGGTGGCAGGGGCGTTCTTCATCCCAAAGGGCATCACATTGAAGTGGAAGTGCCCATCTGGGGTAGAGAATGCTGACCTCTCCTTTGCCCCCTCAGTTAAGGCAATCTGCCAGTACCCAGATGTTAAATCAAACGTGCTGAGGTACTTGGCAGCTCCTAACCGATCAATGAGCTCATCAGCTCGGGGGATGGGGTGTGCGTCAGTCTTGCTGACCGCATTGAGACCCCAGTAGTCCACACAGAACCTAAGTTCTGGAGTGGCACCAGGAGCAGCAGCCTTTGGGACCAAGACCACTGGGCTGGCCCAAGGTCTGCTGGAGTGCTCAATAACCCCTAGGGTTAACATTTTGGAGACTTCCTCCTTAATGCAAGCCCTGACCCTGTCAGTCACCCTGTAAACCTTATGTTTAACAGGTGTACTGTCCCCAGTGTCCACATCATGTGTGCAGAAGGTGTGTGACTCCTGGGATCAGGGAAAACAGCGAGGCGAACTGTCCCAGCACGTGGCGACAGTCCCTCTGCTGTTCCTCAGAAAGGGAGGGGGAGAGGATCACTCCCTCCACAGACCCATCTTTCTCTCCTGCAGACAGGAGGTCAGGAAGAGGCTCACTCTCTTCCTCCACCCCGTCATCTGTCGCTAGGAGCATGGATAGCTTAGTTCGCTCAAAGTGTGGTTGGAGGCGGTTGACATGTAGGACCCTCAAAGGGTTCATGGGGGATTGCAAGTCTACCAGATAGGTGACCTCGCTCTTTCTTTCCACCGCCTCAAAAGGCCCAGTTATCTTGGAGAGCCCTAGGCTCCACTGGCGCCATGACCCACACTTTTTGTCCAGGCTGAAACTCAACCAGAGTGGCATTCTGGTCGTACCACTGTTTCATATCCTCCTGGCTTGCTTCCAGGTTCTCCTGAGCAAGACTCCTGAAGCGGGCAGTCTGGTTTCTTAGTGCCAGCATGTAGCTAAATACATCCTGGGGTGGTTTACTAGGAGCTTTCTCCAAAGCCTCCTTCATCAGACTGAGCGGTCCCCTCACAGGGTGGCCATAGATGAGGTCAAAGGGGCTAAAGCCAAGTCCCTTTTGAGGCACCTCCCTGTAAACGAACAGAAGGTATGGCAAGAGGACGTCCCACTTACGCCTCAAGGGCTCTGACAGGCCCTGAATCATGCCTTTCAAGGTGTGGTTGAATCTCTCAACCAGACCATTACTTTGGGGGTGGTAATGGGTGGTGAACTTGTAGGTTACCCCACACACCTTCCACAGAGACTTCATATAAGTGGATATGAAGTTTGTATCTCTATCAGATACCACCTCCTTGGGGAACCCCATGCGGGTAAAAACTCCCATCAAGGCACGTCCCACCACGGGGGCAGTGACCGTCCTTAGAGGAATGGCTTCTGGGTATGGTGTGGCATGGTCCACCAAGACCAGGATGAACCTGTTGCCCATGGCTGTCTTGGGGTCCAGAGGCCCCACAATGTCAATTCCTACCCGTTCAAAGGGAGTACTGACTGCAGGTAAAGGTTGGAGGGGAGCTTTGCATTTCCCCCCATTCTTGCCACTTGCCTGACAAGTCTGACAAGACCTACAATAAGCAGCTGACTGCTTGTGCATCAAGGGCCAGTAAAAGTGGGAGACAAGTCTCTTATAGGTCTTGTCCTGCCCTAGATGTCCTGCCAACGGCACATCATGAGCCAAACCCAGTAGGAAGGCCCTGAAGCACCTGGGTACCACCAGCATACGAGCTGACCCAGGCTCAGGAACCTTAGGCTCACTATACAGGAGGCCATCCTCCCAATAAATCAGGTGAGTACCTGGCGCCTCGCCAGCCGCCTGGGCTGCAGCCTGCTTCCGTAGCCCCTCAAGAGTAGGGCACTCCTTCTGCTCTGTGCAGAATGCTTCCCTGGTGGTTCCCCCTTCCTGCTGCCACTGCGACAGCTCAGGGACCTCCCCCAGTTCAGCCACCTGATCCCCTGTAGGCTCCAGGGCATCACCCTGAGGCTCTGCCTCCTCCCGGACCATGGGAACTTCTGGGGCCATTTTCCCACGCCCCCTGCCCTTCCTCTTCTTGGCTGTCCCCGGGGCCACTGTTTCAGGCTCCAGGGGCTCTTGACTACCCTGATTGGCTGCCATAGACCGGGTGTATACGCATACCCACCCAGGCAGACCCAACATCTCCAAGTGAGACCTGTGTTCCACCTCCTTCCAAGGGGAATCCTCCAGGTCGTTACCTAGCAAACAATCAACAGGCATGGTTGGACTCACAGCTACTTTCCAGGAACCTGAGACCCCCTCATTCAAAGGGAACCTGCGCCACTCTGCAGAGGCGCTCAGAGTTGTCTACCGCAACTACTTGGTGAAGTACCCGGGGATCAATCTGCTCTTCAGACACCAGGTGACTCCTCACTGTAGTCACACTGGCTCCTGTGTCTCTCAGAGCCTCCACCATCTGTCCATTGATGGTCACCCATTGCCTGTATTTCTTAGTATTATCAGGCACTTGGTTTCTCTGGACCATCTCACTGTCCCCTAGTGAGACAAGGGTCATTTCTGCTGGTTCCCACCCACCTGAAACCAAGTCCTCCCCACACGCTAAACTGGCCAAACCCTGGGACGGTGCACCAGTGGGTGGCGGTGTACTTTTGGGGCATTTGGGGTCCCCCCTCACATGACCCACCTGGTCCCATGCATAGCACTTACGTGGGGGACCACCTGCCACTGGCTTCCCTTTGGACAACCATGGCTTCTTTTCACTGGGGGGTTGGGAATCCTTACCCTGGGAATCAGTTTGGGGCCCTTTAGAGAACTCCCCCTGTTTGCCCTTACCCCCCCTTTCTTCTGAGAGGGACCCTGCCCACCCTTGGCGTGGTCTCCCCCACACCTCTTTTGGACCCTGGGGCTCTCCCAGCGGTCCGCTTCCTGCGCAAGCTTCCTGAGGTCAGGCAGCTTGCTGTCAATGAGGTGCTGGCGCAGCTCTGGAAAACATAAACTGTACAAGTGCTCCCAAGCAATTAAATTGTAAAGCCCCTCATACGTGTTTACCTTACTGCCCTTCACCCAACCATCCAGTGACCTGCAAAAAGAAACAACACATTCCAACCATGTTTGATATTCCTTTCTCTTGTAGGATCTAAACTTCTGCTTGTACTGCTCAGGGGTGAGACCATACCTGGTGAGTAAGGCCTCCTTCATGACAGGGTAGGTGAGACTCTGAGCATCCCCTAAGGCCGTCAGTGTGTCCCTCCCCTCTGTCTCAAAATGCTTCCACAGTGCTGCCCCCCAATGAGCTTCAGGGACCAGGTTCATGTGGAGAGCTGACTCATAACCCTTGAACCACAAGTAGATATCATCCTCCCTCTTATAATCCCTCACAAGGTCTTTTGGGATGTGTACCCTTCTCTCCGGCTGCACTGTAGGATTGCTGCCACCATCCCTACTGGACTGGCTCCTCTGATCTAACTCCTTTAAGTTAAGCTCATGAGCCAGCTGCATCTTCCTTTCCTCAAGGGCTGCTCTTCTCTCATCTCTTTCCTTCTCCAGATTGAGCATCTGCAGCTCCAATTGGTATGCCCTCTCTGCCTGTCTGTCCTGCAACTCCTCAGGTGTCAGACCCTTGGATGAGACACTGCTACCTGCCCTGGAGACCTTCTCCCTGGACATAACAGAAAAAAAAAAAAAAAAATGTCAGGGCACTCCTGAATCCATAGTAATGTATCCAATCTTCATTGAACAATGACAATAGTTTCTTGTAGAAATCGAGGCCATTTAATTGTACAGTATGCAGTTCAGCACAACAAAAAGGCCGTCCTTGAAGACAAAGTTTATGTAGCAATCACAGCCAATATTCTTGTAGCAACCACAGCCAACACGTGTTACATCCTATGAGAAAATGTTCTCTTAAGGACTTCATCAGGGCTGAAAGTAAATGAGAGCAATGACTATACATGTAGTATGTATATCAGAAATGGTCAGAGCAGAACACGACCAATTAAAACGTGACAATGGTGAGCATAAGCAAACATGCCAATTATGACTTTTGTGACATTAATCAAAATGAAAAATTAAGTTCAAGTATAATTCACCAAATAAGAAACAAAACATGCATCTAAAGAGGATGCCCAAGTCAGTTAAGCAATGGAGCCCTCAAACAGGACCAACATATGCAATGTCTATATGTGCCAGAGGTTAACACACCACAAAATGTGCACGTCTCCACAAAACGGGTCAATAATCAGCATACACCCATGTGAAGTGAGAGAGTAAAAGAGAGTCGGAATAGTGTGGATCAAACAATAGTCATTCAAAACCATATCAACTAGTTAGCAAGAAGTCATTGAGAAGCCCATAGTATATCCCAAAGTCAGTTAGGACATACCTTAACTCAAGTAAGCATTCTAAGTAGGAAATAATCTTCACACCAATTCTGCGATGTCTGCGGAAACACCAGAAGATCAACCCTATATTTATCTCCTAAACCTTAAATGTCCGTAGTGAAAAAAGAAAGAAAACCCCACCAAATATATTAAATACAACCATGGCCAGTGAGCCCCGACTGACCTTTAAAAGCATACAACAGTCCAACGTCGTTAATATTTCCCGAAGTAGTTTCAACTCGTATCTAAAGTGAATTGAACGTACGGTGGGTATCAGTAAGGTGAATCTTATCGCCAAATTCCCTAGTGGGAACTCAATAACATAACAAAGCGAAAAAGAAATAACCAAAGTCCTATATCGCATCCATGATCACTCACCTATTTAATAATGAATAATATCTGCAGTGGGCGAACACGCCACGGTCAAGTCATCCCGCGGCGTTCCCAGTATCGGAACCAGCGTCGGAGACGAACGGCTCGGGAAATTACTATTTAAACCGTCATCGCGTGCACGTAAACGACAAGACAATGGAAAGGGGACTAGTATACAAATACGGGCGCCATCTTCGAAGGGTCTAAATACTTAGCTACGAAGAGGAACACATCAAAGATGCGAATCTCCTTCAATACTATGAGATAAACGGCCATAGTATGACCGGGAAATCTTCAACACAACTCCGTCACCATGGTTGTGGGCTGGATAGTGACAACAAATACAATCGGCCACGAAAAAATTATATATCCCTGCCCTAACCCTCATGTATCAGACACCTAACTATCTGCGCAAGACTATAAAGATCCTAGTTGCCATTTTAAACCAACGTCCTAACAAGATAAACAAATACATAATTAGCAAAAAGACTATTGAGTGACACTTTAAAATAATAGTGAAAGAGAGGAAACACAAGGTAACTGAGACATGTCACATTAATAGATTATGCAACCTGTATGGCAAGTATAGACACACACTCTAATATCCGAAATCACATACTTGATATACATATGAAGTGATGATGGTATATACACATTACACTGGTTAAACAACCCACCCACAATGCAATAAAGCGACATATGTGAGAGTGGTGGGTATAGGGAAAATGTTAAATTAATTACTAGAGCGACACATAATGAGTCCTAACAATAGTCATCATTGGTAACATCATGAGGTGACTGAGTGATGGGATACAGAAGCTCATTTGAAATAAACTAACATAAAATGTGGTATTAAAGTACTTAGTCGAATCCCTAAACAGAGAACAAGATATAACACATCTTCCAATAATTACCATCATTGATAACATCATGAGGTGACTGAATGATGAGATACAGAAGCTTTTTTTAAATGAACTAACATAAAATGTGGTATTAAAGTATTTAGTCGAAACCCTAAGTAGAGAAAAAGACATAACACATCTAACAATAGTTACCAACAAATTCATTAATCACCCAAATAATACTCCATCTCAAAATTGGTATTGAGACCATCTTCCACCGCTCTGAGTTTTAGGATCCAGTAACATTCTTTTCTCCTGAGGGCTAACTCTCTGTTACCTCCTCTAGGGTCTCTATTTATAAGATCAAATCCAAAGAATTCGAACCCAACCGTGTTGTTTCATTTTGGGCAATGCCGCATATGGCTTACTATAGGATATCTCTCATCCTCCTGTCTCAGGGCTCTGAAGTGTTCACTTGCCCTAGCCTTGAGTGGTCTGATGGTACTACCTATGTAATAAAGGCCATAATTGCATAAGATCATGTAGATGAAAAACTTGCTATCACATGTAATATTGTGATTAATGTTAAATTGCATCCCAGTAGAGCTCCTAAATGTAGAGATACCTGACTTGGCCCATCTACACATATCACAATGTCCACATTTAAAGAAACCCTTACCACGGCTCGTAAGCCAATTATCATGGTTCTGTTTACTGCGAAAATTGGGGCATAGAATATTCTTAAGAGTTCTACCTCTTCTAAAGGTAAAGATTGGAGTATCCGAGAGCACCTTTCTAAGATTAGAATCGGCTGTTAAGATATACCAATATCTGTTCATACATTGTCGCAATAGAGTAGCTGTTTTCGTATAGTTGACAATACAGGGAATGACACTGTCTCTAGGTCTCGATTTATGACACAGTGTGTCTGATCTTTTTTATCGCATCACCCTCGTACGAGCTTTGCTAATCACATTAGAAGAATATCCCCGTGTTTTAAATCTATTGCTCATGTCCTCAACACATGGTACAAAGTCTGTTTCAAGGCTACAGTTACGTCTTGCCCTCACCATCTCACCATATGGGATCGAGTTAATTTGATGGATAGGATGTGCGCTCTTCGCATGTAAAATAGAGTTGCAAGAAGTACTTTTTCTGTATAACCGACTCTCTATTTTATTATTACGGATCAGAAGTTCCACATCTAGGAAGGCAATGTTTGTCACACTATGTTCAGAAGTGAAATGAATATTAAAATCATTGATGTTTAGATAGTTTATAAATCCATTCAGTTTTTGTAAATCGCCTGTCCAAATCATCAAACAATCATCAATATACCTGCCCCAATAGAGTATGTCCGAAACCCAAGTTCCCCCCTCTCTACTCCAGATCTTATTATGTTTGAACAGCCCCATAAAGAGATTAGCATAAGCTGGTGAAAATTTTGAACCCATAGCGCCACCTTGTCTTTGGCGATACCAGTCATTTTTAAATAAGAAAAAATTATTGTTCAAGATCAAATCCACCATATTAATTAGCATAGTGGTGTGGCCATATAAGCTCGCCGGTCTCTTGTAAAGAAAGTGACGCAGGGCTTCCTTACCTTGTTCATGGTTAATACTAGTGTATAAAGAGGTAACATCTAGTGTGACTAGTCTAATTCCTGGTTCCCAAGTAATGTCAGATAATATACTAAGAATATATTTAGTATCCTTAATATAAGATGGTAAGTTACCAACAAATGGCTGTAAGAAGATGTCAACATATTCTGAAAGTCTCTCAGTAGGACCACCTATACCTGAAACAATAGGCCTACCCGGCGGGGAGGTAGGATTCTTATGTATTTTAGGTAGTACATAAATACAAGGGTTTCTGGGTCTATGCACACGAAGGTACATAAATTCTTCCTTTTTCAAAAGTGAAAGCTTCAAACATTCATGTAAGAATTGATTGATTTTATTAGCAAGTGCAGGAATAGGGTCTGAAGAGATCTTCTCATAGCAAGTACCATCTCCTAGTTGTCTATATATCTCTTGTTCATAATCTGAGGTGTTCATAATCACAATGTTTCCCCCTTTATCTGCCTCTCTTATAGTGATATCATCATTAGTTCGTAATTGTCTCAGATTAGTCCTTTCTGCTTGGCTCAAGTTCTGATGCCAAACGTGTTGTCGAGTAGCGTTTTTCAGTTCTAATATATTTAGATCACGCCAGACTACTTTGAAGAAGGTATCTATACAGTTGTCCTTCATAGGAGTTGGTGTCCAACTTGATTTGTTTCTCAAACCGCTAGGGAGTGTGTCAGATGGAATATCAAGATCCGATAAGATACGTGATATAGTAGTTGGATCCTGTTCGCAATCAGCAATTGACAGTAAAGTGGCAGTAACCTGGATGTCCTTAATGGACAGAGGATGTCCCCCGTTATGAGCGTCTAGGAAGATATCAGTGTCGCTATTGTCAGATTGGTTCATGAAATGTTTCTTTAGTTTTAGGCGTCTAAACCTTCCCTTTTCTTACATGTAAGGCACCCCTAAGGTAGGCCCTAGGTAGCCCCAAGGGCAGGGTGCAGTGTATGGATAAGGTAGGACATATAGTAATGTGGTTTATATGTCCTGACAGTGAAATACTGCCAACTTCGTTTTTCACTGTTGCAAGGTCTGTCTCTCTCATAGGATAACATGGGGGCTACCTTTAAATATGATTAAAGTGTAGATTCCCCTAGAGAGTGGATGGACATGTGGAGTTTGGGGTCCCGGAACTCACAATTTAAAAATACATCTTTTAGTCAAGTTTATTTTAAGATTGTGCATTTGAAAATGCCACTTTTAGAAAGTGAGCATTTTCTTGCTTAAGCCATTCTGTGACTCTGCTGTGTTTTTGGATTCCCTGTCTGGGTCAGTTGACAGTTGGGTTGTTTTTCACTTCACACTAGACAGTGACACAAAGGGAGCTGGGTGTAACCTGCCTTTCCTGATTAGCCATCTCTGCTAGGAGGGAGGGGTGGAGTGGTCACTCTCATCTGAAAGGACTGTGCCTGCCTCTGACAATGCAGACTCCAACCCCCTGGTATGTGTCTGAGGCCTTGCCTGGGCAAGGCAGGATTTCACAAGTAGGTGTGAGTCCCCTTTAAAGAAAGGTGACTTCAAATACTAAAATGGGTATAAGAAGGGCACCTAAATCTACAGACTTTAGAAACACTTCTGGAACCAAGAGGAACCTCTGCCTGGAGAAGAGCTGATGGCTGAGGAAGAAGTGCTGCCCTGCCTGTGACTGTGCTTTGTGGAGCTTTTCTGCAGTGCTGCTTCTGCCAGAGTGAGAGGGCAAAGACTGGACTTTGTGTGCCTTCCATCTTGTGAAGAAATCTCCAAGGGCTTGATTTAGAACTTGCCTCCTGTTGTTTGAAGTCTCAGGGACAGTAAAGACTTCTCTCTGCCAGCACCTGGAGTCTCTAGAGAGACTCCTGCTCTGACAAGTGGTGCCCTATCCAGTCCCTGGGCCCTTGAAAGGAAAGCTGGTGGAAATCCAAGGAAATCGACTTCGGACGACTTTGGACCGACGCCGCTGCTGAATCCGGTAACGCCGCCTGCACCTGACACCGTGACCTTCGCTGGAACGTGACGCTCTTCGCAGGCCCGACGCCGCTGCATCCCCGCTGAAGTCTGCAGCTCCGTGGAAGTCGCCCCACCCCGTCGTGACCGACGCCGCTCAAAGCGCGTGGATTCAGCGTTTCGCACAGACGCCGCAATCCCCGACTTCGCGCATCGGCTTGTTTTCACTCTTCACCAAAGGTACTGTACTTGGGGGTCTACACGACTCCGCGTCCGGCGCTGCTGGTGTCGGCTTGTTGGGAACGACTCCGTCACGACGCAGTGTTAACATCTCATCGAAGCATTTTTTGTTTCTAACCGCTATTTTTGAGTTTAATCTTTAAAAATTCATAACTTGACTTGTGTATGTCGGATTTTTGTCGTTTTGGTCGTGTTTTGTTTAGATACATATTTCCTATTTTTCTAAACTGGTGTTGTGTCATTTTGTAGTGTTTTCATTAATTTACTGTGGGTGTTGGTACAAATACCTTACACCTAGCGCTCTGAAGTTAAGCCTACTGCTCTGCCAAGCTACCAGGGGGGTAAGCAGGGGTTAGCTGAGGGTGATTCTCTTTTACCCTGACTAGAGTGAGGGTCCTTGCTTGAACAGGGGATAACCTGACTGTCAACCAAAGACCCCATTTCTAACAGTTGCGTTGACACAAATGTATGTCTGGATGCAAGAATGTCAGTCTGGAGTGTCCTGAGGATCTTTGTGTGTTCTGATGTCCAATGTGTATTGGAGAAATCAGGACAAATTAAGTCATACAGTATTTTAACCCATTGTGCTCAGTCTGATATCTGTGTTCTAACAAAGTTCAGAAAGCCCAAAAGTGAATGTAACTTTTTTATGGTGGTTGGTGGTTGCAAGAGACCACATTTCAAATGTGGCTCAAGGCTTTTGCGTTTGTTGGGTAACTCATATCCCAAGAACACAACACAGAGAAAGGCGATTTTTTTTTAATTGAACGTGTAGCCCTGTTCAGCCAATGCCATAAAAAGAATTCTTATCCTAACCTACATGATTGTCATATAATGCTGAGGCTTGTGCAAGAGTTCATTCTGTGACATATGCAAGAACAGAGAAGGAAAGTATAATTACATCTTCTGCTTGTGGGACTTTTCTAACAAACTTAGGCCCAAATTTGCAAGCATCCTGTGCCGCCGGTATGTCACTTTTAGTGACACACCAGTGGCGCAGGATGCTGACCCATATCTAAAAGGCCATGCAAAGCCACTCTGCCTGGCTTTTCATGACCTTGTAGATATGGTGCAAGTCACTGCATTGCCTTACTTTGAGTCATGGAGGCATTTCCATTGATGTCCCCATACAACAGCCATGGATTTTGAAGCATTCCCAATTTTACAAGGTTTTGTAAACCTGGGATTGTGTCAAAAGCCTATGCCACCCCAGGGATGGCATTATAGTGATGCAGCGGTGAGAAATATATTTATTTCTCCCTATATTTTCCTCTTACTATGTGTGCTGCATTCTGCAGCACACATATACCGGGGAAAATACCTCCATTGATTGTTTTTGTGCAGGAAGGCGTCCCTTCCTGCACAAAAACAATCATCCCCACAATGCAGGCACCCTTGCACCATGGTGCAAGGGTGCCTGCACTGGCACATGGCAGCAATTTCTGCACCAGTGCAGGTGGAGAGGACTGAAATGTGCCGTATCTTGTAGATACGCCATATTTCTGCCCTTTCCAGGTGGCACAAGGTGGCACAGCAAGGGACTTGCTAAGCTGCCCTACACCACAAAGCCTTGTAAATATGTCCCTTAGGAGGCAAATCCACCTTAGCCAAGAGAATGTCTTAGATGGCAGTTACATTTTCCCAGAATATTACTTTAATAGCACATGGTATGTCACCCTCAATGTCTGTGTCAAATCATAAAGTCTGTCAGGAGGGCTAACCCTCTTTTCCGGTGTTTCAAATTGAATTAATGAATTAATTGCTCTTGGAACCAGAATTTTCTGAAAGTTCCAATGAATTATTGTGACCTCTGCTAAGCTATCTAGCTGTGTTAGTGCCCACGTCTTGAAGGCGGGTTCTCAATATGTGTGGCACTTTTAGTGAAAATACCTGCCACCTTCTTCTTTGTAAACTGGGGTTTTTGTTGTGGAAGTTTCTCTTCCTTTTTTATGATGATGTCAAACCAGCATTGTTTCCCCATTTTTGGTTTCACATACTCTTTATGCCTGTCTTCACTTCATCCTCCTCTCGTTTGAGCATTAGTCTGGTGAGTCCTGAAAGGAACGAGAAGGAGGTGTATCAGTATATTGATACCTATCTGGCTCTTTAAGTGTATTGTGGGTACATAAATTATAATGTTGTGCAGTGGTCTCTAGTTGGGGAGAGCAACCCCATGTTGTTGCTTTAGCTTTATTTTTGTTTTGTCATAACATTTTTTTTAGAAGACTCGTGTTCATTTTTGGTATTATCTGATTCAGATCTGCCTTTAAACTCTGTCTCATTACACCTGACTCAGAAATTATTCTGACCTATAGATGTATATGTTTCAGCAAATATTTGTGAGTGATTTGCACTCTTGCTCCACAACCCGAACCAGTGTGAGGTGTTTGTGTAGTGTCAGCACTACTGCCTCACCTGTGATATTATTTTAAAAAATTGAGGAAACTGTGGCAAAGTTGGCAAATACTTTTATCCCCAAATCCAAGGTAGGGGCAGCCCCGTATTCATTTTGAATCTGCTTTAGCCCTTAGGCAAAACAGCAATAGATGATGTACCATGTGTTATGGTTTACATGGCAGCAAAGACTGTGCCCAGGTTGCACAATCTTCTGTATGGGGAACCATTCGAAGTGGTAGACACATTGTGAGAATTATTTGCTTGTCTTGGGGTCCCATATGGAAACTCTGCTTCAAGTTGGTTTGTTTTTTTTGCTATCCAAAATGGAATCTCCTCCCTGTTATGGGATCCTTACCCAGAATTGTATTGAGAGTAACATGACTAATTGTAGGCACAGTTAACAGTGGCTGCACATAGCAAACTGTGTTAATAATTTATATAATCTAACTATACCTGTGTAAAGAGGATGAGCCCTCCAGCATTTAAAGGTGCTAAATTTGGTACAATGTGTAGCAGTCTAGCACTAGCAAGGCCACACCATCATTACTGATGGGACCCAGTGTCATATTTTGTGCTGTGTGTGGAAGGGCACCTTGGCACCAAATCTGATATTCCTGAAATGTTAAGTTTTTTTTTTTTTGAAGTATTCATAAGGTCTGTGTAGACCTTGTAATGCAGCTGGAGTGTGTGTGTAAAATGTTTGTGAGGTGGCGTCAACTGAGGAAAATGATAGCAGGAATACAGCTTCCTGTGCCTCAACAATGAAGGTAACATCTCCATCCCCAACATGGAACCCTCGTGCAAGTAAATATGCTGTAATTGCCTGTGTAGCATTAACAAGAATGTTGACTGCTAGTGCCATATTTAATGAAATGAATTTTAAAGAAAGGAAATTACTACAGTGGGTTAATCATTTTAAAGGTTTGAACTCAAACAATCTACAGACATTGCAGGGGTTTCCTATTAAGCTGAGGAGGATTAGTCCCTAACACCACAGACTTCTCTTTATAAAGGTGAAAAGGGGGCCTTGGGAACATGCAGTAACTACTCAGGAGGCCCATTAACTAAGCAACTGTGCTAGAATTATTGTGGCACCATGTTATACAGTTCCTACAAATGAAGTAGGATTGTGAATGAGGTAAACATGAACTTCAGAATTTAGGGGTTTAAGCCCTAATTATGAGTATGGCAGTCCATGGACCGCCGCAACCTTGGTAGTCCCACAACTACATTACAATACTAGTGGATGGACTGCCAGCACAGCTGCCACCGCCAGGATCAGAGATCCTGACGGTTTGGCAGCGGTGCAAGTCATGGTCAGCCACGGCGGTGCAGAGTTCGCCACCGCCTTGCTGATCACGACTTTCCTTTCCTCCAGCCCCTTTATAGTGAGGACCCCGTCATGAAAAGGCTGGCAGAAAGGCAGGGGCAAGGTCACAGTGGGTGGCCTGCACTGCCCATGTCCATTTCATGGGCACTGCAGGGTCCACCCTGTTAGTACCCTTGGAATGCGCACAGTCTACCATGGCAGGCAGTGTGCTTTCTGACATTCTGTTGGCTGAGGTAGATGTGCTGTCTAAAGGCCATATTTACAAAGCCCTATGGTGCATAACTGCCATGGCAGACAGTGGGCATTCCTAGGGTGCTTGGGGCACCTTCTGTGTGATGACTTTGGCCTCAGATCTTTGATGGAGCAGAGACCCATGCTTCTGCATTGTTTTCACCGGCCAGCAGGGCGGAAACATCATAATACGGCTGTGGGAAGGCCACTGGCTTGGCGGCTGCCTCCCCACCTTCATCTTGGTGGTCCGATGTTCAGACAGCTAAGTTTGTAATCGAGCGCTTAGTCAATCTATACCATCAGGAAATGTTGACACAATTCCTAGTTAGCTCACAGTGCTCTGACCGAACCCCTAACCTTACCAGTGTGCCAAAGGATATCAGCAACCTCGAACATGACCACTCATATTCCCAAGGAAATTGTGAAAATAGATCTATCCTTTCATTGTTACTCAGCATACCCAGGGTAAATACAAGAAAGATACAAAATTGGCTTTTTCAAAAATTTATTAAAACAATCATATTCTTGTATAGAAAGCATGAACAATTATTAGGCTGATGAAACAAAGCATTTTAACCAGCAATTTGAGAATGGTGAAAAAGACAAACAATTCAATCATGGTAATATTACTATGCTGTTAGACTCCTATCGGCTACTGCCTACACTATCAAGAGCATAGCAGGAGTACCCTCGGCTAGATCCATTCGGATAGCCTAACCACATATACCTGGGTATGATGTGACAGGAAGTCAATCTGATGTAGTGCAGGCTATTGTCCTTTGCATGATATAAGTCAGAGTCAGCAGGGCTGCATCTCTGTCACAGTGCACCACATTCCAGGATACTTCCAGCAGAAGTGCTCCTCTGAAGAATGTTGCACAGAGGCTGTGCATTAAATAATAGCACTGTTCATATCACTCTATGTCAAAGGTTCAGAGCTCATGTGATGGTTTGTCTGGAGCCCTATATAACTGTTTCCAATGGACAATCAAAACACAAGCAGATTGCACTCTTTGTTCCGAGCCTTGAAAAGAGTTACAGACTACATGGCAGCAACGCTTACTAGGAATAAGCTGCATGCACAGTGTCTTCTTGGTATATTATATGAGTATAGAAACATGTAAAAAGTCACCATTAGAAAAAGATAGCAAGCTGAAACGTGCAATCTAAAATGGTGACTCAGTGCAGGCCCAAATATACATCACTACACAAATGCTAAAGTGCTTCTGATCACTCATCTAAACATGGTTAAACAGGTTTATACCTGATTGGTGTAGGTCATTTATTTATAAGTGCCCTGGAGAGTGGTATACTTTATAACCAGGGCCTGTAAATTAAATGCTATTAGTGGGCCTGGAGCATTTATTGTGCCTCCCACTTAAAAAGCCCCTTAAAACATGTCTCAGGCAGGCCACTGCAGCCTGAATGCTGTGTTAACTACCAATTCAACTTGGCAATATAACCCTCTTGCCGAGTCAAATTGGTAGTTAACACTGCAAGCTCCTCTTTTGTTGCATTTAAGTCACTCCTAAAGTAGGCCCTAGGTAGCCCATAGGGCAGGTTGCATTGTTGTTAAAAGGTTGAACATATACATCTAAGTTTTACTTGTTCTGATAGTGAAAAATTGCTACATTTGTTTTTCACTACTGTGAGGCCTACATGTCCCATAGGGTAACATTGGGTTGCCTGATTACATTTTATAAGCAGTAGCTTTTGATTGAGGACAGATAAGCATTTCAAGTTTGGTATATCTGAAATTGTCATTAAAAATCCTCTTCTATGGTAAAGTCAGATTTGAATTTACAATTTTGAAAATTCCACATTTATAAAGTTGGCCATCAGACCTACTCCTCAGCTCACTTTCTGGACCTGAGGAGGCACTCTCTGAGGACTGCCTGTTGCTGTGGCCTAATGTGTACTCCACAAGACTGTTTTGCTATACCTGGAAGGACTACTTTGCTGCCTAGATCCTGCCTTATGGCCTCACAGGCCAGCCATGCTGCTTGAGCTCTGCATCTCGCCCTGAACCTATGACTATCAGTGTGATTCCTAGTGCTAGTTTGCTCGTCTCTTTTTTCAGAGCCACTGGGCCATAAATGTCTTCCACTACCTTGAACCCACACCGGGACCCAGCTTGAGTAGGCCCTGAGCCACCAAATGCTCTGAGAACACAGAGAAGACTGGGACCAACCTGCTTGTCGATCTGCCAAGATGCACACCCGGTCGGCATGACTTCACTGCTGCTCCTGCTACATTGTTCCCCAGATGGGAAATCCTGTTCAGCGGTCCTTTGCCAAAGGGGCATCTGGCCTCCTGAAAGTGTCTTTGTCTACAGCCTCCTGCCTCAACCCGCTAGCAATTTTCGACTTCCATAAAAGTGACTAAGTCTGATCATAGAAATCTTCATTGTGACTTCATCCAGCAGCCTACTTTTTGTGGCAATCTACCGGGGTTAAGCACAGGTGAATTTAGTGACTTTTACCTTGCCAGAGATTGTAGCTGTTGCTTGAATAGGACCAGGGCTCACACCCCAGTCAACCCCATTTCTCACAGTGAGGTTACAGCATGACCCCTTTCTATATTTAAGACCTAAAATAGAAGTGCCATTGCATCCAAAACCAACATTTTATAAGGTTGTTCAAGCACTAGAGTAGGTAAGGAAGTAACCATAGGAGAACAATACTCATGAAGGCATCCAGAGCCGCAATATGTATGGACAGGGTGTTCCATAATTTGGCCGCAGCTACAGCAATGGAGAAGCTACTCCACCTGGCTTTGCAGTATCTAGGGACCATCACTTTTCTCATGGAGGATAAGCTGAGCTGACTTTTGGAGGTGTAGCACTGGAACGTTGTTCTGAAAGGTGCAGGCCCTTGATGGTGAAGTTCCAGGTGGACCATGCAAAGAGCTTTGCGTATGACTCACTTTCTGACTGGCAGGCAGTGAAGAGAGTGGATACCCTCCCCAGCGGTGGCTCCCTGCTGCCAGTGCAGCAAAAGTAAAATATAAACTAGTACTAAAATGAATTACCATTTTATTTTTCACTGCTCCCAGCCCCAGCAGTGTTTAGGGGTGAGCATTGCGGCTGACTGGCTGCAAGGGAGTGGTGCTGACTCCACCAGTTTACATTACGCATGTGAGTTTGGCCAGCTCTCTTGAGCCGGACAGCCTGAGGTGCAGTGTAAAGCTCTCCACCTAGCTGTCTTAGACAGCTAGAAGGACAGCAGACACAGGCCCTTTGTGCATGTTGGAGAGTCGAGGCAGCCCACTCTAGCCAATACCGGCGCTGATCTCATGCTGCTCATCTGCATTATGAAAGCAACATCAGGATTTGGAGAGGGGAGCTGGCTGAGGCTCCAGGAGGATTCTGCAATCAAGATGAAAAAAGTACATTTATTTTTATTTTCACCTTTTCCCCCACTGACATTCACTATAAGAAACTCTCATTGCCTTCAGCCTCAATTCCAGAGCTCTCAGTCATTGCCCATTATAAAATAAACAGCCATGATTCAGAGCTTTGTTATTGGAGCCTAAAGGCATTGTTGATTTATTACAGTGCCTGCCACTGGGTGTGATACTGGCCTTGAGGACCCTCCACTGTTGTGGTTCACTGCCCACCACTGGCCCACCCTCAATGAAAGGTGTTTAGGCACATGCAGAACCAGGCGAGCTGCAGCATTCTGAATGACCTGCAGTCGGTTCAGCGAGGACTTGTTGATGTTCAAATATAAAGCAAATATAAAGCATTTCAATAGTCTAACCATTATGTGATTAAAGTGATGGCCACTGACACTCTGAGTTGAGGTGGGAACAACCTCCCCCTGCACCTCAGACAAAGCCCGTCTCTCACCATCTTCAGGAAGAACCTCAAGATGTGGCTCTTCAGATGAGGCCCCTACCATCCCCCCAGCACCTTGAGACCCTCAAGGGTGAGTAGCCACACTTTTCAAATACTGATTGATTGACTGACTTATAAAAACAAAGATTCTTTTCAAGGTTCGGATGATGAAGATGCAGGAGCTTGTGGTCCTACAGACATGGGCATAGAAATTGACAGTATTATCAAATGTGACCCCCAGGTTTTTAGCAGATGAAACTGGAGAAGCTAAAAGACTGCATGTCTCTGGCCACTGAAGGTCAGACCACATCGAAAGTTGTTCCCCGAAAACCAGAATTTCCAATTTTTCAGCATTAAACAATTCTCCTTCATACAGATGCTAATGACAGTCACACATTGCTTAAACTTGTCTGCTACCAATAGCAGAATTACAGAGTCACACTAGAAAGCTGACCTGCACTTCTCCATGGCTGAACCAAATGCCCGTAGGGAGAAGAGAAAAATGCACGAGCTCGTGCAATAATGAAAATTACTAACGGCAGACAGGAGCTTTAATCGTTATGTGCAAAAAGAGCTTTTATCATAAAGTGGAACCGTGAAAATAGAAAATGTACACAATGTCTTCTTACATCCATCACCCCTGAAACTATTTTCCAATGTTTTTAATACCGTATTCAGACAACCAGATTTGCAGTGAGGCTAGTACCAATCACGCATTCACATGCATTCACATTCTTAGCTTCGAAATTGTGCTCAAAGTCTGCTTACACCCATCACCCCTGAAACTATTTTCCACTGTGTTTAATACTGTATTCAGACAACCAAATTTGCAGTGAGGATAGTGCCAATCATGTATTCACATTCTAACGGGACACAACCAGTAGAGTGTGAAAGAAAATATTATGACTACAACTGTGAAGAGGAACACAAAGGGGTCAACCTATAGTCACTTGACATAGTCAGTCGCCCATCAATGAGAAGGTAGGAAAGAGAGACACTCCATTAGAAGAAAGTATGACAAGGGGAGCCTGCCGCATTCTTACACTAACACTTTGAGCTTTGTTTCGATTTTCACATCCATAAATACTCAGTTTTTTAACCAAATCATTTGTAGGGTCTTATTATTAATGATAACGTTACAATTGCCAGCACTTCCATGCATTTGGAAACCATTTGTCCCTAGACAACTTTACACAATATCAATCCTCTCGCTATTTCATTTACATAAGCAAGCAGTTTTAACACTCAGAATTCATTTATAATCCACCCTTTTTCCATTGCTCCCAACATTATTGTCACTTCAAATCAGTGAGATGGATTACTTATCCAGTCAACCATGCTTTAATTTTGGAACGAAAGGCTATGGAAGCATTAATTCAAGTTTGTAAAGATATTCATGCGTTCCATTGTTTCTAATTAATTTCTGTTACCCGAACTTTCCTTCAAGTGAAGAATCCACATCGGCGGTCACAGCATATGCAACTGATTGATCTGCGCCCACACACGATTTATAAAGGGCTTCCTTGAATGACCTTATGCTGCTGGTTGTCACTTTCCACCGTATTCATCTCAGCTCTCTAGACACTGAGCAGCACATAAGGCTATTCATCAAAGCAAGAATAATTTAAACTGCAATATCACAAGAAACGACATTTCTTTCGCTTCTTAAAAAATGTATTTGTTTAATAAAACTAAAAATGAACATTAACTTACTCGTTTTGTATGGAGTTAATCTTTACAACATGATTTTGGTCGCGAGATATGTGATAGGAATTCAATTATAACTCACAGAATATATCCGCTGGAGCAGCAATAGCTCTCTGTTTCTCGTTAAGCTTCTATCAGGTTTCGCAAATGTTATCCGATAATTTCTGACTACAATAAGCCTCACTCTCTGAATGTGTCCCTGTCTGTACCAAAAAAGATGTACTAGACAGGGTCAAACAAAGGAGGTGTAGGTGAATGGGTTGAGAAAGAGAGAGACAGACAGACAAGTAGCACACCCAGGCCTTCTTTAGCAGATCTCTATGGTGTTACATCTTTGGTTGCAGTAGTACCGGTATACCGGTGATAGATTGAACGCAAATTTTAAAGGTGGGCCATAGTGAAATGAAGACAAGAGAAGTGAAACTTCTCAGCCCCAAAGCCAGGAAAGGGTTTGGGACTCCTCTGACGATGGAAAGGGGAAAACACAGCAATACGACAAAGCCAAAAGACATTCCAGAGTCCATGATCAGCATAACAGAAACAAAGTTTGAAAAACAGCTAAGGGAAAAAACATTAATGTGCCAAAACAAAATCTGAAGAGCAAGATCAATGCAAAAGGCAAAGAGGTCAGATTACAGAGGAAATGTAAAGGGGTTAAAATAATGGTGACAAGCGAAGATTCAATGAAACACAAACGTTGTCAGGCAGCTTCCCAATGTCTCTGTGATGTTTAAATAATGCCACTGCCTGACTCAGAAGTCCTGCCCTTGACCCAGACTGGCTAGCTACTCACAGCGCCTTGGGAGGCACAGGCTTTTGCTCCACAGCCTTAAAGAGATATGCCTCAATGGAGATCTCATAGTCATCCTCAAACCTTAGCTAACTTGTTGATTTCTGACAGCTGCAACATATTACTCCACCAATGGGAGGGGGCACTAGCACAGATCAAAAAGATTGTATGAGACTCTATTGAGGTTCATAATATCATCCTTTTATAGTATTGCATTCACAACCATACATTTACTATGTCCTGATTCCATATCTACTTAGATATATTTTCCACACGATGCAATGGTTAGGTCAATATCTTGGATGTACATTTACTATGTCCTGATTCAATATCTACTTAGATATATTCTCCACACGATGCAATGGTTAGGTCAATATCTTGGATGTAAAATTATAGTCACGCAATATACAGCATGGTCTAGAGTTAGATCACACAATCAAAATGAATTCTGAATAGGCTGTCAAAAAGGATGAAATCTGCCCATAAAACGCACTACTTTATTCTCCCACAAATTATCATAGTGTTTCTGAGATTTGTTGGGTGGTCATAATTTTATTACCAGCCTAGACCTAAATTTTAAACGTAATTGTTGGACCTGGCTCTTTTTGCAGAGTCATCCCCAAAAGTCTGGGGTTTGGGGTCTCTGAATTCACAATTTAAAAATACATCTTTTAGTGAAGGTGGTTTTTAGATTGTTAGTTTGAAAATGTCACTTTTAGAAAGTGTGCATTTTCTTGCTTAAACCATTCTGTGACTCTGCCTGTTTGTGGATTCCTTATCTGGGTCAGATTGACAGACTGTTTGTGCATCTCCTCTAGACAGTGACACAAAGGGAGCAGGGGTGTGGCCTACATATCCTGATGGGCCACCTAGGTTAGAGTGGAGGGAGGAGTGGTCAATTACACCTGAAAGAGCTGTGCCTGCCCTCACACAAAGCAGTCTCCAACCCCCTAGTGTGTGCCTGGGGCCTGGCCTGGGCAAGGCAGGATCCTGTAAACAATAGAGACTTTCCTTTGAAATTTGCCTACTTCAAAGGCACAAAGGGGTATAAGTATTAGGGCCACAACCATAGATTTCTTCAAGATCACTTCTAGATTCAAGAGGAACCTCTGCCAGGAGAAGAGCTGAAGAGCTGAGGAAAAGTACTACCCCTGCCTGTGTCTATGCTTTGTTGGGCTATCCTGCAGTTGCTGCTTCTGCCTTTGAAAGCGGACAAAGACTGGACTATGTTGTGCATTTCTACTTGAGAGGTATCTCAATGGCTTGAACTGATCTTGCCTCCTGTTTTTGAAGTCTCAGGAACATCAAAGACTTCCTCTGCCAGCACCTGGACTCTCTGCTGAGACTCCCGCCCTGCCAAGTTGTGCCCTATCCAGTCCCTGAGCCCTTGAAAGATGAAGTTGGCAGAACAAGGACTGAAATCCATGCACAGAACACCATGTGAGGAAATTTTAAAAACACTATCTGCAACACGGCTGATAAATGACACGCCACCCACTTCGCTGCTGAAATTGGCGCTCCACCTGCATCGTGGCTGGAGAAAAGATGTAACATCTGCTTGCAGCTGCTGATAACGACGCAAATCCCATGCAGCATGTTTTTCTTACACCGTGCAACTGGATTTCACACGCATCGTCGCTGGGTGTCAAAGTCATAGTGAACCTGTGCGGAATGGAGGTGCCCAATCAGACGCATCGCTTTCTTGTGAGGGAGAAAAATGATGCATTGCCAACCTGACTGGAGAAGAAAGCAACGTACGGCCTCACTTGCGAGTAAGAAATTGACACATCGCTGACTTTTCCAACGCATGCTCGCCCGTGCAGCTTTATTTTCTACGCAAACCAGCGGCTTTGTGTAAAATCAGCGTTTCCATTGTTTTCTATGGAGTAAGACACATTCTTTTGCAAATTCTTATCTTGACTTGTGTATGTTGGATTTTTGTTGTTTTGGTCTTCGTTGACTTAGATACTTATTGCCTATTTTTCTAAACTGGTGTGGTGTCCATTTTCAGGTGTTTTCACTGTATTACTGTGTGTGTTGCTACTAATACTTTACACATTGCTTCTGAGTTAAGCCTTTTTGCTCGTGCCAAGCTACCATGGGGGTAAGCAGCGGTTAACCAGGTGTGTTTCTCCTTCGCGATGACTAGAATGAGGGTCCTTGCTTGGACAGGGGGTAACCTGACTGCCAACCAAAGACCCCATTGCTAACACTGGTGATCAGCGATGAGGATTGGACATGTGTTTGTACTTGGCATATAGTGATTAAGTGTACACTACTGTTTTCAGTGCAGACCATTACGTGACCACATACTACTTGTTTTTTTTTTCTTTCTCTTTTTGGACTTTTTCCTGCTTCCATATTTTTGGTGATCATTTTGTTGCTTTTTTGAAACTTCTCATTGGGAACTCTTTTTTCTGCCTTGGAGCTTTGCAGTTTTGACTTACCATCATGTCTCAGCATGGGGATGCACCAGCTGGAGCTGTCTTTGAGTTAGGAAACTGGAAAGATACACAGCTGCTCAACTGAAACAGTTCTGTAAGGATCTTGCCTGTCCCATTAAGAGTTCCACCTGGAAGGTGGGGCTGCAAAAGGTACTGAGACCTGGGTGACAGCCAAGGAGGCTGGGGGGCACACAGAGGAGGAGGATGAGGAGGTGCAGAGTGTTCACAATGGTGTGTTGAATGTACCTGATATACCTGGGGGGAAGGTCTCCAAGGGTCTGACTCCTGAAGAGTTTCAGAACAGACAGGCAGAGAGGGTGCACCTACATGAGTTACAGAAGCTTAAGATGGAAGATAGGAGACTGGCCATTGAAAGCTGCTCTTAGCTCATGAGCTCAGCTTAAAGGAGCTGGACCAGAGGAGCCAATCTAGCAGAGATGGTGGTAGCAGTACCGTAGTGCAGCCTGAAAGGAGGGTACACATTCCTAAGGACCTAGTGAACGGACGATAACATGTACTTGTGGTTTAATGGGTAGGAGTCTGCTCTCCACATGAACATGGTCCCTGAAGCACATTGGGGGGGTGGGTCTGTGGAAGCACTTTGAGGTAGAGGGGAGGGATACTCCGACATCCTTAGGAGATCCTCAGGGGCTCACCTACTCTATTATGAAGGACACCCTACTCACAAGGTATGGTCTCACCCCTGAGCAGTACAAGGGCGAGTTTAGATCGTACAAAAAGAAGGAATCCCAAACATGGTTGGAATGTGTTGACTTTTTTGCAGGTCACCGGATGGTTGGGTGAAGGGCAGTAAGTTAACAACTTTTGAGGGGTTGTACAATTTGATTGCTTGGGAAAATTTGTATGGTCTTTGTTTTCCAGAGCTGCACCAGCAACGGATTGACAGCAAGATGACTGACCCCAGGACGCTTGCACAAGAAGTGGATCATTGGGAAAGCACCAGGCTCCAGAGGAGGTATGGTGAAGCCCATGCCAAGGGAGGGGACGGTCCCTCTCAGAAGAATAAGGGGGGGTAAGGATAAACAGGGGGCGTTCTCTAAAGGGTCCTAACCTAGTTCCCAGGGTAAGAATTCCCAGCCCCCAGTTCAAAAGAAGCCTGGTTTTCTGAAGGGAAACTTGCAGAGGGGATTCCCACAAATGTTATGCATGTGGCAAGGTGGGTCATGTGAGGGGGCACCCCCAATGTCCCAAGTAGACACCAGCACCCACTGGTGCTTAGTCACAGGGTTTGTCCAGTGTAGCACTTGGGGAGGAGTTGGTTCCAGTTGGGTGGGAGCCAGCTCAGATGACCCTGGTCTCACTAAGGTACAGTGAGATGGTCCAGAGAACCCTTGTGCCTAAAAACACTAAGAAGTACAGGCAGTGGGTAACCATCACTGGACAGAGGGTGGAGGCTCTGAGAGACACAGGAGCCAGTTTGGCTACTGTGAGAAGTCACCTGGTGTCTGAAGAGCAGATAGATATCCATGTACCTCACTATAGATCCCCATGTACCTCACTAAGTAGTTTCAGTAGATTTCTCACAGTGCCTGTGCAGAGTGGCACAGGTTCCCTTTGAAGGGGGGGTCAGGTGCCTTGAGAATAGCTGTGAGTCCAACCACGCCTGTAGATTGTCTGCTTGGCAATGACCTGGAGGATTCCCATAGGAAGGAGGTGGAAAACAGGTCTCACTTGGAAATGTTGGGTCTGCCTGGCTGGGTGTCCGTGATCTATGGCAGCCCATCAGGGTGATCAAGAGATCCTGGAGCCTGAAAGTGTGGCCCAGGTGTCTGCCCGAAGGAGGAAGGGTAAGGGGCATGGTAAACCCGCTCCAGAAGTTCCCACAGTCCAGGAGGAGGCCGAAACTGAAGAGGATGCCCTGGAGCCTACAGGGGAACAAGTGGCTGTACTGGGGGAGGTCCCTGAGCTGGCTTAGTGGCAGCAGGAAGGGGGACCCACCAGGGAAGCATTCGGTGAGGCACAGAAGACCTGCCCTACTCTGGAAGGTTTGCGGCAACAGGCTGCAGATCAGGTGTCTGGCAAGGAGTCTGGATCGCATTTGATCTACTGGGAGGACAGCCTCCTATATAGTGAGCCTAAGGTTGCTGAGCCTGGGTCTGCCTGTGTGCTGGTGGTACCCTAGTGCTTCAGAGCTTTCCTACTAGGTCTGGCTCACAATGTGCCTTTAGCTGGACATTTGGGGCAGGACAAGACCTTTGACCGGCTTGTCACCCACTTTTACTGGCCCCAAATGTGCAGGGACTCCGATGCACACCGTAGGTCTAGCAAAACTTGTCAGGCAATCGATGGGGTAATGTAAGGCTCCCTTCCAACTGGTTCCTGTGGTCAGCAACCCCTTTGAAAGGGTTGGTATTGACATTGTGGGGCCTCTGGATCTCAAGACAGCCATGGGCAACAGGTTCATTCTGGTCTTGGTAGACCATGCTACCCGGTACCCAGAAGCCATTCCTTTGAGGTCAATCACCTCCCTTGTGGTGGGGTGTGCTTTGATGTTTTTTTTTTTACCCACATGGGGTTCCCCAAGGATGTTGTATCTGATAGGGGTACCAACTTCATATCAAGCTATATGAAGCCGCTGTGGAAGGAGTGTGGGGTGACATATATTGACCACTCCTTACCACCCCCAAAGTAACAGTCTGATTGAGAGATTCAACTGCACCTTGAAAGGGATGATCATAGCCCTGTCAGAACCCTTGAGGTGTAAGTGGCACGTCCTCTTGCCATGCCTTCTGTTCGCATACAAGGAGGTGCCTCAAAAGGATCTTGGATTTAGCCCCTTTGAGTTACTGTATGGCCACCCTGTCAGGGGACATTTGAGTCTGGGGTAAGGAAGGCTTGGAGAAGGCCTCCAGTGAGCCCCCCGCCAGAATGTATTCAGTTAAATGCTGACTTTTAGGAACCAGACAGCGCGCTTCCCGCAACTTGCTCAAGAGAACCTGGAAGCAAGCCAGGAAAATATGAAGCACTGGTATGATCAGAATGCCACTCTGGTTGAGTTCCAGCCTGGCCAAAAAGTTTGGGTGATGGCCCCAGTGGAGCCTAGGGCTCTCCAAGATAAGTGGACTGGGCCTTTTGAGGTGGCAGATGGCAAGAGTGATGTCACCTATCTGGTGAACTTCAGGACTTCCAGGAACGCTTTGAGGGTCCTGCATGTGAACCGCCTCAAACCTCATTTTGAGAGGACAGACGTAACAATGCTCTTCGCAACAGATGATGGGGTGGAGGAAGAGAGTGAGGCTCTTTCTGACCTCCTGTCTGCCAAAGAGAAGGATGGTTCAGTGGAAGGTGTGAACCTCTCCCCTTCACTGACCGAGAACACCAGAGGGTCTGTCGCCAAGTGTTGGGACAGTTTGCCTCTCTATTTTCCTTGATCCTAGGGGTCACTCATTTGTGTACACATGATGTGGACTCTTGGGACAGTCCTCCTGTTAAAAATATGGTTTATAGAGTGACTGGCAAGGTTAGAACTAACATCAAGGATGAGGTATCCAAGATGTTAGCCTTAGTTTTTTTTTTAGTTTTCCATTAGCCATTGGGGCAACCCGGAAGTCTTGGTCCCAAAAGCCACTGCTCCTGGTGCCACTCCAGAACTCAGGTTCTGTGTGGATTACTGTGAACTTAATGCTGTCACTAAGACTGACCCACATACCATCCCCGAGCAAATGAGCTCATTGATCAGATAGGGGCTGCCAAATATCTAAGTACTTTTGACTTGACCTCTGGATAATGGCAACTTGCTCTGACTGAGAGGGCTAGGGAGAGGCCTGCATTCTCCAGCCCAGATAGGCACTACCAATTTAGGTTGATGCCCTTTGGGATGAAGAAAACCCCTGCCGCCTTTCAGAGGTTGGTTAACCAGGTGTTGGCTGAACTGGATGATTTCAGTGCAGCCTATCTGGATGACATTGCTGTGTTCAGCTCCACTTGGGAGGAAGACATACAGCACCACTGCAAAGTGTTGGAGGCCCTGCAAAAGGCAGGCCTCACTATTAAGGCTAGTAAGTGTCAAATAGGGCAGGGTTCTGTGGTGTCTTGGGAAACCAGGTGGGGAGTGGCCAGGTGGTACCCCTACAACCAAAGATTGATACCATTCTGGCGTGGGAGCCTCTCAAGACCCAGGCTGAGGTGAGAGCCTTTTTAGGTCTCACAGGATACTATAGGAGGTTTGTCAAGGAGTATGGCACAATTGTTGCTCCCTTGACTGAGTTATCCTCCAAAAAGTAGCCCAGAAAGGTGAACTAGACTGAGTCTTGCCAGACAGCTTTTGATGCCCTGAAGGCTGCCATGTGCATGGCACCCGTGCTGAAGGCACCTGACTTCTACAAAGAATTTGTCGTGCAAACTGATGCTTCAGAGCATGGTGTAGGAATGGTGTCACAGCTAAATGAAGAGGGCCTAGACCAGCCTGTAGCCTTCATTAGTAGGAGGTTATTTCCCCGGCAATGTAGGTGGAGTAGTGTGAAGCTTTTGCTGTGATCTGGGTACTAAAGAAGCTAAGATCCTACTTGTTTGGGCCTCACTTCCGGGTTCAGACCGACCACAGGCCCCTCAGATGGTTCACGCAGATGAGGGGTGAGAATCCAAACGTGAGAGGAGGCTTCTTTTTGCATGGTTAGCCCCCACGTTTTGCCTGATGTTGATGTGTCCTAGAAGTTGTAGTGCCCAGGGCACCTGCTAACCAGGTTCTTTGGGCCAGAGTTTTCCATAAATCTGTTGTGATGCTTGGTACCTTAGGATACACTCTTACATATCACTGTAAGACCCTAGTAAATGGGTTCTCCAGTACCAAGGGCATGGGATGGTATGAGTAGGCCCCTGAGGACATCAGCACTTATTGTGCCACCCTCCAGGGCCCTGCAACCAGATGCACCCAGCACTGCCAGGGCAGGCTGAGTGTACTGGGGCAATCCCAAAAAGGCAAACTTAACATGGCACACTCCCTGTGTGCCATGTCCACCCTACACTGCATGTGATATGGGTAAGTCACTCCTCTGGTAGGCCTTACAGCCCAAAGGAAGGGTGCACCATACTATATGTGAGGGCTTAATTGCATGAGCAATATGTCCCCACTGTGTCCTTGCCAAACCTGGGACATAGGCTCTCATTACAACCCTAGCGTTCGGTGTTAAAGCAGCGGTAATACCGCCAACAGCCCGGCGGAAAAAAAATGGAATCACGATCATGGCGGAAACCGCCAACATAGACAGCCACTTTAACACTCTGACAGCCACGGCGGTAGAAACAAACACCAAAGCGGTAACCACCAACAGACATGCGGAGGACAATGTACCGCCCACACTATTACAAGAGGCCTATCCGCCACCTTTTCCGGGGTGGTACCACCGCTATCAAAAGCACGGCGGAAACAGGACTTGGAACGGAAACCACTCACCTCTCAATACCCAACGAGGAACCAGGACGCCATGGAGCCCGAACTACAGGTGCTGCCCATGCTGGTCTTCCTCCTCTTGTATTAGGAGCAGCAAAGACACCGTCGACGACCACGGTGAGTACTGCACCTACAACACAGGGGAGGGTGGGAGGGAAAAGAGAGTGACAAACATACGCAAGACGCAATACCCCCACCCCACCCTCACCCACAACACCATACACACAAATACATGCAGCAACATTACACATACACCCCCTCACCCCTTGGAAGAACGCAAGGACAAAATGAAATGATTGTAACAATTGTAATAAAAAAAATCAGATAGTGCAATTTAAAAAATCAGTATATACAAATATGTACAGCAACTACACAAGTCCAGATAGTGTTCCAATCATTGTCCGTGGACCCGTGTTCCCAAAATGCATGGGCAAAGCCCATACAAGATACCTGATTCAAAACGGAGAGGATACTGCAGGGGCATCAGATCGAAGTGAAACAGGCACCTCAGGGGGAGGGGGAGGAGGGGCACCTCAGCCGGATGAACGCACAACGCCACTGCTGCACGAGGGGCCTCCATGCCCACTGCTGTACCCTGGGGAATGCAAAGCTACAGTCTCTCAAGTCATTCCAGTGGGTGGTTTGCCCACTGCTCTATCCTGGGGAGTGCAAAGCCACAGTCTCTCAAGTCTTTCCAGTGGGTGGTTTGCCCACTGCTCTATCCTGAGGAGTGCAAAACCACAGTCTCTCAAGTGGATGCTATTCTCCACTGGTTCTGGAGGGGGCTTTGTGCCCAGAGTGCTTCATCCTGCCAAGGACTGGGTTAGTGGATGCTTTTCTCCAGCTGGTCTGGAGGGGGCTTTGTGCCCAGAGTGCTTCATCCTGCCAAGGACTGAGGAAGTGGATGTATCTCTCCACTGGTTCTGGAGGGGGCTTTGTGCCCAGAGTGCTTCATCCTGCCAAGGACTGAGGTAGAGGATGCTTTTCTCCACTGGTTCTGGAGGGGGCTTTGTGCCCAGAGTGCTTCATCCTGCCAAAGACTGAGGTAGTGGATGTATCACTCCACTGGTTCTTGAGGGGGTTTTGTGCCCAGAGTGCTTCATCCTTCCAAGGACTAAGGAAGTGGATGTATCTCTCCACTGGTTCTGGAGGGGGCTTTGTGCCCAGAGTGCTTCATCCTGCCAAGGACGGAGGTAGTGGATGTATCTCTCCACTGGTTCTGGAGGGGGCTTTGTGCTCAGAGTGCTTCACATGCAGTGTGGAAGGTCCCATTCCCTCTCCTGGGTGTGTGTGCCATGAGATTGTCTGGGAACAGGTAGCATGATACGCCATGGAGGCAGAGACACACTCCACCCTGCTGCGACTTCGCCTGCCACCTGCAGGTACAAACTGTGCTGAGAGTCATGCCTCATGGACGCTGGGCAGGGTCCAGGAGGTCTCCTGCAGCCTCGGACGGCTGCCCAATGGGGATGATTGCCATGTCAGCTGTGGTGGCACTGTCTGAGCACATCACAGGGCTGGTGGCAGTGGTTGCGGCGGTATCTGTGGCGGAGGTGTTGGCGGTGGTGGATGAATCTGCACCTGTTGAGAGACACAGCAGGACATCTCCTGCAGCCTCGGACGGCTGCCCACTGAGGATGATGCTGGGGACTGTTGCTGAGGCAGCAGATGTGCAGGTGGCGGTGCTGGTGGCGGTGCAGGTAGCGGTGTCCACCACCATACAGGTTGGTGTACTGATTGACAGAAGGGGTGACTCTGGTCCCTCAGCCGGAGCCACCATGCCCTGTCCTGACCTGCTCTTCGGTTTCTTTCCCTTCCCCACCTTTGATGTTGCTGCTGGTGTCTTGCCACTGTCCCCTTTTGGTTTGGAGGAGCCCTTGCTTGCTGGTAGGTGCGGCTTCTCCCTCCAGCACGTGGGCACCTTCTTCACCTTGCCAGGTGGCGGAATGGCCTGCTCCTTGGCCTCGCTAGGTGGCAGACTGGCAGCCCTGATGGATTGTGGCAGGAATGAGACCGGAGTTCCTGTGACCATTGTGCTTGGGGATTTGGTGGCTGAGGTGCTGGGCTGGGACCTGGACAGCCTGGCCCTAGTGGAAGGACGGGGAGGGGAGGTGAAGGGAAGAGGTCAATGATAGCCAGGAAAAGTTTCTTAGACACACTGGGATGGGAAGATGGAGGGGGTTTGGGAGTAGAGGAAGAGGTAGTGGTTGTAGGAGGTATACGTTTGCTGAATTTGGGTGAAGGTGCATGGGCACGCCAAATCCCCTTCTTCTGGTGGGCGCTGACCTAGAGGAAAAGTGAAGGAATAATGGATGTTACTATCCCGTACTGTTCTTCTCATGCATTGCCTAAAAACTCCCACCCTGGCCCAGACATACATACACACACAATATCCTCACATGCTGGCCTGTCTCCCTCCTCTCCCTCTTTCATCCACGACACTCCATACAATCATGTGCCATCCACCATGCTCACAGTGTACTCAACTGTTTGTCTGGAGGACCATACAGTTGCGTGTACTGGGGGAGGACCCCATCCACTAGTTTCTCCAACTCTTCCGAAGTGAAGGCAGGGGCCCTTTCGCCAGACACTGTAGCCATTGTTGCTTCCAGACACAGGTCACAGCAGCACTTGCAGTGTAGGTCCTCTCCTGTTGAATGTCAGGTATCAAGTGAGTGAACAGATAGAAAATGGCGGTCACGTCCTTGGTGGTGCGTACCGTCACCGCCGGCGTACATCGTCATTGGCTCCTGGAACCCATAGGGCCCAATGTTAACCAGTGCCGAATTGTGCTGCGGTCTTCGACCGCCTACCGCGATGGTGTCCAACGCCAGCGCAGTTACCTCATTTCCCCTTGTCCCACCTTACAGGTCAGGCAGTCGCCATTTCAGGGACCACATGGCAGGCCAAATAACTGTGTCACAGCTATTTAGGCCAGGAATACGGACAGACAAAGGCACATTGAGAAATTGTTACGTTTTTGCTAAATGGCACTGTGATACCTAAGTGTTGTATGACCCTCTGCTCACCGTTCTCCTCCACAGGGCACGTCCGCTGGGGCAGATGATGAGATGGCGGCATTCTCCGGTGTACAGAGCCTTGGTGGACCTGTCAACAATGCAAGAGAGACACATAATTATCACTTACAGACTTGATCGTGCAACAATCACGGAACTGTGTGCCCAGTTGGAGCCAGATCTGATTTCAGGTATCTGCCATACCACAGGCTTACCCCCTCTAGTGCAGGTCCTGTTTGTACTCCATTTCCTGGCCAGTGGGTCTTTTCAAACAACAGTAGCCATGGCATCAGGGATGTCCCAGCCAATGTTCTCTAACGTGTTGTCCAGAGTGTTGTCTGACCTGCTGAAACACATGCAGCTACATTGTTTTCCCTCAAGTGGATGATTTGCCCACAGTGAAAGGTGACTTTTATGCCCTGGGACATATCCCCAACATAATTGGTGCCATTGATGGTACACATGTGGCATTTGTCCCCCCCCGCAGGAATGAACAGGTGTACAGAAACCGGAAAAGCTACCATTCTATGAATGTGCAAATTGTATGTTTGGCAGACCAATACATCTCCCATGTGAATGCCAAGTATCTTGGCTCAGTGCATGACGCTTACATTTTAAGGAATAGCAGCACCCCTTATGTGATGGGCCAACTCCAGAGGCACCGCGTGTGGCTAATAAGTGAGCCTAAAGTCCCCACACAGTGTCATTTGCTGTCTGGGTATGGGAGATTCCCTGATGTTATGAGGATGTCTAACAGTTGTCCCTCGATATTTGCAGGTGACTCTGGTTACCCCAACCTGTCATGGCTACTGACCCCAGTGAGGAATCCCTGGACAAGGGCAGAGGAACGCTACAATGAGGCACATGGGCGAACTAGGAGGGTGATCGAACGCACCTTCGACCTCCTGAAGGCCAGATTCTGGTGCCTCCATCTGACAGTTGGCTCCCTATACTACTCACCGAAGAAGGTGTGCCAGGTCAAAATGGCCTGCTGTATGTTGCACAACCTGGCTTTGCGACGGCCTGTGCCTTTTCTGCAGGAGGATGGGCCTGATGCTGGTCTTGTGGCAGCTGTGGAGCCTGTGGACAGTGAGGAAGAGGAGGCATAAGAAGAATATGTAGACAACCGAAACAACATCATCATGCAATACTTCCAGTGAGACACAAGTAAGAAGATGGAACTGCTTCCCACATGTCATACTATTGTAGGACCTAGCATAAGTCTGTCTTTTTACCTCTGTGTATGGACCCTGACTTGTCACTTTGGCTTTCCATTTCACAGATCTGGGTCTCAATTTGTGCCCTCTGCTATGTTTACTCCTGGCCTACAGCTGTGTAACATTGGTATGTGAACAAGTACATTGACATTGCTATATTCCAGAGATTTTACAATTACACATTTGTGAAAGCACAGACTGACTCCAGATTGATTAGTGATTCAAGGGTGTTTATTTCTGTGCAAATAAGTGGAGGGGTGTGTGAAATGGGCTGGGATGATGGTGGAGGAATGTCCATGGCAGAGTCCAGTCTCTTGGTCTCACAGGTGCATTGTCCAATGGGGCATAGGAAGTGGAGCTATGGCAGTTTACAGTAGACAGGGTGACAAAGTGGGACAGAAGGGTGGATTCAGAAGTGTCTTTTTTCCTGGCAGGGTTCTTGGCAATGTTCTCTGTCTTGTTCCTGGATCTCAGGGAACATTTGTGGGGTGGTTCTCCTTCTGCAGGGGGTGGGGTGCTGATGGCTTGTTAGTCCTGGGGCGGTGCCTCCTGTCCATTAGCGCCAGCAGAGGTGGAGGGCTGTTCATCGTCCAGGCTAGTGGCAGGGGCCCATTTGTGTGCCACTGTGTCCCTCATGGTGTTGACAAGGTCTGCCAGCACCCCTGGAATGGTGACCACGGTGGTGTTAATGGACTTCAAGTCCTCCCTGATCCCAAGGTAGTGTTCCTCCTGCAGCCAATGGGTCTCCTGAAACTTGGCCAGTACCGTGCCCATGGTCTCTTGGGAATGATGGTAAGCTCCCATGATGTTGGAAATTGCCTCGTGGAGTGTCAGTTCCCTGGGCCTGTCATCCCCCTGTCGCACAGCAGTCCTTCCAGCTTCCCTGTTACCTTGTGCCTCTGTCCCCTGAACCATGTGCCCACTGCCACTGACTCCAGGTCCCTGATTGTCTTGGGTTAATGGGTTTGCCTGGGGTCCCTGTAGTAGTGGTTTGGGACTGTGTCAGGGGAACCGACTGTCCTGAGGTCCCTGATGGGCTGGGCTGGTCATCTTGATCCAGGCGTGCAGAGCTGCTGTCATAACTGTGAGCCTCTTCTGTGGGGGGACTGGATATGTCTGGCACCTCCTGTCTGGTGGCATTGGGTATGGGTCCTGTTGGGGTGGAAATGCATAGTTTTAGTATCTGTGTTTGCCATCTTGTGCATTGGGTGAGGTACCCTCTACACCTGAGCTTGCGTCATTGTGTGAGCCCTTTTGTGATAGCTGGTTTGGGGTCTGTGTGGGTTTCTGTATTGGACATGCATTGGTGACGGTGGTCCATGCATAGGTGTTGCATGCAGGGCCTTGGTATTGAGATGTGTGGGTTGTGATAGTGGGACATATGGAGATGATGGTGTGAGGGTAAGATTGGGAGTATGTGTTGGCATGCATGTGGGGTGGGGGAGATGAAGTAGGTAAGCTATAACTTACCAGAGTACAGTACTCCTGCTACTCCTGCGAGGCCCTCAGGATGCATTATTGCCAATACTTGCTCCTCCCATGTTGTTAGTTGTGAGGGAGGAGGTGAGGGTCCACCGCCAGTCCTCTGTACAGCAATCTGGTGTCTTGATAACACGGAACATACCTTCCCCCGTAGGTCGTTCCACCTTTTCCTGATGTCATCCCGTGTTCTTGGATGCTGTCCCACTGCGTTGACCCTGTCGACGATTCTCCGCCATAGCACCATCTTCCTTGCAATGGATGTCTGCTGCACGTGTGATCTGAATTGCTGTGGCTCTACCAGGATGATTTCCTCCACCATGACCCTGAGCTCCTCCTCTGAAGACCTGGGGTGTCTTTGAGGTGCCATGATGTGGTGTGGGTGATGTGCGAGGTGCTGTTTGTTGTGATGTGTGGGGGATGTGTTGGTGTGTGTTGTTTGAGATGCGTGGATGTTGTATAAGTGATAGTGTTGTGTGTCTGTGGATGCTGGTGTTGTGTTAGCTAATCTCTCTCTCTGGCCTTCTTCAAAATGTTTGGTTGTAAGGGTTTATGGGTAATGTGGGTGTGTGTTTTATAGTATTGTGGGAGTGTGGGTGTGGTGTGTGTATGTGTATCTGGTGTGTGTATTTTTAATTGTCCAATGTGTATTGCAAATGTGTGTGTATTTTGAGCGCAGCAGTGTGTACCGCCAATGGATTCCAGCGGTTGAAAGACCGCCGCTTTTATTTGTGGGTCATGATAGTGTGGGAGTATTATTGTTGGCGTGACGGTGTGGGTTTTGGTGTTGCCAGTTTATCACTGACCTTTGGTGTGGCGGACTTGTGTGGGTGTCTGTATTTTGGCAGATTCCACCTGCATCGCGGCTGAGAGATCAACGCATTGTGGCTGGAGAAATTACACAACACCAGCTTGCAGCTGCTGATAATGATGCAAACCCCACACAGTGCAGTTTTCCAACACCATGTGACCGAATGTCTCTCACATCGTCGCTGGGAGTCAAAGTCATCGTGAACCTGCGCAGTTCCACAATGCCACATGTGGAAATCGAAACATCACTCTCTTGCGAGGGAAAAACATGACTCATCGTTGACCTGATCGGAGAAAAAACAATGCATGGCCTCACTTGCGATTAAGGAAATGATGCATCGCTGACTTTTCCGACATGCGGCTTTATTTTTGACACAAACCAGGTACTTTGTGTGAAATTAACATTTCCATAGTTTTCTATGAATCTCATATTCTCTTGAAAATTCATATCTTGACTTGTGTATGTTGGATTTTTGTTGTTTTGGTCTTGTTTGATTTTGATATATATTGCCTATTTTACTAAGCTGGTGAGTTGTCCATTTTGTAGTGTTTTTAGTGTGTTACTGTGTGTGTTGGTACAAATACTTTACACATTACTTCTGAGTTAAGCCTTTCGGCTCATGCCAAGCCGCCGAGAGGGTGAGCAAAGGTTAACCAGGTGTGTTTCTCCTTTGCCCTGACTAGAGTGAGGGTCCTTGCTTGGATAGGCGGTAACCTGACTGCCAACCAAAGACCCCATTTCTAACACTGGGTGACTGCTCTCTGTGTCAGTGCAAAATAAAATTATTTACCTTGCTTGGCTAGCTTACAAGCAGGTTATAATGACTCTCCTATTTAATTAGACAGGGCAAGCATTGGAAGATGTACTGAAGGCAGTTCGCGAATTAGGAGAGCTTGGAGACTGACCAAAACCAGAAACAGCCTTGAGGTCTGAGGGCCATACAGATAATAACACTATCTAGGACAGACATGTTTATGGCATTACTGAAGGATGGTGTCAACAAGGAGCAGATTGATGGGAGGGATACCAAAACTTTGTGGGAGACGTAACATAAGTTAGAGCAGCAGGAAAGTGAACAAGCAGAATAATAAACGAGTGCATCCAGGCCAGCCACATATGCAGGAGGAAGGAAAAGAGAGGGAGGAAAATGTTTCTTCACAAGGGAAAGAGGGGGGAAATTTGGACATTGATTGGTTAACTGCTGAAAACAGATATGAGAGCATGTATCCGGACATGACTTGGGCAAAAGTTGACACGTTTAAATCAGATTAGGAAACAGGCCAAGCTCCGGTACAGGGATGGACTCGCAAAGAGAACAGATCCCATGTTGATTTGGAAATTCACTGGAAGAACAATAATATTCAAAGGTTCCGGTCCTTAGTTAACACCAGAGTGGAGGCCTCTTTAATTTATGGAAGTCAATAAAGGTGTACAGGTCAGCACTACAGCATCACAAGGTTGGGTGGAAAGCAAACCCCGCAGTGCAGACTACTGTTCAAATGAAAATAGGGAGAGCGCCATATACTGCGCCAATACTGCTTTGATTGTTTCCCTCCTAGAGTATGTCCTGGGAGCTGACATTCTGAAGGGGATGACTTCATATTTGGATGATGGTTGTCATCAATTTGGTTCAAAACAATATATTTCAATGGCAGCAGCAATAGTGGGTGAAGGTGCCCCCAGCAACCAAGGTGGTTTGTTTGAAACAATCCCGAATTCCAGAAGGGCATTAGTAAATAAGTGAGACTATACAGGAGTTGATGGAGGCAGCTGTGGTGGCTCCATGGAACCACTGAGTGGAACAATCTTCTGTGGCCCATGTGCTGAGCAGATGGGCACTATAGAATGATGATTGATTACCGCAAATTGAACAAATATATGCCCCATTTGACTGCTGCGGTCCCCCACATCATCACTTTGATTGAGAGAAAACAAAAACGTAAAAAGACCTGGTATGCAACCATTGATTTTGCCAATGCTTTCTTCTCTATACCATTTGCCCCTGAGAGTCTGGAGCAATTCAGTTTCTCATGGAATGGCAGATAATTTAGGATGCTAAGACTCCCCCAAGGGTATGTACATAGCCCCACCAAATGTCAAAGACTGATGGCAGAACACCTGGATGAAGTATCTGTAATTCCAGGGGTACAATTGAATCATTATATCGATGATGTGATGATTCAGGGAGAGACACAAGAACAGGTGCAGACTCAGCTGGACATAGTTGTGGAATTCTTGCAAAGTAAAGGGTGGATGATTAATCCAGATAAGACTCAAGGACCCTCTCAAAATGTGAAGTTTCTATGAATTCTTTGGAATCAGGGACATACAGAAGTATTGCTGCAGGCAAACCAAAAGTTATTAGGATTTGCCAACCCCTGTAATAAGCAGGAGACTCTGCAATTCATTGTTTGGCTTTTGAAGACAGCATATCCCTCTCTTGAGTCCGATTTTGGCCCCATTGTACAAAGTGACTAGAAAGAAACATGAGTTTGAATGGTAAGAGCACCAGCAGTATGCATTTGATTTGGCAATTCAACAGGCTTTACATTTATGGCCAGTACAGGAAAGCGACATTGATTTACAGGGGCAATATGCAAATTGAAGCATGTGGCAAAAGCAGGGGAAAAAGAGGATGCCCCTGGGTTTCTGGACCAAAGAGCTACCAAATGCTAGAGAGCAATACACTCCCTTTGAGAAACAGCTACTAGCATGTTATTGGGCTCTAGTGGATACTAAGCAAATTACCCTAGGTCATAATGTGATTCTGAGGCCTGAGATTCAAAAAATACAATGGGTAATGAGTTCACCTACAACTCACCAGAAGAGGCCAGTATAATCAAGTGGAAGTGGTACATACAGGACAAGGCCTGAGTGGGACCAGCTGGGACAGCAGCCCTGCATGAACAGGTGGCATAGGCCCCTGTGCAGGATGATGAGAGGGTGCAGGAGGCACCAGAGATAAAAGAATCACTCGTTAGATGGGGTGAGTCATTTGAATCCTTGTCCCCTGAGGATAGGAATCATGTATGGTTTACCAATGGTTCAGCCAAGTATGTGGGAGAGCTGCATGTGATTTGATCCCCAGGAACATGCTATGGTCAACACTCTCTAATATGGGGGTTCCTTCAGGTCTCCTGAGTCTTATCACCCGGCTTCATGACAACACCTATGCCCTAATTAGATGCGGCAAGGAGGGTGAGCTGACAGATCCTGTGGCTATCAACAGAGGTGTCCGGCAGGGGTGCGTCCTGGCTCCTACCCTTTTTTGCTTTATATTAATAATTGTATCCGTTATTTGGAGAATTGTACTAACGACTTGCCCAAATTGGCTGGGGAAAAAATCCCCTGTTTATTGTACGCAGACGATGCAATCTTGTTAGCTAAATCACCCATGGGGATCCAAAGTTTGGTTAACCAATTTTGTGCTTTCTGTAGGGATTTTGGGCTTGACATTAATGTTAACAAAACAAAACTTTTGGTATACAGCTCTCTAAGAAAACGACTTCGTGCCAGAATTAAAATGAATTCAATACCGCTGGAGAAAGTGGAAGAGTTTGACTATTTGGGAATTAGATTATCGACCACAGGAAAATGGTAGGCAGCCATTGATAAAGGGGCACTTATTTTAAGTCAAAGAGGTGGGGCCCTAGTACGTAGGTCCAGACAGGCTTTGAGTTCCCCTTTGATTATAATTGCCAAGATCTATAATGCATGGAGCAGAACTCTGGGGATCACATAGAAGAATGGATATTCTACAAACAAAAGAAAATAATTTCCTTAGAAAGGTTTCCCGGTTAGGGGTAGGTACCCCAATGATTCCTCTCAGGCTCGACTTAGGATTACACAGCATCAAAACCATATCGGTCCTGAGACCGCTTTCCTATTGGATCCGCCTCTGGAAAACTCTCGAACTCGAACCATACAGGGCAGCGGTGAGGGAACTCATAGTTACTCCCCAGGGCCTGACCAAAATCCAATGGCTGCAGGAGATGAAATCTGCTTGGGTTAAAATAGGTCTCTCTCATTATTGGGAACATCCGGAACTGATTCCCAATTATGAGAGACAATTTGTTAAAAGAAGATACTGTGAAAAAGTCAACGAAGATATACTGTGCCAAAACGTGCTGGGTAGGCTAACAACAGAATTCCTCCAATTCAAACATGAACCCTGGCCCGAGACTTTCATGAACCTCCCCATGCCTCCATATGCTTGTGCCCTCTATTTACAGCTTAGATATGGTTCCCTGCCTATTAACAATTATACGGCCCACTGGTCATCTAGCGCCCCCTCAACTGATAAATGTATATCTTGCCCTCACTATAAAGAAACAATCGAGCATTTTCTGTTCTTCTGTCCCTCATATGAGAGCCCTAGAGGAAAGTGTATCATCTCCCTCTGTAAAAATCTATCATTGTTGGACAGAGCCAATGCCACCAGAATATGCAAATATGAAACATCCACATTGGTAGCCTCCTCAGTTACCACATTTTTATCAGAGGCTTGGTGTATTCGTCGTAGGCTCATTTCTGTGAAGGGCCCCTAGAGCTCCAGGCTGAGCCTTTGTTTGTTTTTAGAGGGAGATTTCAACAAGATTCATATTTCTTCGTTTCTTCTTTTATTTTCTAAATATGTTACGTACCGTGTCATTATTTTGAATTTAATAATTTATATGCAACCTCATTTTTTGTATTTTAGTAAGAATTTGCGACCTTTGTAGGAGCAAACTGAGATCGCACAAGTCTACAGAGATGTTTTTTATGCCAAAACTTGTCAATTGTTGTATTTTAAGTCCGATTTTAATCTTAGTCGTAAGGATTTTACTGAAATATTTTATATGTTTGTTGATTATTACATTTTTATAGTATCTTGAATGACTGGTATTATGAACTATGATGAGTTATTGCAATCCCAATGGATTTTACATAACTAAGTAAGACTGTTCTTTTCTTTTCTTTTTAATTCTAAATGGTCCAAATTTTTTGGGACCGAATGTATTTAAATAAAATAAAATAAATATGTGGGAGCCAAAAGACATTAGAAGGCAGTGTCACGTAACCCAGTCACCAAGAAGTTACTATCCACTACAGGAGAAGGGAAGAGTAGTCAATATGCAGAATTGTATGCTGTATATCAGGCACTGAAAAAATAATTGACTGGGACTTGTCACATTTAAACTGATTCTTGGTGTACCGCCAATGGGTTAGCCACCTGGCTTCCCACATGTCATACACATAACTGGCAAATACATTCCAAGGAGATGTGGGGCGAAGAATTGTAGCAAGAAATTTGGGAAATGCTAGAGCAAAAAACTGTTACTGTGTATCATGTAGATGCCCATAGTCCCATTGACTCACTAGAATGATGGTTTAATTCCCTTGCAGACGACAAAGGCAAAATCTTAGAGGCAGAAGTGGTAACGCAGGATTCTGACTTGGTGGGGATGGCTAAGTGGGCGCACCAAAATTGTGGATATCTGTGAGAGAAGGCCACTAACAGGTGTGCAGAGGTTAGAGGGATGCACATTCCCCTAGCTTTAACAAAAACAGCGATCATGCAGTGTCCTATTTGTCAACACACACAACGGAGATCTGTACCGCAAACTGTCAAAGGTCAGTTAGGGAGAGGGAAGTTGCCGGGACAGATATGGCAGATTGATTACATTGGGCCACTACCAACTAGTCGCGGGTGTCAATACGCCTGCACAGTAGTGGACACCTATTCTGGTTACCTGATTGCCATCCCTTGCAAACATGCCACTCAGTTCAAGACTAAAAACACACTGGATTTGTTAATGTTGAATGTTTAGTTACGAAGTCCCATTCAAATCCAAAGTGACAACGGGTCAAATTTCAAAGGAAAATTGGTGCAAGATTATTGTTCACAGCACAATATTGAATGGAAATATCATATTCCGTATTACCCACAAGCTGCAGGACTAATTGAGAGAATGAACAGCTTACGGAAAGCCCAGTTATGAAAATTATCAGATGGAACTTTGAGAAACTGGAGAGAGCATTTAAATGAAGCCCACCAAATTTTGAATAACAGACCTTTGTCCAACGCAGAGACCTCTTTAATGCAAATGTTGACCCCAGTGTTACAGATACATTCCCATGTAGTGACCAACACTATCATGTAATGGGAAATAAAACCAGGAGCTGTAGCTCCTTTCCAAGCTACACCGGAATCTGTAGGTCTTGATTTACATGCTTTTAATATGTAGAGACTGAAACCGAGAGACATGGTACTTATTGAAACTGGTGTTGGAATACAGATTCCCCAAGAGCATTTTGGATTCATTGCTCCCCGATCTGGGTTGGCACTCAAAGGTATTCAGGTATTTGGGGGAAGCTTAAAGTCAGACTACCAAGGAGAGCTCAAAGTTATAATTTTTGAACAGTGGAGACACTGACTTGATGACACAACATGGAGACAGAATTGCACAAATCATCATAATTCCTGTGCATTGAGGAATAGTTAGGTAGGGGACAGCCCCAGCCCTTCTTGCAGTGCATGGGGAGGGAGGTTTTGGTTCAGCTGACAAAACCATGGTGCTAAGGTGTGGGTGGAATCCCCAAATCATCCTCCTAAACCAGCAGAAGTAATAGCTGAGGCCTAGGACAACTTTCTAATAATCATGGAACCAGGAAAGGACAAGTGGGAACGTGTACCAGCTGATAAATGTTATTTCCCAGATTGATCATACTTGTTTCTTTTACAGATCATACTGCAAGGCGTCTTTGTGCTACTTGCACTATCTGGTCAGTATTTGGGCGTGTGTGTGTGCATGTGTGGAGTCGGAAGGGACCGAAAGGCCCCAACTCCGAAATGATTGACCGACCGTGCTGATAGACACCTTTACTGCACCTGACCGAAAATGTTTGGACCCATCTGGCACGAGCCGTGCTCAACAGATCCGAGTTCTGTAAGACAAATATGAAGAGTAGTGTAATTTCCACGTGCTTGGTCGCCATACCAACTCCTGCCAACATTTTGCTGCAAATCTTTAATGCCACCAACAAAGATGGAGCAGGTAAAAAAGTGAGGTGTTGTCATACTTCACCTTATATTTGTACTGCAGGTTTTGCCAAGAGGTAACGGATGAAAAATGGCTTGACCTGAACCGTGCGATTACTTATAATATTACTACCAGCGATGTCTGCTAAAATTTACCTTGTGATAGTTAAAAAATTCTAAAATGTACTGAAATGCACCTGGAGACAACTATGGGGTCTCCTCATGAGATCCTGAGGGAACAATGGCTACTGTTAGCACAGAACTGGTAAAACTTGAAAGAATATGAAGAACAGCATGTCTTGCCAACATATTGTGACTGCTGCTAACCACACCAAGCACGTTAAACTGCCAGTGAGATGGTTGTTATGCATATATTCCTTCCAATATAATGGGTAGACAGTGTGCATTTGTGCGGTTAGGACTCATTAAGTTTTCATTTCACTCTACATATCCGCTATCCAAGGGAAACAGTTCAATTAAGCGAAGACTGTGACTCTGAAATGCAATTATCTGAATGAGAATATGTGAGCTGAAGCATCTCTATAGTAGGAGTTCCAGGATTAGCTGTTTAAAATACTTGAGTTAGCATGTTTGATGGTTAAGAACATCAATCACACATCCATCGCATTATCCAAATTACTCATTGATATATGATGCACTAGAAAATCTGCATTGCAGAACAGGGCAGCCATTGACTACTTGCTCTTGAAGCATGGTCATGACTGCTCAGTGTTTGAGGGAATGTGCTGCTTTAACCTATCAGACCACTCTAAATCTATCCATGAATTGGTGAAAGGAGTAAGAGAATATGTTGACAAAGGATGGTGGGACTGATTATTTAGCTGGTTACCTGATTTTCGGCATTTACGCAATATTTTAGGTGGCACACTCATAGTGATTTGTATTAAAATAATGCTATGTTGCTCTGTACAATGGATACCTAATCTAGTTACAATGTTTAGACCAAAAAGGGTTAGTTTTAGGCCAGTATGTTATGAGAGTCACTGGCCAAAGGGTGGAGTGTAATGCTATCTGTATTTAACCATTGACTCAGTTTTGACCACTGACTATTTTGTGCTAAGCTGAGCTCCGGATGCTATCACATCAGCAGCACAGGTATTTTTCCACATACAGCTTGTTTTCTACACAGAAGGTTTATGCTCTTGTTCCTAGCACAAGGTTACACCGTGTTGGAAAAAAACATGGGGGATGTGGAAGGCACAACCAGCACTTGAACTTCATAATTTAGGCCAAGGTAGGAGGAGGTTGCCAAAACCTTTCTCTTTTGTTGTTTAATGTATATAAGGTGGGGAGGCTTGGCACTGAGTTAGAAGGAGTTCTCCTGAACATGGACGCACGGTTCAGCGTAATTATTCCATATTGGAAAATTCTCCTACTACCTCAGCCATCCAGGACTCCTCGGCTTGATGTTGGCAAGAATGAAGAAGTCAACCCCCATGGTGATGCATTTATTTTAATTCTTAATTATCTAGCTTTGCTGTGTGTATATATATATATAATATATGTATATTTGTTTTTTCACAGCATGTATTGCACTTTTTCTGCCTATCATTATTCACCTGCTGTGATAAGTTTAGTATATGCATGTGTTTTGCTGCATTCAAGTTAAATGCTCACATTAATATTTTTGTATGTCCTTGTTTGAGATCAGGGAAGTGATTTAATAAATTAATTACTCCGTCTAAAATTGCTGCATTCATTGCACTCTTTAGTTTCATTCCCTCTTAGTTTGAAGCTTAGCAGAACAGACCCCAGGGGTTTTTATGATAATACTGGCTATTCTAGTCCTTTTGTGAGTCAAACCAGTAACAATGGTCCAATATATGATGATTAAGCTTGACAGGAATTGTGGGAATTGCAACCACAAAGAATTTTCCACTTAGGCTGTTCCCACACACTTGTGGTAACTGCTACAGTGGAAAAAAGACCTGCCACTGAGGTTGGTACCTGAAAATGGGATGAATGGTGCTTCCTAGGTGTTTCAGAGGTGTTTATCCACCACAACTCAAGATTTGTAGTTTGTCCTGTGGTTAAACTGGTTCAACATTAATTAAACCCCCTTTTAGTCTAGCTACCACTAACTTTTTACTGATGGAAAAACAAGCAATGAGGAGAATCACTTAAGCTAGCCATCAAATAGAGATAGGTTAGGGGATGCAAAACAGAGTCCATCAAAAGCATGTAAGCCTATAAAAGTTTGCACAATAATGATATGACACCCATTTGACACGAATGTCATGAACCAGGCACAGTTAGGAATCCCTGTCGGGTGCGCTATATACGCTGCTATCCCTTTAAGTAGGCGGAGCTCACAGCTTTTAAGCTATGCACTGCACCACGAAACCATGAACAAATGCTTGTCATTCCAGAACTGCCATTCGTGCTTACCTGCTTTGATGCTCCTGGGTGATGTTGGTGTTCTCCTTTTTTGTCCTCACATTGGGTGTCCATGTGGGCATCCTCTTTGTTCACTTACCTGCTGGTGTCCTTGTGGGTGCTCTCTTCATCTCCTCACAAGTGGTGTCCATGTTGGCATCATCACTTTCACTTACCTGTTGCCATCTGTGTTGGCGTCTCATTGCCCCGTTGTGGATGTTCACCGCAGCATCTTGTTGTAGTCCTCCGCAGCTCCAGTGCTTGATGAATTCCAGTCTTTCCGAAGTTCATGGTGGGTTCTTGTCTTTAGGAGTCAGATCCGTCAGGCCTCATTTTTCCTATCGCATTACACCCTTGGATTCTTCGACTCACCACGAGACAGAAAAAAAGATAGGAAGAAAAGGAATTAAAACGAACAACATGTAAGCTGTACTCTATACATTGGGCATTATATTTATGGAGATACATTAAATTATAGAATACTCATCTAATGAGTTATTGATGAACATTACGAGCTGTTGCATGAAAAGACGGTGTGGCAAATAATGTGACTGACCTGAAACAAGAGGAAAACACCATTACTTAAATAAGACTTGTGGAAATCTATGCACTGAGACGACAGTCCACTACTGCCTATAGTATATACTGTATGTATATATTGTAGAAAAATGGGTTATTGGTAAGGGCAGGTAAGTACCTACACTTAGCAATAGGCCACTAACCTCCACTTAGGTCCAGTTAGGTCTAACTAAATTAAACCCAGCTCAATCCTTGGTATCTTGGCAACAAGCGACAAGGCTTAACCTAGGAGACAAATGTGTAAAGCATTTAAAAATCACAAAACAGTAATTAAATAAAACACGGGAAACTATTTAAAAATCCAAAACCAATTTATAAAAATAAGAAATATTTTGAGCTTTAAAATGACATCAAAACATAAAATCAGATAAAGGGAACCAGACATATGAATTTTTAAAGAATTAATGCTTTTTAGCACTTAGCAACGAATAGAGCCAATCTGGTCATCTGGTCTCACCTCGACCGGGGCTAAGTCAAAGTCTAAGGCCGACTGCGATGGAGCCCTGCTCGGCTACAGCCTGCGGGAGGCCTCGGTCAAATGTTTACCTTAGGACTTAGTCGTTTTTCTGGACATTTTCTTCAGCGGGACCAAGTAGCCAGTCCAATCTGACATCCTGCAAGTCTCTTCCTTGGATATGCGTTGTGGAGGCCCTTGGTGGAGATTTTTACCTTCTGACTTAGGCCCTCATTATAATATTGGTGGTAAATCCCACTTACCACCATGCTGACTGCTGCCAACATTACGCCACCGCCGAGGATAACCACCAACCATATTATGAGACACACATACCAATCCGTCACTATACAGCCACACACACAAGTCCGCAAGCCTAAAGGTCAGTGATAAACTGGCGGTATCCAAACCCACACTGTTATGCCAACAAAACAACGCCCATCACATTATGACCCACTAATCACTGCGGCAGACATTCAATGGTGGTAAACCACTGGCAATACATACAGCTGCGCTAAAAATACACACACAAACAAAACTACACCACATTGGACAATTCAAACTACACACACCTGACACCAATACACACACCACACCCACACACCCAAACCACTATAAAACACACACCCACACTACTCACATCCCTTTATGACTAGAAATAATTGGCACAAGAGAGAGATAAAGCAAGAGCACCCACACAACCAGAGCCACAAAACACCATCACCTATATACCATCCACGCACCTTACATCACACACCCCAACACATCACCCCACACACCCTCACCCACACCACTCACACTACACTGATGGCACCACAACAACACCCCAGATTCTCTGAAGAGGAGCTGAGGGTCATGGTGGAGAAAATCATCCAGGAAGAGCCACAGCTATTTGGAGCACAGGTGCAGCAGACATCCATTGCTAGGAAGATGGAGCTATGGCGGAGAATCGTGGACAGGGTCAACGCCATGGGACAGCACCCCAGAACAGGGGATGACATCAGGAAGAGGTGGAATGATCTACGGGGGAAGGTACGTTCCACAGCAGCAAGACACCAACTAGCTTTACAGTGGACTGGCGGTAGTCCCCTACCTCCTCCCCCACAACTAACAACATGGGAGGAGCAAGTTTTGGCAATCATGCATCTTGAGGGCCTGGCAGGAGAAGGAGGAGGACTGGATTCTGGCAAGTGAAATCTCTATTACTATCACCCCCCCTACCTGCATGCCATTACAAACCCCCACCCTCACTCCCATCACTTCACCACCTTCCACATACCCCACCAACACAACCCACTCATCACAATACAAAGCCCTGCATGTAACACCAATGCATGGACCCCCATCACAGACCTGCATGGACGCCCATCACCACACCATGCACACTAGTGACAATCACTTGGCCAACCAAATCACAACTCACACTAGGGCAACAACAACCATAGAAGGCAACACACCCACGCACAATATGTCACATGCAGGAACAATATCACTGCATTCACATCCCCACAGGTACCCCAGCCAATGTCACCGGAGAAGAGGTGCCAGCCACATCCAGTCCCCCCCAACAGAAGAGGCCCACAGTGATGACAGCAGCTCTGGTGACCTGGATCTGGATGACCAACCTGCCCCATCAGGGATCTCCTGACAGTCGGTTACCAAGGCACAGTCTCACACCACCACAGAGCCTCCCCCCTCAGGAAACACCACCAGAGCACTTACCCAGCGGGCCCATACCTCTGACCCCAGGACACGTCAATCAGCAGTGTGTCCACCACTACAGGGACCCCAGACCACCCCACAAACACAGGATGATCAGGGACCTGGGGTCAGTGGCAGTGGGCACACAGTTTAGGGGACAGAGGCACATGACAACAGGGAAGCTGGGAGGACTGCTGAGCGACAGGGGGAGGACAGGCCCAGGGAACCGACTCTCAAGGAGACACCAACGCATTCCTGGGAGCATACCAACATTGCCAGGATACGAGGGGCCATATACTAAACAAGTTGCATGAGAACGTGCGGCTGCAGGAGGGACAGTGCCTGGGGATCAGGGAGGACTTGCAGGACATCAACACCAGCCTGGTCTCCATTGCAGGGGTGCTGGCAGACATGTCCGACACTATGAGGGAGGCAGTGGCACACCACCGGGCCCCTGACACTAGCCAAACCGATGAACAGCCCTCCACTGCCATTAGTGGACAGAAGGCCCCGCCACTGGACCAACAGGCTACCAGCACCCCTCCCTCTGCAGAAGGCGAACCACCCTGCAAATGATCCCTGCGATTCAGGCAGAAGCCCGAGACTATTGCCAAGACCCCCCCAGGAAATAAGACTCTCCTGATTGTCACCGTTGTGTCCCACTCTGTCACCATGTTCACCATGAACTGCAATGGCTCCCCTTCCTACAACTGTTGGACAATGCACCTGTGATACAAATCAACTGGACTCTATCCTGGACTTTCCTCCATCATCAACTCAGCCCATTCCACTGCCCCCTCTACTTCTTAGCACTTAAATAAACACCCTTAGAAAAAAAAATTTATGTAGTATGTCAAATGATTTAAGTATGCCTTCGTTTATCCAGGTTCAAACATTGCAATTCAACTGTACAGTAATGTATACATGGGAAAGACCTGTAGTTGGCTGCAGTCAACACCTCAGGAGCGATAGTGGGGCACAAATATCTGCAAATAGAGATGCCAAAGGGTACAGTGAGTGGCCATAGAAGTGGGAAAACAGCCTGCCAGTAACAATGTCAAACACAAAACTGTCAATTAAATGTGAAGTTACACTGCCTTACCTGTGTGTCATTGAAGTATTGAAAAATCATTGCACTTCTGTTGACTTCACACTCATCCTCTGCCTCCTCATCTTCACTGTCTACAGGGTCCAGTGCTGCCACACGGCCATCTTCAGCCTCCTCCTGCAAAAAAGGCACCTGGCGACGAAAGGCAAGGCAAGGTTGTGCAACATATAGCATGCCTCAATGGTCTGGCAGACCTTCTTGAGTGAGTAGCACAGGGATCCACCTGTTAGATGGAGGCAACAAAACCTGGCCTTCAGGGGGCCAAAAGTCCTCTCTATAATTCTTCTTGTTCACCCATGTGCCTCATTGTAACGTTCCTCTGCCCTTGTCTTGGGATTCCTCAGTGGGGGCAGTAGCCATGAGAGGTTCGAGTAACCAGTCACCTGCAAATATTGAGGGACAACTGTTAGCCACACACTAACCCTTAGGGCCCACACCATACCAATACTCCAACATATACTGGGTGGGAACCAGGGCTCACCTATTAACCACACCCTGTGCCTCTGGAGTTGAGCGATAACATTTGGGATGCTGCTATTTCTCAGGATAAAGGCATCATGCACTGACCCAGGATAATTTGCATTGACGTGGGAGTGACATGGAGTGAAAGATTTTTCGATTTGGGAACACCTGTTCATTTCGCCGGGGGGGGACAAATGCAATATGTGCTCCATCAGTAGCCCCAATAATGTTGGGGATATGTCCCATTGCATAGAAATCAGCTTTCACTGTGACCAAGTCCTCCATCTGTGGAAAAATGATGTAGCTGCACATGTGTTTCATCAGGGCAATCAACACTCTGGTCAGCACTATTGAGAACATTGGCTGAGACATTCCTGCTGCCAATGCCACTGTCACTTGTAAGGAGCCAGTTGCCAGGAAATGGAACATTGATAACACTTGTACAAGAGGGGGGATCCCGGTGTGGTGATGGATAGCAGAGATTAGGTCAGGCTCCAATTGGGCACACAGCTCTGTGATTATGGCCCTGTCAAGTCTAGGTGAGGATATTGTGCATGTCCTCCATTGTTGCCAAGTCCACCAATGTCTCCATCTCCTTTTCATCCACAGCAGTTGCAAACTATGGGGTAAAACAGTGAGCAGCTGGTTATTATCTCTTAATTCCAACCACTACAGTTCCTTGCATGTTGTGATTGTAACAGTATTTTGTTGGAGATGCCTAAGTGGTGCATTTGTGTACTGTGATGCAGTTAGGATACATGGCCTGCCCCCCCTGAAATGGCGTACGCCTGTCCTGTATGGAGGGACAGGTGTAAATGTGTTAATTCCACTGAAGTTGTGCGCCGTTGCGGGAGGCGGTCAAAAACCGCTGTGCAACTCCTCATTGGTTAAAATTTGGCCCTATGGCGTACAGGCCAATGGTGATGTACACCGGCGGTGACGGTATGCACTGCCGTGGACGTCACCGCCATTTTCTATTTGTTCACTCACTTGCTACCTGACCTTCAACAGGAGAAGACCTACACTGCATGTGCTGCAGTGATCTGTGTCTGGAACTGACCATGGCTTGTGTGGCTGGGGAAAGGGCCCCTGCCTTCACCTCGGAGGAGTTGGAGAGACTGTTGGATGGGGTCCTACCCCAGTACCGAATGTTGTATGGGCCTCCAGACCAACAGGTGAGTACACCGTGAGTACGATGCATGATGCGTGAATGGATGGAGTGCTGTGTGTAAAGGCCTCAAGTAGGGGGTTGGTGGTTGATGGGCCCTGGGCAGCATCAGCATATATGGTGAGCCATGTCTGTGCTAATGGGGATGGGAAGGGGCATGGTGGGCCATGTGTGTAACAGGCAGGATGGTCAGACTAATACCTTTCCCTGTGTCCTTTTCCCTGCAGGTCAGCACCCATCAAAAGAAGGGTATATGGCGTGCCATCGCCAAGGACGTGCGGACCCTGGGGGTCTACGGCAGGTGGAGCACCCCCTGTCAGAAACGGTGGGAGGACCTGAGACCCTGGGCATGGAAGACCGCGGAGGCCCAGCTGGAGATGGCCTTCCAATGAGGAAGGGGTGCCCGTCGAACCTTGACCCCCCTGATGGCCGGCATACGGTGGCCTATCTGGAGCTGGATGGGCGCTTGGGGGCATCACAGCAGCCACAAGGGGGTGAGTGCAGTGTCCCAATATACATCTTGCGGCTGGTGGGGTGGGATCCGGGTGAGGGGTGTGGGACCTCTGGGTACCACTAGGCCAGGCCTGGTATTGCAGGGTTGGTCCCATGTTGGGCAGGGTTCTGATGTGAAAGTACTCCAACCAAGCTAGTAGGCATCCACTACTGGGCAGGGGTCTGTGGGTCTCAGGTATGCTACAATTGGCGTTAGGTGTCCCTATTCATGGCCTGGTGACTAGCTTTGTGACTGGTAGTGCATTGCCTAGTGTGTAGGGGTGTTCCCTGTGTGTGAGTGTGTTGTGTACGCCAATGGTGGTGTTGTTGGCACAACTGACCAAGTGTATCCTTTTTGCCTATCCCCCCTTTTTGTTTTGTCACCCTATCCTTATGTGCATTAGCATCATATGGCAGAGGAGCAGAGGCATCGGCGACGGAGGAAGCTGTATCCCACAGGACCCAGGAGGCCCGAATCCCCAGATGGTGAGGGCACCAGTGGGACGGAGGGTGAGGGGAGCACCACTGCGGAGACAGGAGGGGACAATTCGGACACGGCTACCTCCTCCAATGGGACCTCTCTGGTGTTGGCGGACACTTCTGTGCCCACCCCAGCTACAGGTACAGCCGCCACCCCTGTACCAGCACCATCCTCCCAGCAGCCCCTCAGGGAGTTTCCCGTGCCCGCTCGCCCAGGAGGGTGGGCAACTCTTTCGCCCCAGGCACCTCAGGCCCTGCCCCAGATAGCCCTGCTGTCCTGAGTGAGGAAGCTATTGACCTCCTGCGATCCATCTCTGTTGGGCAGCCAACCATTGCCCAAATGCAACAGACAAATGCATTTTTGGAGGGTATTCACACTGGCAGGGCGACCCAACATAGATCAATCCAGGTTCTAGCTTCCTCTCTGATGGCAGCCATTGTCCCTGTTTCCAGCCTCCCCTCTCCAACTTCCTCTCCCCAGTCCCATTCCCCTCAACCCCAACCTATCCCAAGCACACAGTCAGACCAGCATGCTCCCAGGTCAACACACAGGAGTGGACATGACAAACACAAGCACCACACTTCATCCCACAGGCACTCACACAAACACCATCCAGAATCAGACATACCAACATCCGCTGCCTCCACTGTGGCCCCCGCTCCTCCTCATCCACCTCCCTCCCAGTTTCGTCTCCGCTCACACCTGCATGCACTACATCCTCATCCACTACCCCCATCACCAGCACACCTAACAGCACACACCCCTCACTGGCAGTCACCACCCCCACATACATGCACACGTCCCCTGTGTCCTCTTCCACTGTGTCTGTGCCCTCTCCTCCCAAAGTATACAAACGCAAGCACTCAGACACTCAACAGCCATCAACCTCACAACAGTATCAAGCCCAGGCACCTGTACCCAAACACAGCAGACAGACACCTCCTACCACCAATCCCTCTCTCTCCACTCCTAAACCATCTCCCTCCTCCCGCCCCAATGTCCCTAAGAAGATTTTCCTCTCCACTATTGACCTCTTCCCTACCCCTCCCCCCGTCTCTCATGTCAGGCCAGGGTGGTCAAAACTCAGGCAAGCGCCATAGCCACCCAGTCCACGGGCACAGAAGTGTCCCCAACTACTCCAGGTGGGAAAGGATCCCAGCCACCAGCCAGGCAGACATATAGGATGCCAGCCCCAAGTGTGTAAGGAAGGGCAAGGAGTCAGCCCCAGCTGCAGGACGGAAGGGCAAGGAGGCAGCCCCAGCTGCAGGAAGGAAGGCCTATTTTTCGAACTGATGCCCCTGCAGTGTTCTCTCTGTGTTGTTGCAGGAGTGAGATGGCCTTGGACTACGTGATGTGGCCCTGTGGCCCACAGACATTGAGGACTGGGCAGTGTCCCTACATTTGTAAATATGTATATACTTGTTTATTCGGATGCACATATTGCTACTATATGTATCTTATTAAACTCACTTTAATCAATTACATTTGTCTCTGCATTATTTCTGAGGGGTACAGGGTGAATATGCAATGTTTGTGCATCTGCTTATGTGAATGATGTTGGGGTGGGGGTGTTGCATGTTGAGTGTGTGTGTCACTCTCTTTTTCCTCCCCCCTTCCCTGTGTGCTAGGCGGCAGTACTCACCGTGGTCATCTTCACTGGTGTTGGTGTTCATAGTGGAGCAGAATGTAGAAGAGCATGGGGAACACATGCAACTCGGGCTCCATGGCAGGGTGGTTCTTCCTTGAGTGTCCACTGTGAGTTGTTTCCCTTCTGTGCAGTGTTTCTTCCAGGCTTTTGATGTCATTGGTACCGCCCCGGAAAAGGTGGCGGATTGGTGTGTTATAATACAGTGGGCGGAACATTGTCTTCCGCCTGGCTGTAGGCGGTTACCGCCGTGGTGCCTGTTGATTTCGCCCTGGTGGTTGGTGTGTTAAAATGGCTATCTGACTGAGCTGTTTCTGCCGTGGCCATAATTTCATATTTATTACCGCCGGCCTGTTGGCAGTATTACTGCCGCTTTATCACTAACCGCCAAGGTTGTAATGAGGGCCTTAGTCATTTTTTCAAGGTGAAAATCCTTCGACTGGAGCAAACCTGAATCTTGATCTGATGTCCCTGGAGCCCTCTTCGGATACACTGCGTGGGAGGTCCTGTCAACTTCCTACGTTTTAATTTAGTCACTTTTTCTGAGATTTTCTTCACCGGAACGAACCTGCAACTCAGGCCGGGTCGAGTTTGAGGTAAGCCCGCTAGAGTTGCCGGGGCGGGTCGGTCCCTGTAAGAGCCTTTTTTCAAAAGTTCTCCAAATGTCTCCCACCTTCTGGATCTTTTTCCAGATGTTCCTTTACAGTTATTTTGCGGTCCACCGCTCACCCCAAGGTTCCAGAAGCTCTGACATGCTCCTTGAGGGCTCCTTGGCACAAACTACAAATCGGCCACTGGACAGTGGTCAGCTGGTCAGTTTCTTCAGAAGTTGGTGCAGGGGACTCTGGTTAGCAATTTTCACCTGTAGCAAACAGGGAGTCCCTCCTTGAACCAGTTGAAGCCAGGCAAAGTCCTTTTGGTGGCGAAGCCCAAGTGTGCAGTTGGTGCAGTCCTCCAGAGTGTAGTTTCCAGGTGCAGATCAGGGGTCCAGCAGGGCAGACCTTCTTCTTCTGTAGTTCTTCCTTGTTGGAATCTGGTAGGGATCTGAAGTATGGGTGCAGGTCTGCCAGTTTTATTCTTGCTCCTGGGTAGAAAACAGTAGGGTCCTGGTTCTCCAATCAGGTGCAGGGTCATTCCCCCTGTGATGACCACTTCCTGGGAGGTGTGGCACAAATCAATCCCAGGGCACAACATTCCTCAAAAATCCATCATGGCTGAAAGTGATTTTGATCTGGCTGAGCCCACCCACTGGTGTGGCTAAATCTTAAACACACCCTTCTCCTGCCCTCTCCTAATCTAATCAGGGGGGCACCTAATTGTCTGGGTTTGCAGGATGTGAGGGAGGTGCTGGGTTGCTCCAAATGTCCTTCCCTGTCTTTGAAGACCAGTTTGGCAGCCTCCCCACTTCCTGCCTCTCGATCAGCAGAGGGAAGTTCGCCTCCCCCAGGCACTTTCCATTGTGCTGAGCTCAGGCTACTTCACACCTCATCAAGGCAGCCTGGCCAGGCGTCAAGAGGCTGGCCAATCAGAGCAAAGCACTACAGGGCTGAAGTTTACAACTTTGTAAGTAAAGTCTAAAACTCTTAACCTGAACAAGTTGTATTACATCCAACAATTGTAAGTTGTGGGACTTATTATAATAATCAATTTGATACTAACCTTGAGGTATCTGTCACCTAAGGGGACTTTGTGAACTAAAATAAAGTCTCCCTATTCTGGCCTATGGAGGCCATTCACTACAATGAGGGAAAAACAAATGTGTCTGTTTTACCTTTCCAGGGCTTCTAAAAATCAGGTGGTGCTCTATCCAGTTCCTGGGGCCTTGGAAGGTGAAGCTGGCAGACCAGGACTGAAAATCCACTCACAGACCGCTGTGCAGGGAAAATATCGACACACCTTCTGAGACGCGGCTGAAAAAAACGACGCACCACCGGATTCGTGTCTGAAATCGATGCTCCACCGGCATCCCGGCTGGAAAATTGATGCACGTAGCTGGAAGAATGACGTGCAACATCTGCTGATGGAGGCTGCTAACTTCGCAACCCACATTGAGTGGGTTTTTTCTGATTCCGTGAGGCAGGATTTTTGATGCAAACCTTGCTGGGGGCAGAAAAAGGATGCAACGCCTGCCTGGACCCGAGTGCATTCCCGGATCGACGCATCCCTCTCCTGCAGAGAGGAAAAATGACTCACGCTGACCCAACCGGGGAAAAGGAGAAACGATGCACAATCTCGCATGCGGGTGAGAAATCGACACACCGCTTTCCTTTTTCGACGCACACTCACCCATGCGTGTTATTTTGACGCTACCCAGGTACTTTTCAAAGCTAACAGTGTTTTTACTGTTCACTAAAGGATTTAAGAATCTTTTGCTTTTAAAATTAATAACTTGACTTGTGAATGTTCGATTTTTGTTGTTTTGGCCTTGTTTTGTTTAGATAAATACTTTCTATTTTCCTAAACCTTTGTTGTGTCATTTTGTAGTGTTTTCATTGAGTTATTCTGTGTGCTGGTACAAATACTTTACACCTAGATCTCTAAAGTTAAGCCTGCCTGCTTGTGCCAAGCTACCAAGGGGGTGAGCGGGGGTTAACTGAGGGTGATTCTTCTTTACCCTGTCTAGAGTGAGGGTCCTTGATTGGACAGGGGGGTAACCTGACTGCCAACCAAAGACCCCATGTCTAACAAGGTGTTAGAAAGATCAGAATTTACATACATGAGTTATTGTTGAATTGACTAAAATTAACATTGCTACTAAACTGGGAGCAACAATCACTCACCTTAAGGAGAAAGGGACTACAGGTAATCCGAGAAGGGGAGTCACATTATAGCAGCACTCACATTTTGTGGATTTATGAGCACTAAATCTTGTTCTTTATTTGTAGCAGAGCAGAGAAGCCAACTCAAAGTGGTCAGGTGACAGTCTGGCGTCCCTTCGTCCTGGTGGGTCAGGGGAGGTATTTTCCTTGTGACCTGCTTGGCTCGTAGGGAAGTAGGGAATTAATGTGTGCCCATTTCACTCCTGCAGAAAATTCAAAGCCACGAGAGAACAACAAGCCACGTAGACCTTCCATCCAAATAGAGGCACATGATATCATGCTGGCTGACATAGCCCACATGATTGGCAATATGCAAAAGGAAACACAGGCATTAGCACAGAGGGTTGATGGTTTACAAGGGACTGCACATCCTAATCCTACTATTTGAATTCTAGATCAAGAGGGAAAGTCATTAGAGGGGACTTTCACACAGTATGCTGCAGTTGGACCTAGTCAGGGTGTTGGAACCTTGGTTATTCATGTTACTACCTCACCCGTCAATCCTTTGGCCCCTCCAGAATGTTTTACTGGGGATGCCACAAAATTTGCAACCTTTGTCAGCCAGTGCCAGCTGCATTTTATCTGCAAACCTGCTTGTTTCCCAGTTGATCAATCAAAAATGGCCTTTATATTATTCTATTTGGGGGGAACAGCTGCAACATGGTCATGTCATAGTTCCGGGCAGTTCTGTCAGAACTCTGGGCAGAGCACCCCATGAGGTCACAGAATAGGTCCCTATGGATGTAGTGTACCGAAGCAGAAGAACAGCTAAAGGCACACCTCTGGAATGAACAGCTATAGTAAAGCACAGAAACAGGATAGTGAAGACAGAGCAACCTTAGTTTGAACAGAAAAGGAATGGATCAATAATGGACAACCATACTGGGGATACCACTAAGGTTGTACACAGGTAAGGCTCAGAACTTCCCAGAGCAACCGGGAACATCAATGCCTCTGTGCAGATTACTCTCACAGATAGTCAACTTGCAAGCTGCATAGAAAGGAGGCAGCAGAAGTGATTCTGTCTGGACCCTTAGGGCACAAACAAAGATTGTACTTACATACACACGGCAAGCTCTTGTGGGTCCAGCTGGAGACACAGTGGAAATTCCTGGAAAACATCAATGGCACACTGTCACAGTTAGGCACTTAAGACTACATACAACACTAGACAAAGGATGGGGTAGGAATTGCCTCCCGGAGGGAACTAGAGGCTGTCAGAATAGTACTCTGGATGGTTGTTAAGGGTGATTCCCAGGCTGCATATAGCCGTTTACAGTGCCCCCCAAAGATGGGACGACAGAGTCGTAAAAGTATACCCCCCCACCTTCCGATTATATGGGCTCTGATGTCTTTCTTGTTGATTATTTGATTGCCATGGGAGGAGTGCATGGGAATGGTTTCTGGTGAAGTGTATTCAGTATCAAGCAGATCTGAAATGGCATTATAGGCTGTACTCTTTAGAACATCCATTTCCTGTACAGTACTTTCTTCTTTGGAGAAAAACATTTGCAGATTAGTAACAGCCAGGTCTGTAACACCTTCAGACATGCAGGATATGTCTGTTTCTGTATTTGCATTGATTGTGGTCTGAGGTTTGTAAAGCACAGAGATTTAGGAGATATGGTTAACTGGTTTTCTCAAGGTAAACATGAAAAGGTCAGACTTTTCTTCAGTTTTAAATGACTTCAGTGTATCAATGACTGGGTAAACAAGTCTTTTCATGTCTGTAGAAATTGGATTAACAGTTTAAAATGTAGACGGTCCTCAAGCTAACTCTTTAGGGTAGTTTTCAGACAAGACTTAGAATTCTGCCTTGCAAGTAGTCTGTAGTGTATTCCTGGTATCAGTAATAGTTTCTTTGCAAAGCGTTACTACCACTGGTCGCTGATCTGCAACTTTGTTAACACTGAAAGGTTGTTTTTTGGGAAGACAATGACAGGAATCCCATCAAAAGTCACCTTTGCAGGGTCATCTGAATTTTCAGCTCTAGCCTTCAAATTGATGATGGTTTCTTGCAATAAAACTCTGAGTACTGTACTTATCAGCAAATCTTCAAATACAAGATTTGAATTCAAGTCTTTAGTTCTTGGGGAGAAATAACATTCTTCAGTACTTGTACTTCTGTTTCAGATTACTGGTTTTCAGGAGTCTTTAATTTCAGGGACACAGCAGGTGGCATTGGTGTGGCTGGTTTTAAATTAAGATCAGACACCGGTAGGTCAAAGAGCTGTTCTTCACTAACCTTGGAGCTTGATACAGGAAACACAGTGGCAGGGAATAGTAAGTCAGTATCAGTGGTTGAGGCTGCACTGTGTGCATTTCTAGGAGAAGGCTATCATTCTTTATGGCATGCTGGTCAGTCTCAGATTGCTGTCTCTCTTCATCATCCGAAACCGTCATGGTTTGCTTTAGCACAGAAGGACACTTTAGACTCTCAGAGGCGTCCATCATGTTCTTAGTAAATGCGGGTGTCTCTTCGTTGTCAGGAAAACCCATTAACTCATTTGGAAAAGGAACTGTCTTTCCATTGTCTGAAAATTCCATATTATCGTTTGGAAGGCCAGGAGTATCCCCATCATCTGAAGATTCTGGTGTGTGCATCATTTGAACAGGTTTGTTCAATGGAGGGCACGAACTGCTGTTATCACTAGATTCAAAATCTTCAACACTGTTGCACAACTTGCCCTTTATCTCCAGTAAAGTCATATTTTGCTTTCATACTGTGCAGCTATTTGAGTCTGCATCATAACTCTCTTCTTCCTTTAACTTTATTTGTTCTTGCAAAAGGGACTGAGAAGCTTCTTTTTTATGTTTCTGATTCATCCTTTGAATCAACAGGTGTCTCATCTCCCAGGGATGTCAGCGAGTCATTCAACTGTGCTGGGGTATTTTGTGAAATACTACTAGCTGTGAGAGATTCTGAAGAAGATGCAGATATACTAGAAAATGGAGCTGTCTTTTTACCATAATTAATAGAAGGGACAATCTGATCTATTGTAGTGTTTGGAGTGGTGCATCACATAGCATAATATTCTTTGACCCAAAGCTGGGGAGCATATTCTTTTTTCAAGTTTTCAAATTGCTTTGCAGTAGTTTCCATCAGCTGCATTGTCACTGCTTCTAAACTATCGATAAACAGAATGTCTGGTTCTGGCAACAGTGAAAAATGTGCAGATGAAAAGAGCCCATGTGCAAGATTCTTTGAGTATGTCATAACATATTCATCATAAAAGTCTAATATCTGCCTTTTAATCTGCCAAAAATGCTTCTTTAGTGTGTGGATTTCCATATTGTTTTCAAACTTATACAAGAATGGCAGAGCTTTTAGGAATTGAGATTGCTGTAGTATCATCCAGTTTAAGAAGAGTACAAGCCATTTGTGTTGAGCTAAGGAATCCAAACATTTTTTCTGATCGCTTGGGCACAGGGTCTATCCTGCTGACTTCAAAACTCTGAATGACTGGTAAGTTTTTATAAGAGTCAGCACTAAACTTTGAAGTCTGAGGAATTGACCAAGATGGTCTAGAGCAGTGTTCCCCAACCCCGGGCCGCGGACCGGTGCCGGTCCGTGGATCAATCGGCACCGGGCCGCCCCACTGTGGCGGGCGGTAAATGTTTGATCATTTTTCCGTGGCCCGCTTGTCACACAATGGGACAAGCGGGCCACGGAAAAATTATCAAACATTTACCGGTCCGCGGCGATAAAAAGGTTGGACAACACTGGTCTAGAGCACTCAACAGCAAACAAGGGAATCCCTAGTGTGGCTTCTTGGACAGTGTATTCTTGTGTGTGTATGGGGGTCTTTCTTATAGCAGAGTCCTGGAAGTGAACTTGGGATACATTAGCATGAGGCAAGGAATTAGCTGTTTTTTCCTAAGACAGAGATGCTCATTACTAGTTTGGCGGTCATCTCTGAAAACAGCCGTCTAAGCTGGCACTGAAAGATCACCAGTGATGGCAGTCTGAAGACTGCCCTATTACGTGTCACCAACACAAGACTGCCCAAAAACAGACAAAAATCCAACATCGTTGGCCTGATCAACAGCAGGAGACAGATGGTCCCACCACCAGTACCACCATGCTGACAACATCCCACCCTCCATATTACAACTTACATATCAGCACCACAGTCTTTGCAAGGCGGTAATCCATTGGTGGTCAGAACTGCTGTGGTCAAAAACATACCATCACCAGAACACTGCACCACATTGGTCAATGTGAATACCCCACACCTGATATACATACACACACCACATACATCTGATCACAGCACTACATAACACCCGCCACACATACCCATAGTCCTTTGCAACCAAAAATACACACACTGCCAGAGAAGAGTGCACATACGGAACATATTGCACATCTAGAACACAGCCATCAGCACACTGCACACACATTACACAACACACAACATCAAGAGAAGCACAACATGCACATCACCAGTGCACATGTACACCACTAACCACAGAAGACCCAGCACACAACCTCACACCAACATACAGCACACCCACCATCCTTGCCCATGAAACACCCTACCACCTATAACACAACCACCATGGCACCACAAAAACACCCAAGATTCACAGACGAGGAGTTGAGGGTCATGGTTGACAAAATCATCAGAGTGGAGCTACAACTGTTCGGAGCACAAGTCAAGCACACATCCATAGCCAGGAAAACAGAGTTATGGCAGAGGATCATCGTCAGGGTGAACGCAATGGTAAACCATCCATGCACAAGGGATGATATCAGGAAGAGGTGGAACAACCTACGGGGAAGTTACGTTCCATGGCATCTAGACACCAAATTGCCATCATGAAGACTGGCGGTGGGCCCCTACCACCTCCCCAAGAGTTCTGATTGTGGGGGGAGAAGGTCTTGGCCATCCTACACCCAGAGGGGCTGACGGGAATACCAGGAGAACTGCACTCTGGTAAGTCAACAACACACCCCGGGAACCATGCACCCATGCACAGCATGTACCCCCACCACCCTGTCAACCCCTCACACCACTCTCAAGTGCACAGAATCACCATGGACCCTATACCTTCTCTTGCATGCCACACCTCCCTACCTACACCATTCCCTTATATGGCCCCCCCTTGTGCATGGAGTCCCCACACTGCAGCAAAAACTACTACTACCACAATGCAACACTCCCTACCCTTGAATTACAGGATAATCCAATCCACATATGAGCACCTGAATGAATAACCATGTCACCCCTTCACCTACAAGATATTGGAATGCACATCAGTACATGACAATAACAGAAGGCAAGACCATTACTAACTATAGAGCCAAATTGCACCAAAGCAACCTTCAACTGATGCAAAGACAAGCAGTAGTCAATAAACTGTCAATGCCATTACTGCTGTGCAAATCCAGACAATGATGGCAAAACAAAAAATCTTACTACTAGTACAATACTATCATGTGACACACTTCCTCTCATTCCATGGGTGTCCCAAGTACTTCGACACAGCAGAGGATGCCATAGTCAGAAAGCACACCCCTTGAAGTAGGTCGAATAGAAGATGAAGACCCTGGATGTCTGGATGTCTGGATAGAGACGACTTGCCCGGCTTATCAGGCATGACTGGTCAGTTCACCACCACCAGCCTCATCCTGCCCACAAAAGAATCACCCTCCCCTGTGGCATCCATTGCACAGCAGAGCCAACCTTCCCAAACCTGTGTCCCAAGAACAGATCAAACATCAGTGTGCCCCACAGTACAGGGACCTGAGTCATCATCTCATACCCACAACAATGAGCGTCCTGGTGTCAGTGAGGAGGGGCACACTGCACCAGGGGCACAGGCACTGGGGCCAGTGGGAGGGCAACCGTGGGCCAATGGATGAGACCCCAATAGAACATGACTAGCTATGAGGCCATCTCAAGAGTCCTGGGAGCCTACCAGCAATCCCAGGACACGATGGGCCACATATTTACTACCCTGCAGGAGAACCAAAGGCTGCGGAGGGAATACCCCCAGGAGGCCATGCAGCAGTGGCAGGCACACAATGCCACCATGGTCTCCATGTGAGGGGTGTTGAGAGAACTCACCAGCATCCTGCAGCTGACCATCGCCCAACAGCAGCCCCCATCCAGTAATCAGACCACACCTGTGCCCTCTACATCTGCCCCTGCTACTGGAATGGAGGCCTAGCAAGAGGACCCACAGGACACCAGCACCCCTGCAGCTGAGGAACATCCCCTCCAGAAAAGAGCTCGACCATCCAGATATCCTGCAGGACCAGAGGCCAAGACCAAACCCACTGCCAGTAAGTGATCCCTCTCCTGAACTGACTCCCTTGTGTGTCAGAGATACACCCTGTATCTGTCTAATGTCAAAACCCATTACCTTGTGGCTCATGGATACAGAACCTGTGCAACATACAGCTGGACCACTCACTCTGATGATCACAGAAACCATGTCTCCACCCCTCAGAACTGTGATGTAAAACCACACAATAAACATCAATGAGCACAAGTTTTGTTGTAAATGTCTTCATTGTATAAAGAAGCATCCCTGTTAACAAGAAACATCCTAATTAACATATCTGGAAAACAAGAATGTCAGAGTAGCAGATTTTGCAGGTGTGTAAGTACATCCATTTGGTAGTAACATCCATGGGCAGTGGTGCCAACAGGCATGTCAGAAGGCTGATCAAAAACAGACATGTGACCTGCAGTAGGATAATAACAAGGAATTAGGCCCAATGTAGTAAGTAATGTATGCCATCACTACACATCAACAGCTGTATTGCACACACACACGAGAATCAGTGTATCTGTCATGAATCTACATATGCATTGACCAGGAACACACATGTGAAGTAAAGTTACTGTTCCCTATAGGTAACATCCTCAACAAAACACCACCTAACGTTGTCAGAAACAGGTAGATGCCAGACAGCAGCTCACAATACAACGTGATTGCCCTACAACACAGGACAAGTGTGATAAGTGTATCTCACATTTAACAAAAATGCAGACTAAGGACCATTACACCTGGGTACATCTATAGGGAAGAATTGTGATAGCACCAGCAGTAAGCACATGCAATTGGCAGCAATGCATGTCTACTTCCCTCATGTCAAGTCAGCAACCTTTTAGGTTAGTAAGCCACGATGGAAGGCAGTTTTCTCCACACACACCTTGATGCATGCTAAATATTATCAACAAACTTGCATCTCCAATACAGGGTCCATGTGCATATAAAATTTTATGTCACACATACCAGAGTGTCATTGAAAGTGATGCCTAATTAGGTCAGTCATCTGGTCATCCTCCTCCTCCTCCTTTGCATCCTCTTCAGTAGCTTGGTCACCTGCCTCAGCCACAGCTCTTGCGTCAATGTTTCCCTCCTCCAACAGTGGGATATGCCTTCTGAGGGTCAGATTATGCAGCATGAAGCATGCAACAATGATCTGGCAGACTTTCTCTGGTCAGTACTGTAGGGCACCACCGGACACATGGAGGCGACGAAATCTAGCTTTCAAGAGGCCAAAAGTCCTCTCAATCACCCGCCTCGTCTGGCTGTGTACCTCATTGCACCTGTCCTCCCCATCTGTAGTTGGATACCTAACAGGTGTCAGGAGCCAGGACAGGTTGGGATATCGGGAGTCACCTGTGTGGAAATGGTAACAAATACCATGGGAAACTGTGATAGGCACAATGCAGACTGTGTAGGGGGTTTGAATCTAATGTCAGACAGACAACAGTGTACATACTTATTAGCCAGGCCCTTTCTCAAGCTGTGTTATCAAGGCAGGGACACTGCGGTTCCTCAGGGCGAAGGAATCATGTATTGAAGCAGGGAATTTAGAGGTCACTTGTGATATGTACTGGTTTGCGAGACCCATCCTTTGTACATTAATTGAATATCTACTATTCCTGTTTCTGTACACTTGTTCATTGGCTCTCTGAGGTACCAAGGTGATGTGTGTAGGAGGCTGGCCTGGCTTGTGGTGGGTACCAATGGTACTTACACCTTGTGCCAGCCCCAGTCATCCCTTATTAGTAGAGTAGTAGTGATCTAGCAGCTTAGGCTGATAGAGGTAGCTATAGCAGAGCAGCCAAGGCTGAACTAGGAGAAATCCAAAGCTCATGCAAAGCTCATGCACTACACTTATATCATATAGGTACTATATCATAAGAAAGACAATGCTCAGTGTTAATAAAAATAAAGGTACTTTATTTTAGTGACAATGTGCCAAAAATATCTCAGAGGATATACTCCCTTAGGAGGTAAGTAACATACACAAAATATACACATCAAACCAAATCAGGTAAGTAAAACAGCCAGAAAGTAGTGCAAACACTGTAGAATACAAAAGGATACAATAGGCCTAGGGGCAACACAACCAATATACAAGAAAGTGGAATGCGAACCACGAATGGTCCCCTAGGCTAGTGTAGTGTGTAGAGGGTCACTGGGAGTGTAAGAAAACACTAAGGGTGTAAAAGATACCCCATCCCAAGACCCTGGAAAGTAGGAGTAAAGTACTACTATTTCCGCAGAAACACACTAAAGTCGTGATAAAGGATTTTGCAAAGACCACAACAGACTGCAAAGCACTGAAGACGTATTCCTGGACCTGAGGACCTGCAAAGGAAGAGGACCAAGTCCAAGAGTCGTGCAAGTGTCCGGGGGGGGGGGACAGGAGCCCACTAAACCCTGGATGAAGGTGCAAAATGGCTGCCTCCGGTTGGAAGAAGCTGAAGATTCTGCAACAACAAAAGGAGGTAGGAAGTTCTTCATGCAGAAGATGTCCCGCAGCGTGCTGGAGGATGCAGAGTTGTTTCTTTGACAATATACAGCAAACAAGCCTTGTTAGCTGCAAGAGTCGCAGTTGGAGAAAAAGGGTGCTGCCCGGGCCCAGGAAGGACCAGGATGTTGCCACTTGGGAGAGGAGACAGAGGGGGTCCTCAGCAATGTAGAGAGCCCACGCACACGAAGGAAGCACCCACAGAAGTCCTTGAACATGGGTTCACGAAGTCTGAACACGGCGGTCGTCTCAACACTGCAAAAGGAGTTCCCACAACACTGGACATCAACTCAGAGAGCTGAGCATTGCAGAACAGAGTGCTGGGGACACAGGCTTGACTGTGCATGCAGAATTTCTTGGAAATGTGCACAAAAGCCCTTGTAGCTGCAGATCACGCAGTGCACAGGATTACTGTTTGGAGAGGGGAGGCAAGGACTTACCTCCTCCAAATTTGGACAGTTGGACCACTGGACAGTCTGGGTCACTTGGGTCCACCCCCTGTGTCCGAGGAGCCAAGCTCGTTATGATGAGAGGGGTCCCAGAGTGCTGGTGAAGCTGACGTTTGGTGTCTGCTGGAGCAGGGCGAAGATTCTGTCGACCCACAGGAGATTTCTTCGTGGCTTCCAGTGCAAGGTGAAGGCAGGCAGCCCCCAGAGCATGCACCACCAGGAAACAGTGTAGAAATCCAGCAGCATTAGGTGTTACAATGTCGCTGGTAGTCTTCTGGCTACTTTGTTGCAGTTTTGCAGGCGTCCTGGAGCAGTCAGCGGTCGATCCTTGGCAGAAGTCGAAGAGAGAGTTGCAGAGGAACTCTGGTGAATTCTTGCAAGTCTTTATCTGAGGAAAAGCCCACTGGAGAGACCCTAAATAGCCCTCAGAGGAGGATTGGCCACCTAGTCAGGTATGCACCCATCAGGAGCGGTCTCTGACGTCACCTGCTGGCACTGGCCACTCAGAGGCCTCCAGAGTGCCCCCACACACCTGAACGCAAGATGCCAGAGGTCTGAGACACACTAGAGGAGCTCTGGGCACCACCCCTGGGGTGGTGATGGACAAGGGAGTGGTCACTACCCTTACCTTTGTCCAGTTTGCACCAGAGCAGGGACTGGGGGTTCCCTAAACCGGTGTAGACTGGCTTATGCAAGGAGGGCACTGTCTGTGCCCTTCAAAGCATTTCCAGAGACTGGGAGAGGCTACACCTCCCCAGCCTTTAACACCTATTTCCAAAGGTGAGGGTGCATAACCGTCTCTCAGAGGAAATTCTTTGTTCTGCCTTCCTGGGACTGGGCTGCCCAGACCCCAGGAGGGCAGAACCCTGTCTGAGGGGTGGCAGCAGCTGTAGCTGCAGAGAAAACCCCGGAGAGCGGGTTTGGCAGTACTGGGGGTTCATAGTGGAGCCCCCAGGATGCATGGCATTGACTCCCCAATACCAGATTTAGAATGGGGGGACAATTCCATGATATTAGACATGTTACATGGCCATATTCAGAGTTACCTTTGTGAAGCTAGATATAGGTATTGACCTATATGTAGTGCATGCGTGTAATGGTGTCCCCACACTCACAAAGTCCAGGGAAATGGCCCTGAACGATGTGGGGGCACCTTTGCTAGTGCAAGGGTGCCCTCACACTTAGTAACTTTGCACCTAACCTTCAGCAAGTGAAGGTTAGACATATAGGTGACTTATAAGTTACTTAAGGGCAGTGAAAATGATGGCTGTGAAATAACATGTGCATTACAGTCCTGTGTAAAGGTTTGTCTGAGCTCCCTAAGGGTGGCAAAATAATTGCTGCAGCCTATAGGGATCTCCTGGAACCCCAATACCCTGGGTACCTAGGTGCCATCTACTAGGGAATTATAGGGGTGTTCCAGTATGCCAATTGAAATTGGTAAAAGTGGTCACTAGCCTATAGTGACAAATTTAAAGGCAGAGAGAACATGAGCACTGATGTTTTGATTCACAGAGCCTCTGTGACCAAGTTAGTCATTACACAGGTACACACATTTAGGCCACAAACTATGAGCACTGGGGTCCTGGCTAGCAGGTTCACAGTGAGACAGGCAAAACACACTGACAAACAGGGTTTTCACTATGAGCACTGGGGTCCTGGCACTGACATATACTCTTAAACAGGCCAAAAGTGGGGGTAACAATGATAAAAAGAGGCTACCTTCTCACACTATGAGTTCTATCAATGGCCCCTATCACATGCAGGACATTTACAATGTGGTAAAAGGTTGTCTTCACAGTGTTCAATTTTGGACGTTGTGGAAACCATATGTACCTGTTCATATGCTTCAGTAGGGCATCCAGAACATCCTGGAAAACCGTACTGAACATCTGCTGTGACATCCTTGCAGCCAGTTACACTGTCACCTGAAACAAGTCACTTGCCAAAAAATGCAGGACAGACAACACCTGTACTGCTGGAGGGATGGCATGGAGATTCCATAAAGCTGACAGGAGGTCCTGCTCCAACAGAGCAACCAATTTCCTGATGGTCAGACGGTTCAGTCGATAGGTCATTATGATGTGCACCTCTTCAATGGTTTCTAGGTCTACTAGTGGTCGGTAAACTGGTGCATTCCTCAACATCCCAATTTGGCAGTATCTAGGCAAGGAGACAAACAACAATATGGACATTTGACAATCAGGAAGTATAGATTGGTGAAGTTGAATGTCATGTTATAGATAGACTCATTTCGCCACACATCATTCCTAACCTGAGAGTACTGCCATAACTCATGTTGCCATACCTGTGTCAAGGGACGTGTGCAGGACTTGTAGCTATGTTAAAACATATACTATCCATGTGTTTCACAGTATGAAATGTCAATGAAGACATAAGTTTGGAGAGCTGTAGTGATGTCAGCTGACACTCACTACAGATGGGTGTTGAAATATTGTAACCTACATTTAAGAATATCGTGCTGAGGGGGAGGGAACGCCGTGCAAATCCTCTTTGGTTAACATTGGGGTCTATGGGAAACAGGGGCCAATGACAATCACCACTGGCAGTAACCGCCATTTTGTATAGCCCTGCTCACTTGACTCCTGGCACTCAGGCAAGGAAGACCTCCACTTCGTGTGCTGCTGTGTCCTGTATTTTGGAGCCACAGTGGCACACACTGCAGGGGATAGGGCCAAAGCCTTCACTCCTGAGGAGCTCGAAAAACTGGTGGAAGGGGTCCTACCCCTGTATGGGTGGTTGTATGGGGCTCCAGAACAACAGGTCAGTGCAACATTCGCTATCCTGCATTTCATGTCATGTTTGACGGCAAAAGTGTGTGCACGTTGACATGGGATGTCAGAATGGGGGAATAGCATGCAAATAATGTATGTGATGTTAAGAGCATTGTCTATGTGCATGGGCCGTGTATGTTGTTTGTTGCAAAATGCTGCTGCTATATAGGTATGATCTACATGATGTTCTCCATGTTTTCAATGTCTCCCACGCTGTTCAGCGCCCACCAAAAGAAAGGGTTGTGGAGAGCCATCTCCAAACAAGTGCAGACCCTGGGCATCCATAGCCAGTGGAACACCCACTGCAGGAATCGGTGGACGGACCTGAGATTCTGGGCCCGGAAGACCGCAGAGACCCAGCTGGGGATGGCCTCCTAACATGGAAGGGGTGCCTGTCGGACCCTGACCCCCCTATTGGTCCGCATACTGGCGAAGGCCTACCCAGATTTGGATGGGCGCTTGAGGGCAGCATAGCAGCCACAAGCGGGTAAGTTCAGACTGTTAGGTGACTTCTGTATGGTTGTTTACTGTGTCCCTTCCTGGACTTAGGTATTGACGAGGTTTGATGGAATTTGGGGAGTATATAGTCCTGGTTTTCACTCCAATTATATTGCACTGCAGTGCGTTAGCTATGTGAAGCAATGCAAGAAATGAAGAGGTGGTACTGTACCACATTTTCTAGTACAAATGTGAGTTACTCCAATGTTGAGGCATTCTACTGCCTTCATACTCTATTCCTGAGTCTACTGTAGTCCCCCAAAGTGCAATAATCATCAGTTTTTTGGATGTGACAAGTATGTGTAATATACATAGCAAGTGGTATCATGGCAATATGACTGGACATTTGGACAGGGTGTATTCTACACATACCTGTCATATAGTTTGTCTACACAGTACCTATGAAGTCAAAATGATTTGTTCCTGCCATGATCTACATGTAGGTGAGTCTGTTCATGGATTAAGTTAATGGATTGGTGAGTTAGACAGTAGACAGTCATGTAGGATTTTCACTCATGTGTTGAGGTTGCAGAGATGAGTTTAGAGCTGATATGTTTGGTTATAGCCTCCAGGACTCCATTGTTCATGACTGTATTATGGGGTCCTGTTGTCACGACAGGGACAAGCAGATATCTTGTTAGTTTGTGTACTAGATGGGTAGGTATTTACCCTTTCCTCCCTTTCTTTCTCTTCACTCTCCTTCTCTCTCCACCTCTGTCTATGTGTGCATTAGCATCATCTGGCGAAGGAGGAAGGGCACCAGCGAGTGGGGAAGCTGCAGCCCACAGGACCCAGGAGGCTGGCACCAGCAAAGCCAAGGGGACCAGTGGGACGCAGGGCGAGGGGAGCACCACGGGGAGGCTGGAGGCACAATAACATTGTCTTCAGATTCCTCCTCCGATGGTGGCTCCCTGGCGGTGGCTGACCCATCTGGGACCACCCCAGCAACATCCTTGTCTGCCACCCCTCTTACCAGCACTGCCTTCCCTGTGGCTCCTCACCCAGTTGCCCGTGCCATCTCACCCAGGAAAGTGGGCATCTCTTTCGCCACATGCACTTCTGCCCCTTCACCAGTCAGCCTTGCTGCCCTCTATGTGGAAGCTATTGACCTCTTGAGATCCATCTCTACGGGGAAGTCAACCATCATGAATGCCATCCACGGCCTGGTATCCCAGACACAGCAGGCAAATGCTTACCTGGAAGACGGTGCCTTGGCTGGCCTATAGAGATCGTTTCAGGCTCTGGCCTCCTCATTGATGGCAGCCAGTGTCCCTTCATCTTTCGTCTCCCTCCAGCTACCTGTTCCAAATCCGCAACCCCTCTTCCTTTACCCATCCAGAGCACACCTACAGACCAGTAAACACTCACTCCAACAGACAAGGTGCGTGAAGACAAACACAAGCACCACAAACCACGCACCACAAACGAACCCAGCAGCATGCACATACACAACAGACATCAACATACACAACAGACACTTCCCAGACTGCTTCCCCACCACCTCCTCCCTTACAGTCATATCAACACTCACACCAGCTGTCACTGCATCATCACACTCTGATCCTCCCACTATTCCTGTCACACCCTCAGTCACCACAACAGCAGACCCCCAGACACCCATCCCACACACCACATCTGCACGCAACGGGACAACCTTCACTACCACCTGCAGCACATCCACCTCACTTGCATACACCACTCCAACATTCACTCACACTTCTTCCATTGCCTCTCCCTCCTTCTCTTCCCCCTCCTCCCAAAATACACAGATGCAGCCACTCATCCACACAACATACACCCACCACACATATGCACACCTTGCACAGACCAGAATCCACATACACACAGCAACACGTCACACGAGCAAACCCTCTACCTCCACTTCCATCACTTTTTCATGTGACCACCTGTGCTCCTAAAAAAGTCTTCCTTGCCTCCCTTGACCTGTTCCCTACTTCTGTCCCACCCAGTGTTGCCCTTAAACGTAAGGTCCGCTGTCCCGACCCAGCCCCTCTACCTCCTATTCCCCCACTGCCCCCGGTAATGCCCCTTTTCCTCCCCAACTAAGAAGTCCACCCCTCCCAAGCCCAAACAGAAACATCCCACTTCCAAACCCAAGCCACCCCACTGGCCCCAAATCCCTGAGGTGCCTGCCAGCCCCATTGATGCCCCTATGTCGTGGAGGCCTATTTGTTGTCAGGAGTCAAGTTGGGGCAGTAACATTTGCACAGTGTAGTATGTGGACAATTTGGTTTTGGACTTGCCATTTGACATTTATTGTAGATAGTTGAATTATTTCCCAACATGTTGAAGAATACATCTGCCCACATTTCTGTGATTGGCAAGATGATATACTTGTCTTGATTTCCTTCTACCTGGTGGTGTGACATCTGTGTAGCAGTGTGTGATGTTTGTGTATGGGTTGTGTCTGTGTTGTTGCATGTGCTTGGTTGATTACTTGTGCCATGTGCATGTTGTGATGTATCCGAATGCTGGCTTGTGGAATTGAATGGGGTGGTGTGTGCGTCCATGTGTATGGTGCTGAATTTGTACATTCCTTTGTGTGTTAGTTGTACGTGATGTCTCACCTGTGTCATTGTCTGGATGACTGTTTGATGATATTGATTGTGTGTTGTTACTTCGTACAGCTTTTTGTATGTGCGGTTGTGTGGTATTTATCTGCGTGCCTGTCCATGACTGCCGTTCAGTGTTTGTGGTATAGTTGTCATTGTGTGTTTATGGGTTTTTTGGTCTGGATATGTATTACTGTGTTGGTGGTGTTTGTGTTTGTGTGCTGTGTTTGGCATGTGTATGTTTGGCACTGTGTGTGTACTGGGTACTTTGTTTTTTTGCATTTTGTGTGTGCGTGTATGTGTGTAGATGTGTGTTATGGTACGGTACATTTGCTTGTGTGTGTATTTGTGGCCTTCACTGTCCGTGCCAGGTGTGCGTATTGTGTGTGGGTGTGTCTAACTGCCCTTCCCTCCAGTGTGTGCTATGCAGGGGTACTTACGGTTGTCATCTTGGTTGATGGTCCTGAAGGTGTATGGCGAGACACAACACTGGGAAGACTTGCAGTTTGTTAGCCGTGGTGGCCGCGGACGCACTTGTTTATCTGGAGGTTGGTGTCTCTTTTTATACTTTCTATTTCCACCAGGCTTTTCGTGGCAGTCGGACTGCCCCATGAAATCCTGGCGGTCTGGTGACTTGTAATATAGTCAGCAGTATATTGGATCCTGCCAGCCTGGAGATGGCTACCACCGTCGGCGGCAGTCCGCCCTCAGTGGAGGTTCTGTTGGTAAGTTGGCTGTGTTGCGTTGGGTTCACTGCTGTAGTCATAATATGGTGATCTGTACCGCCAGCCTGGCGACGGTCTCACTGCCACCGCCGGAGTGGTAGTCAGATTTCTGTCAAACTCATAATGAGGGCCTGAGTGTCTTGTGCTAATAGAATCTGCAAAAACTCATTATTGCCTTGTAATTCTTCTACAGACCAAGACTGGGGGTCAGAATCACGGACATCATCATAGTTCATCATTGATGGATCAGCAAGCCACTGAGTATAGTACTGAGCTTGCAATCTTTCTTTTCCTTTAACAAGTCTATCCTTCAAATTAAGACCTTTTTTAGAGGTCTTCAGAAAATGTATAGGTTTAGAAAGGGGTGTCTTAACATGACAGGAAAACATCTTAGGACTTTGTGTGCCTTTACTGCCTGAGGAGCTTGAAATGTTTGGTTTGTGCATTCTGTCACGGTTCCAGGTGGTTCTGTTAGGACTCTGGGCAGAGCACCCCCTGAGGTCACAGAATATCTCCCTATGAATGTAGTGTACCAAAGCAGAAGAACAGCTAAAGGAATACACCGGGAATGAACAGCTATAGTACAGCACAGAAAAAGGATAGTGAAGGCAGATAAACCTTGGTATGAACAAAAAGAGAACGGATCAGTAATGGACAACCACAGTGGGGATAATGCTAAGTTTGTACACAGGTAAGGCTCAGAACTTCTGACAGCAACAGGGAACGTCAATGCCTCTGCAGATTACTCTTACAGATAGTCACCTCACAAGCCCCATAGAAAAGAGGCAGCAGCAGTGATTCTGTCTCTGGACCCTTAGGGCACAAACAAAGATTGAACTTACATACAGATGACAAGCCCTTGTGGATCCAGCTAGAGACACCATGGAAAGTCTGGAAAACTGCAATGGCACACTGTCAGGCACTTAAGATTACATACAACACTAGCCAAAGGATGGGGCAGGAATTGCCTCATGGAAACCAGGCGCCAACCCCAGTACAAAGGAAAACACTTATACACAGGTGAGAACTGATAGTACACTTACCAGACACAAGAACCTAAAAGGAAATTACAGAGAAAGAGCTAGAAAGGAGCCTAAGAACTGAAGTTTGACATATACACAGGGATTCTAGGAAACTGTTACAAGCATGGGCCTAACTACAAGAGAACTAGAGGCTGCAGGAATCACAGAGAAAGAAGAAAGAAACTAGAGAAGGGCAAGTCTGAGACACAGAAGAGAGGTTACAGGTGCTAAGGAAGAAGCGAATTAATAAGTAAAGGGAAAATAATATCAGAAAACAGAAGGAACAAACAAGGAAGCAAAGTAGGAACAGGACTGGAAAACAGGGAACAGGCTCAAGCGGAAGCAAAGCAGGAACAGTACTGGAAAACAGGGAGCAGGTTCAGGCTGAAGCAAGCAGGAACAGCACTCAGAAACAGGGAGCAGGCTGTGACTGAAGCAAGCAGGAACAGGGCTGAGAAACAGGGAGCAGGCTCTGGCTGAAGCAAACAAGAACAGGACTGGAACACAAGCCAACAAGAGGTCCGGTACACATATGAAATATTCCACTTCACAACAGGGAGCATCAGGAAATGGCAGCTTATAAGCAGTTCCAGGGAGCAGCAAGTGCAGGGTGGAGACACATGGCTGGGCTGCACAAGAGTGATCACAGGTGTGTGCAGTTCCAGTCTCTCACAAGTCCTGGAGGAGAGAATCCAGTACAAAGGAACAGCAGGACTATTCCCATAGGAAACCATAGACAGCAGATTCCAGGTCCTACTGACTAATAGGCAATGCATTATGTGACCTGAAGTCCATGGAAGGAAATGTAGTTCTTCAATAGCATACCATATTGACATGGGAAGCAAGCAGGTGTCAGAAAGGGACCCTGTGTGAGTGTGAATGGTGATTCCCTGGCTGCAGATAATCCATTTACAGCGCCCACCAGAGATAGGATGACAGAGTCGTAACAGGTCAATTCCGATAATAGAGAGACAATCCTCTGTTATACAATTATTCAGCCTTCAAGGTATAGTTAAAACAGGTGTTGGACCAACATATATTAATCCAATCTGTGGATACAGAATTATTGAATTTACGGCAAGGATGTAAGGACTTATTAACATATATAAACATGTACAATATGTTTTTTGTCAGAATCTAGTTGTTCTGACAGCAAAAGGAGATCCCTAGTCTATAAAGAGTTACAAGATTAATTAAAAGATTTGTTGGCTCAAGTTGCTTAACCCTCCAGAAAACTGTAGCGACTTACTACACTTAGTAGTGAAGCTTGACCATCATTAAGTTGAGTGGTGATAAGAGGAAGGATGGACTGAAACTAAGATAGTGGTTTGGCAGACTGAAACTAGGATAATGGTTTATCCAGAGAAAAAATCTGACCCTGATAAAGCTGATGAGTCTGAGCCCACACAGATTGAGAGTCCTAGAAGACCATTAAGAGATGATGAAAGAGATAGACGTAGGGTGTTAAAACTCTATCTGTACTGAAGAACTAAAGGACACTTTCTATGGGACTGTCCAGTAAAACCTAAAAGGAAAGGAGAAGTGGGAAACTAGGTCACCTAGATCCTAGAGAGGCATGTGTTTTGGGTGTACTAAATGATTTAGCCTCTAGGACATTGGCCCAAACATCTTGTATACCACATTATCAGCATTTATTTGTGACAGCTCATTTATCTTGGGATAGGGACTCAGTGTGTATCCAGTTACTAATTGACCCAGGAGTTGCTGGGAATTTTATGGCTCAATCCCTTGCTTTGTTATATTGGGCCCCACGTGAACAAAAAGATCAGGCAGAGGAAGAAAAAACCATTGATGTTAGTGCCCTGAAATCAGGTCTCTTAACCCATTCCATTACTCCCATATGGCTCAACCTCAATTTCAGACCATTTTAGGAATACCTTGGCTGGAATCACATAATCCTGACGTAGATTGGGAAAAATCATACTATTATCTTTTGTTCTTTCTATTGCAAAGAACACTGTTTCAACAGGCTCTCTGCATCTATCCAGAAAATATTTACAGCACTGTCTTCAGGAGTGGTCAGACCTGAGATACTTCCATGTTATCAAGACCTAGCTGACATCTTTGATAAACAAAAAGGTACCATACTCCCACCCCATCAATCCATATGACTGTCAAATAGACTTCATTACTGGGGCTCACATTCCGTGTAGCAGCATTTATGCGTTGTCTGAGAAATAAAACATCAATTTTAGTGAATAGCTAGGTGAAATGTTATTTATAGACGTTACTAGGCCTTCTTGTTCTCCAGCCTCATTGCCTTTATTTCTTGTGCCAAAAAAGGGGGTGAGTTATTTCTCTGTACTGACTATAGTGCCCTAAACAATGTCACTGTGAAAAATCACTACCGCTTACCGCTTATCTCCAGTTTGTTGACCAGATTAAGGATGCATAGTTTTCACTTAGCTAGATGTGAAAGGTCCTATCATCTGGTGCAAGTAAGGGAGGAAGCTGAATGGAAGGCAGCTTTTCATACCATATTCAGCTCATATGAATACTTGGGAATGTTGTTTGGGTTGTGCAATGCATCTGCAGCTTTTCATTTCTTCATAAATGAAGTATTGAGATAATTTATGGATGTGAGTGTGGTGGCTTATCTTGATGACATCTGTATATATTTCCCTTCCATGACAGAACACAAGAAACATGTAAGAACTGTACTAGAACAACTAGGGGACAATTACCTCTTTGTTAAACTTGATAAATGTGAGTTTCATACTCCAGAAGTCTTCTTTTTAGGGTATGCTCTTTCCCCACAGGGAGTTAGTATGGATCCACAAAACATCACAGCTATCTTGCAGTGGAATTCTCCAAAGACAGTGAAGGAAATACAGAGTTTCATGGGTTTTGCTAACTTTTATAGGTGATTTATAGATATTTGTTTGACTATGGTAGCTCCCATAACCCACCTGTTAAAGAAAGGGGTGGTGTTCAACTGGACTGAGGCTGCAGAACAAGCATTCCAACAATTAGAACATGTTTTCATTACTGCTACCATGCATCTCATATAGTGGGTGGGGCAGTTTTGTCACAGAGAAACAAGGAAACAGGTGTACTGTACCCTGTCGCTTACTTCTCCCTTAAGTTTAGTCCAGCCGAAGATAATTATTCTGTAGGTGACAAGGAGTTATAAGCCATAAAGAAGGCTGTTGAGGAATGGCAGCATTATTTAATGGGAGCCATGCATACTGCTACTGTACTCACAGACCATTGAAATCTTAAGTTTCTGAAATCAGCCAAAGGCTTGTCTATGAAACAACTATGTTGGGCCCAATTCTTTACTGCCTAAGATTTTGTAATTCAATTCCAAACAGGTAGACAGCATGAGAAAACAGATGCATTATCACACCTTGGGCATGATGTAGATGCGCAAAAGACATGGGGGGTCATTATGACCCTGGCGGAAGGCGTAGAAGCGGCGGTAAGACCGCCAACAGGCTGGCGGTCTTTTTTCTGTAATATGACCATGGCGGTTACCGCCATGGTCATCCGCCGCTTCTCCGTTACGCCCGCCAGGGTGGAGACGACAGCCGGGCTGGAGACCTGGGTCTCCAGCCCGGCGGCCGCCACAATCCCGCTGCTGGTATTTTGACCCAGCTTACCGCCTTGGATTTCCTGCGGTAGGAACTGCCATGAAATCTATGGCGGTAAGCACTATCAGTGCCAGGGAATTCCTTCCCTGGCACTGATAGGGGTCTCTCCCACCCCCCACCCCCACCCCAACTCCCTCCCCTACACCCGCCACCACCCCTGCCACCCCCAAAGGTGGCAGGGCCCCCCTCCCCACCCGACCCCCAACATCACAGCACTCATTTACACACGACACGCACGCAGGCACCACCAACACACACACGCACACACACCAACATACATGCCTACATCCACACACTCAGTCAGACACGCATACCCATATACAAACATACACGCACACATCCATACAGACATACATACAGACATACACGCACTCATTCCCATAACACACAACACCCCCGCAAGCATACAAGCACTCACACACCACCTCTACATACACAGACGCACACCCCATGCACCCACACAACACCCCGCCACCCCTTCACCTAACGGACGATCGACTTACCTGTTCTGTCGATCCGCCAGGAGGGGACGGGAGCCATGGGGGGCAGCTCTGCTGACACCACACCGCCAACAGAACACCGCCGCGCCAAATCACAGGACGTGATTCGCTGGGCGGTGTTCTGTTGGCGTGGCGGTGGAGCAACCTCCACTTCCCCGCCGCCCGCCAGTATGGCTGTTGGCGGCTCTCCATCCTAAAAAGGATGGAGAGCAGCCAACAGTCATAATACGCCGAGCGGCAAACCACCACTACTTGTGGTCTTCCGCACTGAGGTCCCTCAGCGGTTTTGTAAAAAGACCGCCGAGATTGTAATGACCACCAAAATGTCCCCAGTCATATCCCTGACCGTATCCTAGGGGCTATGGTTTCTGAGAAGGATGTCCTGACAAAGGTAGACACAGCACAGCAAGTTCAAGAAGCACAAGAGATCATATAGAGACATGAGATTAAGTTGTTAGACAATGTGTATTATATACAGAATGGTCTATTTCTTCCCACTACGGACCATCAGCAACAGATGTTACACTGATTTCATTTCCACATGTTAGCAGGACATTCAGTGGAAAAGAAGACAGTCAAGTTCATTAGGTAATTTCTTGTGGCCTACACTTGCAACTGACAGACGACAGTTTGTTCAAAGATGTATTGTATGCGCTCAAAACAAGGATCTACACCACAAACCTGCTGGCTTGTCACATACTCTTACTGCTCCTCCTCACCCATGGCGTACAATCTCCCTGGATTTTATGTCAGAACTACCTAAAACAGGTCACAGCCATAGTGCCATCCCAGTAACAGTAGACATGTATTCTAAAATGTCCCCTTTTATACCATTGCCAGAGTTGCCTACCTCAAAAGCACTTGCTGATACCCTTTTGAACTCTATAGTATGCTTACACAGTTTATCATCAGTAATGGTGTCTGATAGGGATCCCTAGTTTATTTCAAGGTTTTGGAAGGCCTTGTATAGGTTTTCAGAAATAGTTACCCACTTGTCTATTGGTTATCATCCACATACAGATGGCCAGAAAGAAAGTGTCAATCATTGTTTAGAACAATACATTAGGTGTATTGACTGAGACTACGAGTTGGGACAAATTTCCCTGGGCCAGAGAGTTTGCTTATAATAATGCACAACACAGTTCTACAAAGGTTACTCCATTTCAGAGTAATTATGGTTTGCAACCCCATTTATTGTTGACTTCAGTCACCCCCTAAGACAGAGTTTGCAGCAGTTCAGAATTATGTGTAACAAATAAAGGTTTTTCAGCAAACAGCACATATTAATTTATAGCAGGCAAAACAGATTTACAGTTGAAATGCTAACACTTATTGTTCAGCGGGTCCTGAATATTTATTTGGAGACCAAGTATGGCTATCCATGCGACACCTGAACTTGAAGGGTCTGCGTAAGTTTCAAGATACATAGGAACTGTACTCCATACAAAATCTCCACCTGTTATTGTTGATATTGATGCTGAATTTGAAGTGGAAGCGATTTTGGACTCTAAACTAAGAGGACACAGAAGATATTATCTGATTTATCGAAGGGCTATGGGCCTGAAGATCGTACTTGGGAATCAGCATGCCATGTACATGCCGCTTGCCTTATACGCCTCTTTTATTGTTGCTATCCTGACAAATCCAAACTTGTGGGGAGGACTCTGGTGGAGAGGGGTGTACTGTTGGGCACGCCAAATGTGCTGCAGCTCAACTACGCTATCCCTTTAAGTAAGTGGAGTGTGTTGCCTTTAAGGTTACGCCCTGCACCATGAACAACTGCTTGTTGATCCAGGTCTGCTGTTCATGCTTACCTACTCTGTTGCTCTCATGTTGTGTTGGTGTTCTCCTTGCCTCCTAGCAGTGGGTGTTCGCGTGGGCACCTTCTTCGTTCTTCCTTACCGCATGCCCATTTCCCTCCTGCAGAAAAGTAAGAGCCTGACAATCCCTACATGCATTCCTGGCAAATAGGTATGGTTCTCATTGGGAAACTATACAATATGAGAAATCTCAGTGACTTAAAATTAACACAGAAATACACAGCAATCTGAATAATGAAACAAATCATTCACACTTACCATTGCGTATTTTATATAATGGGGTCTTGTCACAGTGCATATGAAAATAAGAGGACTGCTGAAGTTATATCATGCAATTCATGTAAGAACTGTTCTATTCTTGCAGAACTGAGCACAATTAAGTTGCACCAGAGTTAAACTGAAAAATAATATTTAGAAAATAAACAATCTATTACAATAAATATTTTATGTGTGTCTAATCATTGTTTAGTGGAACTGGTAGCAAGGTACATAAAACAATTTACTGACTTCCAGATTCTGAACTAGGAGTACATAAAGACACTTGTCCATAGAAATTCATAAATAAAAAGAACGCTGTTTAAATAATGGTGAAGCAGGAGACTGTATATAACAGTGGTTTGTTCTCAGTTATGTGAAACTGTGTAAATAGTTTTCTGATCACTGATGGCTGTGCTACAAATATTGGATATGCATAATTTGAATAAATTGAATAAAAATTGATGATTTTGTGCAGATACATGTCTTGATATTAATGTTAAAGTGTTTTACACATGTGGAGGGTTGGTGTATTAAGAAATTGATTGATATCATAAAAGGGAGAATTGAATTGGTTGAGATTTGGAAATTGGTGACTGAAGGGCCAATTACCCTTTGATCCTCTTTGGACCTTTACACTAAAAATATTCATTAATCTATCCTTCCACTTTATTTTGCATTCGATGTTGGGGGCATCTTGATGCTAAGAGACCAGGGCTACAAGAAAGCAGAAAAATAAGTTATAAGCTTTGTGTAGAAAAGAGACTGAATTTAGCTACACTACTCAGATGTTACAAAAAACTAGCAAATTTTAAGGCAACAAATGAGGAGAGGTAGGTTTTTCCAAAGCTTGCAACCTATACAATTTAGAGACTCACTCCTTGTCCAAGAAAACACAGAACAATGAGTAGTAGATTAGAGCCTGACCACAGTGACATTTAAGTCCTGTATGAGATGAAGTGCTCCTTCAGACAAGAGTGTAAATTACTCTAAAACCTCTATGCATTTTCTAAAGGACACTGAAGATGATCCTTCGCTGATAATCTTTACACAGTTCAGAACAAGTTTGGACCAAGCTGACTGCTTGTTCAAATGTTTCCACTTTACAGACACCTTTGTTTTATTCAAACTCACATTTTATTTGTTTTGATCTAATCTAGGTCAACAAAAAGACATAAAAACATTAACTCAGCTACTTTTAAAAGACACCAACATTATGGCATGATATATATGTTAATACATTAATATAAAAAACTGAAACACTATGGAAGTGTCACAATTCAAATCCAATAGTATACAAAATAGTGCTTCTTTTGCAACTCTGCTATTGCAGGGACATGTATATTTTCTCAAGTACAATATTCTCTGAGTGTTTCATCAGTTCACACAAAAAAAGCGTGTTTCAGATCTTGTACCCCCATGTGCACAATCTACAAATCTATTAATTTTTAGCAGTTCTTTTAGAATACACTTTCTCTATCTGCAGAGGTAGAACTTCCATCCTTAATGTTAAGAAAGATCCTACAAATTGTATGTTTACGTATAATTAAAAAAAAATACATGGGTATATGTATGTCAACATTGTGACACTTTAGCTTTATCAACTACTGTAAAGGAAATTAAGTGTTTAGGTTCAACTGCCATACATAAGCTATATAATCTGGTCCTCCTGATGTGGGCATATTTGTCTATTGCCTAAAATGCAAATTAATACTTAAATCAGAATAAACCTTCATTCCAAGTTATGAATAACCATGTACTATGGTCTAGTCTCTCTGTTTTTAGATGACCAGATTTAAGGGAAACGCATTACACAAAGTATATCTTCAAGAAGTGATTTTTTGATTATAGTCACTCTTTGTTCAGGTTCCACTGTAGCCCTAGAGGGGATATATCATGTAAAATTATGTCTGCCACATTAAGCAGCAACTGTATTTTCCTTATAGAAATGCAATCCATCTTTGATGCAACTATCCTTTCTTTCTTCTCAGAATTATTACTGTATTGACCACACTTGCACACTGCCCTGTGACAATCCAAATTCCAAGTCACACTTCTGCCTCTTGTGCCGTGTGAGCAACATGTTTGAACAGAGCTTGTTAGCAAGGATGAAATCCTCTCCAACTCATGCACATGGCTGGGGCTGTTTCACAAGATGACATCTCATGCACAGCATGCATTGCCAAAGCCAATAGGTCTTGATTTTGGTTTGTGGCAGTGTTCTGTAACATTTGGGAAATTTCTGTTTGTTGCTGTAAGCTGTCCAAGAAAGAAAATCCTTAATTACATGATCTTCAATATTATGGAGGCTAGGATTTGGGACTCCTTTGATAAATAAAGTAAACTAGAAAATTAAAACTGTAGTCAGGAGATGATGTTTGCATTGTAAGTAGTGCACTAAAAAGGCATCCGAAGAAAAATGTTGCATTGCAGATACTTTACACAAAGAGCTAGTATCTTTTTTACATCTTTAATTAGACGTATATGTGTGCACATCTTTGTGAACAGAAAAGAACAGAAAATCTAGACGACTGTGATAACAGCAAAGTGAAACAAAATAAAGACAGACTACGGTAATAAGTAAATACACTGTGTTTCAATTAGGCTACGATATCCAAACAGCAGTTACTTCTTAAACAATAAAGGCATATACAGGGAGTACAGAATTATTAGGCAAGTTGTATTTTTGAGGATTAATTTTATTATTGAACAACAACCATGTTCTCAATGAACCCAAAAAACTCATTAATATCAAAGCTGAATATTTTTGGAAGTAGTTTTTAGTTTGTTTTTAGTTTTAGCTATGTTAGGGGGATATCTGTGTGTGCAGGTGACTATTACTGTGCATAATTATTAGGCAACTTAACAAAACAAAATATATACCCATTTCAATTATTTATTATTACCAGTGAAACCAATATAACATCTCAACATTCACAAATATACATTTCTGACATTCAAAAACAAAACAAAAACAAATCAGTGACCAACATAGCCACCTTTCTTTGCAAGGACACTCAAAAGCCTGCCATCCATGGATTCTGTCAGTGTTTTGATCTGTTCATCATCAACATTGCGTGCAGCAGCAACCACAGCCTCCCAGACACTGTTCAGAGAGGTGTACTGTTTTCCCTCCTTGTAAATCTCACATTTGATGATGGACCACAGGTTCTCAATGGGGTTCAGATCAGGTGAACAAGGAGGCCATGTCATTAGATTTCCTTCTTTTATACCCTTTCTTGCCAGCCACGCTGTGGAGTACTTGGACGTGTGTGATGGAGCATTGTCCTGCATGAAAATCATGTTTTTCTTGAAGGATGCAGACTTCTTCCTGTACCACTGCTTGAAGAAGGTGTCTTCCAGGAACTGGCAGTAGGACTGGGAGTTGAGCTTGACTCCATCCTCAACCCGAAAAGGCCCCACAAGCTCATCTTTGATGATACCAGCCCAAACCAGTACTCCACCTCCACCTTGCTGGCGTCTGAGTCGGACTGGAGCTCTCTGCCCTTTACCAATCCAGCCACGGGCCCATCCATCTGGCCCATCAAGACTCACTCTCATTTCATCAGTCCATAAAACCTTAGAAAAATCAGTCTTGAGATATTTCTTGGCCCAGTCTTGACGTTTCAGCTTGTGTGTCTTGTTCAGTGGTGGTCGTCTTTCAGCCTTTCTTACCTTGGCCATGTCTCTGAGTATTGCACACCTTGTGCTTTTGGGCACTCCAGTGATGTTGCAGCTCTGAAATATGGCCAAACTGGTGGCAAGTGGCATCGTGGCAGCTGCACGCTTGACTTTTCTCAGTTCATGGGCAGTTATTTTGCGCTTTGGTTTTTCCACACGCTTCTTGCGACCCTGTTGACTATTTTGAATGAAACGCTTGATTGTTCGATGATCACACTTCAGAAGCTTTGCAATTTTAAGAGTGCTGCATCCCTCTGCAAGATATCTCACTATTTTTGACTTTTCTGAGCCTGTCAAGTCCTTCTTTTGACCCATTTTGCCAAAGGAAAGGAAGTTGCCTAATAATTATGCACACCTGATATAGGGTGTTGATGTCATTAGACCACACCCCTTCTCATTACAGAGATGCACATCACCTAATATGCTTAATTGGTAGTAGGCTTTCGAGCCTATACAGCTTGGAGTCAGACAACATGCATAAAGAGGATGATGTGGTAAAAAAATACTCATTTGCCTAATAATTCTGCACTCCCTGTACTGTGTCGGCATTCAAAGTACGTGTAAACGTACAAACTGGTTCTCACAGTACATACTGCTTGTGCATTCTAGCAAAAACGACTAATTGGTGGTTCAAGAAACTAAACCAAAAGAATCCACAAACGGGACATTGTCACAGGGTTATCCATGCAATGGAAAGCCATGGCAAAAATATGAAAGTCAAAGGCTGAAGAAATAGATGCAAAGTCCAATCTCTCTTTGTATCTCTTATTGTAATTTTCCAAGGGTCGATTGCAAGAGTTAGTTCAAACAGTTACGTTTTGCTATTCGGAGACAAACCTAAGAAGTATTTAACACTCCAGCAGCACGAAGCCACCCGCACAGAATGTGCTTATTAGATCAGTTATTCAACATCCCTAGTCACATAAAGGTCATTACCAATAAATGTACATTTCTTTAATGTTTGTTCTCTACTATATGACAAAAAAAGGATATAAAGTATAATATGAATTTTGAAATAGGTGATCAGACATTCGGTGTTCCTAATTGCATGCCCACACTTTTAAAAAGAGAGAAAGCATACGAACAAAACTCCTAAAAACTGTTCACATTCAGAGAGAGGAAAAGTGTTCAGAAGATTTTTTACCAGTAATTTAAATGGTCAGGAGTACCTTAAAACACAAATGAAATCAGTGTATAGCCAATAGTCTGTAACTTCATCCCACCAATGCCTTTCTATTACAGTGACATGACTTTGCATTCTCTTAACAATTTCAATTGCCAACATGCCAAATGTCTTTACAGTAATTGAGCAAGTGCAGTAATCAGCACTTGCAACAAACACTACCACATCCAAATGACTCAGTAAGTTACATAAAATCTGTGAGTCATGAGTTCATATTCCAACTAGGCTGATTTACCCTTTGATGGTCATTAAATTTTGTGTAATTAAATTGACTACTTTTCATACCTGTTATTTCCAGCTCTGCATTTCACACCAAGCAAGGTGCATTTCACAAGGTGAAAAATCATTGTGAACCTCAAAACAGTAAAAAGCATAAACATATACAAGGGCGTGTGATTGAAGTTCACCTGTGGAGTTCTTGATAGTTTCCTGCATTTGTAGAACATAAATGGGCCAGATTCACCAAGTGTATATGGGAGTTACTATTGTAGTACTCCTGGCTTACTACTCTTTTCAGAAGTTGGACAGGAGTACACCAATTCTACTCCTACCTTGCTTCTGAAATGAGGCGTAAGCTAGCAGTACTACAAGAGTAAGTCAACACTACTCAAAGAAAAATCTTTGTGACTCCAGCACAACTGCCTACATTTTAGGCAAATCAATTCTTAACACTTTGCAGTCTTGCACTCATGGGTACGCCACGAGTCCAGCAAAAGAGTGAACTTCATGTATGTTAAGTGAGATGGTTGCGTACCTCATTAGCCAAATTTCATAAGTGTCATGCGACAACATCATGCGTGGAGGAGTATGCGTCGGAGATCTATTTTAAAGATCAATGGGCCATATGTATGAACACATTTTCCCATAGACACAGAATGGGCAAAACTGCTTGCTACATCCGGCCCAATGTCCGGGCAAAAAAGCATGGTAATTGCATTGGTCCTGCAAGCCACTATATCGTAGCAGCACATATTGTGATGTATTCAGTCACAGAAAGAAAAGAGCGCACTGTTAGAGAGTTTCAACATATTACTATTTACAACATTAACAAACTTACAATATAGCAAAAAGTAATGTGGGAGGCGGTGGATATATATATATATGAAGTGTTTGGAGGCTGTTACACGCATGCTAAAGAGTTGAAGGAAGACTAGGGAAAATTGTGCAAACTAACCTTACATTTATCCTAAGCAAGACACCGAACTCCTCTGCTGACAGTCAATGCTGTATCATAATACATTTTAATACCTATACTGAAAACAATAAAACACATGGGGGTTTACATACCGACCAAAAATTCCATATGCGTTGCGTGTCTTTGTGCAGATTATAAAAGATGATTTTTTTAAAACCCTCCCCAGAGCAAGACTGCATTCAGGCGAATCTAGTGATAACACATTTTTAGTAAACAAGGACTGGCAATGTAAACAGGTCATGTTTTAAAGTGCTGCTCACAGCATTCATAAAAGCATGACAATAACTCTGAAATTCTCACCCTGCACTTATACAGACACACCATTCATGCACCTTTCATCCTGCATTCACTCACTGCTCACCCAGCATCCACGTGGCGCTCACACTGCTCAAACCCACCACTTCCTACACACACTGCTCACCCTCGAAATCACACACCTCTCACTCTGTACCAACATTGCTCACCTTGCACTCACTTATTGTTCACACAAACACCACTCATTCTGCACACTGCTCACCCTACACTCATACACTGTTTAGACACCTCTCGCACTGTACTCACATACCACTCAGCATACACTCTCATAGCTTGCACACCCTGAACACTCACACTGCGCACCCTGCACTCATTCACTTCTCAATATGCACTCAGAGACTGCTCACCCAGCTCTCCAGAAACCCATGCTCCATTGTGATAACAGAATGAGATCATTCAATGTAGGTAGTGTAGGTAAAATAAAAACTTCACATCTTTTTTTTACAGTATAAATGTATGAGAAACATATTGCCTCCTCTTCCTCAATTCCTCGTCTCGTTCCTTACTCAGTGGAGTGAGTGCATCCATTCACTCCCCTGTATCCACTACTGCAAAGCTGTTTTCTCTTTCTATCAAAGGGTCAAAAGAAAAAGATCCATAAAACTCCTCCCCTTCCCCGTTCACTTCCTGTTTTTCTGTATATGTGCCCTGTCTACTGCAGGGCTGCTGAGGGGTTCTGGGTACCTTCGAGAATTTATCAGGTACGTGTGTTCCTTTATTTATGGGATTGTGGCTGCTGGGGTGCTCCCTTTCCTAATTGAAGTACCTTTTTTCAGACTGCAACTTTTTTTAATCAAACATGCCGCCTTGCAGTTGTGTTGCAGTTGAGAGGGTCCTGCAGTAGTTTGGGTGTGGCTGTTCAGGCACTGCATCTTTTCTTTTGTTTATCCTCATGGGGGAGGGTGAGTCCTTTTTGTGTCCTTCCCAGGTGGCTGCTGGGGACCCATGCTTTGGGTAGGTGCAGCTGCTGGGCACTACAATTGTTCTTGTGCTTTCAGCACAGAAGGTGCTTCTTGCAACCTTCTTTCAGAGATGGCTGCTTTAGTGCCATACTCTGTATGGAGGTGGCTCTTGGGGTGCAGAGGTTCGGGTGAGGCCTCCTTGTGAAGCAGAGGTTTAGGTTCTGTGCTTCTTGCTGTTGCCACCTCGTGCTTGCAGTTGCTCTGGCACTGTGACTCCTTGCAGGAAATGGATTACACAGTACTAGTGGTGAATGGTTTTGCCAGTTCCAATGCCCATTTGTTTCTATATTGCTGGTTGTTCCTCCTATCTAGGTTATTTTACAGCAAGAATGGAGAAGCCCGGAGAGAGTCTTGGTGTCTCAGTTTAGAGAAGGCTGTATCCTTTGTCTCAGGGACAGAATTAATTGCCTGATGTCCTTGCCTGGAATCCTATGATTACCAACCTCACTGGTAAACCATCTCTGCTGTTGGAGAATGTGACTTTGAGTGATCCAGTGGATAGGAAAGTGGAAGCTGCTTTGAAAAGGGCTCATGCTGGCCCCAGCCTTTCTATGTGGTCTGAGGATTATGGCTTATACATGTCTCAGTCCTTGGCCAAGGATTTCCATGCTCTATCTACTCCTACTCAAGAGGACTGAGCATTTTTCTGAATTGTTGGGTTGTATGGAAGCACAGGCTAAGTTCCCCCATGGGTATAGCCTTCAATACTCTTCGTACTCCTGCAATGGCTTCTGCCAGTTCTGAAGCTGCAAGACACCATTTACACTTACAGGGTTGGAAGGTGGAGGCAACATAAAATAATTGTTTATAATGTATGGCTTTTTGTAGCAGACAAACTCTCCTGTGATAAGTTAGAAAATGTCCTTGAAAAGTGCTTTGAGAGCTAGAAGCATGTTCAGCCATTCCGTTACAAGCAGAGAACTTATGAAGGCGGAAGAAAGGCTGATCAGTACAGAAGGAGGAGAACCGATTTTCAGCATAGTCGTTCCAGGTTTCAACATAAACCTACTGAGGCAGGAGGTTCCTCCTGTCAGTCTGGTAGTACAGAGGTTCAAAGCAGGCTTCCTAACCAGGCCAGGGCCTCTCTCTCTCTATCTTGTGGGGGTGGTCATCTGCTACAATTCCAAGAAGTATTGCAAACTTGGATTTCCGTCAACTGGGTCTTTCAAGTTGTTTCTGAGGGTTACGTTCTAGAAGTCTCACCAGAGATGCAGGAGCCTCACTTTCTAAAGACAGTGGAGACTGGCAAGACATGGTTGTGTATTGGAACCATGCATGCATTTACCACACATGCCTTTATAACATGTTCACTACAACTGATGAGTCATTACCACAAATGCATTTGCAACAAAGCTTTTTATCAGCCATATGCCTTTATCATAAAAATGTTGTTGTAAAGGCATGGTTGGTAAAGGCATATGTGTGAAAAAAACTCAAGTGGTAAGTAGAACCCTCATGCATATAGTGACATTGCTACCCGGAAACCCTACAGATCCTAAACCCTAAAAATGCTCTTACACCCCTAAAACCTATACCCACCCTACACATCCCTTACCACCCAAAAATCCATACTCACCCTAAAAAGGCTATTTTCAACCAAACACCCATACCCACCCTAAAACCTAAAAAAAATGCCCTTCCATACAAAAATCTCATACCCACCCTAAAACCTAAAAACACCCTTACCACCCAAATCCCCACACCCACCCTAAACACCCCTTACCAACCAAAAACCCATACCTATCCTAAAACCCCAAAATGCCCTTACCACCCAAAAACTCATACCCACCTTAAAACCTAAAAATGTCTTTATAATCCATAACCACAATAAAACCTAAAAGTGACATTACCACCCAAAACCCCACATCCAGCCTAAACTTAAAATGCTCTTACCACCCAAAAACCCATACCCATTCTAAACCCTAAAAATACCCTTACCACCCTAACTACCATACCCACCCTGAACCCTTAAAACTCCTTACAACCCTAAATCCCATACCGGCCCTAAATCCTAAAAACCCCTTATGGCCTAAACACCCATATCCACTCTAAAACCTAAAAATGCCCTTACCACCCAAAAACCCATACCAACCCTAAACAACCCTCACCACCACAAAACCCATACCCACCCTAAACACCACTTACCACCCAAAAACCCATATCCACCCTATAACCTAAAAATGCTCTTCATCCGAAAACCTAAAAACCCTTAACACACAAAAACCCATTCCCACCATGAACCCTAATAATGCACTTACCAACCTAAAACCCATACCCACCCTAAACCCTAAACTCCCTTTATCTAAAGTAAATCCATATATTGGGAAGAGTGGCAAACTGACAGGTGCAAGGAGCTTGTAACTAAGACCCTTGATACTTATCTGTACTTACCTGTACACCCTTTACTACACATATACCATTCAAGCCTTTACACAATTTAAAACAATAATGCTTCCCTTTAAAACCCTTTACCTCGCACATGCCTTTACCATTCATGCCTTTAGAACGAAATTAGTTGTAAAATCATGATTGGTAAAGGTATATTCGTGGGAAATGCATGTGTGGTAAAGGCATATGCAAGGGAATGGGTTCTGGTTCTCGATCAGGCCATGATCAGAGTCCAATCTCAGAAGAGAGGTTGCAGGTGTTATTCTTGTGTGCTCCTTGTCTAAAAGGCCTTGTGTGATGATTGGATGATTATAGACCTTAGATTCCTACAATAGACTTTGAAATGGATACCTCACAGCAGGTAATTCTTTTGGTTTCTCCAGGGGACTTTCTTGCAAAAATCGAACTCCAAAATGTGCATCTTCATGTAACTGTAACCTCTGACTTCCAGTGGTTTTTCAGATTTGGATTGAGGTCCCAGCACTGGCAGTTCTGGGTGCTCTGATTCAGACCAAGGACCACCCCTTAAATCTTTACAAAGGTTCTTGCTGCAGTGAAAGATCTTCTGGTTTCACAGGTGATCATTGTTCATCCCTATCTGGTCAATCTTCTCATTGAAGCCCACTCTCAGCACCAAGGTCTAGGGGATACAACTGGGATGGTGAAAACCATAGGGGATTTTTGTTTAATTGTCAACCTATTGACTCATTTGGCAGCTGATACCCAGGAAGATTACGATATGCAGATCCCTGTGTCAGCATTGATCAGACAGGAACTCTCCTGGTGGTTGCTCCCTCTTAGTCTTGAGAAAGGTACCACTCTTTGCTCTACAGATCCCTTTATTCTAACCACAGATACCAGCTGTTTAGGCTGGGTAAGCAGTGTTGGAGGGTCATGCAGGCCAGGGTCTCTGGACGTTAGTGCACAACACACAACCATCAAACTGGAAGGACCTGAGAGAGGTTTGTGATGCCCTGGTTGCCTTCTCAGGGACACTGAAGAATCATTATGTGGTAGACCGCATTGACAACCAGGTGGCAAATTTGTATATCAGTCACCAATTTGACACTGGACTAGCTCACTTCAACGGCTCATGGGCGAAAGCCAACCTTCTCGAAATGAGGGCCATCCACATCCAGGAGACGTTGAATTGTCAGGCAAATCAAATGAGTCAAGGGTTTCTGTCCTCTCAGGAGTTTGTTCCAGCTCTCCAAGTATTCTCCCAAATTTGCATGTGATGGTGGGTTACAGTAGCAGACCTCATTGTCACTCCTGTGCTGGAGCGTTGGGGCCCCGGGAAATTCTTACTCTCCAGCTCCAGGCTCAACAACCACCAGCACTCGGGGTGAGACAGACACCATCAACACCAATTTCAACCCCTGAGGTAGACTGGATTTTTGGACTTGAAAAAGAGTGTAGTAGTCAGAATCATTCAATAACCAATCAATTACATTATATCACAACCAATACTAAAAACTTTGCCAGTTTAAACACAATCGAAGTCCAATCCGCATAAAGTTTCAAAGCTTTAGTACAATCTCAAAATCAATGTCAGAGAAATGGTGCGCAAAACTAAGTTACAAACATACATGAAAACCATAGGCTTCCCAAAACGTTTGGAAGAATTCCATAAACTAAACCTCCATACCGTTAGACACTCCAAAAGAATAACATAAATGAGCAAAAATACAATATGCACATGATTACTAATATTCAAAGCAGATGATGGTGACATCAGTAAATCAGCAAATACAATTTTAACAATTAATTTCAGAGCTGGGCCATTCCTAACACTAACCAAAATTGGGACTTGCATTGGTAGGAATGGGCTAACACATGCGGGCAAAAGCAAATAAAAGAAGACAAAAATAATTTGAAAATCTAACTAGGGCAACTAACTTTAAAAATATGACGGTGTAAGAATCTAAGCTAAAAAGGAAACAAGAAACCACATTTAGTTATTACTCTTCTCACGGGACAGCATACAAGATGATTTATGAAGCAGGACAATCACCATCTTTTGGCGTCTGCTGACAGCAGCATCAGGATGTTGCAGAACACGAGCTGAACATTGGAGAAATCAGCAGTTCAGGATTTGTTGGGCATAATAGTACTGAACCTGCACTGGTCAATTATGACTATGATGAGAACTGACGTTGCAAAGACCATTGACGTTTTTGTCTCCCTTTTCAGCTCCTACTGCTGAAAACGTTCAGTTTTGTCAAGAAGAGTTTGATAAGGGCCTCTCGGTTACAACCCTTAAAGGTCAATGGTTCTCCATTAAGACTTTTCTTGCTCCCTGGGGCAATTTGTCTTCCATTGAGCCAATAGCCTCTAAGCTCTTTAGAGGTTTTCTATTTCCAAGACCTAAGATCCATGCTTCTTTTCCTCCATAGGAGTTTCCCATGGTCCTTTTGCACTAAAAGGAGTCACCCTATGGGCCCATGGAGTCTGTTTCACTTAAATACCTTACCTTGAAGGTATTCTTTTTTGTGGCCATTGCCACTGCAAGACATTTGGGGGAACTAAATAATCTTGCCTGTCACCATCTATATTTACAGATTTCTGACAAGTGAGTAGTTTATTTCTTGATCCTAAGTTCTTGCCTATGGTCAATTCTGCATTTAACTATGTCCATGTGATTGTGCTACCTGTTTTGCATCAGGAAGCCCCCAACCCTGCCTCTGCTGGATGTGGTACAGGCTATAAAGATTTATCTCTCAAGATATTCAGAGTTTAGACATTCTGATATGCTATGTCTTAATCTTAGTCATATGACGAAGAGTGAATAACTGTCTTCCTCTACCTTAGCCTTGAAAGTGAAAACTATTACTTTCTCATCTTATCTGGCTCAAGGTAAAAACATACCATCATACTGTCATAGCTCACTCTACTAGAGGCACGGCAGCTTCTTGGGTTGAGTGGTCTGGTGATTCCATTGAGGATATCTGCAAAGTTGTCTTGTGGTCCTTGCCTTCCACTTTCATTTCCTGTTACAGGTTGCATATTACTCAGGGGTCTAAATAATGTTTTGGTTAAGGAATCTTGAAGCTACTAGGTCAGCTTCACAGTCCTCTTCTTGTTGGTTTCCCTGTTCTTCTTCTTGAATGTTGTTTAGTGTCCTTAGTTTTGTGAGTATATGGGTCTTCTCTGGAGGTTTTTTGTACTCCTCTGCTGTTCTGCTTCCGGAAGATTGACAAATCAAAAAAATATTCTTGTGCGTCCCTGTGTTGGCTTTTCTGTGGCTACTGAAAGAGATTTTTGCTGTAGCATTCCTACACTCAGTAAGGAATGGGACAACGAATGGAAGAAGAAGAGGCTATGTTCTGATTACTTATCGATAATCTGCATTACTCCTATTCCTCCTTACTACTCCCATTCATTACATATCTAAACAAAACAAGGCCAAAATGACAAGTCAAGTCATCAATTAAAAAGCAAAAAGAGTCTTCATGTAGTTTTAAATACACACTAACACTGTTAGCGTGAAAATGTACCTTGGGTGCGTCAAAAACAACCCCGCACGGGCGAGTGTGCATCAAAGAGGGCTTGCAATGCGCCGATTTCATTCACGAGAGAGACCTTGTGTCGTTTCTCCTTCCATCGCATAGTCTCGGGCGCGTCGTTTCTTCTCTCCGCAGGAGAGCAATGCGTCAATCCGGTCAGCACTCCCTGGTCCGGGCAGGCTTTGCGTTGTTTATACACGCCCAGTGGTGTTTGCGTCAGAAATCCAGCTGCACGATGATCTGAAAACCACGCAGCGCGGGTTGCGATCTCGCAGTCTCCATCAGCGCTGCTGCACGTCATTTCTCCAGCTCTGTGCGTCAATTCATCGGTCGCGTTGCAGGCGAGCGTCGATTTTTAGCTACGAAGCCGGCGCGCACCGATTTTTCAGCCGCAGATCGGAGTCGCGTTGATCTTTTCCCTGCACGGCATTCTGTGCATGGATTTCTTCCTCTTAGGCTGCCAGTTTCTCCTTTCAGGGTCCCAGGACCTGGATGGGCACCACAGGGCAGAGTAGGAGTCTCTCCAGTGACTCATGCTGCTGGCAGTGAGCAGTCTTTGCTGTCCCTGAGACTTCAAATAACTGGAGGCAAGCTCTAAATCAAGCCCTTGGAGATCTTCACAAGATGGAAGGCACACAAAGTCCAGTCTTTGCCCTCTTACTTTGGCAGAAGCAGCAACTGCAGGATAGCTCCACAAAGCACAGTCATAGGCAGGGCAGCTCATCTTCCTCAGCTCTTCAGCTCTTCTCCAGGCAGAGGTTCCTCTTGTTTCCAGAAGTGTTTCTAAAGTCTGTGGGTTTGGGTGCCCTTCTTTTACCCTATTTCTCCTCTGAAGTAGGCCTACTTCAAAGCAAAGTCTCTCTTGAATGTGAAATTCTGCATTGCCCAGGTCAGGCCCCAGACACTCACCAGGAGGTTGGAGACTGCATTGTGTGAGGACAGGCACAGCCCTTTCAGGTGTAAGTGACCACTCCTCCCCTCCCTCCTAGCACAGATGGCTCATCAGAAAATACAGACTACAGCCCAGCTCCCTTTGTGTCACTGTCTAGTGTGAGGTGCAAGCAGCCCAACTGTAAAACTGACCCAAACAGGGAATCCACAAACAGGCAGAGTCACAGAAATGGTGTAAGCAAGAAAATGCTCACTTTCTAAAAGTGGTATTTTCAAACACTTAATGTTAAAATCAACTTTAATAAAGATGTATTTTTAAATTGTGAGCTCAGAGACCCCAAACTCCACATGTTCATCTGCTCCCAAAGGGAATCTACACTTTAATCAGATTTAAAGGTAGTCCCCATCTTAAACTATGAGAGGGACAGGCCTTGCAACAGTGAAAAAATGAATTTAGCAATATTTCACTGTTAGGACATATAAAACACATTACATATGTCCCTCCTTAACCATACACTGCACCCTGCCCTTGGGGCTACCTAGGGCCTACCGTAGGGGTGCCGTACATGTAAGAAAAGGGAAGCTTTAGGCTTGGCAAGTGGGTACACTTGCCAAGTCGTGTTTACAATTTAATCTGCACACACAGGCACTGCAATGGCAGGTCTGAGACATGATACTAACTACAGAACATACTTATGTGGGTGGCACAACCAGTGGTGCAGGCATACTAGTAGCATTTGATTTACAGCCACCGGAACCTCTAGTGCTCTTTACTAGGGACTTACAAGTAAATCAAATATGCCAATCATGGATAAACCAATTAACCATACAGTTTATACAGAGAGCACATGCACTATAGCACTGGTTAGCAGTAGTAAAGTGTTCAGAGTTCAAAAGCCAACAGCAACAGGTAAGTTAAAATAGGAGGCAAAAATATTGGGGATGACCCTGCATCAACTCAAAAGTCTAACACGACCTCTAACACGACCTCCTATTAGCCTCGAGCCAGGGGCATCAATACCTTGATGTACTTCCCTGATTGGGGCAATAGAACAAGGACCCAGGCCCACAACAGCAGGGGCATGTTCCATTCCTATGCTTTCCTGACTCCAGTTGGATCCCTCTGTCCATACTCTCACGGCCCACTAAGCTAACCCATAGGGAACCTTTCTCCACATCTGCAGATACCAACTGTGCAGCACCTAACTTTACTTTGCTCACAGATGTATTCCAATGGGCAGATAGTACCACCAGGGCCAACACAGTCGTGTTGCCCACTCCACCCCTGGGGTGTGACTCTCGTCCACCTCCCCCAGGGGCAACTCTGTCCACCCGGACAGTAAGCCACAGTGGCCCCTGACAACTGTCAGGGATAAGAGCCTGACCTCAGGCCTCTCTAACCAGCGTGACAGTGGAGAGTGGGGGGCTGTAGCCCCAGGTGCCTGGCACCCTTTGACCACTCTCCTTTCCACCAGGTCAGGGATGACAGCCTGACCCTGGTCCTCCCCTCTGGGGCTCTGTACCCTCCCTCTAGGAACGGCACCCCCAGAGTCCAAAATTGTGAGGCTACTTGTAGAAGCAGTCCTGCACAATTCTTCCACCAGTGCAAGGTTATTAACCTGCAACTGGTCTTCCAACCTGGGGTCTGTACCTTCAGGTTGGACCAGGGTCAGGGTAAGGCTTCCCTCCCCCACCCTCCCTTCTGAGATCCTGCACCCCCCCCAACTAGGAGTGGCCCCTCCAGAAGACAACATGGTAGGGGCACTATTAGCAGTAGCCCCCTCCTCCAGGTCAGAGGGGACTCCCTGAACCTGGCCTTCTAATCCGGGGTCTGTACCCTTAGATTGCACTGGGGTCAGGGGTGAGTCTCTCCCTCCCTCGCCCCTACTCTCAGGGCTCTGCACCCCACCCCCCTCAGGGAGAGTCCTGCTTGAAATCACACCAGGGGGGTGATTGGGCAAATCGCCCCCTTCACGTCAGGTTTTACCCCATGCACCTGATCCTCCAGTCCAGGGTCTATACCCTCAGGCTGGACCACTGCCTGGCAACCCAGGACTTCCTAGGGAGCACACCTACTCCCCCTCAGGTCAGAGTTTACCCCCTGAACCTGATCATTCAACCCAGAGTCACCACCATGAGGTTGCACCATTGCCTGGCACACCAGGACTTCCTGGGGGGCACACTTACCCCCCACAATGGACACACCGTCCCTAAGGGCATCACAAGAGTCTGACTGGAGCAGGTCTCCTGACCCCTGCCCATCTGGCAGAGTCTGGATTCCCCCCAACCCAGAAATGGTCTCACCAAGATCATTCCTGGGGGGCTCTGCTCTCAGAGCTGATCCCTGACCCTCCAGGTTCTCCACTGGGGTCTGCAACCCCCCTCAATCCTCTGTCTGGACTTCTGTACCCCCTCACTAGGAGTGGTGCTGCCAGACACCAGAACTGGTGGGAGGCTGGCTACATCCATCCCCCAAGTTCTCCTGACACTGTGGGGTCTCCCTCAACAGATAGCCCTACGTTACAGGCTAGGCTTCCCTCCTGGTGTTCCCTCATGGAACCTTCCAGGACCTGGGACCGGATCTCGGGCACCTTGGGCTTCAGCCCATCCCCATTCCCTCTCCTCTGAGACTGGACATGGGGTCCCTCACCCATCCCACTACAATGAAACCTACCTGGGACACTACAATCCTTCCCTACCTCACCTGGTTGGGAAACACCTAGACCACTCCTCTCAGGAGCACCCCCAAAAGCCTCTTCAGACTCTCTGGTACTCACCCAGAGGTCTGCTTCCAGTGTAAGTTCCCTTGGGGTCAGAGAACTCACACTCCACCTGGTGTTGGCGTAGCTCTGGAAAATAATGACTAGACATTTGCTCTCCAGAAATCACATCACTCATCCCCTCACATGAATTAACCAACGTTCCCGTCACCCAACCACCCGGTGACTCAGCCTTGAAAATGTACCCCACATCACCCTCCTGACACTGGTGAGACAGTACCTGACTGTCCCTGACACTCAACCCACACTCCTCTGGGATGTCTTCACACTCCATAACCATGACTTTTTACCTGAGGGTAACCTCTCTCCCTGTCACTCTCACCTAGCGTCAGTAGAGTGTCCCTCCTACCAGTAGGAATATGACACCCCCAATGCAAGTTCCCCAGTCCACCTCAGGGACCCTGTGCATCACTGTAGCTACCTCATATCCCTGAACCTCCTGGTGCGTGTTTACTCCCTCCTTCAAGTAGGGCACCACATCTCTGGGCATGCGCACTTCTACAGCAGTACTAGATACAAGATTTTTCCTGCCACCATCTGAACTGGACTCAGCCCTCTTGGAGTCCAGCTTCAGCTCTTCACAGCTCAGCTCTTGAGCAGCTAACCTTTCTGTTTCCGGGGCTAAGGCTCTCTTCTCAGCCCTCTCAAGCTCTGCATCTAGCTCTTCCAGGCTCCGGAATCGAGCTAGGAGCCAATCATCTCTTTCTGTTCCATCCTCACGGCTACTGCATCCTCCTCAGTGTAGTCCTCCTCCTCAGACTCATCTGGTGGTGTTGCCTGACAAAGTTTCAACTCATTCTGAAACAGGGCTGACTCAAGATCCATCCTTCTGGATTTCTTATTCACAGCAAGTCCTCTTTCCATGCAGAATGCCTTAATCTGCCACTTTTTATAGATAAATAGGTGCCAGAAATTGAGTTCTATTCTGCAAAGGCTTCACAACCAAAAAACCAAGTCCCACGATATGAACAATTTATCCAGGAGGACATCAGAGAACAAAAAGCAGAATCACAAGACAAGTAGTAGGTGGTCAGGTAGTGCTCTTAAATCAAAACAATATTGTACACTTAATCACTGTATATCAAGTACAAATACAAACCCAATCCCAACCGCTTATCACCAATGTTAGAAATGGGGTCTTTGGTTGGCAGTCAGCTTACCCCCTGTCCAAGCAAAGACTCTCACTCTAGTCAGGGTAAAAGGGAATCACCCTCAGCTAACCCCTGCTTACCCCCTTGGTAGCTTGGCACGAGCAGTAAGCTTAACTTCAGAGTGCTAGGTGTAAAGTATTTGTACCAACACACACAGTGACTTAATGAAAACACTACAAAATGACACAATACAGGTTTAGAAATATATGAAATATTTATCTAAACAAAACAAGACCAAAACGACAAAAATCCACAATACACAAGTCAAGTCATCAATTAAAAACCAAAAAGAGTCTTCATGTAGTTTTAAACACACACTAACACTGTTAGCATGAAAATGTACCTTGGGTGCATCAAAAATAACCCCGCACGTGCAAGTGTGTGTCAAAGAGGGCTTGCGATGCGTCGATTTCACTCATGAGCAAGACCTTGCATAGTTTCTCCTAGCGTTGGGTCAGGGTGTGTCGTTTCTTCTCTCCGCAGGAGAGCGTGCGTCAATCCAGTCAGCACTCTTTGGTCCAGGCAGGCCTTGCGTTGTTTTTACACGCCCAACGGTGTTTGTATCAGAAAATCCAGCCGCACAATGTTCCAAAAACCATGCAGCGTGGGTTGTGATCTCCCAGCCTCCGTCAGCCATGATGCTGCGCATCGTTTCTCCAGCTCCGTGCGTCGATTCTTAGGTTGCATTGCACGCGAGCACTGCTTTTCAGCTGTGAAGCCAGCGGTGCGTCAATTTTTCAGCCACAGATCAGAGTTGCGTCAATCTTTTCCCGCACAGCGTTCTGTGGATGGATTTCTTCCCCTTCGTCTGCCAGCTTCTCCTTTCAGGGTCCCAGGACCTGGATGGGCACTACAGGACAGAGTAGGAGTCTCCAGGTGCTGGCAGCGAGAAGTCTTTGCTGTCCCTGAGACTTCAAATAACAGGAGGCAAGCTCTAAATCACGCCATTGGAGATCTTCACAAGATGGAAAGCACACAAAGTCCAGTTATTGCACTCTTATTCTGGCAGAAGCAGCAACTGCAGGATAGCTCCACAAAGCAGAGTCACAGGCAGGGCAGCTCTTCTTCTTCAGCTCTTCAGCTCTTCTCCAGGCAGAGGTTCCTCTTGGTTTCCAGAAGTGTTCTAAAGTCTGTGGTTTAATGTGCCCTTCTGATACCCCATTTCTCCTCTGCAGTAGGCCTACTTCAAAGCAACGTCTCTTTTGAATGTGAAATCATGCCTTGCCCAGTCCAGACCCCAAACACACACCAGGGGGTTGGAGACTGCATTATGTGAGGACAGGCACAGCCCTTTCAGGTGTAAATGAGCACTCCTCCCCTCCCTCCTAGCAGAGATGGCTCGTTAGGAAATGCAGACTACACCCCAGATCCCTTTGTGTCACTGTCTAGTGCGAGGTGCAAACAGCCCAACTGTAAAACTGACCCAGACAGGGAATTTACAAACAGGCAGAGTCACAAAAATGGTATAAGCAAGAAAATGCTCACTTTCTAAAAGTGGCATTTTTCAAACACACAATCTTAAAATCAACTTTACTAAAAGATGTATTTTTAAATTGTGAGCACAGAGACCCCAAACTCTACATTTCCATCCGCTCCCAAAGGGAATCTCACTTTAATTAGATTTAAAGGTAGCCCCCATGTTAACCTATGACAGGGACAGGCCTGCTACAGTGAAGAACAAATTTAGCAATATTTCACTGTCAGGACATATAAAACACATGACTATGGCCCTCATTACTACCGTGGCGGTAAATGCTGCCTACCGCCGTGCTGACAGCTGCCAACAAATCTTGCCCGCAGTGGTATTCTGCTACAGGTATTATGACCCACACTGAGGATTCCGCCATAATACAGACACCAAAACAAGTCCCACACCGTTACGCCAACAGGAATACGCACACAATATCACGACACGCGAATCACTGCGGCGGTCTTTCAACCGCGGTACGCCATTGGCGGTACAAACCGCCATGCTCAAAATACACACACATTTACAAAACACCACCAGACTGGACAATTCAAAATACACACACCTGACACACATAAACGCACCACACCCACACACTAACACCACTATAAAATACACACCCACATTACCCACAACCCTTTCAATGAAAAAAAAGATTGCCAACACAGAGAGACACAAGCCAGGAGCACCCACTCAATCAGAGGCACATTACACCATCACCCATACACCATCCATGCACCTCACAGCACACACCACAACACATCACCCCACACATCCTCACACATATCACTCACGCCACATCCATGGCATCCCAAAGACACCTCAGGTTTTCAGAGGAGGAGCTAAGGGTCATGGTGGAGGAAATCATCTGGGTAGAGCCACAGCTATTCAGATCACAGGTGCAGCAGATGTCCATTGCAAGGAAGATGGGGCTATGGCGGAGAATCATGGACAGGGTCAACGCCGTGGGACAGCACCCAAGAACCAAGGATGACATCAGGAAGAGGTGGAACAACCTACGGGGGAAGGTGCATTCTGTGGTTGCAAGACACCAGGTAGCAGTACAGAGGACTGGCGGTGGACCCCCATCTTCTCCCCCACAACTAACAACATGGGAGGAGCAAGTCTTGGCAATTATGCATCCTGAGGGCCTAGCAGGAGTAACAGGAGGCCTGGACTCTGGTAAGTCAAATCTTTACTACTTCCCCCCCACCCTATCTGCATGCCATCACAAACTCCTACCCTCACCCCAGCACTCAACCACCTCACATACCCCGCTATCATAACCCACCCATCCCAATACCAACCCCTTCTTGTAATACCAAAGCATGGACCCCCAACACAGACCTGCATGGACACCCATCACCACACCATGTCCAGTAGAGAGACTCACCCAGCCCACAAAATCACCACTCACACAAAGCCAAGGTGAAAGGGAAATCACAGTCATACAGGGAAACACACCCATGCACAAGATGGCACACGCAGATACATTAACACTGCATTTGCATCCCCACAGGACCCATACTCAACGTCACCAGAGAGGAAGTGCCAGCTACATTCAGTCCCCCCCCCAAAGAGGCCCACAGTGATGACAGGAGCTCTGCACGCCTGGATCAGGATGACCAACCCTGCCACAGTCCCAACCCACCACAGAGCCTCCCCCATCAGGAAACACCAGCACAGCACCCACCCAGCAGGCCCATGCCACTGTCCCCAGGACACGTCAACCAGCAGTGTGTCCACCATTACAGGGACCCCAGGCAACCCCACAAACACAGGACGATCAGGGACCTGGGGTCAGTGGCAGTGAGCACACGGTTCAGGGGACAGAGGCAAAGGACAACAGGGAAGCTGGGAGGACTGCTTTGCGACAGGGGGAGGACAGGCCCAGGGAACCCACTCTCCATGAGGCACTCTCCAACATCCTGGGAGCATACCACCATTCCCAGGAGACGATGGGCCAGATACGGGCCATGTTGCAGGAGACAGAGCGGCTGCCGGAGGGACAGTACCTGTGGATCAGGGATAACCTAACAACCATCTACACCATCCTGGTCACCATTGCAGGGGTACTGGCTGACATGGGCAAGACCATGAGGGAGGCAGTGGCACAACAACGAGCACCTGACACTAGCCAAACCGATGAACAGTCTTCCACCTCCGCCGGCGCTAGTGGACAGGAGGCCCCGCCACAGGACCAACAGGCCACCAGCACCCCACTCCCTGAAGAAGGAGAACCACCCTGCAAAAGGTCCCTGAGATCCAGGCAGAAGCCAGAGAACATTGCCAAGACCCCCGCCAGGAAATAATACTCTCCTGATTGTCACCCTTCTGTCCCACTCTGTCACCCTGTCCACCTTGAACTGCCATTACTTCCCTTCCTAAACCCCCTTGAACAATGCACCTGTGGTACCAAGAGACCGGACTCTACCCTGGACTTTCCTCCACCATCAGCCCAGCCCATTGCATAGCCCCTCTACTTATCAGCACCTAAATAAACACCCTTGGAACAAACACTAATCTTGAGTCTGTCAAATGATTCACAAATGTATTAGTACAACATTATTAAAGCATTGCAACTCGAATGTACAGTGAAATATAATTTGGAATGACCTTTGGAGGGTAGCAGTACACATAGCAGGAGCCAGAGTGGGGCACAGAGATCTGAAAATAGACATGTCAAAGGGTACAGTCAGTGGCCTTCGACATAGGGAAAGAGGCTGCCATATACAATGTCCAACAGATAACTGAAATGTAAAGTGAACTTACAGTGTCTTACCTGTGTGTCACTGGAAGTACTGCTGAATTATATTCCTTCTGTTCTCAACATCTTCTGCTTCTGCCTCCTCTTCCTCACTGTCCACAGGCTCCACCGCTGCCACAAGACCATATCCAGGCACATCTTCCTGCAGAAAAGGCACCTCGCGTCTTAAGGCCAAGTTGTGCAACATGCAACCATGATCTGGCACACCTTCTTGGGTGAGTAGTACAGGGAGCCGCCTGTCAGATGGAGGCACCAGAACCTGGCCTTCAGGAGGCCGAAGGTCCTTTCAATAATCCTCCTTGTACGCCCATGTGTCTCATTGTAACGTTCCTCTGCCCTTGTCCTGGCATTCCGCACTGGGGTCAGTAGCCATGAGAGGTTGGGGTAACCAGAGTCACCTGTAAATATCGAGGGACAACTGTTAGACACACACCAACCCTTATTGACAACCCCATTCGCAGACACCTACTTATAGTGTGTGGGGACGTTTGGCTCTCCTATTAGCCACACCCGGTGCCTCTGGAGTTGGCCTATGACACATGGAAAGCTGCTATTCCTCACGATAAAGGCGTCATGCACAGAGCCAGGATATTTGGCATTCACATGGGAGATGTACTGGTCCGCCAAACACACCATCTGCACATTCCTAGAGTGATAGCTTTTTCTATTCCTGAAAACTTGTTAATTTCTCTGGGGGGGGAGGGACAAATGGCGCATGTGTACCATCACTGGCACCAATGATGTTGGGGATATGTCCCTGGGCATAAATGTCATCTTTCACTGTGGCCAAATCTTCCACCTGGGGGAACACGATGTAGCTGCGCATGTTTTGCAGCAGGGCAGACAACACTCTGGTCAGCACATTGGAGACCATTAGCTGAGACAACCCTGATGCCATGGACACTGTTTTTGGAAGGAACCACTTGCCAGGAAATGGAGCACTGACAGGACCTGCACTAGAGGGGGGATACCTGTGGGATGGCAGATAGCTGACATCAGGCCTGGCTCCAATTGGACACACAGTTCTTGGATTGTGGCACTATCAAGTCTGTAGGTTATGATAATGTGTCTGTTCTCCATTGTCGCAAGATCCACCACGGGTCTGTACACCGTAGGATGCCGCCATCTCATATTTAGCCTCAGTGGTTGAAGCCTATGGAAGAAAACGGTGAGCAGAGGGTCATGTTCCCACATCTCTTGTACTAATGATGATTTGTTTACTTTACAGAAACAAAATGTGAATCCGACAATCAGTTGCTGTGCCAATGTCAGCTGTGACGCAGTTAGGTGCCATGCCCTGTGCCCCCCTGAAAAGGCGGATGCCTGACCTGTGAGGAGGGACAAGTGTAAATGAGGTAATTGCGCTGGCGTTGTGTGCCGTTGCGGAAGGCGGTCGATGACCATCGCGCAACTTCGCATTGGTTATCATTGGGCCCGATGGGTTCCAGGAGCCAATAGTGATGTACGCCGGCGGTGACGGTACGCACCGCGGTGGACGTCACCGGCATTTTCCATCTATCCACTCACTTGCTACCTGACCTTCAACAGGAGAGGACCTACACTGCAAGCGCTGCTGTGACCTGTGTCTGGAAACAACCATGGCTCATGTGTCTGGGGAAAGGGCCCCTGCCTTCACTGTGGAGGACTTGGAGAAACTGGTGGGTGGGTTCCGACCCCAGTATACGTTACTCTACGGTCCTCCAGACAAACAGGTGAGTACACTGTGAGCATGATGCATGGCCCATGAATGTATGGAGTGCTGTGTATGTAAGCCACATGTAGGCGGGGGCAGAGGCATCCTGGCCAGAGTGCAGCATGTAAGGTGGTCAATGTATGTGTGTCAGGGATTGGGAGGGATCTGGTGCGCCATGAGTCTGACAGTCCGGGTGGTTGACTAATTCCCTTTTCTGCTGTCTTTTCCCTGCAGGTCAGTGCCAACCAAGAAAAGTGTATTTGGCGTGCCATCGTCAAGGAGGTGCGGACCCTGGGGGTCTTTGACAAGCGGAGCACACACTGCCGCAAGAGGTGGGAGGACCTGCACCGCTGGGCAAAGAAGACGGCGGAAGCCCAGCTAGGGCTGGCCTCTCAATAAGGAAGCCTGTCGCACCATGACGCCCCTTATGTTCTGCATCCTGGTGGTGGCCTATCCGGAGTTGGATGGGTGCTTGAAGGCATCACAGCAGCCACAAGGGGGTGAGTTCAGATTCTGAATCCTAACTTTGCGTGCGTTAAGAGGTACCTGGGTGGGGGATGTGGGCTATGGGTGCCCCTAGGCCAGGGCGAAGATAGCAGGGTAGGTCCCTTTATGGGCAGGCTCTGAAGAACTCCTACCACAATAGTGTTAGTGGACATCTACTACTAGGCAGGACCCTGTGGGTTTCAGGTGTGCAGCGGATGGCGTTAGGCATTGTGCCCCACGGGCTGGTGACTATCTCAGTAAGTGGTTGGGCATAGCCTAGTGCGTAGAGCTGCTTCCTGTGTGCTGTGTACGCCAACGGTAGTGGTGCTGCTGGCATTGACCAAGTGTATCCTCTGTCTCTTTCCCCCCTTTTTGTTTTGTCACCCTGTCCTTATGTGCATTAGCATCATCTGGCTGAGGAGTAGAGGCACCGGCGATGGAGGTAGCTGCATCCCACATGGTCCTGGAGGCCAAATCCACTGAGGGTGAGAGCACCAGTGGGACGGAGGGGTGACTCCTCCTCCGAAGGAAGCTCCCTGGCGGTGGCCGACACCTCTGTGCCCACCTCAACAACAGGAACCGCCGCCACCCCCCCTCCCAGCACTGCACTCCCAGCAGCTACTCAGCGTGTTTGCCGTGCCCGCTCACCCAGGATGGTGGGCATCTCCTTCACCCCAGGCAACTCATGCTCTGCCCCAGTGAGCCCTGCTGCCCTCAGTAGGGAGGCTATTGACCTCCTGAGATCCCCCACTGTTGGGCAGTCAACCATTCTGAATGCCATCCAGGGTGTTGAGAGGCCAGCCAGTGTGCCACCAACCCCTGCAAAGGACCAAACCATTCCGCCACCTGCCAAGGTGAAGAAGGGGACAGCATGCAGCAAGGGCAAGGGGCACCACCCACCCAGCAAGGCCTCCTACAAAACTCCAGCTGACAGAGCCAAAGTCACAACAGCATCTGCCAAGGTGAGGAAGGGGAAGAAAACCCAAGGAAAGGCACTTCAGCCGTCGGAGGCTGCAGGTGAAGGCCTGGTGCCCACCAGCACAACCACCAACCCCACCACCTGCACCGCGGGCATCACCGCCAGCAGCCCCGCAGCAAGCACCGCCACAAGCACCTCACCTGCACTGCTACCTGCACTGCCGCTGGCACCACTACTGTCAGCAGCAGCATCCCCAGGGGGAAGCCATCCGAGGCTGCAGGAGAAGGGCTGGAGTCTCCCATCACCACTGGTAGCACCGGCACCTGCACCACAACCAGCATCGCCAGCAGCCCAGCCACAAGCACCGCCGCAAGCACCGCCACCTTCACCGCTGACAGTAGGACCACTATCAGCACCAGCAGCCCCAGTGGGCAGCTGTGCGAGGCTGCAGGAGACGGGCTGGAGCCTACCACCACCACTGGCAGAACCCCCACTAGCACCAGCACTACCACCAGTTTGCAGCCTTAGGCAACGCAAGATGGAGTCTAGCCCTGCCTCCATGGACTATCATGCAACCTGGTCCCTGCAAATCTTGTGCCTCAGACACCCAGGTGAGGGAATGTGAACTGCCATACCCCAAGTGCTGTATCCCTGGGCACAAGGCCCCCTCCAGAACCAGTGGAGATATGCATCGACTCAGCCCCTCCTTGGCAGGATGAAGCACGCTGGTCACAAAACCCCCTCCTGAACCAGTGAAGATATGCATCCACTCAGCCCCTCCTTGGCAGGATGAAGCACACTGGGCACAAAGCCCCATCCAGAACCAGTGGAGAAGCCATCCACTAAAGAGACTGTGGCTTTGCACTCCCCAGGACCAAGCAGTGGGCAGACCACCCACTAGAGAGACTGTGGCTTTGCACTCCCCAGGGCAAGTAGTAGGCAGATCACTCACTAGAGAGACTGTGGCTTTGCACTCCCCAGGACCAAGCAGTGGGCAGACCACCCACTTGAGAGACGGTGGCTTTGCACTCCCCAGGACCAAGCAGTGGGCAGACCACCCACTAGAGAGACTGTGGCATTGCACTCCCCAGGACCAAGCAGTGGGCAATCCCCCTACTTGAGAGACTTGAGAGACTGTGGCTTTGCACTCCCCAAGACCAAGCAGTGGGCAGACCACCTACTTGAGAGACTTGAGAGACTGTGGCTTTGCACTCCCCAGGACCAAGCAGTGGGCAGACCACCTACTTGAGAGACTTGAGAGCCTGTGGCTTTGTAATCCCCAGGACCAAGCAGTAGGCAGAACACCCACTTGAGAGACTGTGGCTTTGCACTCCCCAGGACCAAGCAGTGGGCAGACCACCCACTTGAGGGACTGTGGCATTGCACTCCCAGGCCCAAGCAGTGGGCAAACCACCTACTTGAGAGACTTGAGAGACTGTGGCTTTGCACTCCCCAGGACCAAGCAGTGGGCAGACCACCTACTTGAGAGACTTGAGAGCCTGTGGCTTTGTAATCCCCAGGACCAAGCAGTAGGCAGACCACCCACTTGAGAGACTGTGGCTTTGCACTCCCCAGGACCAAGCAGTGGGCAGACCACCCACTTGAGGGACTGTGGCCTTGCACTCCCCAGGACATCGGTGTGGGCATGGAGCCCCCTCCAGGAGCAGTGGTGTAGTACCATCTTCCGGCTGAGGTGCCCCCTTTCCCCCATCCCCCTGAGGTGCCTGTGTGTTTTCGACCTGATGCCCCTGCAGTGTTCTCTCTGTATTGAGGCAGGAGTCAAGTGTGGGCTTGGCCCATGATTTTTGGCCCAGTGGCCCACAGACATTTGGAAAGGACAATGTACGGCCTTATGTACATATTGTATAATTTTTGTAAATACTGTTTTTATATTTGTTACGTATATATGCCTATTTCTAATATATCACTGATTTGACTCTATTCCTTTTGTCCTTGCGTTCTTCCAGGGGGTTACGGGGTGTAGATGTAATGTTGCTGCATGTGTTTGTGTGTGTGGTGTTAGGGGTGGGGGTTGCGGGGTGTTGTGTGTGTGTCACTCTCTTTTCCTCCCCCTCCCCTGTGTACTAGGTGCAGTACTCACCGTGGTCGTTGCTGCTGCCTTTGGTATTCCTGGTAGATGAGGAGGTAGACCAGCATGAGCAGGACCTGTTACTTCGACTCCATGGTGTCCTGGTTCTCTGTTGAGTGTCGAGAGGTGAGTGGTTTCCCTTCTGTGTTCTGTTTCCGCCATGCTTTTGATGGCGTTGGAACCACCTCGGAAAAGCTGGCGGATTGGTGAGTTGTGATGGGGTAAGCGGAACATTGTCTTCTGCCTGTCTGTTGGCGGTGACCGCCTTGGTGTTTGTTGCTACCGCCGTGGCGGTCGGAGTGTTAAAGTGGCTGTCTGTGTTGGTGGTTTCCGTCGCGGTCGTGATCTCAGTTTTTTTACCACTGGCCTGTGGGTGGTATTACTGCCGCTTTAACACCTACCGCCATGGTTGTAATCAGGGCCTTTATGTCCTACCTCAACCATACACTGCACCGTGCCCTTGGGGCTACCAGGGCCTACCTTAGAGGTGCCTTACATGTAAGAAAAGGGAAGGTTTAGGCTTGGCAAGTGGGTACACTTGCCAAGTCGTATTTACAGTTAAAACTGCACACACAGACACTGCAAGGGCAGGTCTGAGACATGATTACAGAGCTACTTATGTTGGTGGCACAACCAGTGCTGCAGGCTGACTAGTAGCATTTGATTTACAGGCCCTGGCACCTCTAGTGCACGTTACTAGGGACTTACCAGTAAATCAAATATGCCGATAATGGATAAACCAATTAACCATACAATTTACATAGAGAGCATATGCACTTTAGCACTGGTTAGCAGTGGTAAAGTGCTCAGAGTTCAAAAGCCAACAGCAACAGGTAAAAAAAAATGGGATGCAGGAGGCAAAAAGATTAGGGATGACCCTGCATAAACTTAAAAGTCTATCAAGCCCTATTTATGGATTTTTCATTTGACCCTTTCATAGAAAGGGAAAAACAGCTTTCCAATAGAGGATCAATCAATCAACCAATGAATCAATCAGTCATTTGTAGAGCGTGCTACTCACTAGCTAGGGTCTCAAGGCGCTGAGGAGGGGCAGGGGAGGTGCTAGTGCTCGAACAGCCAGGTCTTGAGGCGTTTCCTGAAGGTCAGCAGGTCCTGGGTCTGTCATAGGTGGACGGGGAAGGAGTTCCAAGTCTTGGCGGCCAGGTGGGAGGACGATCTGCCACCAGCTGTAGTTCTGTGAATGTGAGGAACGGTGGCGAGGGCGAGGTTGGCGGAGCGGAGTTAACGGTTGGGAGTGTAGAAGGTGAGTCGCTCGTTGAGGTAAGCAGGGCCGGCGTTGTGAAGTGCTTTGTGAGTGTGAGTGAGGAGCTTGAAGGTGATCCTCTTGTTGATGGGGAGCCAGTGTAGATCTCTCAGGTGGGCTGATACAGGGGGGACATGCCTCATCAATGCTCATGAGACAAGTCGCAAATGGCAACCCATTTGTGAATGGTAACAATCACAAGGATGGTGGACTGCTGGGGTCAGCAGACCACATGTCTGTGGTTGCTTTGTTAATAAAGCATTTTTTAATGCAGTCCTTTTTCCTTAAAGGAAAATGGGGTGCATTTAAAAAACAAAAATGAAAAGTTACCATTTCATTTTTTCAGAGCAGGCAGTGGTCCAGAAAAAATGTTGGCACCCACATTCACAAAAGCGAAGGGGTCCTTGGGGACCCCTTCCCCTTTGCGAATGGGTTACCACCAACTTGAAATTGGTGGTACCTGTGATTGTTTACTACAAAACAATCAAAGATGGACTTGGGATTCGTAATAAGAAATTGACGCCCTTGGAAAGCCCCTTCCTCATTGCAAGTTGCAGTCCCTATCTTGTGAGTCAATAACTAGACACCGACTCACAAAATATGGATAACACATACTACAAGGCAATTTTGCAGTCGTAAAAGGCGATTTTCGCATATCGTGACTGTAGAATCATGTCGAACATCTGACCCCATATGTTTATCAGTAGTTACACACGCTGTCTAAACATAAGGGAACAGTGGTAAGTAAAAGCAAAATACAGGCAGACCTGGCCATTTTACTATAACTGAGCGGAGTCTCCCTTGTTTTCTTACTAAAACTAGTCTTTACAATACAATTTACAAGTATGCAGCGTCCGTTCTGGAGGGTTTATGTTGTCACAACGTTAATGACAGGCCCGTGGGAAGACAAAATTGAGTGTTTGGCCAGGGTCACATCATGCGGGCATTTAAGAATTAGAGCATGTAGTAAAGTCACAATGAAAACCTATGGCCACCATGTGACCTACAGCTCACACAAAATTTTTAGCAGCATATACAATCAATCCGTTGGGCTAACCGACCATGACTGCGTCATTCTAGACAAATTGTTCACATCCTTAGAAATCAAACTTAGGCCCTCATTCTGACCCTGGCGGTCGGTGATAAAGCGGCGGCCAAGCCGCCAACAGGCCGGCGGTCTAAAATATGCAATTCTGACCCTGGCGGGAACCGCCAACACAGCCCGTCACTTTAACACTCCGACCGCCACAGCGGTACAAACAAACAGCGCGGCGGTTCCCGCCAACAGCCCGGCGGCAGACAAAGTACCGCCCACCCTATTACGACCCACCAATCTGCCACCTTTTCCGGGGCGGGAGCACCGCCGATAAGAACACGGCGGAAACAGACTACGAACGGGAAAACGCTCACCTCTACGCACTCCACGCGAGATTCCGGCAGTATGGAGCCAGAGTTACAGGTCATCCCCGCACTCCTATTCCTCCTCATATACCAGGAGCACGCCCGGCGGCGCGGAAGACATCGGTGAGTACTGCACCTACGACACAGGGGAGGGAAAAGATTACCGGCACACACCCACCCACCCACACCCACTACAACACACACATCAATGCATTCCCACAGATCACTGTCACAACCCACAAACCACCCCCCTCCGAAATAATGCAAAGACCAAAAGAAGAGATCATAAACGGGCAGATATATTGAAATATGTACGCCATTAATCCCAAAAAATAAATAAACTATGTACAAAATATATACAGCTACTAAATGTAGTCCAACCACTGTCCGTGGATCACAGGGGTCCTGTGCAAAGGGGCAAGGCCCAGTCCCACGACAAGAACTCCACGGAGAGAACACTGCAGGGGCATCAGAAAGAAAATAGGACAGGCACCTCAGGGGGAAGGGAAGGGGGGGCACCTCAGCCACTTGAGTACACGACGCCAGATCCACGAGGGGACTCCATGACCACTGGGCCATCCTGGGGAGAGCAAAGCCACAGTCCATACAGTCCATACAGTGGGTGGCCTGCCCACTGGGCCATCCTGGGGAGAGCAAAGCCACAGTCCATACAGTCCATACAGTGGGTGGCCTGCCCACTGGGCCATCCTGGGGAGAGCAAAGCCACAGTCCATACAGTCCATAACAGACCCCACTGCCACTGGAGGAGGCAAGTTGGCCAGAGGACATCCTGCAGCCCTGCCCGAGATAGATCCTGCCCTGCCACGTCTGCCAAAGGGCCAGCGGTTCTTGCCCTGAAGGGCCCAGTTCAGCGGTTCATGAGACGGCGGGGCCCAGTTCAGCGGTTCTTGCCTTGAAGGGCCCAGTTCAGCGGTTCTTGCCTTGAAGGGCCCAGCTCAGCGGTTCTTGCCTTGAAGGGCCCAGTTCAGCGGTTCTTGCCTTGAAGGGCCCAGTTCAGCGGTTCTTGCCTTGAAGGGCCCAGTTCAGCGGTTCTTGAGACGGCGGGGCCCAGTTCAGCGGTTCTTGCCTTGAAGGGCCCAGTTCAGCGGTTCTTGCCTTGAAGGGCCCAGTTCAGCGGTTCTTGAGACGGCGGGGCCCAGTTCAGCGGTTCTTGCCTTGAAGGGCCCAGTTCAGCGGTTCTTGCCTTGAAGGGCCCAGTTCAGCGGTTCTTGAGACGGCGGGGCCCAGTTCAGCGGTTCTTGCCTTGAAGGGCCCAGTTCAGCGGTTCTTGCCTTGAAGGGCCCAGTTCAGCGGTTCTTGAGACGGCGGGGCCCAGTTCAGCGGTTCTTGCCTTGAAGGGCCCAGTTCAGCGGTTCTTGCCTTGAAGGGCCCAGTTCAGCGGTTCTTGAGACGGCGGGGCCCAGTTCAGCGGTTCTTGCCTTGAAGGGCCCAGTTCAGCGGTTCTTGCCTTGAAGGGCCCAGTTCAGCGGTTCTTGCCTTGAAGGGCCCAGTTCAGCGGTTCTTGAGACGGCGGGGCCCAGTTCAGCGGTTCTTGCCTTGAAGGGCCCAGTTCAGCGGTTCTTGCCTTGATGGGCCCAGTTCAGCGGTTCTTGCCTTGAAGGGCCCAGTTCAGCGGTTCTTGAGACGGCGGGGCCCAGTTCAGCGGTTCTTGCCTTGAAGGGCCCAGTTCAGCGGTTCTTGCCTTGAAGGGCCCAGTTCAGCGGTTCTTGAGACGGCGGGGCCCAGTTCAGCGGTTCTTGCCTTGAAGGGCCCAGTTCAGCGGTTCTTGCCTTGAAGGGCCCAGTTCAGCGGTTCTTGAGACGGCGGACGGTCTATGGCCAACTGCTAAATGCCTGGTGGTGCCCTCCTGGGCAGCGGGGATGGTGCTCCTTCACTGCCCACCTGGGCTGTGGGTGGTGGGGCCCTCCTGGCCAGCTGGGCTGGGTCCTCCCTGGGCAGCGGCTATGGGGCTGGTGGGCTCTCCCGGGGCAGCTGTGCCGGTTCCTCCCGGGGCAGCGGCTATGGGGGTTGTGGGCTCCTCCTGGGCAGCAGGCCTGCTGCCTGACCTCTCCAACTTGCTGCCCTTGCCCTCCTTAGTCGTCGGCCTGTGGCCCTTTCCTCCCTTTGGAGCTGTGGCTGGTGACTGTCTCTGGGTGGTGTCCGGGGGGGATGTAGAAGGCGGGCTCCTGCGGCGCCCCTTCCGCCTTCTGCTCCTCTTCCCAGGGGGTGGGCTGGCTGTCCCCTTGCTGCTGGGCGAAGATCCAGACATGCGGGCTGGCGGGCTCCAATACCCCTGCACCCTTGTCAAGGGGGCTGCAGGGCTGGTGGTGGCTGAGGTGCTCTTCTTACCCCGACGAGAAGGAGGGGGGGGCTCAGGGTCAGGAAAGAAGTTAGTAGTGGCGAGGAAGAGCTTCTTGGGACAATGGAGAGTGGTAGGTACAGTGGGAATGGGAGTGGAGGGAGAGGATGTGGTTGTAGGTGAGTCACGTTTGCTGTCTTTGGGTGCAGGTGCAGGAGGGATAAGCTGTCGTGAGGTGGATGGCTGTTGGGTGGGTGGCTGCGTTTGTGTGGTGTGGAAGAGGGGGTGACAGACACAGTGGGAGAGGACACAGGGGACGTGTAAATGGCAGTGGGGGTGGTGACTGCACGTGTGCGGACTGGAGTGGAGGGTGTGCTGGTGATGGAAACACTGGCTGATGGTGAGGTGAATGGAGGTGTGAGTGTAGACGTCACAGGGAGGGAGGAGGGAGACGAGGAGGTGGGGGTCACAGAGGTGGTAGTGACTGTTGGCATGTCTGCATCGGAATGTTGCGTGTGTGAATGTCTGCGTGATCTGTGGTGCTTATGTTTGGATGAGCTTCTCTTGGGTGTTGAGGTGTGTGCAGGCTGGTCTGATGGTGTGGGTGGGACAGGCAGAGGAACAGGAGACTGGGAGGAGGGAGTTAGTAGAGGCAGGCAGGAGACAGGGACAATGGCTGCCGTCAGTGCTGAGGCCAGAGCCTGGAACGATCGCTGATGGGCAGCCTGACCCGAATGAATGCCCTCCAGGTACGCATTGCTGCGATGAACCTCCCTCTCCACCCCCTGGATGGCATTCAAAAGGGTAGTCTGCCCAACAATGAGCGTTCGGAGGAGGTCAATGACCTCCTCACTGAGGGCAGCGGGGGTAACAGGGGCAGGGCCTGAGGTGCCTGGGGCGAAGGAGATGCCCGGCTTCCTGGCAGAGCGGGCACGGGGCGAACGCTGAGGGGCTGCTGGGAGGGCGGAGATGGTGCACTGGGTGGCGGCTGTACCTGTAATGGCGGGGGGCACGGATGGTGCCACCCCCGCAAGGGAGCCCCCTTCCGAGGACGTGTCCGTGTCGCTGCAGGCTCCAGTCGTCCCCGTCGTGGAGCTCCCCTCGCCCTCCGTCTCACTGGTCCAGTCTGACTCTGTGGCATGGCCCTCCTGGGCCATGTGAGATGCAGCTCCCTCCTGCCCCGATGCCACTTCTCCTCCGCCTGATGATGCTGATGCACACAAGCACAGAAAGACAAACAAAAAGGGGGGGGGGAGAGAGAAATAAAGGGATATTGATTACATGGATCTCCGGTACAGTTAGCGGACATGACAGACACAGATGCCCCCTGCACTAAGTTGCGCACTTGGGGTCCGCTACGCATTCCGTGGAACATGCCCTACACGCCTAGAGTTGACAACTGCACCCATGGATGACACGGCCCAGGGATGGCTGTACTGACAAACTACTGAGGGTGGTGGCTGGGGACACAGGGGCTTACGGGGGTGCCCAGCCTACAGATATCGCCCTGGCCTAGGGGGACCCCCAGCCCTCCTCCCCCACCCAGACACCTCCACTGCGCGACAACAGAGTAGATAATGCTTGGACTCACCCCCTTGTGTCTGCTGTGCTGCCCTCACGCGCCCATCCAAATCAGGGTAGGCCACCGCCAGGATCCGGAACATCAGGGGGCTCAGTTGACGGCAGGCACCCCGCCTACGTTGGGAGGCCATCCCCAGCAGAGACTCGGCGGTCTTCTTGGTCCCGCGGCGGATGTCCTCCCACCTCTTGCGGCAGTGGGTGCCCCGTCGATGGTGGACCCCCAGGGCCCGGACTTCCTTGGCGATGGCACGCCAAATCCCGATCTTCTCATGGGCGCGGACCTATGTGACACGTACAGGGAGGGAGAAATACCACGTTCAAGTTACTCAGCATTTTCCTTTCCAGTGGCCCAACGCCCCCCATCCCCGCCAGGCCCCCCGCCAGGCCCCCCGCCAGGCCCAACATGCCCCCCATCCCCGCCAGGCCCCCCGCCATGCCCAACATGCCCCCCATCCCCGCCAGGCCCTCCGCCAGGCCCAACATGCCCCCCATCCCCGCCAGGCCCCCCGCCATGCCCAACATGCCCCCCATCCCCGCCAGGCCCCCCGCCAGGCCCCCCGCCATGCCCAACATGCCCCCCATCCCCGCCAGGCCCCCAAGCCAGCCAGTGGCCCCAAATCCAGATTGAATTAAACTCACTTGTTGGTCTGGAGGACCGTAGAGTAGCGCATACTGGGGGAGGACCCCATCCACAAGTTTCTCCAACTCCTCTCCAGTGAAGGCAGGGGCCCTTTCCCCAGTCGCAGCAGCCATTGTCCCTTCCAGACCGAGGTCACAGCAACACTTGCAGTATAGGTCCTCTCCTGTGAAAGTTCAAGTCGCAAGTGGATAAGTAGATAGAAAATGGCGGTCACGTCCGCGGCGGTGCGTACCGCGGCGGTGCGTCCCGCCACCGCCGGCGCCCTTCGCCATTGGCTCCTGAAACCCATAGGCTTCAATGTTAACCAATGCGGCTTCGCGCCGCGGTCTTCGCCCGCCGCCCGCCGCGGTGTGCCACGCCAGCGCATTGACCTCACATCCCATTGTCACACTTCACAGGTCAGGCAGCCGCCATTTCCAGGGCCCACATGGCTCAATTTCAACTGCGTCACACAGGCCTAGGCCTTGCATAGCCACTCAGACACGCCATTCACTGCATAGAGAATCGTATACTGTGCTAGCTGTGAGTACGTACCTGTGGGTTGCCTGACTGTGTGCTCCATGTTGTCCTTCCTAGGCACCGTCCGCTGGGTTGGGCGAGGAGACGGATGAATCCTCCCGTGTATCGACCGCTGGTGGACCTGTCGACAATGGAAGAACGCCACATTATCCTGACCTACCGTCTTAACCGTGCCACTATCCATGAACTGTGTGCCCAGCTGGAGCCCGACCTGATGTCCCCCATCCGCCAACCCACAGGGATTCCCCCTCTGGTGCAGGTCATGTCAGTACTACATTTCTTGGCAAGTGGGTCATTTCAGACAACCGTGGGAATTGCTTCCGGGATGTCTCAGCCCATGTTTTCAAAGGTGTTATCCAGAGTGTTGTCTGCCCTGATGAAATCCGTGAGGAACTACATCATTTTCCCTGAGGTGGGCGAATTGGCTACAGTGAAGGGTGATTTCTACGCCCTTGGACATATTCCCAACATAATTGGTGCCATTGATGGGACCCATGTGGCTTTGGTTCCCCCAAGAGACAGGGAGCAGGTGTACAGGAACAGAAAAAGTTACCATTCAATGAACATCCAGGTGGTGTGTTTGGCTGACCAGTACATCTCGCATGTAAATGCCAAATTCCCAGGGTCAGTGCATGACGCCTACATCCTCAGGAATAGCAGCATCCCTTACGTGATGGAACAGCTACAGAGACACCGTGTATGGCTAGTGGGGGACTCTGGGTACCCCAACCTGTCGTGGCTACTGACCCCAGTAAGGAATCCCCGGACCAGGGCAGAGGAACGGTACAATGAGGCCCATGGGCGTACTAGGAGGGTGATCGAACGCACCTTTGGCCTCCTAAAGGCCAGGTTTCGCTGCCTGCATATGACCGGTGGATCCCTAATGTACTCACCTAAGAAGGTGTGTCACATCATCGTGGCCTGCTGCATGCTTCACAACCTGGCTTTGCGCCGCCAGGTGCCTTTCCTGCAGGAGGATGGTCGAGACGGTGGTGTTGTGGCAGCGGTGGAACCTGAGGAGAGTGACGAGGAGGAAGACGACGGGGCTGAAACAGACAACAGGGACAGAATCATTGAACAGTACTTCCAATAGGACACAGGTAACATTTCAAAGATAATTTAGTAAATGTTAACTACTCTGCAGCATCTCTGCTGCCTGTCTATTTGCCCCAGTGTATGATGACTGAGTTTTGGCTTTTCCCTCCCTATTTCAGATCTGGGGTCCCCACTACGAGTCCTGTGCTTCGTTTCCCCATGGACTACAGCTTTGTGGCAGCTGTTTGTTGACTTCACCATGTACAAGGACATATTTGCACTGTCATGTCAATTACAATCTATTGAAATCACAGCCAGACTTTGGTGCAAAATAGGTGTTTATTGAAGTGCTCAAAATGGGATGGGTGGTTTCAAGTGGGTGGGGGCTATGGTGAAGGAATGTCCATGGCAGAGTCCAGAGTAACAGTCACACAGGTGCATTGTCCAGAGGCCTGTGGAGAGATGGAGCATGGGCAGTTCGAGGATGGACAGGGTGACAATGTGGGACAGTGGGATGACATCACGTGGTATCCATTGCTGGCGGGGGTCTTGACATCCTACTCTGTCTTGCGAGATCTCAGGGCCCTCTTGCGGGGTGGTTCTTCTCCTGCAGGAGGTGGGGGTCTGGTGGGCTGCTGCTGTGCGGGGGCCTCCTGTCCACTAGCGCCGGCGGAGGTGGATGGCTGTTCTTGGTCCAGGCTAGTGGCAGGGGCCCTTGGGTGTTGTTCAGTGTCCGCCCTGCTGTTTACGAGGTCCTGCAGCAGCCCTACCATGGTAACCAGGGTGGTGTTGATGGCTCTGATGTCCTCCCTGTACCCCCGATAGTGTTCCTCCTGCAGCACCTGGATCTCCTGGAACCGGGCCAGTACCGTCGCCATCGTCTCCTGGGAGCGGTTGTATGCTCCCATGATGGTGGTGAGGACCTTGTGGAGAGTGGGTTCCCTGGGCCTCTCCTCCCCCCCCTGTCGCACAGCTGCCCGCCGAGTTGCCCTGTTTCCCTGTGCCTCTGCCCCCTGGCCGGTGTGCCCACTACCACTGCCCCCAGGTCCCTGTTGTTGTTGGGGTGGTGGGTTATCCTGGGTGCCCTGTAGTGGTAGACACACCGCAGATTGACGCGCCCTGGAGACAGAGGCATGGGCCCGCTGGGTGGGAGCTGTGCTGGTGTTCCCAGAGGGGTTAGGGTCTATAGTGGCCTGTGCCTGTGTGAGGGGAACCGACTGTCCAGAGGTCCCCGATGGTCCGGGCTGGTCATCGGTGTCCAGATCGACAGAGCTGCTGTCATCGCTGACGGCCTCTTGGGTGGGGGGTGTGGATAATTCTGGCCCCTCCGCCGCGGTGTGTTGACGGTCGGGTCCTGCAGGGGTATAGAGGTATGGTTATAGTTTCAATGTGTGGCATATGGGTGTATCTGTGGGTTCCCGTGTCCCCAAGTGCTGGCATTCGTGTGTGGGGGCTTTGGTGAGGGTGGCTTGTGGGGGGGATGTGTATATGCATTGGGCATGCTTTGGTGATGGGTGTCCATGCTTAGTGGACGCATGCAGGCCTAGGTTTTGGGATGTGTGGGTTGTGATGGTGAGACATTGGCGGGGAATAGGTGTGCTGGGGGTGGGGGTGAGGATGGTGGTGGGGGTGAGGATGGTGGTGGGGGTGAGGATGGTGGTGGGGGTGAGGGTGGGGGTGAGGATGGGGGTGGGGGTGAGGGTGGGGTTCGAGGATGGGGGTGAGGGTTGGGGTCTGATTTGGCATGCAGGTGGGGGGGAAGCAGTATTGAAGCTTCAACTTACCAGTATCCATTCCTCCGCCGACTCCTGCGAGGCCGTCAGGATGCAGGATGTTCAAGACTTCCTCCTCCCATGATGTGAATTGTGGGGGTTGAGGTGGGGGTCCTCCGCCAGTCTTCTGCACGGCGATGTTGTGCCTGGATACCATGGAACGCACCTTCCCCCGTAGGTCGTTTCATCGCTTCCTGATGTCTTCCCGATTTCTGGGGTGCTGTCCCACTGCGTTCACCCTGTCGACAATCCTCTGCCATAGCTCCGTCCTCCGGGCAATGCTGGTGTATTGTATCTGTGTGCCGAACAGCTGGGGCTCTACACGAACGATTTCCTCCACCATAACCCTGAGTTCTTTGTCTGTGAAGCGGGGTTGTCTTTGGGGTGCCATGGGGTGGTGTGTATGATGTGTGGGGTGGAGTATGTGTATTTAAGTGAGTTGAGTGTGGTGGTGTGTGTTGTTTTGTGTGTGGATAGTGTGTGGGTGATGGTGTTGAGTGGCTGTGGCTGTTATGTTTTGGATGCTGGTGTCTCGCTCTTGTCTTCTTTACGAATTTTGAAGCGTAGGGGTTTGTGGGTGATGTGGGTGGGTGTTTTATATTGTATTGTGTGTGTGGGAGTGGTGTGTGTATGTGTATCAGGTGTGTGGGATTCAAATCGTCCAATGTGGGTGAGTTTTGTTCGTTTGTGTGTATTCTGACCGCGCCGGTGTGTCCCGCCAATGGAATACCGCGTTTGAATGACCGCCGCGTGGATTCGTGGGTCGTAATGGCATGGGCGTATTTCTGTTGGCGTGGCGGTGGAGGTTTGGTCACCTCCACCTTTCCGCCGACCGCTGGTCTGGCGGTCTGTTGTGGCGGTCGGATTTTCGGAGGTTTGCCTTCTGCGGGTCAGAATGACCGTGGCGGGTTTCCGCGACCGCGGCGGGATTATGGAGGATTTCTGACCGGCGGTAGGTGCCTTTTACCGCCGAGGTCAGAATGACCACCTTAATGTTCATTTGTAAACAAAATTGAACCGGTTTTTACTTTAGTGGAAAAGGGCGGAAAACATTAGGGAGTCATCATTTGTTTCAAGGCTGATCGTAAATATTACGTGATTATATTTTAAGTGTGATCAGAAATATTTGGTTGTGGTATTTTTCACTCGAATGTTCTGCGCCGTGCATTATCAAGAAAGTGTTTTTTCCATTAGTTTATTGGTAATTATGCTGTTGGACACGATATTGTTTCCACTGACATGCTAAATGGTTTGCGTCTTGGAAGCCATTATAAATAATAGTACAACTTGTTATTTACGGTTTCTAATGGCAGAAATGTGGTTAATTGAAAACACATCATTACGTGGATAAACAATGCAGAATATGTGTGAGTACAGTAGATAAGTAGTGCAGAATCCGTGTTGTTTAAAACGCATCAAATATGAGAGGTGAATTTGTGCTATTTAATGAAACGTGAAGAGACACCGTGTAAAATGTGCTATTCAGCTATCTGGTTAAATAGTACTGTAACTGAGGTATTTCACATGGAATCCAAATAAACAATGTGGTTCATCTTTATTTTTCAACCCAACGCATACTCAGCTTTAAATCTATGCTGTTGAAGATGACATTTGGAAAAAGCGTATAGGCTGTGTTATTTAACAGAAAATGAGAATACAAGGTGCAGAATATGTGCTATTTAAAAGCACCTTCAGAAGTATTATGCAAAAGTCTGTTCTAATAGATAAGGACACTGAGCTGACTAAGCGTTACTAATTTTATTTACTCCGAATGGCAGGGTGCATCTTGTTATGCGGACTTGTGAGCAATATATGTAACTGTTTCCCCCCACAGCTCGGTGACTCATTTTGATTGAGCATGCGTCCTCTCATTTAGATGCTTATCTAGATTTCCTGGACTAGCCAGAATCGCACTACCTCTGTGTAATCATATATTCTGCGTTGATATGCCAGTGAAGGCAACAAAATTGTAGTGGTCACCAAAGAAATTAAAATTATCCATGCATTCCCTGGTGGAACACTGATGCCGATTATGACTCAAATAGACAATTAAAGACATAGGCCCTCATTCTGACCCTGGCGGATTGAATCCGCCAGGGCCGAGGGCAGCGAATGCACCGCCAACAGGCTGGCGGTGCATTCATGGGCATTCTGACCGCGGCGGTAACGCCGCGGTCAGAAACGGGAAACCAGCGGTCTCCCGCCGGTTTCCCGCTGCCCATGGGAATCCTCCATGGCGGCGCAGCAAGCTGCGCCGCCATGGGGATTCCGACCCCCTTCCCGCCAGCCTGGTTCTGGCGGTTTACACCGCCAGAACCTGGCTGGCGGGAACGGGTGTCGTGGGGCCCCTGGGGGCCCCTGAAGTGCCCATGCCAATGGCATGGGCACTGCAGGGGCCCCCTAACAGGGCCCCACATTGCTTTTCAGTGTCTGCTTAGCAGACACTGAAAAGCGCGACGGGTGCCACAGCACCCGTCGCACACCTTCCACTCCGCCGGCTCCATTCGGAGCCGGCATCCTCGTGGAAGGCGCTTTCCCGCTGGGCCGGCGGGCGATCTTTTGCAGATCGCCCGCCGGCCCAGCGGGAAAGTTGAAATGCCCCCCGCGGTCTTCTGACCGCTGGCGGTGTTTGGGCGGTTTCCGCCCGGCGGGCGGCGTCCGCTGCCCGTCCGGGTCGGAATGAGGCCCATAGCCTGCAACACAGACACACATTTAAATAGCAGTATATAACTGCACACTGCCTCTTTCACACATAGCTGACAGTATCACCTTACTATGGGGGTTATTACAACTTTGGAGGAGGTGTTAATACGTCCCAAAAGTGACGGTAAAGTGACGAATATACCACCAGCCGTATTACGAGTCCATTATATCCTATGGAACTCGTAATACGGCTGGTGGTATATCCGTCACATTTGGGATGGATTAACACCTCCTCCAAAGTTGTAATAACCCCCTATGTCCTAACTTGAGGGCCACATACAAAGGTGCGCTTCTAGACAACACACGCAGAAGACTCTTGCTGTAGGACAGAAGTGCATACTTTGAGTATGTAACTCTACTTATGTACTTACCTTTAAAGGAAAAGACTATGATCAACAGCTCACCATAGAACCGATGTGAAAACTCTGTCAATCATTGCAAACAAACAAAACCACACATAACACCTACATTATACCCTGATCTAAGACACTTTATCAACATTACAGTGATATGTGTTTGCTCCCTGAAAGATCACGTTCCATTCCACTGTAAGATTGATAATGTACACCACTGAGAGAGCCTTCTTTAGGCAGCCATATTGCTCCTGGCTCTGGCATATAGATAAACAATTAAATTGTCATAATAATCACATCTGTGTGGAAGGGAAGAACTCTTTTGTGCATCATACAAATCCTGCACAGTCAAAACATGTAATCCTCGCATCCAATATATGGGAGGAGCCAACACTCCTTCTATATAGCCTTCCTGAAAGCTCTTTTTAGCTCTTTTTAGGTGTGCTGTGAAGCCAGATCTAAAAACTAATCTTTAGTAACCCAGAAGGGAATCATTTGTGATTGTGGATCTGTATCCTTCCTGTAATTCGATTGAAGTGAGTTTAACCTGTATTTCCCAGAAAATAAAATAATCACTACCTAAGTAAATGGATGGCAAAGGGAGTCGTGATAAACTGTCCAGTTGAAAACAGAGCCTTGCATGAATAGATAACATAAGGTATGAGGTACTAAAAAGCAAACTATAGTCACACAAAAGTTAGATTTTCAGCATAATCTGGGACTGACATGAGCTGGTGTTCTCCACACTCGCCCCTGGAAACAGAGAAACCATTCAACATGATATCTTTGAAAGCTGCACACAGATAACGGTGCTAAGGAAGACATATTTGTATTCGTTTCAAGGAGATTCTTTCTAGTAATCAAAAATCCACCTTTATCATCACACTTCAAGTCAACTACCATCTCAATTGTAAGCATCAAATTATCGCCCTATCTAAAAATATACTGGCATCTGGCTGAGGCTCCCCAGCCTATGCCTTTGTTGGTTACGAATCCCTGGGTCCCAAGTATAAAACTAATATATACCACCAATCCTACATCTTTTCTTTGAACCTTCTGGCTCCATACGACACAAAAGCTGTGCCCTCCGGTCTCAATGAGAGAGAAGAAAGGTGCTTGTGCCGGCTCTAATGTGTCCCAATTCACATGTGTACCATTAAAAATACATTTTATTGTGTTCAGTCAAAAGAGGGACAGCATATCTTATTTTTTCTAAATCGTTTTATTCAAGCCATCTAAAAAGGTAAAAAAACAAACCAAACTCTTGGCAGTCTCTGGGTACGTGACACACCTCAGCATAATAGAATAAAGGATATGGCATCTTGATGAGTCGGAGGATAAACATACATATCAAATGTACCATTTGTGAAAGAATCAGTAGTATTCTCATGTCTTTAGCAGTCTGGTGGCCTTCGGCGAGCCAGGAATTGTTTTCACAGAGCTGGTGCATCCTCCTCTCCCCAGGCCCCCAGTACTCTTTCCGGTAATGTCTCTTGGTTCCATCCACTGGCCCCATATTTGAAAATTTTCTAGGGGCAGCCTCATGCCTGCTATATTATCTACTCCACACATCTGTATCCGTCCACAATCCAAGCCCACCGATCCACCCAAGGGGTCACCACATAATCCTGTTTGGCCACAATCAGTGCCATATTGCAAAATAGCAAATTATGCTGATAGAGCGTTTGTTCGTTCCGTATCCCCAACATCACCAGCTGTGGGTTGAGAGCAATCAATGTCCCAAGGGTTCTTGACAAATATTGTCCTAATTTATAGCAGAACAGTTGAATCATTGCGCATTCCAGCACTGTGTGGATTAGGGAGCCTACCAAATAACAGCATCGCAGGACCATGTCACTGTCTACTCTCCTATTTTAAAGAATGTTTTTTTAGTGAAGTATTTACGTCCTATGGGATTTATGTTTCAGCAGAAAGGATATCTGTCACCGTTGTGATGGAGTAACCTGCCCGGCAAAATCTGAATCAGGCCCTCATTTCAGTCGGTATGTTTCGCTTCATCAAGCAAAACCCTGCTCTAATTGCCACCTCCCTCGAATCCCTAAAGGCCTCACTCCAGTCATCATCCTCCATGACGCCTAACTCCACCACCCAGATATACCTAAGAGCCTTTAGTGGGCCCTGGCTGTTAGTTTGCAGAGTCCTGTATATTTGGAAAGTAGCATGTTTGTGTGATGGTGCCACCAGGGCCCTATCTTCCTGGGAGCTTCAGCTTCCATTGTCTCAAAATGTTGTTTATGTTTAGCCAGTGCATGTTGTTGATTGCGGAAGTATTGAGTGACCACTAATTCGTATTGATGCTGGCGTTCCTCAATGTCAAGAGACCATCGGGGCTCCATATGTCCCCCACTTTAGATGTGCCCAGGAGGTCTCACATATGAAAGCCCCTCCGGAGCCTGATTAAGTCTGATAAAATGACCACAATGGCATTTCCAATGTCAGTTTACCCTGCCATCTAAGTACCTTGGTGGCCTTCTTTTAGATCTTAATTGCAATTGCCGTAGGAGTTGGTTTCTGATCTGCCACTGCTCTACACCTACATGTCATGGACCTCTGGTTCACCTGCAGTGAGGCCTCCTGCAGTGTGGCAAAGGTCCAATTTTTTATGATCAGCAGGTGACATGCCCAATAGTAAAGCCTAAAATCGAACAGAGCAATGACACTCTCTGTATACAGACCTCGTCAGTGTATTCAGTGATATCCTTATCACACTATTTATGTTTTGGAAACGGTATCTGGAATTTCATAGGGTGTTTTCTGTAGTATATTAAGGAAATTAGGTAGTGATATATTTTAAACAGAGCAGCTCTTCCCATCACTGATAAGGGAACATTTCTTCAGTGTTCTACATCTGCCTTATATTCCTCAAGGATTCTGTCCAGATTATTACCCATGAACACTGTACAATCTTTGATGATATTGAACTGCAGGTAGCAGCTCCTTGGGCCTATGCAGTGGACATACTCAATTTGCTGGAGGCTACCAAGGGATAAGTAGAAATGTCACTGATTTATGCCAGTTTGTGGGGACCATTGCATATTCTACAAATAAGTTTATTGTTTCTAGTAGTATGGAGATGGAGTGATCCAGGTGTGCGAGGTAGAGGAGTAAATCATCGTCTTAAAGGAATATGGCATCGTCCCAGTCTGTTTCCCATTTATTACCCAATGGCTCCAAGGAAAGAGCCTATTGGAAAAGGGATAGTGGGCACCCTGTCTTGTCGCTGGCTCAGCTGGAACTCTCTGGACGATGTACCATTCACTTTTGCCCTTGCTATTGGCACTGTCTATAGTTGTTCAGCCCAATCTCTGTATTCCAGGCCAATACCCATTTCACTCAGGACAGCCATCAGATAAGGCCACTCCACTGCATCAAACATCTTTTCTGCATTGAAGGTGATCAGAGATCATGCTCCCTCATGTCTTCGACAAGTGCCATGACACCATACAGATGCCTAAGGTTATCTGGAGTCGATCTGTGAGGCGTGAACTCTGATTGGTCTGCATTAATATGTTTATCAATGTGTCATTATACTTTGTTGGCCAAGACTTTTGCCAAGACTTTAGTCTCAGTGTTTAACAATGGTATGGATAAATATGAGAAGCAATCATCTGGTAGCTTACCTTCTTTGTGGCTAAGAATTATGTTTGCCATTCTGAGGTCTCTAGGAAGAACCCCTTCTTTCCTTGCTGCATAGAACATCTGAACAAATGGTTCCCCCACTGTCCCACCCAGATCTTTAACGAATTCCATCTGCAGTCCGTTTAGTCCCATTGCTTTCTCTTAGTGCAGCTGTGCAAGTGCCTCAGTGACCTCCACTACTGCTATTTTTTACTCCAACAAGCCTGAGTCCTACCTAGATGAAATGGGGATTGGGGAGATCATTCACAAACATCCTTACTTTGGCTGGGTGTATTATAGTTTGTACTGATGAAGCTATGCTAAGTCTGTGACAAAGGCCTGAGCAATATCAGGACCTATTTCCATCAGACCTTCATCCTGGATCTATTTTCTGGACCAATCACTTTCCCTCCTCTCTACATAACAGCCCAGTAAATAGTTTATCTGCCTTGTTGCCAACCACATACAGCAATGCTGTTTTTGCTCAGAAGAGACATTTCTCCCCCTCCTCTACTACCTGTCAGTACTCTTCCCTAAAAAGCCCAATTTAGTGGGACAGTTCCTACTTCAAGTCTTGTATGTACTCCACTTCTCTCTGGCCAATTCGTTATCCCTTGTCACCTGTCACCCTTTGCCACTCCTGGGGTTTGCAATAAGTTGCCCTTGTATAAACACTTTATATGTTTCCAAAATGGTGGCTTTGGCCCTTCATTTTCATAAAGTATAGGTCTGTCCATTCTCCCACCTGTTTCCTACTGTCCCAATCCTACATGAGCATGTAGGACATTCCATTTCTCTAGCAGTTTTTGTGTGGTAACTTACCAGACTCCACTCCCTCACGTATTCCCAACAAGCTCTCAGGATGCAGGATGACCAGGGCCTTCAAGGGAAAGAGTCTTAATCAGGCACTGAAGGGGGTCATGGAGGCCAGAGAATGTATCTTGTCCCTCAGGTCATTCGATTTCTCCCTAATTTCCTCCTTTATGTGCAGGGTGGTGCCTACCGCATTCACTTTGTCAATGACACTTTCCTACGTTTCCATTTTCCTACTGAGAGGAGTGTGCTGGGCTTGGGCTCCAAACAATTGTGGCTCTACTCTTATGATTTCATCTGCTGTGACACTCAGCTTATCTTCAGAGAAATGGGGATTTTTGGCACGTGACATGGTGAACAACTAAAGTGGGTAACTTAAGAGGGGATGTGCAATATGGAGTGAATGGACAAAAGTGTGTGCAAGGTATTGAATGGAATGGTGAAAAAAGAGTTGCCTTACCTATTAATATTAACAAAACTGTGGGCTCTGGTGTCTTGTCTTCAGGAGGGATGCAAAGTATTGTGGCCCATGAAAGGGTGTGCTTTATATTGTGATTTGCAGGTATGTCCACTGGAACAATGTGTGGCAGCTGTGTTGTTTTTGAATTCGTCCAATGTGCACTTGTCTGTTACTGTGCTGAACGTGTACTGTGGTGGTTGACCACCTTTGGCTAACCACCACAAGGGGACCGCCACAGCGACTGTGCGTTTGTAATAGGCTTAGTGGTTGTCCATAATGCTGATGGTGCTGGGGGTTGGACCACCTAGATACAAGACCCCTACGCCCCTGGTGGTCTGCGGTTTTGCTTGTTAGGTGGCTGTTTTGCCTGTTAGCATCATAATACGGCAGGCTAGGGACCGCCGGTGCAGCTGTCTTTTTGGGACTGCCAAGATGGAGGTCTGACGGTTCGACCACTAAACTCGTAATCAGGCTCTATATCTGTTTGTTGTTCAGGCCTTTAATGTTAAACAAAATAACTTTCAATAGTTTGGTTTCTATCAGCATCTCTTTTTATTATTTGCAACTTTTCACACTGCTCTACTATGACATATCTGACCTAAACTATTTGATTTTTGAAAATAATATTAATTCCTATAATATCTAGCTGTCTCAAATACATAATGTAAACATATAAAACAACTGCATAGCAAAGTCTCGAGAAATACATCACTTATTATGTGATAATATCCAATAATGTTCAAAGCTGAAGGGCAATGCATCTTTTCGCATCTATAAACCATCAAACCTGCATATATAGATATACAGTGATTCCTGAGATACACCATGTGGTGGATTCCCTCAGGATACATATGATGTGCAAAATTTCTAGTTATCTCAAATACATAAAACAATCTAAATTGACTAAAGTGCATAACCTTTCCTAAAGTGCTAAGGATGCAGCACTACTGAAGTCTCAAAACATACATCAGATGTATAACAACTCTAGTGTCGAGAACTGAACTGCAGTGTGCCTTTCAAATCAATCAAATATCATACCTAAATGTTTCAGATAAAATGATTCATAGGATACCTCTGTTGTACCTTTGTTCTCAAATAATTGATGGGTAGAATTCTCTCAAAGGTTCTATGACCAGCTATATCCTGACCAGATTCTATTAAAAATGTTAAATCTTCCATTTTTACAACTGCTTACAACTGCTCTTTCCAACCCAAATCCCCGCTTCCTCCTCAATCCATCCCTTTGAGGCCCCACCCATTATGATTCCAGAGGCCCTAGTCTTAGCTGGTCAACTGGCAACATGTTTGTGTGCTGCACTTTTCTTGCTTCCCCCCGCATCTCCCTTTCGCTACTTACCTCCCAAAGGGGCTTATTTCTTAGACCCCCCTAAGGGCTTGCAATATTTCGCTTCAAGAAGCTTTGTGCTTCCTCCATTGTCACAAACACATTAAACTGACCTACCTTAAGCTTTTCAGGCTGAAGAATAGTTTCCTGTGCTCCAGCCAAATGGAAAGGACTCAATAAAGACTTCGGGGGTCATTCTAACTCTGGCGGGCGGCGGAGGCCACCCGCCAGAGTTCCGCCGACAGAACACCGCTCCGCGGTCTAAAGACCGCTGCAGTGATTCTGTGTTTCCCGCTGGGCTGGCGGGCGACCGCCAGAAGGCCGCCCGCCAGCCCAGCGGGAAACCCTTTCCCACGAGGAAGCCGGCTCCGAATGGAGCCGGCGGAGTGGGAAGGTGCGACGGGTGCAGTTGCACCCGTCGCGAATTTCAGTGTCTGCTAGGCAGACACTGAAATTCTTTGTGGGGCCCTCTTAGTGGGTCCCCTGCAGTGCCCATGCCATTGGCATGGGCACTGCAGGGGCCCCCAGGGGCCCCACGACACCCCATACCGCCATCCTGTTCCTGGCAGGCGAACCGCCAGGAACAGGATCGCGGTATGGGGTGTCAGAATCCCCATGGCGGCGCAGCAAGCTGCGCCGCCATGGAGGATTCCATAGGGCAGCGGAAAACCGGCGGGAGACCGCCGGTTTTCCCTTTCTGACCGCAGCCAAACCGCCGCGGTCAGAATGCCCTTGAGAGCACCGCCAGCCTGTTGGCGGTGCTCTCGTGGTCGTTGGCCCTGGCGGTCAGTGACCGCCAGGGTCAGAATGACCCCCTTAGAGTCCATGTGTCATCAATTGTGGGTGAATAGTCACATCAGAAAATATTTGGACTGAAAATTCTTTATTTATATCAAAAGTTTTTTCCTGAATTGCTTTACTCTATCATTTCCTTGATCCAAACATTTGCAACGTTAACCAGGAGAATAAGGGGATAGTTAGCATTTGTGAGGTCTGAAAACTAACTCAATTTGCACAAACAATAGTCAAATCCTGTGAGTGCTCTTGGAGGACATATTTATTAATTAAATCAGTCATGTAAGCAATGGATCTTGTTGTGTTTTCTTTATTTTCTCGAATTCCTGTGATCCTTAAATTGGACCTTCTGGAGTGGTTTTCTAACTCCTTCTATTTGATTTGCTCTCATCTCTTTTTCACATTTGACAAATACCCCAGCAGTCTCTGAGAATCTATCCTCACATTTTAGTTCTGTTGCTTTATTTCCTCCTTTCTGTCCAGTACTTGGGTGATTTTCTCATCTAATTTAGTTAGGTGTTCTGACATCTTCTGTGCTATGTCTTACTGTGCTATTTTAATCTTTTTCCACTAATTTCTCATCTGTTAACTCTTGCAGAGCACTAGGGATTTCACTTCTCACGTCAGTATTCACTGTGATCTCCCTTTGCCCACTTTGCTTACTTTGCAGACCAAAGAACTCTTTTACTGCTAACAAATCATTCACATCCCCAAAACCAATTTTGTCAATGTTTGATGTTTTTGAGCTATATATTGCATTATTTTCCCTGAAAGGAGCGGGGTTTCCTCCATTATATCTGCACTGATTAGTTTACAATGGAAGAGGGGAACAATTCTGTGGTCTTATTGTTTTCTAATGGACAGTGGGCCATTTGAGTATTGTCCTGTGGTGCAGCTCAGAATTCACAATATCATTAGCATTTGAAGGATAAGAGATTGCTCATTGAATATTCCAATCTGTATTTTGTAGACATTTTCCTCCAGGTTCCTCAACCATCTCTTCGGTGGGTTTTTCACACCTCTGTAGAAGGGTTGTCTCCTTTGCTGCACTGTTTTTGGCACTATTTCTGTCTTTTTCTTGTGCCACAAACATTGGTTGCATTACTTCTCGCCATCAACGCTTCTTTGTATTTCTAGCTGGGAAAACACATCTGGTCTTGAGCACAGCATCCTCTCTTTCAAGCACTTCATGGTCTTCTCATTCAAATAGCCTTCACAACCAACAATGCTCTCCCCTGGATTGGTCTCAGATATTGGTGATTTTCTCTCATTTAAATCAGCTTTAGAAACATTTGTTCCTTCTCTGAATAATTTTGAAGGCATAGTTTATATCTATTTCACATGCTTTCTGGCAAGTGCGCCAGATAATGTAATGTAATGTAATTCGAGATTTTTAAAGCGCGTTCCTACTCAGAGAGCATCGAAGCGCTGGGAAGAAAGCACGTAGTAAAAAATAGACAGAGGATAAGAAAAATAACAGAAATAATGAAGATGGAAAAACATCCAATAGAAGAAACTGAAACAAACTAAATCAAAGACCCTGATCTTGATGTACCAAAAAATTAACGAGGAAAGAGGCAAGTTTTCACCATTTTCCTAAATTTCATATAACCTGATTCTTGCCTAATATTCTGTGGGAGAGAGTTCCATCCTCTGGCAGCAGCTACTGTAAAAGCTTTGTCTCCCCATTTGGCTTTATGTGTGTGAGGGACCTGAATCAAGTGAGCTTGGGAAGACCTCAAGCTTCTTTTAGGTACATACAGGAGGAGTCTGGAAGTTAGGTACCGTGATCCTTTTCCATGAACTGCCTTAAAAGTAAGACAGATTGACTTAAACTGGATACGCTGCGCCACTGGTAACCAATGTAATTTCCTAAGACTCTCTCTAACTGATATACATCGTGGGAGATTAAGAACCGCTCTGACAGCGGAATTCTGAACTAATTGGAGCCTTTTTATCAGCCCCTTATCCAGATTAAGGAACAGTGCATTACAGTAGTCTATCTTGGACATTACCAATGCCAGGATAGCAGATACTCTCCATTCATGTAAAAGATAGGGGAAGATTTTTCTGAGCATTTTAATTGACCATAAACTGATGTTTACCACATGATTAATCTGTTTTTTAAAAGACAGATGTTCGTCGAACAAGATGCCTAGGTTTCTAGTAACAGTAGTGGGCACAGGGCAGTTACCACATTCAGAGGGCCACCACAGTGAGTTCCATAAATTCTTTCCAGGTCCAAAACATAAAACTTCAGTTTTGGTGGCATTCATTTTTAGCCAATTGGTCTTCATCCATTTACTCACTTCCACCATACAATTACTAAACCGATCTGCAACCTCCTCCCATGGCTGATTAATAGGAATAATAAGCTGGGAGTCATCAGCATATGAAGATGGAATGAAACCTAAAGTACAAATTAGACTAGCCAAAGGTGCTACATACACATTAAACAATGTGGGGCTGAGGGAAGATCCCTGCGGAATCCCACATGGCAGAAGATAAGGTCTAGATTTGAAATCACCACAGCTAACTGTGGTCCATCTATTTGTAAGAAAAGACTTCAAAGGTTTAAGCGCCTTGTCCCTCAAACCCACATGATGCAAACGGGACATTAATAGTGTGGGAGAGATAGTGTCAAAGGCAGCGGATAAATCTAAAAGAACCAAAACGGCCCCCTTGGCTTCATCAACCATCCTTCGAATAGTATCAGAGGATGAGATTAGGACAGTTTCAGTACTATGCCCTTTTCTGAACCCGTGTTGGGAGATATCAAGAGCATCCGCTTTTGTTAAAAACTCAATCAATTCAGAGTTCAAAATTTTTTCTAGAATCTTTGCCAAAAACGGGAGACGTGCTATTGGCCGCAAATTACTCATGTCCTGATTATCCCCCTCTGTTTTTTTTCCGTTTCTTTCCAGATAGATGGGTACTCCCCAGACACAGCTACCTCTTGGTAAATGGGGACCAACATCCGTGCCATTAAATCCGGAACCAAGTGAAAAATGGAAGGAGGACACGGATCCAGATGGGAGCCTGATTTAATTTCAAGAATCTTCTTTTTAATAGTATCCATGGAAGGGGGTTGGAAATATGACATTAGTGACTGGTCATCTGCTGTAGCACTCTCTGTTATCACGGGGGGTAATACTTCGGGAATAATCTGGGTATCAAAGTTGCTATGTATTTGCAATATCTTATTTTCAAAATGAAAAGCAACTTTGCCACTGAAACCCTTAGAGTTTTCTAGACCAGCCGGCTTCATGGGCACAGTTAGGGCCTTAATAGTCTTAAAAAGTTCCCTGGGGGCATTAATAGCCTCCTTTACTTTGGTAGTATAAAATTTAGATTTGGCCATAAATTGTGCTGCTTTATAAGCCTTTAGAGTGGACTTAAGGGCCACCCTTTCCTCAGGTACTGGATTAAGTTTTCACCGTCTTTCCTGCTGTCGATACTTTCTTTGAAGGAGTTTGAGGTCTTTTGTAAACCAAGGGTGACCTGGTTTCTTCTGACTATTGGGCCTTCTAATTACGGGGCGTACCATTTCTTCCATGGTCATTTCCACTCCTTTCAGAAAGCTGTCAATCAGGGGGAAGGCCATAGCTTTAGCCTTATCCCAACCAGCTTCTAAAGCTGGGCCTAATTCCTCTACTTTAACCTGTTTCCATGACCTGGCTACCTTGCTCGTTTCCACGTTAGCAGCTCCAACATTCTTTGAGGCGAGTTTAAATTTCAGCAGATGATGATCCGTCCAACTCAACTGTATCATGGTTACCTCCACCTGTTGAGTAGCTCGTGAAAACACCCCATCCAGAATATGCCCTGCAATATGGGTGGCTGACGAGACTCTGGAGGTCCAATCCAGGGCCTCCATAAAGTGAATGAATTCACGGATCTTAGGAGTTGACGTCTCATCAAAGTGCATGTTAAAATCGCCCAATATCACAGCTTTTGCAGACAGAACCATAGGTTCTATCAACTTAGGCCAAGACTGTAAAAAATTTTTAGTCGGTCCCGGTGGACGATATATCAACAGACCCTCTAGTAGTACCCCACTGTTTTGAGAAATTGTAAATGTCATTGCCTCACATGAATCTGTCGAAGAACTAATGCATGTGCATGCCAACGTAGACCTATAGATAATGGCCAGACCTCCCCCCCCTGTTCTGAGGTCCATCAAGTCTGTGGAAGGTAAAACCAGGTGGAGAGGCGACAATAAAGTCTGGGTCCGATTCTACTTTACCCCAGGTTTCAGTAATAAATAGACAATCAACCTGCCAATTTTCAATCATTTCGCAGATTTCCTGTTTATGTTTGGGGAGGGACCTAGCATTTATTAAGGCATACTGAAAGCTGTAATTATGAAATGCCTTCTGTTTAATTTTTTTCTCTCCCAACCCTGCCGGCCTAATGTCTTGGTTTCTTACCTGTGTTGCCTCGATAGGGACTTGAATAGCCCAATTACAGGTTTCACAGATCCAAATAGATCCACCCTTCCTTAAAGGCTTAGATACTACATTATTAGTGGGATTAGGCGATACTTTGATCTAATCTTCCTCTCCCCCAGATACTGCACAGCTATGAAAAAGAGCAGCATTTCTGGCCCCGGTCGGGCGCGGATGGGCGCGGATGGGCGCAGACGGGCTTGCCTTTAGCGCGCCTTTGGCGCGCCAGCTGCGCACGGTCGCTCGTTCTGGCACATTTATGCCTGCAGGAATGAGGCCCAGCCCATAATCGGCTCCCTAACTCTAGACCGCTAACTTGCGGTCCCAACAGGAAGGAGGGCTCTTACTGACCCTCACTTCCTGTTTAATACAAGTAAAAACGATTTCCACTCCCTCCACAGGCTATTTTAACCAAACTCCTCTTCCCCAAACCCCCAGAACATTCAAAATACTCAGAAATGACTTTTGCACAATTTAAAATTGCTAAATTAAAAAAAAACACACACATTGATTAAAAAACGATTTTCCTTATTTTTCTATTCTATTTTCCTCTTTCTATTAAAAATACTAACATTTAATACATCAAAGCCACAGTAGTTATAAAAAGCAGATGTACCCACACAAACCTTAAAACAGCAAGAGCTAAAAAAGATGCTTTCTTCTCAAGCGCGGTCGCTCGTTCTGGCACATTTATACCTGCAGGAATGAGGCCCAGCCCAGAATCGGCTCCCTAACTCTAGACCGTTAACTTGCGGTCCCAACAGGAAGGAGGGCTCTTACTGACCCTCACTTCCTGTTTAATACAAGTAAAAACTATTTCCACTCCCTCCACAGGCTATCTTAACCAGACTCCTCTTCCCCAAACCCCCAGAACATTAAAAATACTCAGAAATGACTTTTGCACAATTTAAAAATGATAGTTATAGCAATTGGTAACCGCAATACCTATTAGCAGCCTAACGGTAATACTTTAAATGTGCTGGAAGCAGTTCATTTATCTATGGTTGAAACAGTCATTGATAGAGTCATTTGGTGCAGAGTCACTTTTTTGCTACCTTGGAGCTCATCTCACTTATCCAACTTGCAAGACATTTTATGCTTTAAGCAGTCTCCAGCAAGACATTTTCTACTTAAACCAATTCTTCATATTAAAAACATTTGTGAAATTTTGCACTTGTGTACTTCACACAGTCACACAAATGTGTAACAAGAGATGTGCAAATTATGGAATCACAAAATAGTTCTGCAAGTCGCTATTTGTAAGGGGAGCGCCGAGTGCGTCCCTTCTAAATAGCGAGTCTCAATGGCATGTATGATTGTTTTGCAACTGTGAATTTGGTCGCTAAGCAACCGCAGTTACCACTAACTTCAAGTTGGTGGTAACCCATTTGCAAAAGGGATGGGGTCCCCAAGAGACCTCCTTCCCCTTTGTGAATGGGGGAACCAACTTTTTTTTTATAGCAGGCAGTGGTCTTATGGACAACTGCTTACTCTGAAAAAATTAAAAGGAAACTGTTAATTTTTTTTTTGTAATGCATCCCATTTTCTTTTTAGGAAAACGGGATGCATTTTAAAAAACTGTCTTGTTTAAAAATCAGTCACATACATTGTGGTCTGCTGCCCCCAGCTGGCCACCATCTCTGTGAATTGTGACCTACTTCATGAATATTAATGGGCTAGGTAATTTGTGACCAGACTGGGAATCGCTAAATGTGTCTGATACACATTTGAACATTCTATTTTGTGAGTCTCTATAATTGCGATTCACAACTAATCGCAATTCGAGACTCGCAATATGAAATGGCCGTACATCTGTCCCTCAGTGTCTATCAATCACATCAGTCTGATCCTATTCAGAAAGTTTAACATCTGGATTGACCAACACTATATTTCTCCAGATAAATCCCTCATTCAGAATCTTACATCACCCAGTTTCAATAAATCACAATAGTTTCCTCTCATGCCATAGGGCACACTCTATTATTTTTTTAATGCAACTGGCTCATCCACAACTGTAAAAGCTACTCTGATCAATCGGTCAAATTTTAGTTTTTAGTTCACAAACTGAGTATCCCATATATGAGTTCCAGAGATTTTGGCTCATCTGGAGGTTTGCATATAGCCTACCTAATAAAAACCTAATGCATTAGATTGTATTCCTATTTGTAAATACTCAATCCTCACAAAGACCCTAACCCACCTGTATGCCTGTCTTGCTTCAACTCAGCATTTATCAGGCTTGAACTTTAAGTCTGGTCTCAGGAAGACATGATCAATCTAAAGAAAATCTATGCAATTTGGCTCATCCGTAACGTGACCCTATTAAGATCTTCCAAAGGTTTTTAAACACAAGTGGATGGTTACCTATGCTCCCATGTAAATGTTCATTGATATCACAAAAAAAGATCACATCCTTGACAAATTGGCCACATAGTACACCTCTGAAAAATTTAAATTTGTACCTTTTAGCCCATACACCACAGCTTCCATATTACACATTTGCAACTAAAATGTGGTCAGTAAGATGAGCACACCACCACAGGTTCATATTCAAAGCTGTCTTGCCCATATCTACCAAACATCTTTACTCACCACTGTTCACAACCAAAATCTCCAGTTCCACTGTCAACTTTGGCTCCCTGGTGCTACTGAAACTCCTCTCCTATAATTGATATCCATGTTACTCCACTGCTGAACAACTCTTTTTACAGGTATCACTTACACTCATAGAAGTAGCTTAAAAAATTGTTTAGAAATCCATCCTTTGATGTGACTGACCATAAATTCTTCAAATCTACCAGTTACCTATTAGTCCTTTGTTTCTTCATCATAGACAATGGCATATTACATTACAATCAATTAGGCTTGTATCTATATCTGTATACAAAATTCATCATGGTCCAAATACCCACGGACATAAAAGTGCTTATTATAGCGTGGACACTTATGATATTTTTAGCCGCTATTACAATGAAATAAGCATAAACACTGTCATTAACAGTTGATTAACTATTAACCAGGTGTTAGGAATCATAGAGATCCTGATATCAGGGGATTGTGTCCAGGGTTGCAGGGCCATTGTCACATTTCTTGGACTCATAAAAGCTTGCTATTGGCAGGCCTTGGAGACTGTGGCAGAGGCCCAGTGGTGGCTGGGAAGGCAACGAAGGGTGGAGGTGCAGGGTAACACAGATCAGCACTTCTAGAGCATGGTGGAAAGGGCCAGAACATTCTGGAAATGTTGGAGCATTCTGGAAGGAAGCACAAAGTACTGGATACTTCTAGGTCAGTAATAGGGCAAATTTAAACACTGGTCACAGCACAGCACTTTGCCTAGCAACAGTGGTTGATTGTCTACTTTTGCACCATTTGTGTTTTCTGCACCTTTTTTTTTGCTCCCTTTTGGTTCCCTCAGTTAGTTAGGGAAATTCTTGTTAACACTTTCCAACAATAGCATTTTTCAAGTAATGCTTACCATATTTACACAAGTCATATCCTCCTTTTATCACAGAAAAGGACATGTGACTGAAAATTGCCAAACAATTGAATGTACTACACATGAACAAAAAATTTAGTTGCCACGAATCACAAGCTACAGCCAAATAAACAATAGTTGAGTCAAGTTGCCATAAATCACAAAGTGCATTCAACATTTTTGTGAGAAAAACCTCCTCTTCATGAATGTAGGGATAACAAAGAAAGTCATATTAAAACATCTGTTTACAGACACGCATATCAATATTATGATTTATGGTGCTATCTTACTAAAATGACATATTTGCACACACTACACGTATTAGCACAGTTCATCTTCAGAGTGAATATAATTCCTAACGTGTGGAAAATCAAACATAATATTATTGCAATCCTAATTCAAATGATAAACTTCATAGGATAGGTGGACCTCAAATTTACATTCTAGAGCATGTCTGATATTGTTTACATGCATGAATTTATGGTGTATTGAATTTTCTTTTTTTATTCTCATTTCTAACACATAAATAAACAATATTTTATCTCTTACTCTGCACAGTGAAGAGTTGTTCAGTGTTATTTAAAAAAGAATCAACATTTAGTTCATTATTCACTAAAATTGATTTTACCTTTTACCCATACAACATCAATTTACTTGCTTCTAAACACATAGGAGTACATTATGATTCTACCTGACTATTAAAACCTTATTTGTTTGACCAGGAGCATAACTGTACTTACATTTCAAGGACTATATAAATATTTTGAGTAAATACATCTTGCACACCTAAACTCAAAAGATACTTATTTGTCTTCAATTAAGAAATGAGGTCAAACTGAAAAGAAACTCATAATCAAAAAGAATCCAAACAATGTTGTCCTAATCCTTCAATGTGTGATATGCCTAGAATTGTATGACTAATGTTTTGTTGGATACATTGATTTTACCTTGTTCAACTCTAGGTACCTCTTACATTATGTATGTGTTGATATGTATTTAGAGAAATATTTAGATCAGAAAGGTTTGTTCCCTCTTTTTATTCATGAGAAGCAGTATTGATATAAATGTAAAGCAAATATCATTTCCACTTGATCAGTAATAAAACATGGAGCCCAAACTGAAAACCTAAAATATATGATCTCACTTTCAACAATTTTATTTATTATATCCTTAACGTTGTAACATTTAAATCTCTAACATATTCCTCAAAGTAATTCCCGCCAAATATCCTTAATCTTGTCCTACAGGGCAAGAACTCAAGAAATTCAAAACTCACTTCCAAACGTCTGTCAATAGGTGACTCATGTTACCATACACTCTTAGTCAAATCATCACATCAGTATTGCTGTCTGAATCAAGTAAAATCATATTAGGATGTTTAAATACCCCTCAGTCAAAGGGAAGACCCTGCCATCACACATCTTCCAAGACCCATCTACTCTAATTTCAAATGGTGCCACTCTTAACAGATGCATGCATGTACCTATCCTAGTACTTGAATCCTAACTTCAAACCTGGATTGCTATCACACATCTTTAAATACCATTTTTAGACGTATAAAATCTAAGATAATTTCCTGTTATCTATTACATTCATTTAACTGTCTTTCAAAAGTGTTTTTTCCATCTGCAAAAGGCATTTCCAAAATGGAAGAAATTCACTTTTATGCCAGATATCTCTCAGAGTTTCTACTTATACACAATGTATAACAGAACAATGAAAATTAAAAGAGAAAGGAAAAACTAACGCTCTCTATAAGTATACTCAATTAAAAATTGAAATCATTCTAACTGTTAATATAATTTCCTACAAACAACATCATACTATTACTCCAACATACTGCCACACTCTAGTCTCAAACCCCTTGACACCCGATCACAACCATTATTTCACAATCTCTTCTCCAAATTGTGTACACTATTTGATCATCATAAATTCTTTAAACCCTAAAAGTCATAACACAAATTCAAAAACAACGCTAATTGTAAATCTTCACCTTTCCTAGTTATCAAAACCAAAATATAAAAGTGAAAGAATTAACAACCCTTGAACTTCTTAAATATGAATCCAGTGAATCCTGTTGTACTGCTAATTCTCACAACTCATCCTATACATTAATTAAAACAGCGACATTCAGGGTTTGATCTCCAGACATCAAATCTCAATACTTGATTGATAAACCCTTCTCCATGAGTTGGCACTACTTTATCATTTCCATATTCCCTTAGTATTTAACCTCCCTACAATGTTCTAGTACCAACTAACAACTTATCATTGCAGTTCTCTACCTCATGTTATATCTACATCTTTTGGTGACTGCTTTTTAAAAGTTCTGCTTTCTGTTTTTAAAAGATTTACTGCAAGGTTTAAAAATGCAATATGTGTAATCTCCGTGTATATATGGGGAATAACCAGCCATCTAAATAACAGTGAACAACTCTCTAGCAACATTAAGTCCCTTCTCTGCAGTTCTAGCTCTGGCATCAATCAACTGAGTTTCTTGAGATCTTAATCTAAATTTTCAATTTCCACATCTGTGATTGGCTCTCAACATGTTCTAGACTGAGCATCTTTATTTTATGTCTTCATTTGATGGTGGTATTGAAATTGCCAAGTAAGTGGGGATCTTTAATTTGCATTTCTAATAGCATTAATGTGCTCCTTCCAACATTGCTCTAAGGGGCATTTCGCAGACCCAAGATGTTGTTTAGCACACACACAAGAACAATAATAATGCAAAGCTTAGGGCCTGATTTAGAGATTGGCGGACACGTTACTCCGTCACAAACGTAATGGATGTCACATCCACTGTATTACGGTTCCCATAGGATATAATGAGATAGTAATACAGCAGAATGGATATCTGTCGCATTTATTACAGAGTAATCCCATCTGCCAAACTCTAAATCAGGCCTTTAGTGTTGCAATTAGTAAAGCTTCTAACAAAAAGTTCTAGACTTTTCCAAATGTTAAAAAAACTGTGTTCCATTGCTAACATGCATACATGAAGCATAAACATTGGACAGCTTGGTAGTTTAACAGATAGCCAGGTTGCCTGGCTTTTCTTTTTAAACTTAAAGGTGTCAGTTTGGCCTAAAATAGTTTCCAAACTATCACCAAAGGTCAATATTTCTGCTAAATCCTTATCTGTTAAGAAAAAAGACTAATGTTTTAAAGACTATCAGATATACTACCATTATTTGTGCATAATATTGTCATAAACATAACATTGTTACTAGTTTTGTAACCTATTATGTTTTCTCTATCCCATTTATTTTGTTCACTCTACTAGAAGTTTCTAACAGTAGTGTCTAAGGAGATCCTCAATGTGAGATATTGGGTTGTTGGTTGACAGGGATGTGAGCTTGGTCAAGCAGCCACAATCCCTTGCAGGGTGGACCAAAAAATTATCTACTTTAACCTGTGCTTAACCCTGGGTAGCTTGGCACAAATACACTATACACTGAAAACACAGCATGATAAAAATCCCAAGGTTTCAAGTCCTCAGTTTGGAAAATAGCTACTTGGGTACATTTGGCACCACAAACAAGGGTCCAGAAGTGGATGGATACATCTTGGGGGTTCAAGACTCACTCACGTTGGGTACAAGTGTAGGTTCAAGATGGTGGGAGACTGTTATGTGCCTGTGGCTTTGAAAAGGTGGCCAGCTAAATTTGCCCTTGGAGCCACTTCTGAAGTCCTGGGTGAAGGTGAAGATGCAGGTCTCCACAGCAGGGCTGGCATATGTAGGTTTGCAACAGGCTCCAGGCAGAAAAGCAGTCCTTCTAGGTACAGCAGCAGTCTGGCAGAATGCACAGCAGGTCAAAGCATCAGGCAGCCCTATGGGAGTCCTTCTGCAGGTCCAGTAGTGAACTGAAGAGTGGGTCTGAAAGCCCTATTTATTTAGCCTACTGCCCAGCTCCTAGAAGTTAGGAAACGTTTCCTGAATGGTTCTGTGAAGTTCCAGTAGTTTCCTGCCTCCTATGCCCTGGCTCTTAGCTGGATGCACTGACAATACAGGGTTGTTAAGCATATTGAGTAGTGGCAGAGCCCAGCCTATTCAGGTGCAAGTGGGGCTGTGCTTAGCTTCAACCCCCCTCGCCCACATCAAGTCAGTTAATGCCCCATTCAGCCTCTGCTAATCCCCCTTTTGTATAACTGTCTGGGGTGACTTCACAATGTCTCAACTGTCAGTTACACCCAGTCATGTGACAGAAGGCTGGCTGCAGGAACAGAGGGATAAGGGCAGGAAAATGGCAACTTTCTAAAAGTGGACTTTTCAAACTTGTAAAGATAAATTCAAGTTTGCCATTAAAGAGGGTTTATAATTACTGGTTCATAGATACCAAACATGATATGTCTGCTACCTTTGGTTTAGAAAGTACAATGCATTAAATCTAATAAGAAATCCCCAATGTTATATTCTGGGTGAGGTAGGCTTCACAGTGGTAGAAAAAATTAATTTGGGAGTTTTTCACTATTAGGGCATATAAAATTTAAATCACATGTCCTACTTTTTAATTGCAACATAGCAAAAAAAATGGTGGACGGACAGTTGAGATTTTTCAAATCGTCACTCACAGCCCCAAAGTTCTGAGTTTAATCCATCAATATTTTACTTGCCACATCACCACAGTTTGGACCCAGTTATATGCAAACCAACCTCTCAACTGTATAGCACCCTGCCCTGAAGGATAGCTCATGCCTACCTTGGGGGTAATTTAAATATAAAAAAGGGGAATTAAAGGCTTAGCAAGGGGTTTTAAATGGCAAGTTGAGATGGCAGTGGGTCACTGCTTACAGGTCACAATGGAAGGCCTAGGACATGTTTTAAAGTGCTACTGAAGTGAGTGTACAATAAGTGCTTCAGACCCACTGAAGGCATTTAATTTACAGGCCATTGGTATATGGTATACCACTCTACAAGGAATTTACATGTAAATTAATTATGCCAATCAGCTATATGTCAATCAAACCATGTTTAGGGTGTGAGCACAAGCATTTTAGCACTGGTTAGCAGTAGTAAACTGCACAGAGCCTTGCTCCAAATGGAGGCAAGCAGGCAAAGAGTTTGGGGGAAGACAACCTAAGGCTGGCAGGTCTAACACTCAATCTCCCACTGTCTTTAAAGTTTCCAATAAGCCTCCTTCTTGCAACAATTGCCCCGATCTGTAAGGAGCTGCCCACATGGTATTTTTGCTACAATTGCCCTGATGTGTAAGGAGCTGCCTACATGGTATATTTACTTTCTGTTCATAGGAATGCCCTAAATAGATATTTAACACACTGTTACGGGCAGTACTCTTCCTATATGACTGACTAGCTAATAGTTGATCCTCTACATATAGTTCAAGATCCAAAAATGCTAACTTACACTTATGGTGTTCTAAAGATAATACTACATTGATTTCATTCCTGTTAAAAAAAAATATTTCTTAAGTTCCTGCTCCATACCATTCCCTATCAACAGAATATCATCTATGTAACATAATACTGTGACTATACCCTACATGCGATGCTTCGTTCCAGGTGTGCTCCATGTAGTGCTGTAATAGAATGTGTTAGGTCACAGTGGAATGTAGAATGTTAGTTTTCAAGAGGCAGTCAGTTACTGTTTTATCTGGGAAGACAGCAGGCTTAGGAAGCAATTGGAGAAGCTGTATCTGTCATTATTAAACGTAGGCATTCCTGTGAACATTGCCTCATGTTTTTTCATTTCTGATATTACACTCCCATACCAACAAATACAATGTTCAGCATACGAGGGAGCAAACCTCTCAGCCATTGCTGTGCCACATATTTGATGGCATAGATCACCCCAGTTAGCGAAAGAAAATATTCTGTAACATGAACTCAGTGAACTTGACTATCAGGTTTACATGTTTAAAAAATTGGCAGATTAAGTGCAAAAACGTATTATAATACATTTAGCTTGTCCTCATGATTAATAAGCATGTGCAATCTTTTCCTATCTCTCATGAGCAACCTGTAAGTGTCCTCCCATGGAATTTCATTAAACATTTTTAAGAGATCTTCAGTATCTTTCACCGAAGATGGTAGGCTACTAACTAAAGGAGCTAGAAACACATCTCCATCCACACCTGCATACTTTTATATATAAAGCTTTTCATGCTACCATTCTGGAGTTAATGATCCAATTTTAAGCACTCCAAACCATCTGAGATCCTGGCCATTTTACTGCTATTTATAAGACATTGCATCCTGTTAGATATAAATATATATATATTTACAGTAATGGTACTTAAACATATAGGATTATGGGGGTTATCTGTCAGTCCATTACAGATTAGGGTCCTTGCTGCATGCTTTCCACCAGCTGGGTTGCCAAGGTCAGTGGGTCAAGACACTTATAGAGTGTTCTTTTTTCTCTCTACCTCCTTTTTCCCCTGTACTGCTACTTCAGATTCTGTGATTCACTACTGATCTTAAATGGCTGGAAGGGGAAGGAGGGGGGGAGTGTGCACAGGAGTCCCTGGCCTGCATTCCAGGGAAACCCTGACAGTTTGCCAGGGCAATATATTCCTTAGATTCAAATTTTAACCCATTGAAAGCCATAGCTGAGGACATTGATAAAATACAGGGAGAGATGGAAACAGCCCAACAAAAAAGGGACAGGGTCAGCCAGTTGTAGCTCAGAATTCTGGTCCCTTAGGATGTCCAAATAATGGGACTACAGGTGTTTTCTCCCCTTCTGGGACCATTCTAACAAATATAAGAGACACTTACAAACAAAACACATGCCTTTCACTATTCCTACCTCTGGTATGGCCACTCCGAAAGGATTTGTGGAAGAACCCAATGCTTTTCAAGTCTTTTTGGCTCAATGCAGCTCATGCTCTTGACCTACATTTTTCAGATGACTCAATCCAAGGTTATTCCTTTGTTGTCTAATTCTTCAGCTTTTTTGTAACAGTTCAAAGAAATATTAGGTAAAAAACCAAACTAAACAAAAAGCCCATAGGGGGCTTCATCCTCTCAGACAAGGGCTCTGACTAACTATAAAACGCATTGCAATCATTTAGGGGGTTATTCCAACCCTGGCGGTCGGTGATAAAGCGGCGGCCGACCTGCCAACAGGCAGGCGGTAAAAAAAATGGAATTCTGACCCTGGCAGGAACCGCCAACACAGCCCGCCACTTTAACACTCCGACCGCCACGGCCGGACAAACAAACAGCGCGGCGGTCACCGCCAACAGGCAGGCGGCAGACAATGTACTGCCCACCCTATCACAACTCACCAATCCGCCACCTTTTCCGGGGCGGGATCCCTGCCGATAAAAACACGGCGGAAACAGACTACGAACGGGAAAACGCTCACCTCTATACACTCCACGAGGAATCAGGATAGCATGGAACCCGAATTAAACATCCTACCAGCTATTGTCTACCTGCTCCTCTACCAGGAGCACGAACGCCGGCGCAGACGACAACGGTGAGCACTGCACCTACGACACAGGGGAGGGGGGAGGAGGAAAGGTTACGGGCACACACATACGCGATACACCCACCCCCCTACACTCCCCCCAAATACCTACACACCAATGCAGAGCAACAAGTCAGAGTGACACCCCCCAAACCCCACGGAATAATGCAAAGACAAAATAAAATGATCATCAAAATTGAATTATATTATAGCACATATTAAGTAATGTGAAATATGAAATATATAAATAAAATAAATAACATCAAGAACAATATATACATAGGCCAAAAGTCCGGCACATTTTGGCAACCTTCCATTGTTCGTGGGCCAATGTGCATAAACACATGGGCAAAGCCCACACACGAGACCCGATTCCATTGGAGAGAACACTGCTGGGGCATCAGATAATAAAACTACAGGCACCTCAGGGGGAAGGGAAGGGGGGGCACCTCAGCCACATGAGTCCACGACGCCAGATCCACAAGGGGCCTCCATGCCCACTGTACTATCCAGGGGAGTGCAAAGCCACAGTCTCTCAAGTCTCTACAGTGGGTGGATTGCCCACTGTACCATCCTGGGGAGTGCAAAGCCACAGTCTCACAAGTCTCTACAGTGGGTGGGTTGCCCACTGCTGCATCCTGGGGAGTGCAAAGCCACAGTCTCTCAAGTCTCTACAGTGGGTGGGTTGACCACTGCTGCATCCTGGGAAGTGCAAAGCCACAGTCCATCAGGTGGATTACAGACTCCACTGGTTATGGAGGAGGCATGGTGGCCAGAGTGCTTCGTGCAGCCCTGCCCAACACAGATCCGGCCCTGCCAATGGGCCAGCGGTGCTTGAGATGAAGGGCCCAGCGGAGCGGTGCTTGACAGGAAGGGCCCAGCGGAGCGGTGCTTGAGATGAAGGGCCCAGCGGAACGGTGCTTGAGATGAAGGGCCCAGCGGAGCGGTGCTTGACAGGAAGGGCCCAGCGGAGCGGTGCTTGAGATGAAGGGCCCAGCGGAGCGGTGCTTGAGATGAAGGGCCCAGCGGAGCGGTGCTTGAGATGAAGGGCCCAGCGGAGCGGTGCTTGACAGGAAGGGCCCAGCGGAGAGGTGCTTGACAGGAAGGGCCCAGCGGAGCGGTGCTTGAGATGAAGGGCCCAGCGGAGCGGTGCTTGACATGAAGGGCCCAGCGGTGCTTGACAGGAAGGATCCAGCGGAGCGGTGCTTGACAGGAAGGGCCCAGCGGAGCGGTGCTTGAGATGAAGGGCCCAGCGGAGCGGTGCTTGACAGGAAGGGCCCAGCGGAGCAGTGCTTGACAGGAAGGGCCCAGCGGAGTGGTGCTTGAGATGAAGGGCCCAGCGGAGCGGTGCTTGAGATGAAGGGCCCAGCGGAGCGGTGCTTGACAGGAAGGGCCCAGCGGAGCGGTGCTTGACAGGAAGTGCCCAGCAGAGCGGTGCTTGAGATGAAGGGCCCAGCGGAGCGGTGCTTTAGATGAAGGGCCCAGCGGAGCGGTGCTTGACAGGAAGGGCCCAGCAGAGCAGTTCAGAGACGGCGGTGCCCAGGGGAGCGGTGCTTGAGAGGAAGGGCCCAGCAGAGCAGTTCAGAGACGGCGGTGCCCAGCGGAGCGGTGCTTGAGATGAAGGGCCCAGCGGAGCGGTGCTTGAGATGAAGGGCCCAGCAGAGCAGTTCAGAGACGGCGGTGCCCAGCGGAGCGGTGCTTGAGATGAAGAGCCCAGCAGAGCAGTTCAGAGACGGCGGTGCCCAGCAGAGCGGTGCTTGAGATGAAGGGCCCAGCGGATCAGTGCTTGACAGGAAGGGCCCAGCGGAGCGGTGCTTGTCTTGCCGGGACCCTGTTCAGCGGTGCTTGTCACGGCGGGCCCTGTTCAGCGGTGCTTGTCTTGCCGGGGCCCTGTTCAGCAGTGCTTCTCACGGCGGGCCCTGTTCAGCGGTGCTTGTCTTGCCGGGGCCCTGTTCAGCAGTGCTTCTCACGGCGGGGCCCTGTTCAGCGGTGCTTGTCACGGCAGGCCCTGTTCAGCGGTGCTTCTCACGGCGGGCCCTGTTCAGCGGTGCTTGTCTTGCCGGGGCCCTGTTCAGCGGTGCTTCTCACGGCGGGCCCTGTTCAGAGGTGCTTGTCTTGCCGGGGCCCTTTTCAGTGGTGCTTCTCACGGCGGGCCCTGTTCAGCGGTGCTTGTCTTGCCGGGGCCCTGTTCAGCGGTGCTTCTCGCGGCGGGCCTTGTTCAGCGGTGCTTGTCACGGCGGGCCCTGTTCAGCGGTGCTTGTCTTGCCGGGGCCCTGTTCAGCGGTGCTTCTCACGACGGGCCCTGTTCAGCGGTGCTTGTCTTGTGTTCCTAGGGAACCAGATCTGGCCAATATTTCCCGCTCAGTCGACATCCGACCTTTCGCTAGCGGGGCCCTCCTGTGCTGGAGTCCTGGGCCCGTGGGTGTCCTCCGTCACACCCCAAATGGGGCTGGTGGGCCCCTCCTGGTCAGCTCGCCTGCTGCTGGACTTGTCCGCCCTGCTGCCCTTGCCCTCCTTCGCAGAATCACTGGGGCCCTTGCCTCCCTTTGTGGATGTGCCAGGTGACGGGGCAAGGCTAGTGTCCTTGGGGGCAGCCGTCTCAGGCCTGTCGCGCCGGCCCTTCACTTTTTTGGTTCTCTTCCCAGGGGGTGGGCTGGCTGTCCCCTTGCTGCTTGCCGATGTTCCTGCCCTAGGAGCTGGTGGACTCCAAAAGGCCTGAACTATGGTCCTAGTAGATGCAGGGCTTGTGGTGGCTGAGGTGCTCTTTGGACTCTTACGAGATGGAGGGGGTGGGTCAGTTGTTGGAAAGAGGTCAAGGTTGGAAAGGAAAATCAATTTAGAAAGACAGGGACGGGTAGGTGTAGTGGGTATGGGAGTGGAGGAAGAGGATGTGGTTGTAGGAGAGTCAAGTGTGCTGTCTTTGGGTGCAGGTGCTTGTGACGGAGGCTGTCGTGAGGTGGATGGCTGTTGGGTGGGTGGCTGCCTGCATTTGTGTGGTTTGGAAGAGGGGGTGACAGACACACTGGGAGAGGACACAGGGGACGTGTAAATGGCAGTGGGGGTGGTGACTGCACGTGTGCGGAGTGTTCTGGAGGGTGTGCTGGTGATGGACGTACTGGCTGATGGTGGTGTGCATGCAGGTGTGAGTGGAGACGTCACAGGGAGGGAAGAGGGAGGCGAGGAGGAGGGGGACACAGAGGAGGCAGCGGCTGTTGGCATGTCTGCATGTGGATGTTGCTTGGGTGAATGCTTGTGTGATCTGTGGTGCTTATGTCTGGATGAGCTTCCCTTGGGTGTTGAGGTGTGTGCAGGCTGGTCTGATGGTGTGTCTGGGAGAGGCAGAGGAACAGGGGAGTGGGACTGGGTGGAGGGAGTTGGAGGAGGGAGGCTGGAGACAGGGACAATGGCTGCCATCAGTGCTGAGGCCAGAGCATTGAACGATCGCTGATGGGCAGCCTGACCCGAATGAATGCCCTCCAGGTATGCATTGCTCCGAT